>NC_052055.2:38898585-39523585 GCF_903992535.2 Arvicola amphibius | reverse complement strand
TGTCACAGAGCAGAAGTATGATTTAAATCCAGGTCCCCTTGATTTCGAAGTACTGTTCCTTTTATTTCTTGGATGAAAGCAGTAGACTCGGAGGGAGGTCCTGGTGACTGACACATCCTTCTGTTCTGCAAGCTTTGTTAGGTTTGCCACATTGTCAAGGTACATTCATTAAGCACCTACTGTGTACCTGGTGCATCACTTTACTGCATCCTGGCATAGATCTCAGAAACCTGAAGATAAGTGCCTCAGAGATGTTTAGAGACTTGTCTGAGGTCACACAGCTAGAAAACACATGGTGTCCTAAAACCCAAGGAGGTGACCCTAAAACATTATCCAGCCCTTCTGCTCTGATTCTGAAATTTATCAGTGAAGGCATTTTGACTGGGCAAAGTGACAGGACCATGCATTCACCCTGCCTTAAGATGAGGGGAGATTTATTAAATCTGTGAAGGTTCAGGTACGGCTTGATCCAGGACTCTCAAGAATGCTCTACCCCTCTATTTTCTGACCACATCCAGGGCTGCACTGGCTGAGTTCTCAAACTGGTATCCCCAGAGGGCTACAAAAAGGCAGTCCCCCTACTACACTGGAAATGCTCCTGTCCAAGTCCTGTGGGAAAGAGGGAGTTGGTGCCGGGCTGGGCTGGGTTGGTCTCATGGGGAAGGCTGGGGTTGGGTTTCACTGGCTGCGAGGAGCTGGGCTCAGTTCTCCATCACTGTGCAAAGCAGGAGTGGTCTGAGCCTGGACCCCAAGGAACACTGCAAGAGGGACACTTAGAGGGTGACTTGTGTCGACACTAGAGACTGGCATGGTGAGGGACTGGCTCTGGGAGGATGAGTGTGACTGTGGCATTCGGAGCCCAGCAAGCAGTCACTGAGGTGGGTGCTGGGGTGACCCGCTCTGCAGGATGAGGGAGGTCCTTTGAGTGACCAGTGAGCTTAAGGGCATCACGCTTCTAGAGAACATTCTCTCTGAGACCCAATACGGCTTTTCTGGACTTGACATCCCACCTCCAGTCCCCTACCCCAACAGGCATCTTAAAGACATCGAGCACATGAGGTGGAACAGCCTCATAGAGTGTGTGCATGCGTGCGCGTGCGTGCATGTGTGTGTGTGTGTGTGTGTGTGTGTATGGAAGTTGACATCCGGTGTCTTTCTCAATAGCTCTCCACTTCAGTTTTTGAGGCGCTGAACCTGAAGCTCTCTGACTCTGCCAGAATGCCTGGCCTGTGATCTGCCTGTCCCAGCCTGTTCCAGAGTGCTGGAGAGCTAAGCTCAAGTTCTTGTGCTTGTGTCTCACACTTTACTGACCGGGCCATCTCTCCAAAAACTGTCTTTCCTTTCCTTTCCTTTCCTTTCCTTTCCTTTCCTTTCCTTTCCTTTCCTTTCCTTTCCTTTCCTTTCCGTTCCTTTCCTTTTTTCCTTTCCTTTTTTTTCTCCTGTGACAGAGACCAGGTACCTGGTGCCTGGGACAGAGACTAACGATGTAACCCCACACTTCCCTGTCACTTCTGTGCCCCGAATTTTAATATTGCTTACAACCTCCAGCTAGACACGGCCATGCGTGTTACGCTTACACACATGCTTCCAAAACAAATCGTCTATTCTCTTTTCACAGATCAGCACAACCGAGGTTCAGAGATGATGAATCACTCACCCAAGGCCACGAGCCTGGTCTCGCATGTGCACTCATGCCCAAAGCCAGCCCGCGGAGGGGGGCAGAGACCGGCGTGTGGGGGTCAGCATTCTCTTAAGGACGGCCTGCCAGGAGACAAGTATTCAGCTGTTATCTTTGCTGGTGAGATTTCCTTAGTTCACGCTATTTCCACCTGCTGTGACAGGGAACAGGATACAGAGCTGTTACGGTCCAGGGTGCTGGTTCCAGGTGGGCCTGCCGATGCAGTGATATTTATGAGGTCGGTTGTGTGGGGTGATGGGTATTAACTCAAGAAATATCTGCTCCATTCCCAACAGGCAGATCCTGAGCTGAGTGGGCCAACTTCCCCTTCCCCCACAGAGGTTAAAGTCCAGGATAGAAAGATGATAGCCTAGCTCTGCCACTATCTCTGAGTGACCTTGGGCCAGTCAGTCAGTTGGCCTCAGTGTTTTCAGGTATAAAATGGAGCTGGTCGGGGGAACTGTGAGAGGCAGTGAGCAGAGGAGAAAGGGCTGTCGTGGTCACAAACTCCTAACATAGGACTCAGGAGGCTGAGGCAGAAGGACCAAAAGTTCAAGACCATCCTGAGATACAGAGGAAGTTCAAGACAAGCTTGATCTACCTCGCAAGACCCTGTCTCAAAATTAAAAGCTTAAGAAAGGGGGACAGAGGTGGGGCTCATAGGTAGAGTACTTGCCTAGCATGTGTGAGGTCTGGGGTCCAAACCCCAATATAACAAATGAATGAGCACACATCATCCCTGTTGGGAAGTGAGGACCCACACAGGAGGGGAAAACCAGAGGATGGGACAAGACAGGACTAGGTGGGCCTCAGAGTCACTAGGGTTTGGAAGGGATGGTGGCTTGGGCCAGAGACATGAGCTAAGGGCCATGAGAGCCAAGATGACAGTGACTCTTGGTTCTGTGACCCCTTCCTGAAAGGCCACCTGTCTCAGAGAAGATGGGGGAGGGGTTGTCCATGTCACATGTGGGCTGGAGCTGTGAAGGGGACTGGGCATGAACTTGGGAGGCCTAGTTCAACTTGAAGCCAGGTGGTGTCTGGACTTCTGCCTGCACCAGGGTATTCTCAGTTGGAAAGACTGTGTCCTCACCTGAGAACATCTTCCTTACCCACCACCTCAGTCCCTGATTCATTCATCCCAATAAACCATATCACCAGGCAAGATGAAGGGCGATCACCGAGAACGTGGGTTCACGTGTGTTCACATGTTTGCCTATGTTTGTATGAGTGAGTGGAGCAGCAAAGTGAGTTTCCATTCATCTTTGGGGGACTCGGGGCTGGCTTCCAGGATGGCCAGCACCTCTTTTCCTCACAAGCAGCCAAGTCCCCCATACACACACATATAGGAGCATGTGTGTTCTGTCTAGGGACAGCTCTTTTGTGAATCAGCATCAGGATTTACAGGTGTCCCCACCTCCCACAGCAAAGGGGAAAATCCAAGAGTCACCTTTCACCACCATTGTGCCCAGAGTTATAAGCCAGATTGTGTCCTGTCCCCATGTGTTGAAGTCCCAACACCTAAGACTTCCAATAGAGACTGTGTCATGTGACATGGTCTTTATGGATGTTATCAGGTTAACCAGAGGTCAGAGGTCAGGTTTATGGGTTCTGGCACAGAGTGACTTGAGTCCTAATAAGAGAAGAGTGATATGTACGGAGGTCATGGGAGGACACTGGAGAAGCTCACCATCTGTGGCCATCTCACAAGGAGCAACCCGTCACACACCGACGATGGGTTTTTGTCTACAGAATGTGAAACTGGTACTTCTACAGCCCACAACTTCCACAGGAGCATCCACGGCTTCTGCACATGACAAAACTTAATTTATCTCCGAGGCCCATGAAGTTAGTTACTACTGTTAACCCTCTTGTGTTGGATGGGAGGTATGGAATGTAGCTCTGCTGTTTACAGATTTTTACAGATTGAACCTTTGTTTTCCCAGGAGTCTTGCTCGCCAGCCCATCTCACAGACCCCCCACATTTCTCTGAGGCCCCATGGCAATCACAGTCTTTCTGTACTTGCCATAAAATCACAGAGCGCATGAGCTTTAGCTGACTCTTCCCCACCGTTTGTTTAAATTCAAAGACACAGCTCAAGACAACTGTACACACAGCTCTGGGCCATATACTTTGTAAACATTTCCATTTCTTGTTTTGACATCCATTCAGTCACTCAGCCATCCATCTGTCCATCAGTTCACCATCCACCCATCCATCCATCCACCCACCCATCCATCCATCCACCCACCCATCCATCCATCCATCCATCTACCCAACCATTCATCCACCCATATGTCTATCCTTTTGTCGAACCCTTCAATCTGTCCATCCATCAGTTTATCCATACATTCAGCCACCCATCCAACTAAACAATCATCTGTTTACCTATCCATTCACCCATCCATCTATTTGCTTGCCCATATGTCCATCCATTCTCCCACCCATCCATTTGTCCATCTGTTTATTCACCCACCCATCTGTCCATTCATTCATTGATTACAATCAACACTGGCTGAATGCCTAAGATATGCACATTTCATAATAAGTCCCCAGGATATAAATGTATATGACGTTTGCTATGTTCAATGAGCTCATAATGTAAGTTGTGCAACAAATATAATAATAATAATAATAATAATAATAACAACCATTTCTATGTATTATTTCTTAGTAGCATTCTCTATGAACCAGGTACTGTGCTAAGCAATTTACACTCATCCTCTTAATTAGTTCTAGCAGCAGCCCCATGAAACCATGTATTAGTCAGTTCTTTGTTCTACTGCTGAGTGACAACCTCAAAACTCAGTGGTTTAAAGCAATTGTCTGGTCACTTTCCCAGATTCTGGAATCTGAACTCACTCTACTGGGTGTTCCTTCTGCTGTTACCTGTAGCCACTCATGTGTCTGTGTCCAGCTGACAAAGTAACTCAAACTGGCTTCGGCAGGGACACCACCTACCCGGACATCCATCTCTCTGTGTGGTTTCTGGACCTCTCTTTCTTCCTCTTGTATGGCATTTCTCTAGGCAGGATACCTGAACCTAACACGAATCAGAGTCCCTATGGAAGCTCTCAGAACTTCAGGCTTAGGTTTAACATTGGTGCCTGTGGTAATTAGATTGTAATTGGTCCCCATAATCTCATAGTGAGTGGCACTACTAGGAGGTGTGGCTTTGTTGAAGTGGGTATGGTCTTATTGGAGGAAGTGTGTAACTGTGGGGATGAGCTTTGAGGTTTCCTATGCTCAGGATACTTCCCAGTGTATCAGTTAGCTTCCTGTTACCTGCAAGATATAGGACTTCAGCTTCAGCACCACATCTACCTGCTTGCTGCCATGCTCCCTGCCAAGATGATAATGGACTGAACCGCTGAAACTAAGCAAGCCACCTCAATTAAATGCTTTCTTTATAAGAGTTGTCATGGTCATGGTGTCTCTTCAAAGTAATAAAAACCCTAAGACAGAAGTTGTTACCAGGAGTGGGGTATTGCTGTGCTAGACCTGACCATGTGCTTGTTTGGAGGACTTTGGTACTTCAGGAGATGAGAACAGTGGGATGCTTTAAGTGCTGTTTAGTGAGACATACTAGTAGGAACATGGAAGACAGTGGTGCTGAATGTGATTTGATGAATTGTGTGTGGGGGGGGGGGCTTGCTCGAGATGTTTCAGAGGAGAAGAATTTCAGAATGTTGCCTAGAAATCATTATTACGATATTTTGGTGGAGAAAGTGGCTGCCTTTTGCCCTTATCTGAAGAGTCAGCCTGAGGCTAATGTGAAGAGTTCTGGATTAGTTTATTTCGCAGAAGAAATTTCAAAACAGCCTAGAATAGACTTTGTTGTGCAGTTACTAGTGTTAACTCTAATGACATATAATGAAAAGGAGCAAGTTGGTCAGGGTAAATTACAAAATAAAAAATTTGAAAATAAAAAGAGCACCACTAAGTAGTGTCAAACTAAATTCTATGTTCAAGGAAATAAATGGAATAGGAAAGGGTGAAGGGGAATGGTGACCCCAGGGCAAGATCCCACCCAGCTAAGTTTCTAGTTTTGAAAAGGAACTACAGAAAAGCTTAGAGCTGGGTGTTGTGGGGCATGCTTTTAATCCCAACATTTGAAGGCAAAGGCTGATGGGTCTCTAAATTTGAGGCCAGCCTAGTCCATAGGGCAAGTTCAAAGACAGCCAAGCTTAGGCAGTGAAAGACAGAAAGCTGGTGAAGATGTAACTGAACAAGGGGCCCATGTTCCAGCACCAGCAGGCAGCAGAACTTGGCAGCATCAGCCACACAACTCTGGGTTTAGAGGTAAGGATAGAAGAAAGGAGTTTTGGAATAAGCTGTTGAGGCTAGGAATGTGTCAGGAGTGTCCCGGAATGGAGGCCTAGTAGAGAGGTCATTGTGTGAAGCTGTGAAGTTGAAGCCCGGATTGCCTTGGAGACCCCAAGATGTTAGAGATGCCAGAGTCATGGGATACCTACTGAGGAGAACTGAAAAGAGGGAGTGGAACCAGCCCAAGAGAAAGAAGGGTCAATTATTATTGCAGTCAATAAAGCTGAACAGAGTTGAAGAGCTGAAGAGTGTTTTGGTGCAGTTTGGAGTTTGTCCAGCTGATTTTTGGTCTTGCTTTGATCCAGTATTTCCTCACTATGTTCCCTTCCCTACATTTTGGAATGGTAAAGTATTTACAGGAGATTATAGTTAAGAGATTGAATGAATCTTAGAAGAGCCTTTGAGCTTTGGACTTTAAACATTATTGAGCCTGTGACAAAGTGTGAAGTTGGACTAAATGCATTTTGTGCTATGATATTGTTAAATCGGCCACAGAGGGAAATGTGGTAGTTTGAATGTAATTGTCATAGTCACAGTGTCTCTTCACAACAATAAAATCCCAAGCTGAGACAGTGCCACACCACGCCCACCTCCTTCCACTGTTGAAAGCGAGCTGCCCAGTCATCCAAAGGTGCAACTACTAAAAAGCCTGCTCCCAGGAGTTGTTGAAATGGGACACCAGCACAGTCAAGAGTCCTTTCTTCCCATTGTCATGAAATAAGCTTGACTAACATATCTTCTTTTTTTAAGTAAGGTGCTGGGAAGGGGTTTGCTAGTTGTGTAACTGGAAGCACAGGTGTGTATCTCTCCTCAGGTATGGCTGCATCAAGGGACTCATTGATATCACCTGTCTATAACTCAGGCAGATTCTCTGCCTGGTTGGTCAGATGGCTGCTTACACTAGGAGACCCATAGTCCAGAGTTCAGTGGCCCTGTGATGAGGCGTCGTGTACTATTGTCTTATAGGAAGTTCTGGGCGGATCTCCAGCAGCTCATTTGGGTTACGCACCTGCTTTTAAACCAATCCCTGTGAGGAGCAGGTGGAGTTCTCTTATCAACCGGGTCTAGAACCCCACTCAAAACTGTGGCTCCCCAAAATTGAATGGGATGAATCCCTTTTGGAAAATAGAAAGAGAAGGAGGGAAACATTATGGGAAGAAAAGACAGGAGGATAGAGATAGAGAGGAAGGGAGGAAAGGAAGGAACAAGTAGAAGAGGGAAGGAGGGAAGAAAAGGAGAAAGGAGGTGGGGGAGGCAGGGGATGGAGAAAGAAAGGGAAGGAAGGAGCTCCCGCAGCAATAGCCTTTTTCCATGTTGGGTGAGACTTTCCAGTGAGGCTGCTTGGGGTTCACGCATGCTCTGATAGGCAAACCACTGCGCATGCTCTGTGGGAAAACCCAACACACTCATTGTTCTGACTGGTTGAATGTTAGTGGGTTCATATCTCTGTTTGTTATTAGGACTTGGTAAGGAAAAGGCGGATGATGCTTAGGCATCCCAGGAAAAAAACTCTCACAACAACAACAAAGTATCAGTGGACATGGAAGTCTGACTAGTCAGGAAGGAGAGCGGGAGGGAGTCCAGAGGCAAAGGGGAATGTTTTCGTCAGGGTTGGATTCACTTGATGCAAGCCGGAGTCATCTGAGAAGCGGAACTGCAGCTGAGGAACTGCCCTATTAGACTGGACTAGAGGCTCTTTTTTTATTATAGTTGATGAGTGAGGCTCCATTGTGGGCGGTGCCACCCCTGGGCAGGTGGTCCTGAGTTGTATAGGAAAGCAAACCACGGGAGCCAAGCCAGTTAACAGTGTCCCTCCACGTCTTCTACGTTCTTGCCTCCAGGCCCCTTCCTTGAACTCCTGCCGAGTTTTCCCTTGGTGGATTGTAAACTGTAGAATGAGATTTCTTGACCAAGTTGCTTTGGGCTGTGGTGTTTCACGGCAGCAATAGAAATAAACTAAGACAGGAGATGAATATGATCATAATACGTTATATGCATTATGAGAATGTCAACATGAAACTAACTGTGTATAATTTATATGTGTTGATTAAAACTCACAAAGATAACCCCAAACTAAGTATAGCAATCATTCTTTTATTATTCATGGATTAAGAAAACATTTGTGAACAAAAATTCACCACGGATACAGTCACTCTTCTGAGACTAGCTGAGGAGTTGCTGGCCGGGTTGGGGGAAGGGTGCACACTGGGTTTTATCTGCCTATGGCACAGGCAGGATTCAGAGTTTGATTCTAGAGATGCTTGTAATACAACCTGGGCCAGAAAACATCAGCACCCAGCTTGGAAGCCATTCTCTCCCCTCAGTCTGTCAGCATCATCAGCTCCCAGAGCACGTTTGAACATGTTGCCCTCCTGTCCTAAAGTGACCGTCTCTCAGGCCTGGCCAGCCTCCTGGGGAAGTCCACTGACTCATCACTCCCCACTGCCCAGCACGTGGCCCTGTCTGTCACCTCAGAACCACAGCAGGGCATCCCTCATCGTTGGACCACTCTGTGTCACTGTCCGTTTGCAATACCATTGTGTAATCCAGACATTTGGAAGAGGAGCCTGGTTGGCATCCGGGAGACCAGAGAGAGCCCTTGTCACCCTGTCATGTCTCATGTGGACCAGGCGCTCCCTGACTATTGCTGAGGGACTGATTCTTCTCATCTGAAATGAGGATGGCAGTGCCATCTCTCTGCTAACTGGCTAAACCTTGGTTGGCAGCTGAACCCACTTTTTCTTCCCTCTCTCTCTCCCTCCCTCCTTCCTTCCCTTTCTTTCTCCATCCCCTGACTCCCCCACTTCCTTTCTCCTTTTCTTCCCTCCTTCCCTCTTCCACTTGTTCCTTCCTTTCCTCCCTTCCTCTCTATCTCTATCCTCCTGTCTTTTCTTCCTATAATGTTTCCCTCCTTCTCTTTCTGTTTTCCAGAAGGGATTCATCCCATTCAATTTTCTGGAGCCACAGTTTTGAGTGGGGTTCTAGACCTGGTTGATAAGAGAACTCCACCTGCTCCTCACAGGGATTGGTTTAAAGGCAGGCATGTAACCTCAGTTCCCACAGCCGGCAAATCCCAAAGAAAATCACACAGAGTGCCTCTCTTTATAAGTCTGTGAGGCCATTTTCACTCAGACCTCCACAGTAACTAAGACAGGAAACCTTGCATACAAATGGTGGGGAGGTGCAGACCCTTCCCAACCCCTGCCCTCAATGAGGGGATGCCAATGTCAGTAAGTCTTGTTGTGATGACCTTTTTGCAAGTAGGCATAGCTGATCTGGTTAAAAAAAAAAAAAAGATGGCTGTAGTACTTGGGGGGTTACATTCAGCAACAGTGGTCTAGTGACATTCTGGCAAGAGGAGGGGAGGGACTGATAAGGCCCTACCCCTTCCTGATGATCTGCAGGCTAATAATGGTTGCTGGGGTTGGGGGAGAGTCATTTTCTTTGCCCATGTTTCTGTAAGTATCTCTTTATCCATGTTCCTGTGATTGACCCTAATTAAACATTGTTGAGGTATTTAGATATTCTGAAGGAGACTTAGTAACACAAAGTGCGGAGAGACACTCTTCTCAAATACAATGCCATGGGGTCATTTCGAAACAGAGGGGAGAGAGGGCACCAAGTAGAAATAAAAATGCAAAGATCGTTTTTATTTTCTTGCATTCTACCTTAATGCTACTATGTAAATATCAATATGTTCTTTTATAGTTTATGGACCCTCACCCTTAATCTCAAAAGCTGTGATAATTAAAAACAGCTGCGCACTAAAACTTGATGGCTCTTCATATTCTCACAAGAGAAACTAGAGAAATGACTCAACAGTTAAGAGCGCATACTGCTTTTTTTCGGAGAACTAGACTCCAGCTTCCAGTGCCCACAGCAGGCAGTTTACAACCATCTGTAATTCCAGCTCTAGAGCGTCCAGCACCTTCTTCCGGCCTCCACAGGAAACTGCCTTCATGGGCATATGCCCACCCACAGACACACATGCATACACAAATGTAAAATAAATCTTTTTAAGAACATTCTCACAAAGGGAAGTTATGCTATGTGCATAGCAGATGATGAAAACATGTTCTCGTCTTCTGAGATTTGCACACACAAATTAAGTCTCCACCAGATTCTGCCTTAAGTTTAATGATTTACTAACATTGTGGTTATTGGCCACTTTGTGATAAAGAAGTTCTGCTGTTTGGGGGGCTTGTCTTGGTCCCTAAAAGTCTAGAGGAATTCCCCAGGCTACTGTGAATGACAGTGGGGAGCTGCGCTTTCTACTATATGCTTTACTGTGTATATAGGGTTTGATGTTTCCAGCAATGACACTGTCTCTTTCAGATTCTTCTTTGAGAAACCCACATCCACTCTGTCAGACGTCTGTCTTTCCTTCTGAATGCTTCTCTTTCCCTTAACCCTCATGCTTAAGCCTATATAAAAATATCTTTATTCAGTCCCAATTTCTACTTTAGAAGCTAGATAGCCCTAAAATTATTTTCTGTACCAAAGCCCCAGATCCTATGTTGCCTAAAGTTGAGGTCCCTAACAGTCTAGAGAATTCCTCCAGGCTATTGTGGATGACAATGGGGAGCTGTGCTTTCTGCTTGGCCAACAAAACATGATATCCTAGGGGCTTGTCTGGGATCCCTCTGAAACATGGTTGCTGGGTTTCCTTCTTTGCTGATTAGCATTTGTGCTCAACTCTTACATGATACTCTTGGTTTCTCTGCTTCTGTTTTGCTGGGCAGAGACCCATGTAATGCTAATGAATTCCACTAGCATTACAACCAGGAATCCCTTAGGCCCATCCATGTCCTGTACCTGAGTTAGAAGGAACTTCACCAGCTCAGCCAGGCAGACATGCAAAACATGGTTAATCATCCAGTGTCTTGAACCCCTTATCAAGTTCCCAAGAACATGCAGGACAAGTTGTGCCTCCTGTCTCTGTCTCCAAATTTTGACATTCAATCCTGGGTGTCTCTCTGCTGTTACTTTTGGGGGGCTTATTTTGCCAGCACTGAACCTCAGGCTTCCCCTCTAACATGAGGTGGTTGACACAATTGGCTATACTCGACTCTACTGAATTCGTAAGTTCTAAATGATCAAGATGGTAAATTCCATGCTATGAGGGCATGAATTCAAAATTCAACACTTATGTGAATTTTTTAAAAATTGGGCATGGCTATAGGGGCCCCTGTCACCCCAGTGCTGTAGAAGGTGGAAACGGAAAAATTGCTGAGGCATGATGCTTTCCAGACCAGCTCCAGGGTAAGTGAGAGACCTTGTCTCAAAGGAACAATGCCACGTGTGATAGAGCAGAACGCCTGATGTCCTCCTATGAACCTCATATGTATCCACACACTCCTTCATAAAATCCCATACACGCAGGTGGTTTTGTTTTGCTTTTCTGTTGCTGGGATCAAATACTATAGCCAAATACAATGTGGGAGAAAAATGAGTTATTTGGCTTACAGGGAATCCAAAGCAGGAAGTCAGGGCAGGAACCTGGAGGCAGGAGCTCAAGCAGAGGCTACTTACTGTCTTACTTCCCATGACTTGCTCAACTACCTTTCTTTCACAGCCCAGATCACTTGCCCAGGGAAGGCACAGATTACAGTGGGCCCTCCCACATCAATTAGCAATCAAAAAATGCCCTACTGGCATGTTCATGGGCCAATCTGATGGAGGCAATTCCTCAACTGAGGTTTCTTCTTTCAAGGTGTGTCAAGTTGACAATGAAACTCTCTCTCTCTCTCTCTCTCTCTCTCTCTCTCTCTCTCACACACACACACACACACACACACACACACACACACACACACACATACACACACACACAGAGGGGGGAGAGGGAGAAAGAGAGAGAGAGGGAGTGAAGGAGGGAGGGAGAGAGAGATCAGGATTGATCTAGTTTTTTAACTGCCTCAACTTCTGCAGGTGATAAAGGGAAGAAATGTTTGATGAGAAACCAACACCTGCATGAGTGGCATCCTTGGAGCACACAGATGGTGCCTCCTGGGGGCTCTCCAGTGGGTCCCAACATGAAGCCCAGCCCCATTGACCAAAGAGACTCAAAGACATAAGGACCACATGAGCCTGGTCTCAGATCTTCAGTTCCCAGTCCCCCGTGTTATGTGCCCTCATGTATTCTGGGAATTGAACTCATGCCCTCATGGTTGCAAGGCAAACTCTTTACTGACTGAGCTATCTCCCAACCTTTGTAATGGATCATACATGACTGTGAGTGCTATACTCTCTTCTGACAGCCTGTTCGGCTGATGTGTTCATGAGTCACACTGTACCACCATGGTAACAGCTCTGTCAGGTGACAGGATAGGGTATAATTTTCACTGTACTTTATATGCTAGCCTTGAAGGCATGGTCCCCCTGCCTCAGCCATCTGAACGGTAGGAGTGCAGGCATCTGCCACCAGACCCAGCTCACTTATGACCCTGTGGCACTACCATCATTTATGAAATATGTCATTAAGCAAACTGTCATTGCATGGTTCCTGGCTGTCATCATTTTTCCTAGCCAGAGTTTTTTTTGGCAGTTGCTTCAGGCCACTTCAATACATCAGATGTCAGTCTACTGGGCCAAGTGTATCTAGACCAACTGTTCTCACGGGTCTGTTAGAGCATCAAAGCTTTCATGATGGATTAATCCACAAAGATGGCCCCAGTGTCTCCCCACTGTACATGTATATCAAGCTGGTGTCTCCTCCTCGGCTCTGCTGATGGGCAGAGTTGCCTTGTGGCTCACACTGATGGACAGGAATGGTGAAAAGCGGACTGTGCCTGTCTGGAACCCAGAGTGCGGCCCGTGATGCAGTTCCCACCTGTCCTCTACCAGCCGTCGAGCGTAGAAGTGGAGAAGGACCGCTAAGTGACGAGAGTCTACGGCCCAGCCAGCTACCCACTGTTCCAACCTCCACGGCTGGATGCAGCCCCCCCGTCAATGACAACCCCTCTAGTGACATCATGTGGAGAACTGTTCACCCTTAACCCAGTTCATCCACAGAACTACAAGTTAAGGTTGGGATTTGAGCCGCAAATTAGAAACTGGTTCCAAAATTGGAAACAGTGCTATGGACTTCCACAGGCAGGTGGGGTTATGTGGGCTGGGTGTAGAATATCAGCCCAGACTGGGGAGTCAGGAACCAGTAGGCAGCAGAAGCTGCAGAAAGGGCTTCCCTTTACTTACTACACTGTAGAGGCTGAACTTTGATTTTACTTTTTCTTTGTCTGAGAGGATCTCTTGCAGCCAAAACTGATTCTGAACTTAGTCTATGGCAAAAAAGAGTGTCCCTGAACATCTAATCCTCCCCACGCCTGGAGTTCTGAGATTACAGATAGGCACAACACCCAATTCTATACAGTGACGGAGACAGAGCCCAGGACTTCATACAACAGAGAAGTGGAGGGGATAGCAGTTCAACTTCCAAGCAGAGTCAAAGCAAATCGAAGCAGGACTCCTGATGGTTCTTTCAGAGAGTAGGAGCCCATCAAAGTAAGAGATCATTTCCAGACCAAGACAAAACCCTGGGCTTGATCCCTTACATTGCAAAACAAACAAACAAACAAATAAATGGAACAGATCCATCATCATGAAAATTGATAAAGAAACAGAACAAACTTTATCCAGCCCTTTCTGTACCTGTGCAGGTGGACCCCTGCCATCCCAGCAGGTCACAGCTTTGGCACTGTGGGCTCAGGGTGATGCCTCACACACAGAGGCCAGAAGCGCTCACAGATCCTAGTTTTCTTAGTTAGCCCACTGTGATTCTCACAGCCAGCTTGACTGTTTCTTAGAGGTTCTTAGGAGACAGAGGAGGCTCACTTCTGGATGTGTCTAGAGAGATTTCTAAAGATGATGAACTGAGTAAGAAGACCCACTCTGAAGACAGGAATAACTTTCCCATGGGCTGTGTAGACAGACTGACTCTGGAAATGGGTAGCACCCTCCCATGGGCTGGAGGAGAGGATGGAGGAAATAAAAGGGGAACAAGGAAGAAGACAGGCAGACTCCTGGATCCCCTTCTCCTCTGCTTCCTGGTCATCTATGAAGAAAACAGTCTTCCTCGCCCACACTCCTATTGCCATGATGGTCTACCCAAGTGCATGGGTGCCCAGACTGGAGCCTCGGAAACTGTGAGCCAAAGCTGATCTTTTTTTTAAAATTTATTTATTATGTATATAGTGTTCTAAGCACCAGATCTCATTATAGATGGGTGTGTGTCATCATGTGGTTGCTGGGAATTGAACTCAGGACCTCTGGAACAGCAGTCAGTTCTCTTAACCTCTGAGCCATCTCTCCAGCCCTGCCAAAGCTGATCTTTAAAGTTGTTTCTATTCACTACTTCATCTCAGAGGTATGAAAATAGCTCATCTATTTGACACGTTCAAAATTGTCTGTCCTGGAAAGAATATATTTGGGGATTCACAGGAATCCTGAGTATCTCTGGGGGTACACAGAAATTCAACAAGAGTCATGGAAAACCCACATTGTTTCAAGGCAAGAGGATGCTGAAAGGATATTTCACAAAGGAACAGAGACTATTCATATTTTTTAAAAAGAGGTCTCTGAAGGTCAGCGAGATGGACTAGCTGGCGAAGGTGCTTGCCCCCAAGCCTGACAACCTTAATCTGATCCCCAGGACCTCCATGGTAGAAGGAGAGAACTGACTTCCATAAGCTGTTGTCTTAGTTAGGGTTTCTATAGCTGTGAAGAGACAGCATGAGCATGCAACTCTTACAAAGGAAAACATCCAGTTGGGGCTCACTTACAGTTTCAGAGGTTCAGTCCATTATCATCCTGGTAGGGAGCATGGTGGTATTCAGGAAGACATGATGCTGGAGAAGTAGCTGGGAGTCCTATATTTTGCAGGCAACAGGAAGGAGACTGAAATACTGAGGACATATATGAGACCTCAAAGCCCATCTCCACAGTGACACACTTCCTCCAGCAAAGCCACACCTCCTAGTAGTGCCACACTCTATATGAGTTTATGGGGGCCAGTTACATTCAAACTACCACAATTGTATACACACACACACACACACGGTGACAGGATGGATAGATAGACAGATGGTAGATAGACAGACCAAGAAAATATGTAATAATATTTTTTTGAAACGAAGTCTTTGGAACCCCCAACTTTTTACACTTAAGAAAAAAAGTGGAGAAAGTTCCTGGGTTGTATTTGTCATGATAAAGGACAGGCGACTCAGGAGTTAGCGCCAGGAGACCAGATGGCAGAGCCAAGAGTTCAGGATAGCAGTTTAGGGAATTGCTTTCATGATGAAGTAGTGTTTCTTGGCCCGTGTCTCCTGCTGGATCTCCGCTTGTGAGGGATCAACGTCAGCTGTGGACTTCTCTTTCTCTTCGTTTTGAATGGGGTGTCTCTTGGGTTTACCTGTCACTGTCTCGCCATTGTAGGTTTTGGAGTTTTACTGTTAAAAATCTTGTCTTTAATTCATGAAATTTTGAATCAAAAGGAGCTAAGCACCAAAAGTGGCACCTTGGATGCTGAGATCCAAGCCTCCTTCCCGATGTCTCCGTGATATGGGAATTCAGGAGCCTTGGGATGACTGATCTTGCTGCTCTGATCATGTGCAAGTGGCCATAGATAGTGTGAGTTTGGGAGTGTAATAGTCACATCGCTTCCAAAAGACAGCATGCTCTAGCCCTCTTGCCTGTTCTCTGTTCCTTACTCTCTTCCCATCACATCTTCCTTGCTGTTCCCTGAGCCTTGGTGGTTGGGGGATTGAGGTATACGTCCTATTCAGGACTGAATACCCACAGCCACTTACGAGGGAAGATATCTTCCATGTGGGAAATATCTGAATATTTGCGCTGAAAGTACAGATTATCATGGATTCATGGAAGTCACATAATCTTTGTATCTCTTCTCATCAAGACTCGGTGTTCACTCTCTTCTCCTTTTGAACATTGACTGGTCCTGTGACATGCCTCTACCAACACAGTGCTGTAGAAAGCCAACCACTATGAATAGAAACCTCAGCATCTTTCTAGCAAGGCAGGACAATTGGGTAGAGAGATTCTGAAGAGTGACAGATACATGGGTGACAGGGAAGGCCAGGCATCTCAGCCACAGTCTGTCACTGTTTTAGATCCCTTAACACTTGGAGAACTAACTCAATTAGCAGCACATGGGACAGTGATGAGCCATTCCCACTACATCTTGTAAAATTGAAGTGTCATGAGGAAAATTAATGATTTCCACAAAGTTAGCTTCAGGATAGCCAAGACTATACAAAGAAACCCTGTCTCAAAACAAACAAGCAAAACAGAAATAAATGTTGGTGTTAATAGTTGCTCTGAAAAAAAAGCATATATGAAAACTGGTACCAGGAGTGGGGTTTGACTTCACTGATCACAAATGTCTGCTGTATTTCAAATTACTATGTTATATAGTCTCTCTCTCTCTCTCTCTCTCTCTCTCTCTCTCTCTCTCTCTCTCTCACACACACACACACACACACACACACACACTACAGGTATGCTTTTGTTGGATTGTTTATTTAGGATTGGTGATGGTACCCCTTTATCTCTGAAGTCATTAGATTAAATCAAGAAGGTGTCCTTGAGGCTCCTCACCTGAATCCAGATCTCCTGTAGACCAAGATACTGGTCTTTGTGTTGCTGTAGTGATTGGATGGTACTTGGAATGCCTTGGGAAGGCAAGGTATATTTCAACTGTTGGAGATCTATGGATCTTTATGGTCATAGGAAAGATTGTGGCTGCCACCAGTTCCTCTTGGTCCTAATTGTGCATGCCACTTCACTCATTAAAAAGGAGAATAGATTTCTCCATCCTCTTGACTCCAGGATATTTTTGTGTCTTTCTGATGGACAAAGCTCACAATATCACATGAATTTTCAAAGCCTAGGCTTCCTGTTGTTTTGAAGTTTCCAACCTTGCTTCCTTGGACATGGTCACAATATAAGCATATTGGAGCAAAATCCCTCAGTGATAAAGACCTTTATGAATGAAGCTTGACTAGCCTCCAGTCTTCAGTGTGTCCCAGATAACGTCTCAGGTTTGTGGGTAGGGCTACCTTGGTATTCCAATGTATCTTAGCCTGTTTTCTGTTGTAATAACAAACTGCCTGAGATGGTAACTTATTGGGGAAATAGTATTTCTTTGGTTCATGGTTCTGGAGACTGGTAAGTCCAAGATTATGGTGCTAGAATCTGTTTGGCTTCTGGCAAATTTTTATGTCATGTAGAGATGATCTCATGCTTTCTTGGGATTTCCTTCTTACAAAGCCACTATTGCTATTATAGGGGCCCCAACCCCATGATCCAATCTAACCCCAGCCACCTACCAAAGGCTTTACCTCTAACTGCCATGGCATAGGAACTAAGGGATCAAGATTTCAGCATAAAAACTTTATGTGAGTGAATCTGCTCCATAGGAAAATGTCAGCCAAAATGCCAAATAAGTGGCCTTTGGTGATACTACATGAAACAGAAGAACTGACCAACTACCTAACCCAAGACCCATTAGAAATAATGCATCATAGGAGTGGAGAGACAGCTTAGACAGTAAACGTGCTTGCGGCAGGAGGCTAACCCATCTGCCTTTCATCTCAGAACCCATGTAAAACAGTCAGATGTGTTGGATGTCCCAGAAGTTATTGGGCCAGCTATCCTAGAGTGTGCGGCACAGAAGAAAATTGACAGAGAACTTCCCTTACAAGGTGGAAGGAGACTCGACTCTTGGACATTGTTCTCTGATGTTCACGTGTGCACCATGACCAGTCCCCGTGTGTGCATGCCTGTGCATATGCAAGCACATATGAGTGCACACACACACGGGGTGGGGGGAGGAAGAGGAAGAAGAAGAGGAGAGCCATTCACCTAGGAAAGAATTCTTCCCTTGTGGACAGCTGAGCTATAATCCCAATAATTTCTCCTTGGAGCTGGGGTCATGCCTGGCCCTTTAAAAACCTCTTCTAGGGAACCATCTTCAACTTTCAAGTTCTCAGCTTCTCCCATTTATCTTTTCCATGCATTGCAGTGGGGGAGAAGCCAAGGAGACACAAACCTGCACCGACACCCTTGTTCACTAGGTCAGCTAAGTGCTCCAGAGCAGGGCTTGGGAAGCCCCAGCCTGAGGCCCATCCAGCTGATCTCCCTTCACCACTGTTCGAGCAGTTCATGAATGCTGACCATGAAACCCGATGCGTGCAGATACTTGCAGAAACCAATGCATCCAGACTCTCACGTCGGAAGACAGGAGCACTTGGCAGCTCCTGTCTTACACCCTTAGCTCACATTCAGGTGTAAATGGCTCCTTGCCAGAGTATAGGTGCTGAAGGACTCAGCATCGAGGTCAAATAAACACACAATGCATCATGGGAAAATAAAAGGCAAGGAAGCTTCTGCAACCCCAAGATTCTCTCCAAGGGAAGAGGGGAGCTGGAATACTCAGTTTTACTAATCTCCTAGATCTCTTTCTGCTGAGGCATCTTCTGTGACTCACCCTGGCACCTGCTGTTACCAGACTCAACAAGTGGCCCTGGAGGAGGGCAGCATGGAGCAGTGGAGCAAAGGGGACAGCAGGCTAGACTGGCCGGTGATCCCCCAGATAATCTGCCCGTCTCTGCCTCCCCATGCAGGCATCACAGGTGCATGTGGACAAAGCTGGCTTATCTTCCCCCTCATGTGTGTAGTACGTGTCTGTGACGCACATGAGTGTGTACATCTGTGTGGAGGAATTTCCCTCAGTCACTCTCTGTCTTGTTCAATGAGGCAAGGTATCTTAGCTGAGCTGGCTAGCCAGCTCCCTCTAGATATCCCTGCCTCTTCCTTCTGAGTGCTGGGGTCACAGGCATGCACTACCTTACACACAACAGCTTACTCTATATTTTATTGATACATAATGAATGTACAATTTTCTGGAGCGTGGGTGATGCTTTGGTATGTGTTGATCATCTATAGCTGTCGGTAAGGGCGTGTAATATTTCCCTCTCTGGTGGTTTGAACTAAAATCAGCACTCCCCGGCAGGACTATATGTTTAAATACTTGGTTCCCAGTTGGTGGAACTATTTGGGAAGGATTAGGAGGTGTGGCCTTATTAGAGGAGATGTGTCACTGTGGGTGGGCTTTAAGGTTTCAAAAGTCGCATGCCATTCCCAGCATGCTCTCTACCTTATGCTTGTGGTTCATGATGTGAGCTCTCAGCTGTTCCTTCCACCATGCCTTCACCCCATCATCACGAATTTTCACCCTTTGGAACCATAAGCCCAAATTTAGAAGTTGCCTTGGTCATGGAGGCATTCCGTCGCAGCAACAGAAAAGCAAGTATTAAATACATCCTCCTACACTCATCTCTTTGAGATAAAAAGGAAAATTCCTCTCTTCTAATTTGAAAGCCATGTCGCAGTGGTGTTAGTCCCAGCCAGTCTGCTGTGAGATACACACCGGAGGACTTTCCTTTGCCACTGCCAGCCTGCTAGCCCATCCATCTCCAGTAACCACCCTACTTGCTAATCTCAGCAGGCTGGCCCCCACTGTGTGTCTGGACCACGTGTTCTTCATCCATGACTCAGGTTGATGCTGTATCCCGGCACTCGTGGCCAATGCGGCCATGGGTGTGAGAATGCAAATATCCCCTCAACGCACTGATTCCTGCCTCTGCAGTGTACTCACTAGTGGTCAGGCTGCTCATATGACAGTTCCTGTTTTAAATGGTTGGGAGGCCTCAGTACTGTTTTCTGTGATGGCCATACTTCCCAACAGTGCTTAGGGGGTCGCCCTGTTCCCTTCATCTGTGTCTTCTCTTTCTTCCCTGGGTTTCTCTGGCTATCTGGTCAAAAAGTCTAGTAGAGACTGCAGTGTGAGAAACTCAAAGTTCTCAGATGGAAATTACGGGACGGGGGGGGATTAGCTTTGAAAGGACAGGAGGAAGGGGTACAGCTGAACCGTGCAATGCTCACCTTTCCTCTCTGTCACCATCAAAGCTGCTGCTGGATATTGTGCTTCTCTCTTGTACCAGGTCCACAGTTTGCAAGTGCTACTTCTGAGCAGGTGTGTGTGTGTGTGTGTGTGTGTGTGTGTGTGGTCAGAAAGAATATCTTATACCTGAGGACATTCGTGTGCTTAGCCTGATGTCCATTCCCCATCAGCCAGGCTCTTCTGCTGGGGGATGTTCTGCACCCCTCCCCTTGCCCATCCATGCTTCCTTCCCCCTCTGATGTGCTCAGAAGCCTCAAAGCTCAGCTCCTGCCCTCTATCAGCTGCGGGCTCTACTCGCTTATCCGTTCTTAGGAATGAGCACTATGAACTTGCTGAGCAAGCAGCACAGGGATGCTCTGCTCTCTCTGGAAGTGCATTTGGGTTTAGAGGAAGATTTCTGCAGCTCTGTGAGCAGAAACAGTGGCAGCCTTTTCTCTTCCACTGGACCACAGGACTTGCTGGTACCTGTGACCGTCACAAATATCCCTGCCCCCAAGCTTTAGCGGTTTACATTCCAAGGCCAACTTTCTGATTCACTTTTCCTTGCCTCTAATTTCTTGGACCAAAGGAGGAGAGGGGGCGTTTAGGAGTAGCACCTATTACTCTGTGTGTACTGCCTAACTGACCCGGACAGGCCTGGGCTATGCATTTGGTTCAGTTCTGGCAAAGTGGGCAGCTCTACTGTGGAGCCTTGCTGAGGGCCAGATCTGGTGTGTGGCATCTGCATGGGCTGGTCTTTAGAAGCCAGACCAGGCTACTGTGACCTGGCACAATACACTGGGTCATAGGTGGGTGCTGCAAAGAGCTTACTGAGACTGTGTGTCTAGATGTGCCAAAGGGGCTCCCTCCCTTCAGATGAAAGGAACAAACATTGGAACTCGCTGCAAGGTGACACTGGGTCCAGAGTAGGCAGGGCCCTGAGCATCCCTCTAAAAGGTGACAGTAGCCGCACCATGTATGTGGCTCTGCTAACTCAGACAGTTTCCAGGAGCTGGTCCAGATCCTGAAACAGCCTCATTGTCCCTCATTGTCCCTCTTGTCCCTCTCGTCCCTCAAGTCCACGGCTGACTTTTCTGTATCTGGTTGCTGCTGAGGTCAGTATGCAGGGAAGTCGCTAACCATGGAAATAAGATGTCTTGTCTCTTGGGTCTCAACCCTCCTCTCATTTCCCACTGTTTGTGGAAGAGAATCCTAACTCCTCTGGGCACCAGAGGGCTCACATCACAGGACAGGTGGGGAGGTCCTGCTGGCCTGTAACAGACACACTGGATATACAGCTACTTTATTCCTCACTCAGACCGCAGAAACCCCACTGCTTTCTCCAGACCTGGAGCCTTCTTTTGAACACCCATAACTCCTGCTGCACACAGGTTACTTTATCAGAGAGACATCTCCAAGCCACATCAAAGAAATGTGGCCTCCACCGTCCCCTCCTTCCTCCTACTCTGCGCAGGGTTCTCCTGCCATTGACTGTGGGATTCCCACTCACTTGTGCATACTGAGACAAGATCACAGGCATTCTTGCACCCCCAGGAAGCTGCTTGGAAACTAAGGGCATCCTTAAACAGTTATTGAATTTGAGATGGAAGAATGACTCAGCAGTCAAGAGTACCTGAAGCTCTTTAGAGACAGAAGACCCAAGGTCAGTTCCCAGCACCCATGTCAGGTGGCTTACAACCTACTCCAATCTGAGGGGATCCGACACCTTCTTCTGGCCTCCTTGGACATGAGGCACACACCTGGTACACAGGCAGACAATGTAGGCACTCAAGCATTTACACAAAATAAAAATAAATCTTTTAAAAAATAAGTTAGAAAATGTTTTGGATAAATGGATGAGACTTTGTGATTAAAGAAGTCTCTCGATAGAAACTGTGGCCAGCTTGACTCCAAGAGTGTCAGAAAGATTGTAAGGTCCAGAAGGCAGGGAGGGCCAGACTGAAGGAGTGGCTTTGGGACATGACAGGCCCACTGTGTTCTTGACCTCACAGAGCTGTGGGTGCCCACACAAGATCAGCGTGGAGGCAGTGAGGAACCTTGAGGACCCATCCCTAGATGAGTTAGTGACAGTTAAAGGCTTCTTTGCATATGTGTGTGTGTGTGTGTGTGTGTGTGTGTGTGTGTGTGTGTGTGTGTGTGTGTGTGTGAGAGAGAGAGAGAGAGAGAGAGAGAGAGAGAGTTCTTTTTAAGAGTGTGGACTCTTAGAGCTTAGCCATACTCCAGGGGATGCCCACACACCCATGAGCTTCTGGGCAGCACAAGCATGACTCAGTGGGTCATTTAAAAAAGAGAGGCAGGATGTGAAGTTGGGAGGGAGTGGGAGGTGGAGGCGTGGATGTGGGAGCAGTAGTCAGTGCCTTGTGGCGGATGAATATGATCAAAGTTCATTGTATGAAGGAAGTAAAAATATTATATTTAAAAAAGAAAGAAAGGAACGGTGTCCTGGTAGCTAGTGGGACACTGTACATTGGAGGGGAGAGGCCCCCTTAGGTGCTTTGACCTCAAGGCCTCAGGACAGACAAGGGGGGTGGCTGCACCCGTCACAGCTCACAGAGCCGCATCTGATACACCGTGTCCACCACTGTGGAGTTTAATTTAGCCAATGCCTTGGCTGCAAGAGACAGCTGGTAAATTTAGTCGGGGGATTAAGGAACGTATAAGATGCATAACTCCTTAAAAGGAACTGGGTGTCCAGGGAGAACCAAAGCCGGAGCTCCCAGGGTTGGCCGTGAAAGGCGAGGCAGTATCCCTCCTGGTGGAGTCCACAGGCCAAGGAACAGGTTTGCTGAGTCTTCCGAGGGGCAGCACGAGGGTGGCACAGGGCACGGGACACAGCCAGTGGCTGAGCGAGCACCCGCCTTTAACCTGCTGACAAGGAGCCTCCTCAGCCCCCAGGCTGCCTAGAAACCAGAAATGAATAGGTGGACCAGTTACTGTGGGAAATTGAGAACATTCTGCCAGGGGAAATTAAGGATGACGATCGCAATCAACCAGGAGACTGGGAATACACTTATTCACCACGGGCCATGAAGAAATAGCCAGCACACAACTTCACCCTGAGTTCACAGGGGTGGAGATTAAAGAGCTGGCAGGAAAGGGTCCCCAGCCACAGATAGGGCGGTGGCAGGAGAAAGGACCAGGCAGGAAATACTTTAGACTCTGCTCAGTCTTCCAGAGAAGCACAAAAGCGAAGATAGACCCTGAACCTATCCTGTTTCAGAATGTTTTAGGTGATGACGGGAAGTGATAGTGAGGAGGGACAGCCAAGAAAATTCACTTATGAAGCAAACATTGGTCACTCGTATCTAATTAAACACACACGCCCTTTGACCTAACGACGACTCAGCTATGCTTACCTTAAGAATATTCTTCCTTTTTTTTTTTCTTTTCCTTATTTTGGGATAGGATCTTATTATGTGGCTCACACTGGTCTTGAACTTACCATTGAGCTGAGAATGACTTTGAACTCAAGATCTTCCCGAGTGCTAGCATGGCAGGTATATGCCTCCACACTCAGCCCTGAGAATCCTGTGTAATAGCACAAATAAGCTGAGCGCTTCCAGTTTCCACCGGTGAAAGACTAGATCACTCCAACAATGTCCTCTTTTGAAACCGGAAAATGCCAGACATGGTGTGAAGGTCCTGAAATATCTGCTCTCAGAAGGCCGAGGCTAGCCTAGGGTACCGAGAAGGACACAAATTCTTCCCAGACTGACAAAATGATAAAGCCGTGTTATAAGGTAACTCAAGGCTTTTCTATTTCATTTAAACTCATTATTTTGGTCAATTGCCCTGAAGTTCAAATTACACCCCAAATACATTTTCTTTTTCATGTTTTTTTTTTTTTAGTTTTTGCTTCATTTGTGTTTTATGTGGTTTTGTTTTATTTTGTTTGTTCTGTTTTGTCGAGATAGCACATCTTCCCCAAGACTGACTGTCCAGTGAAGCCCCCAGAGGATCTGCCTGCCTCTGCCCCCTGCCCAGTACAGTTACATTTAGCTTTTATATGGGTGTTGGGGTCCTGAACCCAGGTCCTCAAGCTTATGTGGCAGACACTTTACCTTCTGAGCCATCTCCCGTCTCTCACGACTCTCTTCCAATTTTACAACATAGAAACAGGATCACACGGCCTTAGTATCCCACAAAGGCCACAACCCCTGCTTCTCTGGGCCCTCCAGATAGAGCTCAGACTCCCCAGTGTGACTTAGAAGGCCTTCCTGAACCTGCTCCAAGTGACCTGGTGCCCTTTCCTCTCCTGTTTCCCCTCTCCTGTTTTATTTTCAACAGTGTACAACATCTCCCAGGCCCTGACTTGGAGCTGTACTTACTGCTTGTTTGACCTTCCACCGACCTTCCACCTGCCTCAGAGTGAGGCCACACCAGGCTCTGCAGAGCTTGGTCAGTTATGTATCAACGAGGCCATGTACAGAAACGAATGCTCTTGGAGCCATGCTGGAGTCCATGCCTGCCAAAGACACGGCTCTCGCCATGAGTCACGTTCAGAATCCTCAAGCACAACTGTGTGGTCAGCAGTTGTGACCAGGTGCCTGCTGATGTGCCAGACATTAACCCCTGCAGTGCTAGAGAGGACCCTTGGGGTCTGGGAGGAGCCTGTGACAGTATGTCATCCAGAGGTGAGAGTGCTCTAACCAACCGGTACAGCCTAGCCTTCCTCCCCAAAGAGTCCCTTCTCATCCCAGGCCTCTGCCTCCTCCCTCTCCACATTCTTATGGCCCACCCTGCCCCCATGCAGGTCACCTCCATCTCTAGCCTATTGCTTTTGGAGGCTTTTATTTTGAAACTTTTGCAGGGTTCAGAAAAATATGTGACCCGTTTTCGTTTTTCCCCCAGAGTTTGTCCACAGGGCTTGGAAAGCTTCCCTTACCACATGGCATCATGGACACCCATCTGGCCCCATGCTTTTGCCTAAAGATCTTTTGCTTCCATGACCCTAACCCTCAGAATGGGGACACTGAGCTTAGAACCTAAACATAGGTCAAGGCAAGGACTGGGAGTTCAGGTCTGGAATCACAGAAAGAATGAGACAGGAGAATTGTAATCCAGGACCTGCTTTGGGTTAAAAAGACAGAGACCTTATCTTTAAAAAAAAAAGTCAAAAAGAAGGCTGAATCTGTAATTTCAGGGCAGAAAGCTCCCCTGACAGGAGAGGGGCCCCAGTGGATTTCTAGTTTGGCAATCAAAACACAAACAGGCAAACTCCCAACTCCCAAACAACAGCAAGAAAGGGCAGATGAGGGGCCTACAAATCTACCAGATACTTCTAAATCAGCTTGCAGATTGGGCCTGCCTTTGGGACAGCAGCCTAGTGAGGCTGAGAATACTTCAGAGCGCACCAATGGTCACAGGTACGTGTGAGGCTGAGGCAGGGAGATGATTTGAGCCCAGCAGCCCAAGACTAGCTTGAGCAACCTAGGGAGACTCTTCCATGGAAATGCTGACTCTGAGGCATTTGAAGCAGAAGCTCCAGGTTGTGTGGAACTTTGGAGAATATTGCCTCTCTGGGACTACGTCTCCCTCATCTGTCAGGGAGGTGATGGTCTTCAAGGGGAAAGGCTCTCTCTGTGTGTCTGTTTCTCCACATTCCTTCAGGCATCCATCTCTGAAAGTGTGGCGCAGTCTGAGATGCGGCACGAGGTGGTAAGTGGGTCTTCCATAGAGAGGGGTGGCTCGGGGAGGGTCACATTGCATCACTCCGGCGGTCCTGAACCTCCATGTACTTGTAAATTGTCCACTCCGTCTGTTCTGCTCACAGTTGCTGCACCTCGCTCCTCCCTTAGATGCTAGGGACCAGGCCAGGAGTACCCAGGAAGCAGAGGGTGCTCTGAAACGAAAAGAAGAGAGTTTGGGTTCTGTATGGTCGTGTCACCTCTGTGACTGTTTTAGTTACTTTTCTATTGCTATGAAGAGACACCATGACCAAGGAAGCTCAGGAAAGAAAGCATTTAACTGGGGGGTTCACAGTTCTGAGGTGGGGAGTAGTAGTGACCATTGTGATGATTTGAGTGAGAATGGCCCCCATTTGAATGCTTGATCCTTAGTTGGAGGAACTGTTTTGGGAAGGATTAGGAGGTGTGGTCTTGTTGAAGGAGGTGTGTCACTGGGGAGTGGGCTCTAAATTTCAAAATCCCACTCCAGACTCAGTCTTGCTGACTGCTTCCAACCTGGGGATAAGATGCAAGTTTTCAGCTACTGCTTCAGAGCCCTCCCTGGCTACTGCCTGCCGCCTGCTGCCTGTCTGCCGCCTGCTGCCTGTCTGCTGCCTGCTGCCTGTCTGCCTGTCTGCTTGCCTGCCTGCTGCCTGCCTGCTGCCTGCCTGCCTATCTGTCTGCTGCCTGTCTGCTTTCTGCCTGTCTGCCTGTGTGTTGCTTGCTACCATGCTTCCCACCATGTTGGTCACAAACGACCCTCTGAAACCATAAGCAAGCCCCTAATTAAATGTTCTTTTTTATAAGTTGCCTTGGTCATGGCGTTTCTACACAGCAATAGAAATGTAACTAAGATGCTGTTACGACCGGGAGCATGGCAGCAAGCAGGCAGGCACGGTGCTGGAGCAATAGCTGAGAGCTTGGATATTGAAGCAACAAGCACGAGGCAGAGAAAGAAAGAGCTGTCAATTAAAAAGTCAGAGCAATACTTGACTCATGAAAAATGAAAGTTGTTCAGAAAGAGGGAAATCACCTTCATACACACAATGACATTTAAATAAAGAATTTATGTGGTTGTACAAATGAACACCAGACCATTGTTGTAAGCAAAGGTCATGATATAAACATCTTGGGGGCATGGGAAGGAGGGCATTAGGCGTGTGAGAGCACTGTACCCTGTTTTACATAAAGAGAAAACTAACATATAATTTGAATGAATGAATGAATGTATAATAAACAAAATGACAGTGTCGACTTCTGTTCAAAAACAAAGAGCCACGCAGAGGAACTTATAGCAAAACCCACTGAGGAATGCAGGAAACACCTTCCCAGCAGGAGTTAGGGTCACCCTCTGACTTCGTTTTCTTTTCTTTCTTGCTTAACTAACCTTCACACCCAGGAAGCTAGGAGCTCATTCCAGGTCACCACCCCCCACTAGTCTCAGTGACACCAGAAAGCTCACACCTGGAATGGCAGCCAGAGAAATATGGAGCAAAAATTAGAATAACACAAAGCAGGCATGAATCAAAGGCTAATTGTTATTACCGTCGATTGTTCGTAATTTCTTTTTTAGTCACGGGGTCAGGGTGCTCCCTGATCTTCACACAAAAAATTAATAAACCATTCCAGGGTCCACCCTATAGGACCCTCACCCCTTCACGCGTGGAAGCCACCAGAAGGCTAGTGTCAGGTAAAAAGATGGGGGCCCTAGGGTCTAGCCCACCACCTTCCACTCTTTCCTGTTACTAGTAGAGTGTTTTCTTTCTCCTGTTACTACTTTGGAGTCTTTGCCTCGTGTAACTGTAGCCAGGTTTTACGATAGTAGGAGGTTAGCTATCTTTGGCTGTGCAAAGGGAGGAGAGAGCTTATCAATATGCTCTGTGTTGGTATAAATTGAGCACCCGTATTTCTGGTGCAAGTATTGATAAATCAATGGAAAGAAATCACAGGAGCAGAAGCAAAGGCACTGGCTTGGGAGGGAGCAAAGGGCTGTGGAGAGGGGACATAGGAAGAGTCAGAATCATCTTGGCTGTCTTCTAAAGATAAATATTACATGTATTTAATGATGTCGGTGTGTGTATGTGTGTGTGTGTCTGTGTGTGTCTCTCTGTGTGTGTGTGTGGGTGGGTGGGTGGGTGGGAGGGCGTCATCGCCTGAGCATGGAGGTAAGAGGATGAATGGAGGGAGCTGGTTCTCTCCTTCCACAATGTGAACTCTGCAAATCCATCAGGCCTTGAAACAAGGTCTTCCCGCTAAGCCGTCTCACCAGCTTTTTCTGCAGCCACTTTTAGTAGCCGCTGCCCATCTGCCTCTGCTCTGTGTCTGACTTAACACTCCCTTTCCTCTCTCTCTCTCTCTCTCTCTCTCTCTCTCTCTCTCCCTCCCTCCCTCCCTCCCTCCCTCCCCCCCCTCTCTCTCTCTCTCTCTTTCTTTTTTTTTAAAATAGGGTTTCATGTAGCCATGCCCAGCCTAGAACTCACTATGTAGCTGAGGTTGACACTGAGCTTCTGATCTTCCTGCCTCTACTTCCTGGGTCCTGAGGTTACAGGAAGACCTGACAGAGTTGTTTTTGTTTTTGGTTTTACAACTCAGAATGTAGATAAGTGTGACCTGCCTCTCTAGCTTCCACCAACGCTAAAACTGAGGCTGTGAACTAAAACCCCTGCCCCTCACTGCTGCAGCTGTCTATCTGATGTGCCAACCTCTGCATTTTATAAACATATTGATTTATGACTTTCCTGTGACTATCAAAGCCCATGTGACTTTTTCTAGTCAGAGCATGTCATTCAGGGTAACTCGGATCTATGTTCCCCTGCCACAGTTGTTCGTCCCTGGCTGAGAATAAATTATTAGCTTATTTCCTTAGGGCAGAGTTGGTGTTTTTCCATGCACAGCATGGAGACACTCCAGGAAGGGAGGGGAGCCTAGTTCCCTCCCTCAGCTCAGCTGGAACAGGGTTGATTCTTCCCTGTTCAAGGAGTGATGGGAGTGGAAGGGGCAGTAGGATTTGGGGGCCAGTGTGGATAGCAGGCCTGGGACAGGAAGACCCTGAGGGGCAGCCCTTGACATAATCACAGATGGAGGAGGGCAGTGTGATCTAGAACAGGGCTGTGGGGCCCTAAAGGAGGCCAGGTGCACTGCTAACAGACTGTGGGGGGAGGGGCCAAGATAATGCCTGGAGTGCAGGGAGTTCGTGAAGGGGAGATGCTATTTAGAGAGAGAATGCGGACGACTGGGATAAACGAGGGTCCAGGGACAGCGACACATGGCTCTGGCTCAGGGAGCGGCTGCAGACCCATGGGAGGTGATACACACATATACCCAGAGAGAGCTGGTGGCAAGAAGGCAGCCAAGGAAGGGTTGTAGCAAGTCCTGGGGAGGAACCCCAGCCATGGGGCAGGGAGGTGGAAGGGGCTCAGGCAGGGCAAAAGTTGTGTCCCCAGCAGAGAGCTTAGTTAGGGACAGCAGGTCACTGTTGAAAGTAGTTTACCCTTGAGCAAGGGACTTGGAGGCCAGTAAAGAAAAATATAGCCCTCGTGATGCGGAAGATCAACTATAAGCTGGGGCTACAGTTCCCGGACAGGGAGGCAGGGAGAAGCATGCTGGTCCAGCAGTCACTGCAACAACATGGGCTTGACAAGGGACAGATTTTTGCACAAGACCCAAGGTGGAGCCCATCAAGAGGTAGAAATGGCCTTGGTCCCAGCAGAGGCACTGTTGGAACTGGAAGCGCAATGCCCTGTTTGTCCGGCCATCTGATTGTCTCCCTTCCCTCTTTCTTTTTCTTTCTCCACAACACACGTGGACCCTGTTTGGACACTAAAGATTTAAAGATCAGTGGTACACATGACTTGCCCTAAATGTGCTGTCCTGCATCCCAGTCCACAGGAGGGATGCAATCCCTGGGTTGCGGGCGTTAGGGGATGAAGGCAATAAAAAGGTGGCAGGAAACAACCTTGATCACATCCAGGCAAGAAGTGTCCCTGGGGCAGCATTCTGCCTCCTCACACTGAGGACAAATCTTCCCAGCTCCTCACCCAGAACACCTGGCTCTTGCCCTGGCTCTTCTGCACTCAGAAGCACTCGCTGGCTCTTCCCTTTTGACTCTGGAACAGGTTCCATAAATACAAAGACTTCACTGGGGCTGCGGGAGGACTGTCAGGGATTTATTGTTTACGGCTGTTTTCATGTCATGACAACAGAACGCAGCAATCGTGACAGAACGGCACCCCGCAAAGTCTGGAGTGTTTACTATCTAGTCTTTCCTGAAAATGGCTGCCAGCCCCGTGCTGTCACTGAGCAGAGCACTGTGACAATTCTCTCTCCTTCACTGACAATCTGAACAGAACGGGGTCATAAACTGGAGTTCGCTGTCTCTGGGCCATTTTCTAGTAGGTGGGGGAGAGAAGGAAGATGGGGGGTGCTATGTTCCTTTAGCAAATATGTACCCCTGGCTTCCCTTTCCAGGGCACTGGCCAGAATATGCTACCCTGTTCCACGTAGCTTTGAGGCAGGTTGGTGACGTGCTTTGGATGTGGTTTGTCACCCAAGGAGTCCTGTGTTGGAACATGAGATGTGGTGGCAGAACTTTTTCTTAGTGAGCCAGTACAGGGCCTCTGAAATTCCTCCCTCAGAGACTCTTCACACCTAATAAGTTTATACAGGACCCCGGGTAAACAGGTACACAAACCAAATGTTTTCTGACAATAAAATTGTATTTTAAAACAATTCCTTGGCATATATATAAGTTTACAATTTATTAAATATGAAAACAAATTAGCATATTAATGAGTGGGGCGTGCTTGCTATTTTTAAATAAATAACCAAATCTTGGGTAAAGATATCCTGCAGGATGTTGAATGTCTTCAGTACTTTGCAGAGTTGGTAGAGCCGGGTGGTGGTGGCGCACGCATTTAATCCCAGCACTCGGGAGGCAGAGGAGGTGGATCTCTGTGAGTTTGAGGCCAGCCTGGTCTACAAGAGCTAGTTCCAGGACAGGCTCCAAAGCTACAGAGAAACCCTGTCTCAAAAACAAAACAAAACAAACAAACAAACAAAAAACAGTTGGTAGATAAATATGATTTTAGAATTATCAACAATGAGACCACCAGAGGCAGGACAAAGGGACAGTGTGTTGAGAGCCATCTCAGACGTGGCCGGAGATTCTGCACTAACTCCTAGCTAAAATCCACCAAACAGCACTCTTACAAAGCAAAACTCAAGCCAGCAACTTGAAAAGCAGTTTTCAACAATCAAACATTTTAACGCCATACAACCCAAAGATACCAAAGCTGGAGCTTATACCTTGAAGAAGGATGAAGGAATATCAGAGTTCTTCTGCTACATTTCTATGAGAAGGAAGTGAAAACATTGCAGTTCAGCGTACGATCAATTGGAATCTGAACCTGTTTCAGGCAATGCTTGTCAGCCTTGGGAGATATGACATCACATCCTGTGCAGAGCGCACATGCGTGTTCAGAAGCGAAACTGCAGTGATGTCACATGACAAAACTGTCAGAAACACAAGGCTCATTACACACCTGATTTTGAGTTAATTTGTGATCAAGTGTGGTTCAGAAACTTTTTACTGGGGATATCTGTGTGTGTGTGTGTGTGTGTGTGTGTGTGTGTGTGTGTGTGTGTGTGATATTTCCACATTTAATTAGGTGGCCCCCACATGAGGGGGTTGGGGAGTCACAGGGGGTCACCACCCACAGCTTAAGAAGCTGGGCTCAGGTGGGTGATGCTTACTTCTCTGACAGCCACACCCTAGGAAGAGAGTACAGTGGTTCTAAAGGGACCCACCCAAAGATGGCTTGCAGTTCTTATCACTGGCTCCTCACCCTGCGTCCAGCTTGTGTTTCCAGTCTCTCCGTGTGAGCATCTTATCCCTGCACCATGTGATGTCATCCTCTGTGGTGTGATGCAGCCGGGTGGTACCTCAACAGAGGCAGAATTATGCTATTTGGATTTTCAGTTCTCCACAAATGGTAAGTTAAACAGGCATCTCTTCTTCATCAATTCGCCAGCCTCTGGTATTTCATTACAGTAGGGAAACAAGAAGCTAACTCAACTGGGAAATATTACTTTTAAGTGGGTGCCCATGAGTCCTCTTGCTGCAACCAGAATTTCTGAGTAAAGGAGGTGGGAGAGAGTGAGTTGTAGGAGACAGCATTCTTTGCCACATTAGTCAAGAACTCAGGCGCAGTTTGTAAATGCTCAGATTGTGCTGAGGTCAGCAACAGATAAGAAATCCCTGCTTCCTCCATGTTTCTCCTCAAATATTTGTGGAGCCCTCAGTTATATGAGGGTCTAGTCAAGTGCCCTTTATAGACAAGCAAATCAAAGAATAGGAGGTGGGGTTAGAGCTGAGAGGAGACAATTTTATCACCAACCTGGAGCTCTGACCCTTGAGACACTCGTTTCCCGCTCCTGCAGAGCAGGGACCCGAATAGAGTCAGTGAGACCTGGTGCTTTGGAGCAGCCATCTCTGAGAAGTACAACCTGGAGCCAGGTTCAAATTGGGGATCCATGGGAGGTCAGTGCCAGAAAGTGAGAGCATCAAGGGCCAGGTGCCAGCCTGTCTTCTTCAGCCCTCATCTTTCCCCAACTCTCTCTGAAATGGCAAGGCTACTTGCCACTCCCCTGTGACAGGCATTGCACTGGAAACGGGACCAGAGAAGCTAGATGGTAAACATGGGTTTTCTAGTCTCTCTTGGTGCATGTATGAGAGAATGCATGTGGCATGCATGTATATGTTTATAGCCCATGCATGAGTGCATGTGTGTATGTGTAGGTAAGCACAAGTGAACGTATTCATGCATTCATTCATGCACACAGGGTTGATTTGTGTACCTTAACAGTGTTTGGAGATGCTCAGCAACAATGTGCTGGATTTGTTTCTATCTACTACTGCTTGGCAACAATGTGCTGGATTTGTTTCTATCTACTACTGCTTGGCAACAATGTGCTGGATTTGTTTCTATCTACTACTGCTTGGCAACAATGTGCTGGATTTGTTTCTATCTACTACTGTTTGGCAACAATGTGCTTGCTGGATTTGTTTCTATCTACTCTTATCTGCTTCAGAGTGGAAGTCAACTGAATGCTTGTGTAGCAAATGTGAGCAAATGGTGGATGGATGGATGGATGGATGGATGGATGGATGGATGGATGGATGGGTGGATGGATGGGTGGGTGAGTGGATGGATGGGTGGGTGGGTGGGTGGGTGGGTGGATGGATGGATGGATGGACAGACGGACGGACGGGTGGGTGGATGGATGGATGGGTGGGTGGGTGGGTGGGTGGGTGGGTGGGTGGGTGGGTGGGTGGATAGATGGATGGATGGATGGATGGATGGATGGATGGATGGACGGACGGACAGACGGACGGGTGGGTGGATGGATGGATGGGTGGGTGGGTGGGTGGGTGGATGGATGGATGGATGGATGGACGGGTGGGTGGGTGGATGGATGGATGGGTGGGTGGGTGGGTGGGTGGATGGGTGGGTGGGTGGGTGGGTGGATGGATGGATGGATGGATGGATGGATGGATGGACAGACGGACGGACGGGTGGGTGGATGGATGGATGGGTGGGTGGGTGGGTGGGTGGGTGGATGGATAGATGGATGGATGGATGGATGGGTGAATGAGGGGCATTATGACACAGTAACAGCGAGAGCTTTGGAGTAAGCCACAGTGGAGCCCCACACATCACTCTGCCGCTCACCAAGGCACTTTAGTCTCCTAATCTCACAGCGCCTCAGTTTTCTCATCTCCAGAACAGGAATGAAAACATTACCCATCCTATGCACACAAAGTCACTCCGTTCCAAGTTGGCCCATGGCGCTGTCCTAAGGGCTGCCGCACAGCTCCTCCCCACCGTTCGTGGACTGCGTGCCAACACAAACACTGTTAAGTACACTGTTAAGTGTACTCTGGCTGCTTTCGTATTTATGGTCAGTGGAGGGGGTCTACATAGCAAACCCTTGTCCCAAACAAACAACAATCTATCTAATTCAGTATCCTCAGTCCAGGAGCTCAGAGCTTAATTTAGGAGTCTAATCTCCAGACTCTAGGTGGTGCTGCAGAGAGGAAGCCTGAGAACCGAGTCATAGCGCCCTCTGGTGTTCATTCCCTTCAAAATTTAATAAATGGGAAACTGTTCTCCCAAGTGAGAGTCAAGAGGGCGAGGAATTAAATTTCAATGGGATAAATTGTATCATAGAAAGTAGCAAGACAAATGGGAGATAGGCTTGCCAGGAAGAGAGAGAGAAAGGAGGGGTCAAATCATACTAAGGAAATTATCACAGATAGTGTTAATATCTATAATTCCCTCGCCGCCTATTTGATGTTGGAATAAGCATTCATTATCTTGGTTAACACAGGGTCACAAGGTACGGTTAGAGCCATGCACATGGTATGTGCTCTATACAGAAGTATAGATGGTTCCTATACTTCTTTCAATTTTTTCATTGCATTTTTATTTATTTTGTGGGAGTGCATGGACCAACTGCACGCGTGTGGAGGTCAGATGACAACATTCAGGAGTCAGTACTCTCCTTCCATCATGGGCATCCTGGGAATCAAACACAGATGAGCAGGCAGCAAACACCTTTACCCACTGAGCCATCTCATTGGCCCAGATGGCTAACATACATCTATGAGGCAAATATTACCTCAGTTAGGAAAGCTGGATGCACAAACTCGTGACCAAGAAGGTGGCAGGACTAGGGCATGGGATGCTTGTGAGTTCACACTGGCTCTGCTTCTGGAGAGGGTGGGGCCCTACCTTCAGGGAGTTTGCCTTCTTGATGGTCTCCCGGCAGCCTCCGAGTGCTCGGCTCAGCCTGGGACCTGCCCAGGATAGCTATTTATGGCTCAGGGAGGCGTCCAGTGAAGCTCCTCTCATAAATTATGAAGGGAGACACATGTGGGTCAGGACGGGGGAACTCAGGGCATGAGGGAACCCCAGGAATCTCTCTCTCTAATCAGGGAGTTTCCTTCTGTTCCCAAGGCAGCAGCTGATGCAGACAGCAGAACTGTCAGTCTCACGAGGGGTTCCGAGGTCCTGTCAGGTCCTGCTGTTGGGCTCCTAGCCCTGACTGCTGATAGCTCTCTGCCTTATCCCCCTAAATGGGGGCTGTCTGCTGTTTGTTTCGTGTGCCCTGTGCTCACACACACAGGGCTTGAACAGTGTTGGGCATTTTATGATCTCCACATTCTCTCTCTATTTAGACTCTGGGGACCCCCAGCTGTTTCCCTGAGCATGTTCTCCTCCTGGGGGTATCAGAAAGTGTGGGTCATGTGGAGGTGCTCCTTTCTGAATTGTCCTTGGCACCTGCTTTTGAGTTTGTGGTGTGTTTTTAATACTTCAGTTTCTTGGTCAATGTTAGTCTTTTGTTTAAATCCTGCACACTCCTAACTTCCTCTGACAGTTCACGCATCCCTCTGGCTTGCTCATCTCAAGTCTCTAATCTGGCTACTGGGTTGTTAGTTTGGGGGTGTCTGGAAGGAACCTGAAAGAAAGTAAGAAGCTGAGAATTTTCTTCTGTGAATTAAACATGCCAGTCTTTATGTGGCCTTTAAGCTTCAAATTAAATGGATTTTTGTTTGTTTGGGACAAAGGTTTGCTATGTAGCCCAGGCTAACCTCCACCCCAAGATTCCATGTTGCCTTTGCTTGTTTGTTTACTGTTAGGCTGCTGAGGGTGGAGGCCACCAGGATGTCAGGCTGGAGTTGAATTGCACCAGGGATTTTTTGTTCGTACACAGAGCAGTGGAGGCTTACATCTCAGGAACTTCAGGAGCCCGGATGACTTCTGTCTCCCTGGGACAGGTGGTATCATGAAATGAGGAGGGCCAGGGAGGAGTGCAGGAAGCACTCAGGACTGTGGGCAGCTCAGGACTGGAGCCCACTGCTGACAGGGTGTCTGGCTTCCAATTACACTGCCTCAGAGCTGCGCACAAAATTAGCAGCAACATTCACCGTAAAAGGAGCCAGAGAAATAGCTTCATTAAGCAGAACCCCAGGCAGGGGCAGAAGACAGAGTAAGAAAGGGGTCTGGCCCAGCACTGCAGACACAAGTTGCAGACTCCTCCTAGGACACCCCTGGCCCCTGCTGCCCAGGTGGCTCCCAGGCTGAGTCAGGAACACAGGATGATCCCTTGTGGGGAGGGAGGGCTGAGGATGGGAAGGTAAAAACTCAGAAAACCTGGGGAAGGTGGCCTAGAGAGCTCCACACACACACACACACACACACACACACACACACGCATGCACGTGCACACACGCAAATACACACAGACAAATAAAAACTTAGTTGGCTGGTTGTGGTAAACCCAGCACGTGGGAGGCCTAGACAAAAGAATGTCAAACTTAAGGAGATCTTGGGCTACATAGTAAGACCTGTCTCCAAACCTACAGACAACCAAAAAGAAAATGTCCTGCCTTGTGGGGTGGCTCACACCTGTAATCCTGACATTACCCCCAGGGTAGGGTAAAAGATTACTTCAAATTATAGGCCAACCTGGGCTGTATGATGCATAATGAGCTCCAATTTAGTCTGGCTTATAGAGTGAGAGCCTAACACACACACACATACACACACACACATACACACACACACACGTACGTATATGTACACACACTGTCAAAAAGAAAATAAATGAGAAATGGTTTAGAGAGTGTGTGTTGGCTTGTAGGAGGACAAACTGCCACTGTGTATGTGTATGTGTGTGTCTGTTCGTTGACATAGGTCACCACCAAGACTCTTAGAGAAGAGTAGTATCTTCTGTTTGTGATGCCACCACTCTCCAAGTTATAGGGTCTTTTAGAGACCCCAAAGGAACCCAACCCCTGCCCACACAGTTGCACTGTTTCTGCACAAACTGGCCTTGGACTTGAGACATAACTAAGGGAGCCCTGAACTTCAGCCCTGCCCAGGGCTGGGCTTCCAGTATTCACTCTTGCTTTATATGGTGCTAGGATTGACCCCAGCCCATGCAGGGCAAGGGCTCTCCATTCAAGCCCCAAACAAATGCATTTTAAGCCAGGGTGCGTAGGCTGTGACACAGTCTTTCACTAGTGCTGTGTGGCGTTGTCTTGTGGAAACAGTGTCACCATTTCCTGTTTCGTGAGCACCTGTTGACCAACACTCTGCCGCCCCTGGGCCAAGCTGGTACCGGTGTGCTCAGAGACACCCTCCTCTACTGCACCCCTCCTGGTTCCCCTGAGTCTTTTCCTCCTAAAACTGGGATGCCTGAGTCCTGAGGCCTGAGCCGGACTCCGTGTCTGTCTAGCTCCTCAGGTGTGAATTCTTCTGAAGCCCAAGGCGCCTGCTCTGCAGTTTTGTGTTGCGCTGACTCCAAACTGCTTCTGCAGCACAATTCAGGGCCAGCTTTTCTCTGGATTTCATACCAGCGGGGGCTTCAGGCTTGAGACTCTGACCTAGTACTTTAACTCCCTCCATCCACCTATGGCTGGAAGAGTTCCTGAGCTCCCGCAGGCACCCAGGCCAACAGCTGAGAAATCCTTTTCAATGCTTGCTGTTACACCCAGCTCCTCATGGGAGCTCAGGGTGTGGGAGCCAGCCATGATAAGCTAAGTATGGGCAGGTCACCCAAAGGAAGTTCTTTACTTCCAACCATTATCACCTGCCAGAGTAGAACTCAGCCATCCATAAATTTAATAAGAGACCTGAGTCTCAGTAGTTTACTGAGGGTTGCAGGAAGAACCACAAGCTGAGATTACCCAACCTCCACCCAAGAGAAGACAACTCAAAGGAAATGCCTACCATTTCAACCGTTGTAGATAGGATCACATGCCAGAACACACTCACCAGGATACCCCTAGATATGTGTCAGCCAATCAGGGGTCTTAAAACCTCAGAAACCCCTCATCCCCACCTTTACTACTATAAAACCCTATTCTAATTGAGCTCAGGGCTCTGTTTATTCCAATACCTTGGACATGCGGAGAGACCGAGTTTGCAAACTTGATTAAAATAAAGGCTCTTTGCTTTTATATACAGGACTCTGTCTCTTTGTTGGCTTTTGTGGGGACTTCGCAGATTTGGGCATAGCAAGGGTCTACTTCCTGCCAGCAGCAGGACCTGTGGCCTGCACCTGGTCTCCAGCCAGTCACTGGAGACTCATCTCTAATAGTTCATGTGCTTGCTGTTCCCAAGGTTCAGTGATCAAGTCTCTAGCTTCAGTCTTGGGTATAATTCCTACCCCACCTTAGAACCTGGAGATCACCTTGCTATGTCTTGAACAAGGATCTTATAAGTATGTTTTAAGGATCTCACCGCATGAACTGCAGCATTTTTCTGTGCTTGGAGTAGGGTGGGCCTTCCACTTGCCCCCTTGATCTCTCTGTGCAGCACAAATATCTGGACCAACACACAGCCACTCAAAGGAAATGCCTACGCCTCTCTTCCCTTTTTCTTTTCTGCCCCCTCCTGTGACTTTCTCCAACCTCACTTCCATCTCCCCAGGAGCCCATGTCCCGCAGGGCTATGTGAAAGGCAGTTCTTACTGGACAGGTTCTATCCTGGGATGCTGGATTCATCCACTCTGGGCTGAGTCAGGATCAGAAGGTCCCTTGGGGTAGCAGAATGGAGGGGGGCATTGCAAAGTAAGGGTCCAGGCTGCTAGCAGTTCTGTATTCTTGGAGTCAGAGCCTGAGGGTTCTGGGACTGGTTCCAACCCAGCCTTACTTAAGGTGAGACATGTGGGTGGCTCCAGACTCCCCAGTGGGGGCCCTGTCCCAAGCACCATCTCTAAGTTGGGGAGATATAATACTGGCTCAGGCAGGAGGGGTACAGGATTCAGGTTCACTTATTTAGCGATGGCCAGGTACACCATGGCATACTGCTCTCTCCCTTTGTACACTCCAGCAAGTGGAACTATCAGGGGACAGGGAGTTAGGAGGGATAGACATCCTGTGGGGCAAGGGCTCTCCATCCCAGCCCCAAACACATTTTAATCCAGGACGCGTAGCCTGGGTTGCAGGATCCATCCTCTTTGTAGACGTCTTCCCCGAGAGCTCCCTGCAGAATCCAAGGTCCTTGTGCATTAGAGGAAACTGACACATAGTCTGAGAGTCTGCAGGATGGCGCTGGCCTGGAAGAAGAGGCCTGACCCACAAATACGCGGGAATCATAGCTGGGAGGGGCTTGCTGCAGGAAACACCCTGAGATTGAAAAGGAGGCTTGGTCTGGACAAAGTGCCTCTCATTCAAAGGACAACTTCCTAGCTGAGATCAACAGGAGGCCAAGAAAGGAGCACTGGAAACAAGGAGGAAGTGAGGGAAGAGAGACCTGGGGAGATGAGGCAACTTGCAGGTCCTTGGGGATTCTGAGGCCAGCAGAGGATTGGGGCTCTTCTGAGAGCAGAATGGGAGGTAGAGGCAGTTTGTAAGGAGAGCTTCTGAGTGCTTGGCAGCCCTGGTAGAGCTGAACATGGGATCTCAAAGCCCCAAACACCAGGGTGAGATCAAGATGGGGCATAAGTCAACCTTCATGCCCTTGTATAATCAAAGAAGGGGAACCAACAGAGCTCTGCTAGGAGTCGTATCTCCACCAGGCCTCAGGGATGGCACATGTTGGAAGCCTGGGCAAGGGGCTCAAGACAGGAGAATGAGCAATGAGGTCGCAGAGTCAAAGGGCTCCCTAAAGGACTAACAGAGCTGAAAGTATTTCGCTGGTGGGTGGGGCTTAGCACCAGAGACAGGCACTGAGGAAGTCCCCAAAGCCAGTGGCCTCACACAAGCCCAGAACCCAAGAGTAGCACTTCCTCAACTGCTATGCAGCCAGGAAGTGGGTGAGAAGGAAGTGTGGGGCCAGGCAGCTCGGAGCCTGAAGGAGGTGCTTCAGGGAGTGTCCAGAGAAGCTGGGGAGGGAGGGACCTCCTCAAAGACTGCTTCGGGAGACTCCCCCAGCCTCGGGTGGCTCCCAGACACAGACAGGAGGAAGTGAGAGGTGAACTCAGTCTGGGCCTGGCTGGGTAAAGCCCTGGCCCACCTGCCCTCGTGACTACCCACAGCCATGGCCCTGGCCCAGCAGCTGCGATCAGAGAGGTGAGAATTGCCCACACCCCCCCAGACTTCCTCACGGATCCCAGCAGGTTTGGGTTGGGGGTGGGGTTGTAAGAGGCTGTCCCTCCCATCTCCTGGTGTCGGTGCATCAGACGCAGGTTCCTGCACTTGACTTTGTTGGTGTGCAGTGAGAATTCTAAGCTCAGAGTGGGGAGTGGCTTAGACACGGCCAATGGCCACAGCATGAGTGGGTGGCAGAGTCTGAGAGCACAGGTGTCCTGGGGACTAGGCTTGGGTTCCTGGTTCCACACTGCAGTCAGAGGTGGCTTCCCATCTGCTGTCCAGGCAGGATCAGCCTGTGTTTCCTGTCTCTATTCAGGGTTAGGTTCAAATAGCCCTGGCTCTGCTAAAAAAACTCCACTTCATTTCCTGCATGACCCTTAGATATCTAACACAATGTTGGGTGTGTGTGTGGTGGGGGGGGGGCTCATTTACTATTCCTTTCTCTGCTGTGCCTTCCCAAGGTGCTTTTTGTCTTTTGGGTCACAGCTGCATCCCTGGGAGGCAGAACAGCGCTGGTACAATTCTAGATGCCCAGTAAATCATCTAGAGCTCAAGAATGACCCCTAGATCTATCTTGGACAAAGCGAACATTGTACAGATAGGAACAGTGAGGCCTGGTGTCCCCCAAGCCTGGCCACCTCTTTCAGTCAGCCCTTGCTCAGTGTCTCTTCTGGAGCCAGGTCTATGTGGCCATCTGCATGGGAGAACCCAATGACAGAGCTTAGAGTCTGTCCCCTGGATCAAACAGAAACAAGCACTAGGGAGCAAATCTCCATGTGAACCACTTGAGAGACACCAGAGCCGGGTCTGACTGATGAGGCCCAGGTGGGAGCAAAGGGTGCATGAGAGCTGGCAAAAATGGGACATCCGCAGGTCAAAGGTCAGAGGAGGCTTGTCTGTGTGGTAGCAGGAGTTAGTGCTGGGGCGGGGATCAGAATGATCCTCCATAGCTACCAAGGAGTGCTGGATGAGGTTGCGACATGATTCCAGTCCCCCTGATCCTACGTTCTCCTAGGAGACTGACAGACATGCAAAGTTGAATATTCTAGGAACTGCGGCTGCTTGAGGCTTGGGTCCCTTCCTGTTTCTTGGGGTGCAGATGACGCCTGTGATGACCAGTAGGGTGTGTGTTTCTGTCCTCTCTCAAAGAGGCAGCTCCCCTTCTCTGCCCCACATGGAGTTGTGGGCCCAGGTCCTAGGGTCACCAGATCCAGCATCTCCAGTGCCCTCTTTAGCACCAGACCAACGAAGATACAGAAGAGGAGACCGCACATACAACAGTCCTTTCTAGAAACTTATGGACACGTGTCCAAAGCTAAACAGGGTCATTTCAAGGGCAGCTGGGGAATTTAGTTCTGATAGCCACATGTCCACGGTTTCTGTGGATGAGATACCGTGAGCCTGCAGTTCTTAGGACTCTTGCAGATCGGGTCCCCACGCTGACCACCACTTGTAGTTCCCATATGCACGGAGCCTGGGGTCGACCATGAATGGGGCCTGAGGAGACAGCTGCTCTGCAGGTGTAGTGGGTTCCCAGGTCCCTGCCCTACCTCCACACCACTGCCTTCTTGCCAACCCAGCAAGCTAGCAGCCCACTTGCTCTGCCTCTACCAGCGTTCCGGATAGTCATGGGCAGAGGTAACTGCTGAGAACCTACTAAGCACCTGGTATCATTCTGGGCACTTAGGGATGCAGTGTGCCAGTATCCCTGCCCTTGTGAGATTGTACAGATCCTGCTTGTCACAGAGGGATCTCCTGACCATATGACATAAGTACTAGATTGTCTCCAATGGCAGAGGGATGAGAGGAGCCAGAGGATGGGGAGAGGCCCAAAGGTCTCTTCTGGGCCAGCTCTATCTGGCCTCACTATGTCTTCTGACACCAGTGCTGCCTCAAACACTTCTGGGTTCTTCCACCTGACAGAAAAGTTGAGGCTCTTTAATGAGGCACGACAATCCCTTGTGTGGGCTTGCCTGTGTCCGGCCTCCTCTGTCCTTGTTCTGCCTCATGTCCTGTGTTCCCTCATGGATGCCTCCCTGAGGTTCCTTGAAATTGTCCGCTTTCATGTCCCCAGACTTTTACACTCTCACTGCCTGCCCATGGCCTGAAAGGCCCTCTCTGCTGCCATGGCCAGATCCTCTGTGCGTCCCTGCTCTTGGCTGTAGGGAACTTCGCTTCCTGCTGGCAGCCCTAACCTCGACAAACCATCCTCTGCCGCACTCCTGCCTCTTTGGAGGACGTGGTAAGGGTCACCTCTCCTGCAGAAAGCTCTTGGCAGCGGCGAAGCAGGAGGCTTACTTGGGTATTCAAATTTCCCCACTCCACGGAGTGCTGGGGTACAAGAGAGCAAGGTCCTTGTGTGTTGAGCAGTGCCTGTTCTATGGTGCAGGAGCAGAATGCGGGAAAAGGCCAAGTGCTGGGCTTCATCTGACATCTCTCAGCTGCCTTGACTCAAATCCTCACCTGGGCAAACTCCTTAACCTCTCCAGTTTTCTGGGTCTGTGATTCAGGTACCTAGATCCTGGGGTGCTGCCAGCACTCCCAGATATCACTGTTGCCCATCCTTCCGGAATGGCCCAGGGCCGTGTCTCCCTTTCCAGTTCCTTCCTGGTCCACCCATCCTCGGTGCCCAGGAAATTACTACTGAACGTAATATTGCACTAAGCCCCTGAGGGAAGTAGACGAGGCCACTCGGGTCATGTTGAGAGTGAGTAGGAAGGTCGCCAGTGGCCACAGGGGTGCCTCAGCCTAGAAGACCACTCCCGCTGGCCTGCTGACTCCCTGAGTCACTGCCCGGTGACTTCTGTGTCTTAGGGCACCATCCTGGGACACACCAGGTCCCAGGAGACAAGGTGAACGGCGTGAACTGGGATGACAGTGTGCAGGCTCCTGGACCCCACCTGCTGTGAGACATTGCATGGGACGTGTTGTCCCGATTGTCTCTCAGGCTCAGACAGGAGAACCCAGTTGCTCTCCTCCCCCAACCATTCTCACCGTCCGGCTTCCCCATCCGTCTTCCTCTTCCCTTGCCTATCTCATCCTCCCCGCCCTTCTCTCTCTCCTCCGTCTTCATCTTCTCCTCTTCCTCCTTCTTCTCGCCCTCCCACCCTCTTTCTCCTCATCTCATTTTCTTTGTCATCCTGTTATCCTCCTCCTCCTCCTCTGCCTCCCCTCTTCCTCAAGGGCCTCCCTCTGCAGCCTAGGCTCATCCCCTTTCCGCCATCTCCGAATTTCTGACATCACAGATATGTGCCAGACTGCCAATGCCTGACTACACCTGTTTCCTTCTTCTTGGTCTGAGTATAAGTGGCTAGACGGGTGACCTTGGCTGTGTTTGGAGGTCTGTTTTCTCTTTCTTTGATTGCCCTTCCCAACCCTCTTCCATTCCTTAGCAGCTCTTCTCTGAAGGGCCTTATGTCTAACCTCAGCCATAAGCCATAGGCTGGTGGCTCTCACCTTAGCCAGCCATGTCGGCCCCACCAGGCCAGCCCTCACACCTGCACACCAGTTTCCTATTGGATGTTTGCCCAGAGGCCTCTCACAACAATTAACCTGGTCTGAACTGAGTCCCCAAGCCCCGCCTCTCCCTGCGCCATTCAGAAGCAGGCAGCATTCTTGTCACGCCCTTTTCCTTCTGTCCAGCTGTGCCACCATACCTTGGTCAAAGGTCCCTTTGGAAATGCATTAGGCTGCAGGGCAAAGAGAGACTGGTCTTGACTTGAACTGTTCTTTCTTCGCAGAAGTTCAGAGAAGGTTGCTCTAACTCTGTAGCGCAGGGAGCTCCATACCGCCACCCTGGATTCTTTCTTTGCGCATTGTGTTTTTGTCTCATGGGTGCACTGTGGTTGTTAAAGATCCAGGTGTCCCCCACCACCACCGCATTTTACTGACTGAGCTAGTCACATGGTTGCTTTGGGCCTCAAGGGCAGGTGGGAACAGGACTGCTGTTTGGGTCAGACCAGTCATGGCATACTGCCTCTCCAAGCTGGGCACATTCAGAGCCGAGCACGGCTGGCACTCGATTGGCCAGGAAAGAACAGGGACACACAAAATGCTAATAGCATCTTCTGGGGTCCTATCTTTTGTGTGTCCTGTCCCATATGACTCCTCACTCTGGGGTGCCCTATGAATCTGTCTCATTCAGTCTCTGCCCCTCCTTTTCTATCCAGTTAACTGGCTGCCCCTTGGTGACTTCCTGAAACCAGGCTACTCTGAAGCCCACCCCGCTCCCTGCTTCCAAGACCCTCAGTAACTTATCCACCTCAGGGCCTGTCAGTCTCTTCCTTGGGTCTCAGAACCTTAGCATAGGCTTTTCCCACTGCCTGGAAGAACCTCCTTAGTTTCCAGGGAATTCCAGTTAAGCTACTTCGAGCTGGCTCAGATGCCATTTTTTCTTTGCTTAGGTATAGTCAGCTGTTCTCTTGACTTGGGGTAAATAGGGCTGTCAGTCAACCTCATGTTACATAACATCATACCAGATCACTATATGGAGTAAAAAGGCTTATTTGGGTCCATAGTTTTATAGATCCCAGTCAAAATTGGGGCAGCTCCTTTGCCTTGGCCCTCTGGCCATGGTAGCAAACTGAATCAGGGGTACAAGGCAAAGGGAACGGCTTACATCTGGAATCAGATGCAAGTAGAGGGGCTGGAGATGAACATGGTCCCTTGGTCCCCCTCAAAGAAAGCCCTGGGAACCCAAGGACCTTCCATGAGGCTCCATCTTCCTAGAGATCCGCAGCACTTACCTGTGGACACCCTGGGGACTAAGTCTTTAATTGTGGCCAGTGAGGGATAGTCATACACCCCACAGACACCCCAGCACACTCTTCATCCTGTGATGCAGAGCTCAGCTCAAGGCTGCCTCAGAGGGGCACAGGCTCTTTGATAGGCATTGAGGCAGCTGATTGGTTAGTTGGGCGAGAAGCTGGCTTGTGATGCCCAACTCCAGCTTGTGTCCCTCATGCTCGGAGCTTGGCCTGTGTCCTGATGCCTCTGGGTTCCCAGCATCAGTGAGGTGCTGGGCATGGACAGAGTGCAGAGTGAGTGTGGGGCTCTACCAGCTTTGCCCAGAACAAACAAAGGTGGTAACTGGTGCCCTCCCTCTGGCCTCCTCCAGTGACTTTGAGCAGCTTCCTGATGACGTGGCCGTCTCAGCCAACATCGCTGACATCGAGGAGAAGAGGGGCTTCACCAGCCACTTTGTAAGAGTCAGCAACCCCTGTTCCTTTGCCCTCTAACCTCTGACCTTCCACCTTTTGTCTCCTGTCTCGGCAGGACCGTTTTTTTCTTTGGAACACCTGAAAATTCTCTGTAACACCCTGACTATGGATTTTCTAGACAGGTTGATTGTCAACATGTGCTGAATAGAATGTAGGGGTGCTTCTGAACACATCCAAGCACATGGAACACCCCCAATGAAGGCTTATCCCATCTAGTACAGTGCAGGGCTTGAGAAAGCCTGTTCTCTCTCTGTGACCTCTAACCTCATCCTGTGCCTGTTAGCTTTTGCCCTGACCTCCCGGGTTAATGTGCCTACCTCTGGGTCCTCCCGACTTCAGTGCCCTATGCCTATCTCTGGGCTCCCTTGTCCTCCCTTGTATCCCAGTTCCTCTACCTTCTGGTCCCCTGACCTCCCTAGCGAGTCCATCTCCCAGTTCCTCTCCAGCCCCCAACCTTCTCTACCTTCTAGACACCTCCATCACCCAACTCATTCATCTCATAACCACTCCCAGCCTCCAAGACCCTCCCCCAACTCCCTGCCAATCTACAACATCACAACTGCCCCTCCCTGCCCATGCCTCTCTCCTCCTCAGGTGTTTGTCATCGAAGTGAAGACAAAAGGAGGATCCAAGTACCTCATCTACCGCCGCTATCGTCAGTTCTATGCCCTGCAGAGCAAGCTGGAGGAGCGGTTTGGGCCAGAGAGCAAGAGCAGCCCATTTACCTGCAGCCTGCCCACGCTGCCAGGTAGGCTGTACTCTGCCCTGATGCCACGAGCTAACCCTGGTCCCTGCCTCACATTCCAGCTCTGCAGAATATCATTTCAAACCCTTTTACAAACTACTCACTTGGCCAGTGGCCCTCCTGTAGCCCCAGGCTGGCAGTGTCTCCCAGCAGCCCCCTCTCTGCCACATCTGTATGTGTGTTCCCCCGACACTGCCAGCCCTCCCTCTTTCGGGTACCTTCACTATTAGAGCTTCTGCTTCATCATCTTTGGCCTCTGGTGGCCAGGACAGCCAGCTTGTCACAGTCGTCCACCTGCTGGGAGCCTGGGTTGGGAGTGCTCAGCACCAGGGTTCTTGTCTTTCCTGTCTCTCTCAGTCACCCATGAGGTGAGCTCTCTAGCTGAATAGTTTCAGCCTCTACAGACCCAATGGCTCTTTCCCTGTTCTTTGAGGAAGCAGGGTATCACATAGTTCTGAGTTCAAATAGTCTCCAGCCCCACCCCTGTCCTCCCGGGCCTACTCACATACTCCACCCTGTTTCAAATCTCCAGTGCTACCCCACTCCTGAGCCTGCCCAAGCAACTCCTTAGAGGCTGTGTCTGTCCTATCGCTTACCCCTTCTCTAAGCCTCAGAGGCCTGCCCCTCTTCCCTTTTCCAAACCCGCTTCCCATGTGTGCACTGCCTGCTACTCTGGAAAGAACAGTATTCTCTTCATCCATCTCTAAAAAGGATACTGGGCTGAGAGGCAAAGGCCCTCCCATCCCCATCCCTCCCTTCTCCACTTGTGAGTGGTGAGGAGGGGCCTCTGCCATTCCAGCTAACACCTCTCTCCTCCCCCACACACTTTCCCTTTCTTTAACACACTGCCCCCTCCATAGAGCATCTGCATAGGCTCCCTCTCCCCACCAGCTGCTGACCTATCAGGAACCATCCCTATGGGGAACATCTCTTCTGGGCCTCCTGTCCCAGGTCTCTCACAGATCCTGCTTTTCTTCCTTTTGCAGTGACTTTTCTCCTTCAGGCTCAGGGTCTCACCCTTGCATCTGCCTCTGCTCTGGTTTTGGCTCCTCCCACCCCACCAACACTTACCTCAGAAGGAGTCCTGTGGTTCCTGTCTGTTGTCCTGTCCGGAAGCTGCTGAGGGTCCCTTTGTGCTTCCTCCATAGGTCTCCTTCATCTGAAGCTCCCCTCCTGCCTTCCTGATTCCTGTTCACCCTTGTGGACACTATGCTCTCCCGACCACCCTAGGAGCAGGGCACCCTCCCCACCATCCTTGTCCCGTCTTGTCCTCTCAGACCGGACATCCACTCTGGCAAACCAGCTGGGGCCTGAGACTTTGCCACTTTCTTGTTCATGGCTCCTGTCTAGCCCCAACCTTTATAAACTTTCTTCCTGGTACCACAGACACCCAGCCTGCCTGTCCTGTGGCACAGGGGTTGGACAGGATTGCCTTTTGGGACAGCCCTCTGGGTGGCAAGTCCCCCAAGTGCCTGCCTAAGGGCTCCTTATCACTTGGGTCCCCCAAGTGCCTGCCTAAGGGCTTCTGGAGAACACTTATCACTTGGTAGGACATCACCTGCTTCCTCTTTCCCAGAACACCCCTCCTTGCGTTTGGGGCATGGCTCATTCATCCACCCAAGAGATACTTAGTCCTCTGCAGTGTCAGTATGTGTAGTGGGGCGTGGGTCCATGGTTTCTAATTATGGCAGCCCACTGAAAGGGACCTTAGGGCTCTGGGGACCCCTACTTAGTGAGGTGCTTGAAAACTCAAGTGGTGACCTAAATGTTATTCAAGCCAGAGGATGGGAGATCAGGGCAGGCAGAGATCCCATGCTCCTAGCTAAGGCTTGTGAGTGTGTGTGAATACATACATGCGCATCTGCTAAAGAATATTTTATGTGCGCGTGAATACATTTGCATGTAAAAATATGTTACATCTGTGTGCATATGTGTGTACATGTGCATGAGTGTGTTCACATAGACCTTATCTCAGTATTTGCATATATGTATATGTGTGTATACATGTGCATGTGGGTATACTGTGTATGTGTATATTTGAGCGTGTATGTATGTATTCACACATTCCTGAACGCAATATATCTATGTCTATGGTGTGTGCACATATGATTGTGTATGTAAGTTCATGTGGGTACATTTGAGTGCACGTGTGCTCATGTAAACATATATGTGTGTGCATGTGCGTGAGTGTGAATGCGTGTGTCTGGGTGAGGGTATGTATGCGTAGTTTGTGTATGTCTGAGCTTTGCATGGGTGTGTAGAGTGTGTACTTTGTGCTGAGTGTGTATGTGTGTGCATGCACACATGTGGAGAGGGTGTGTGGGCGTACACACCTTTGTGTGGGGGAGTAGGTATGACAGAGAATTCCCTCTCTCTTCTAGCAATGGTGTGATTAGAAGATGTAGTTAGAGAGTGTCTTAGTGACACCCTGGTTCCATGGCAAAAGGCAGGAAGAGCTTTAAACTGGGGCGAGGGATGCTGGGCAGTTATCTTCCGGAGGGACAGTTGAAGGGCAGACACCATGTGGTCCAGGCTCTGGGCAGCTTTTCTCTCCTCAGCCAAAGTCTACATGGGAGTGAAGCAGGAGATTGCTGAGGGCCGGATCCCCGCGCTTAACGCCTACATGAAGGTACCTACTGCCATATCCTCTTGGTGCTTGAGCCAGAATGGAACACTGGGGGCTAGGTAGTTCCTTGGGCATGGATTTGAGAACTGGGCTTTCCTTGAGGCTCCCATGGCCCCATCTTCAATCCTGAGAAGCCTGGCTGGAAAGAGAAGCAGGGTATGTTCTCAGGGATCCAGGAGCTGGGTCACAAGGAGTCACACTGACAAACCCTTGAGTGCTCCAAGCTCTGGAACACAATGTCTGTCCCCCAGGGCACCTGCTGCCCAGTGGGGCAGTGGGAGGTAAACCCCCAAACCACACAGAGGTGTTTCATGCCTGCACCATGGGGCAGAGCAGCAGAGCACATCCCTCCCACAGGCCAGAGGAGGGCGCCTTTGAGCACAAACCTCTTTTTACCTGCGCGCGGCTGCCTGCGTTTGGCTCCACTCACTGTCCTCGGTTGGGCGTTCTGTGTTCCCACTATGCACACTGTCAGCTTTCTATGCCATGGAGACACAGAAGAAATGGGGTCAGAGGTAGAGGGCAGGGTGGCCAGGAAGAGACACCCTCCCATTGTGACTGTACAGGGAAGGGCCAGTGCTCCTGGCGAGGTAGTGAGCACCCTGTCTGTAGAAGCATCCAAGCCAGGGCTTGCAGGAAAGCTTTCCTTGGTGTCCAGAGGTGACTTTCTAGAGACAGTGACTAAGGGGACTGGCTTTGCCAGGAACTTATCCTATAATAACCCGGGAGCTAGGATCAGAGAGGAAAATGATCTACCCAATGCTACACAGCTTAGTAACTGGGACACCCAGAGCCACTGGAGCTTGCGTAGGGTCTCCTTGTAGCCCAGGCTGGCCTCAAACTTGCTATGTAACTGGGAAGGACCTCAATTTGGAGACTTTTGTTGGGATGGGTGTCTTGGAGTGAGTAAGACATCCTCACCCTCCTTTAAGAAGCCTTGACTTTCTCTTTGTGAAATAGACAGACCCCTGGCCCTCCTCTCTCACTGAGTGAAGCCAGAGTCCGTGGAGAAAATGAGGGGCAGGTGTTTTTAGAGCTGTGAATTTGTTTCTAGACTGTGTTCCTTGAAAGATTTTCCACAGGATTTTGGGTATCTCTGGAACAGTAGCTCCCCTAAACTGGCCTCAGCTCTGCAGGGTACCTGAGCCCCATGGGGCTAGATCAGTAGCCATGTCAGGCTCCCCTGTTCCATGCCCTCATAGCTTAGACACAATGTGTGTGCACAGGGTGGAAAGAGGCGCAGGCATCAACCTGCAAGTTCCCTGTCCCAATCACTTCCAAATCTGACCCCTACCCCCACCCGGGCTTGGCACTGACCTTTATGACTTAGTAAGTAGAGTGCTTGCCTAGCATTCGAGAAGTCCTGGGTTTGATCCCCGTACCGAATAAAGTGGGTATGGTGGCCCACGTCTATGATCCCAACACTTAGGAGGCGTGATCAGAAGTTCCAGGTTATTCCCGGTTAAATAGCAAGTTTGAGGCCAGCCTGGGCCACAGAGAGACCCTACGCAAGCACCAGCAGTAGCTCTGGGTGTCCCAGCTCTGTTACTAAGCTGTGTGGCCTTGGGTAGATCATTTCCCTCTGTGATCCTAGTTCTCGGGTTATTAGAGACAAGTTCCTGGCAAAACCAGTCCCCTTAATCACTGTCTCTGGAGACCTTTAGATGATTCCAAATGAACTATCAAACTGGCACTGCTCCCCTGCTCATCCTGGCCCAGAAGCAAGCTTGGAAATTGTCTCCTCCAGCTTATGAGGGCTGGTAATCCATTTTTATTACCAGCTGAGAATGTGTTAGCAGAGATGGGTAGATGGGGGCTGGCAGGACTGTCTAGATCTTTCTGTTGACTTTCTGCCCACCCTGTCCTACCCTCTCCACACAGAACCTCCTGAGCCTGCCGGTCTGCGTGCTGATGGACCCCGATGTCAGGATCTTCTTTTATCAGTCTGCCTATGATGCAGAGCAGGTGCCCCAGGCGCTCCGCAGACTCCGACCGCGCACGCGCAAAATGTAAGTGGCTATCACCGCACCTCCTCTGAGCCAGCAAACTGAGTCCCGTCTCTAGCCCCCAGGGGTCGCTGCTGCTCCTTGTTTCTAAGGGTCCCACACTCCCTCCCCTCCACCTTGTCCCTCACAGAAAAATTAAGCGGGCACCGCAACGGTGGAAGGGCTTTGGTTTCTGAACCAGCCACTTCTTTGAGGAGCCGAGGAAAATTAGGCAGGGTTCCTGAGCCCTGATTTCCCCCAAATTCCCTTTCGTCCCAGTAACCTCCCTGCGCAATTAGGAAGGCATGGTCTGAATTCCAGCCACTTAGGCACCTCCCCCGCAGCCTCAGTTTCCTGGGCTGAAGTGGAATAGTAACACAGAGAGAGAGGTTGGCTCTAAGAGCCAAGCTAAGGACTGGCGGAGAGTTAAAGGCTCCGAGCCATGACCTCCTTCCTCTCCAACCCTTCTCCAAGCTCTGCCTCCTGGGCTTCTGTAGGAGAACAATCTCGCCTGGGGCAGCAGTGGGAATACAGGATGGGGGCTGGCTATGGGAGCAGTTGTGACTGGGAGCGGTGCATAATCTTTCTTTCCCAGCCTCTCCAACCCAGGAGCTGGGCCCTGGCCCGGGGGTGTTGGGGGGAACCACAAGACTGACTGACAGTCCTTTTTCTTTCCATAGCAAGGGTGTGTCTCCACAAGGCGCCGGCATGGACCGCATGGAAGCGCCAAGAGCAGAGGTATCCACAGGCTAGACCTCATCGAAGTCCTTTGTGGAGTCCGCCTGCTGTGTGCCACTGTGTATTTGCATGGTGCTGGGTACCCGGCAGGAAGGAGGGGCCGCAGTCTCAGTCTGAGATGCTGAACACTTCCCTGCCTAGCTGAGGGCAGGGAAGTGCCCAGCACGCTGAAGCAGGGGAGTAGGTGGCCATTCATCAGCACATCCCAGAGAGCTTGCTGGGATTCTTGGGCCAGCCATGCCTATGCATTGAAGCCTCAGACAAGGTCTTGTCCTCTGGATGCACACAGCTCCAAAAACACACATGGCTTTTCAAAATCCATGTGGGCAGTGCCCTGGTAGCGAGCTGCAGGGTACAGGAGGGAGGGGCAGCGAGACAAGCCTGACTCAGAGTTTGGACCCTCTCCCCATATGTGAACCCTACCAGCTTTGAAAGGACCACCTGCTTGGCAGTTGGGGAGATGGGGAGATGGGTTCATGAGGTCCTCCATGAACAGAGGGCTGTATCAGCATCTTTTTAAACCCTCGGTTTCCATCCTGTAAAATGGACGCCAAAGTAGCTGCAGGACTTCAAGGGCTCAACCAATATCGTCTCCGTCTCAGAATGGTGTCCTTCTCCCCAGGCCCTGTTTGACTTTACTGGGAACAGCAAACTGGAGCTAAGTTTCAAAGCTGGAGACGTGATCTTCCTTCTCAGCAGGATCAACAAAGACTGGCTGGAGGTGAGATGGAGATGAGGCCAGAGTCCGTAAGACTAACCGAGGCTAGAGGAGAGATGGAGGTGACGTCAGAGTAAAGAGACGAGGCGGTGGAAGTGAAGTGAGAGTGGAGGACAGGTGGAGACGAGACTGGAGGGGGTGAGGTGACAGTGGAGGGAGGATGGATATGAAGTTAGATGTGAGGATGGGTGAGGATGGGGTGAGGATGGGTGAGGATGGAGGTGAGGATGGGTGAGGATGGAGGTGAGGATGGGGTGAGGATGAGGTGAGGATGGAGTAAAGATGGGGCGAGGAGGGAGGTGAGGATGGGTGAGGATGGAGGTGAGGATGGGGTGAGGATGAGGTGAGGATGGAGTAAAGATGAGGTGAGGATGGAGGTGATGATGGAGGTGAGGATGGAGGTGAGGATGGGTGAGGATGGAGGTGAGGATGGGGTGAGGATGAGGTGAGGATGGAGTAAAGATGGGGTGAGGAGGGAGGTGAGGATGGGGTGAGGATGGGGTGAGGATGGAGGTGATGATGGAGGTGAGGATGGGGTGAGGATGGAGGTGAGGATGGGGTGAGGATGAGGTGAGGATGGAGTAAAGATGGGGTGAGGATGGGGTGAGGATGGGGTGAGGAGGGAGGTGAGGATGGGGTGAGGATGGAGGTGAGGATGGGGTGAGGATGGAGGTGAGGGTGAGGGATGAGGAAAAGGCAGAGCTGAGGGTGGAAGAAGGGTGGGGTGAGGTAGTTTGGGTTGCACAGGTAACACCATGGAGAATATCTTGGGAAGCCCAAGGGTAGAAGTTTCTGAGATAGTCCCTGAGGTCCCTGAGGTTTGAGTGACCATGAGTCACAGGTGTCATAGAGCCGTGTGTGTCGATGAAGCAGAACATTCCCCCATATCATGTGTTGAAGTCAGAGGACAGCTTTCAGGAGCTGGTTCTCTCCTTCCACCAGAAGCAGTCCCAGAGGTGGAATTCAGGTGCTCCAGGTGGAATTCAGGTGGTCCAGGTGGAATTCAGGTGCTCCAGGTGGAATTCAGGTGGTCCGGCTTAGCTGCAAGCCTCTTTACTCCACAAGCCATTTTGTAGCTACCCTATTTTAGTTTCTTAATTACTAACAGGGCGTCTAGGAACTGACACTCTTGGTTTTGGGGGACTGGTAACTCCTGAGGGGGGGGGTAGTCTATACAGTGCAGGGCGTTCAGCAGCTTCACGTTCCCCCTGCTAGGTGCTGGCAGTGGTCACAACAACCACAGAGGTCTCTCCATGTTTGCTTTGGGGGTCAGACTTTCCCCCATTGAGAGATGTTGGGGGAATCATATGTGATAATGTTACTTCCCTGGCCAGTAGCAAGAATGGCTGTAAATAAGAGTGGGTGACCTTGGGGCTGGAGAGTTGGCTCAGCAGTCAAGAGCACTGATTACTCTTCCAGAGGAACGGGGTTCAATTACCAGCACCCACATGACAGCTCACAATTGTCTGTAATTCCAGTTCCCGAGGACCTGGCACCCTCACACAGACATCAATGCACATAAAAATAAATCTTAAAAAAAAAAAGAGTGGGCATCCATGCCTGAGGCAGCTTAACGGGGAGCATTTGCCCAGTGTGCAAGGTCCTAGGTCCCACCCACTGTACTGCCAAACAATAGAACGGACTACTTTACTAGTGTGTCTGGACTGTTCGCTGTTTTTAGCTGGCCTCTTGTACCTCAGGAGGTTGCTCAACCCATGGTTTCCTTTCCTGTAAATGACGAAAACACTGTTTCTTCATCAGTTCCTGGCAGGGATAAGGGAGAGGCGGATGTCGTCCAGGCCTCGCCCCCAGAGAGTCCGGATGCCTTGTTCCCAGTGCAAGTGAGGGTACTAGGAAGACTTGAGCGAGCCCCTGAAGCTGGGACCCCCAGGTGCTACTTTGCTTCACACTGATAGGAAGTGGCTGTGTGCCAGGTCCCTGATCTGGACCTGGCTTTCTCCTTCAAATAATATTGTTGCTATTGGACATCTCTGCCCCTCGGTGTCCGAAGGAGGCTCCGGGACCGGCTGAAGCAGGGTCTCTGGTATTGCGGGGCTGGAGAGGAATGAGTGTGGCAGGTGTAGGGACTGGGCCGTTTAAGCTTTGCTTCTTCATGCTCTGGGTCTTAGAAACTTGCAGCAGCCTTGTCCACCCTAGCTACCTTGATCCCGCTGTAAGAGGAACTATAGACCTGGTCCAGTTTTCTGAAAAGTCTTACTGGCTGGATGCCGATCACCGTCAGATCTCAGGCTGCAGGAATGGGAACCTCGGTTCATAGGTCTGTGTGATGGCACGGAGAGGATGTGAGCTCAGGCAGCAAAGGGGACCTGAGCTCAATCCCTAGGACCCACATTAAAAAGCTTATCATCCAGCTCTGGGAAGGCAGAGGCAGGTGGATCCCTGGGGCTTGCTGGCAGGTCAGACCAGCCACAGCTGTGTCCTAGTTAGCTCTCTACTGCTGTGATAAACACCATGCCCAAAGGCAACTTGGGGAGGTCATTCCAAGTCACACTCTATCCCTGAGTGAAGTCAGGACAGGAACCTGGAGGCAAGAGAGAATGCAGAGGCCATGGAGGGGGGCGTGTACTGGCTTGCTTGCTTCCCATGGCTTGTTCCTTCTGCTTTCTTACACAACACAGGACCACCTACCCAGGGATGGCTCCACAGAAGAGTCCCAGGCCTGTGAGAGACTCTGTTTCAAAAGGAGAAAAAAATATAGATAGAGCCTGAGAAATGGAATCTGAAGTTGTCTTCTAGCCTATATATGTACACACACATGCATATCTATGTAATACTCATACGCATATGCATATATGCATACATACACACATTCAAATAAATATACATATGCATGCACATGTACACAATTCATATTCATGCACATATTATATAAGTACAAATATGCACACATATTCATTCATGCACATATGCATACACTCATAAATACACATATGCATGCACATGTACACACATACATATTCATGCACACACTTATATAAATACACATATGCATATGCATGTACATACACTCATATACATATGCACGTGCATATACACATGAATATGCATGAATGCACACACCTATAAATACACATGCACACATACATGCACACAGAAAAGAATGCATCTTTTGTCTCATAGTCATGAAGGTTAAGGGATCATATGAGCGACACAGAGACAGGGTAGGGGTCCTGGTCCTGCCCTTAGGGGACAGACCCAAGCTTCTGGGGGACACTCAGGGAATGAGAAGGAGCAGGAAGCACTTCCAGGCTTCTCTGTACCCTCAACACCTCCCCCTTTCCTAATTTTCTCCTTTACATGTGTGGCTATCTGCCAGAGAGCATGCGTGTTCACATTCTGTGCTCTCAGGAGTATTACATGAAGGAACAGCGTTTATGTAACTTCAGAGCCCAGAGCTTGGACATAATGGTGTTCAAAATCTTAGCTGAAGGAAATAATGAGGAAGGGAGAGAGGGACGGAGAAGAGGAAGAAGGGAGGGGAGAGGAAGGAGGGGAAAGAGGCAGGGGTGTACAGCTTTCCAGATAGATTCAGAGCTTTTTCTATAACTGAAGTGCTGTCTTCAGGGATGCTCAGCTTGGTGAGTCTCCTCACTTTTTTTCTCTGGGTTAGCCAGCTTTGGTCATGGTAATAAAACACTCAAGGCAAATAGCTTATGAAGAGAAAAGGTTCACGATGACATGCTATCCGGGAGTTTCTTTACCAAGTGACCCTGTGCGGAGGCCACGCATCATGACAGAAGCATGTGAGAGTACAAAACCCTTGCATAATGGTCAGGAAGAAAGACAAATCAAATAAACAAACAAGCAAAACAGTTAAGTAAAGAGCAGAAAGAGGAAAGAAAGGACCAGGCTTCCACTGCTCCTTAAGGGAACCCTCTCCCTAGTGACGGAAGACACTTCCTGTAGGACTTGTTCTCCAAGTCCCCAAAACCCCCAGCAGAGCCATGCTGAGGACCAAGTCTTTGACATGTGGGCTTGGGGAACAATCTAGGGACCTTGTTTTTATAGAGTGTGAGGCCCCGGGCTTCTCTTCCAGATGAGGCAGCTCCTTTCCCCCCACAGGGTACAGCACAGGGAGCAACCGGCATCTTCCCAGGCTCCTTCGTGAAGATCCTCAAGGACTTCCCCGAGGAAGATGACACCACCAACTGGCTGCGCTGCTACTACTATGAGGACACAATCAAAACCATCAAGTTGGTGTCCTGCTGGGAGAACAGGGCACTCACCTTCCTTGCCACCCCCATCACCCCACTCTCTCCCAGTCAACGCTCTGGTGTTGTGTGTCCCCACCCGCCCCCGCCTGCCCAGCTGCTGTGGCTCCCATTGCCGTCCAGACACACCCCAGCAGTATAACAAGCTACAGCAAGAGTTTGTTCCTGGCCCCCCCAAGCATGCTCCCTGCCACACACACCTTGATGCTTCCTCTCTTCTACTGTCCACCTTAGGGACATCGCAGTGGAGGAAGACCTCAGCAGCACCCCCCTGTTCAAAGACCTGCTAGCACTCATGAGGTGAGAGGCTAGGTGGGAAAGAAGGAAGAGAGCCTGGAGAGGAGAACGGGGCTGGGCAAGGTGTGGGGGAGAGGCTACCACCTGTGACAGCTCCAGCCCCTGCAGCCCCTGCCTCCAGCCCCTGCAGCCCCTGCCTCCAGCCCCTACAGCCCCCCGCCTCCAGCCCCTGCAGCTCCTGCTGTCCACAGTGCCTTTAGAGAAGAGTGGAGCGGGCTGCAGAGGACCGAGGGCTCAGCTGAGGTCACAGTGTGTGACTGCAGATCTGCTGAGAGAACTCATGTCTCTAGCTGAAAGCCTTGAAGTTAGGCACAGCCTCCAGCTGGAGAAATCACTGCTACCCCGTGGTCCAGGCCATTGCTGAACTGTTATTTTATAGAGCCATCAAGCGCTGCCCCATCTCTTACGATAAAAGCAATGCAGCTTGTAATGAGAATGTAGTGTCTGTCACCATATTCCATTTCTCCTGTTATCTGCTGGGTGCTCAGATCCCTTCAGTGCATGCACACACACGTACCAACACACACACACGCACACAACACACACACATATACACATAAACACTTACACAAACACACAAAACAATATACACACCTACCACATATAACAAACAAGCCCAAACACACAGTACATACAGGCATACACAAACACACAAACATACACAAATGCACAATATACACAACACAAACACAGACACAAAACAGTCATACAAAAACACAAGTAAGCATGAATATACATAAATACTGGTAAGGCAAACATATACACATACAAATACACAAAGCAAGCATACACAGACACACAAACAGACGAACACACACACACACTCACAATGTCCCCCTGGCTGTTGCTGCTGTCAACGATATTGTCCTTTACGAATACACCGTCTCATTATTTTCTGGGGATAATTTTCAAGAACTGTCATCATGAGATAGCAGTTCTGCGAGATGATTAGACATGGTCTGTTGGGTCAAATGGTACATGGGAAGTCAGTTCAGATCTTGTTCCCACAACTCCTGTGGAGGTATGGCTGTCTTCCTGCAGCTCAGCTGGTTCCCACAGGCCTCCCTGGGCTGCCTTGCCTTCTTTTCTTAGGAAACTCAAGTCTTCCACCCACTCATGTGCAAGCTGCTTCAGGCTGCACCACTAATGATTCCAAAACTCCCTCTTCCTCTGATACCTCAGTTTCTCCATCTGAAGAATGGGAGGATGGTTCCTTGGATGAGCCAGTACCACACTCTGTAAACCCAAGACCCTAAGTTCTCCCCGAGAGCCTCAGACTAATCCTGGTGTGTTCCCCCAGGCGTGAGTTCCAGAGAGAAGACATCGCTCTCAATTACCAGGATGCCGAGGGGGATCTGGTTCGGCTGTTGTCAGATGAGGATGTGGGACTCATGGTGAAACAGGCCCAAGGCCTCCCCTCCCAGAAGCGCCTCTTCACCTGGAAGCTACACGTCACCCAGAAGGACAACTACAGTGTCTACAACACGGTGCCCTGAGTCACTGGGGTCCCTGTGGCAAGAAGGGGGATCTCAGCAAAAGGCCTTCACCCTCTAAGAACACGAGGACCTTCAGGAAGGCTGGGATGAGATGCAAGCCTCCAGGCTAGAGGCTGGTGTGCCTCTGGACCAGGATTCTACTAACTTTTGACACCTCTGAATTAAATAAACTGTTTTGTGTCTAAGGACCAGGCTTGGGAAGTGCGAGCTTTATGGAGCAGATCGTGGAGTGAAATGCTATTGAAGAGGCCCTGTTGCCCTTCCAGATGATGTGGGGAGCACGGTGAACCCTCTTCCTGTTGGAACACACATTTAACAGGGCGTTAGAATCCGCCACCCAAAGTCTCTACAAAGCACACGGCAGGGAGAGGAGACCCTGCCGGTCAGCAGCGTTGGGAACTATTGGGTCTGTGGTATTAGCACCCTAGCTGCCCTGCCCGGGACCCAGGAAGTGCAAATTCCACCCCAGTCACTCTGCTTTGGGTGGGTGTGGCCAATAAGATGGAGTTTCTTCTCCCTGTAGCTCCTGGTCTCCTCCACAGGGAACCAACTGCCAGAATCCCAAGCCCTTTCCAGCCCGGGGGGGGGGGGGGCTGTGGAGATGCAATGGCAGGCGGTTGTGTTGAATAGCCCGAGTCCCAGAGCTGCCATAATGAAGTACCACAAAACGGAGACTGAAAAGGCAAGAAGGAACTACTTGTAGCTCTGGATGGCAAAAGTCCAAAGTGAAGGAACCTGTAGAACCCTCTCCCCATTAAACCTAGAAAAAATCATTCTCTCGTCTCCCAGTACTTGGTGGTCTGCCAGTCATCCACGGCTTTCCTTGGCCTGTGGAAGCCTAAATCTGTCTTCACATGAACTCCCTCTTGTGCCTTCTCTCTGTGCGCACCGTCCCTGTGTCCGATTACCCCTTTGTATTGGGATACCTATCAGACTGAATTTGGACCCATAAACATGGCCCCGTTTTAACTTGCTCACCTCTGTAAAGAGCCTATTTCCCCAAACTGTCATGTCCCGCACTGTAAGTGGGGACTTCAACATGACATCTTGAACTGAACATATCAATTCAACCTGCAACACTCATTCCATCCATGCTGTTCCCACGGAGAGGGCAGGGGTCTGCCGCAGGTGCAGAAGGCCAGGGATGTGGGAATACAGCTTCATTGATGAGCAAGGTTTCCATGGCAATAGGGAAAACCTGAGCCTATGAAGAGGCAGTACCCTTCTGGGGCTCACCTGTAGAAGAGCCTCCAGGACAGGCAGACTGACTTCACTGACATCACCGGCTCTGGTGCATAGGCTCTGGCCACAGAGAAAGGCAGGATTTAAGGACGGTAAATCATATTGACTAATTTTTTCTTAGCAAGACAGCTGGAGAAGTCACTGAAAATGAGAGACACTGGGATGGAAAGATGGACCAGTGGGGAGAGCACTTGTCACACGAGTGGGTCAGATCTCCAGAACCTACATAAAGCCAGGTGCTTTACGGCACTCCTCTGTAATCTCAGCACTCCGAAGGCAAGATGGGAGATGGAGGCAAGAGATACTCGGAAACCCATGGGCTGGCTAGCCTGGTGTGCACTGAGGTGACAATGAAAGAATCTGTATCAAACAAGGTTGAAGGAGAGGACACCGAGGATTGTCCTATGACCTCCATACATAATCCTGGCATGTATACACACACACACACACACACACACACACACACACAGATTTCGAATAATAGATGTCGTAATGAACAGCAATACAGAAGAGATTGTCAGCTCCAAGAAATGTAGGGACAGAAGCGTAGTGACAAGTCCAGGGAGGTACAGCCAAGACAGGCTTTCTAGAACTGGGGCCATCTTTGACAGCTGGGGAAGGTTGCCTGTGTGGGCACCACCCACTCAGGGGAGGTCGGTGGGGAAAGAAGCTTTCTGACTTGAAATAATTCTCTAAACCACACACGGCTCCCTGAGCAGCGCTCACAAGCCTGCCTGACTAGTAGGCTTGTGTATAATGCCGACTGACCAGTGTCTGAGCAACAAGCTGCTCTGACTTGGAGGAGACTGGTCGGGAAGCAGGCTTACTGGGGAAATGGCTCTGGTTTCCTGGCCTGGAAGCCTACACAGTGCACACAGACACTCGAGGCTGCCTGCTCTCAGGAGAGGCTGGAAGAATGGACTCCTAACCAAACCCAGGAGTCTCCCACCCACATGCCTGGCCCGCGCTGAAGGGTGAAGGTCTAATTGGCCCAGGGCCTATACACAACTGTTTGCCAATAAACTGCTCATACCAACGAAATCCTAGGAAAGGGGCTGAAAGACTAAGGAAGAAAAATCTTGTCAGGGAGCATTAGAAACTATGTGCATGGACTTGTAAGAATTAGTTCATCCCAAACACTAACAATGAACTCATGGCCAATCAAACGATATAGCAGCATTAAGAGTTAAGGGGAAAGAGGGAAAGTCGGTGTATACAGTTGCTATAATTTATTGTTTAAAACATTCAGCTCTTGGCAAAATCATGAGAAATTCAAAGAAAAAGAACACAGTCTATTCCTGGAGGGGCAAGGGGAGGTAGGTCATAGAACTGTCTTTGAGGGTGGGCCGGATGTTGGACTTAGCAAGCAAGGACTCAAAGCAGATGGCGCAAGTCAGCTCAACCCATGCTCAATGAGTTCTCTGATAGAGACTTGCACTACTACATGGGCGTGAGAACAAGAATTATAATGTATGGCTAGAGTTAAAAAAAATAGTCAAAGAGAGAAATCCACACCGTTTCAGTGTTAGATTCGAGTGGGCTAGGAATAAGCACACTGAGAGATGAAGTCAAAGAGACGGGGCTGTTGCGGTTATGCCTTCACAGCAGCTGTGGCTGCCTGCACAAAATTAAGCCAACCAGGATCCCAGCATAGGTGAGGATGACTTGGAGGACACGCCCCTTACCGAGGAACTGTCAGCAGTGGATAGTTGCCGTGAGGGGAAAGTCATTCTCTTTTGAGGATGTGGCTACCGATAGGTTTCCCTTGTTCTAGCGGGAGACCACCACACCCATGTGCAAATGGGCAGCACTAACTGAACTTAGTGGGTGACCAAACTTCTAAGAAGCAAACCTTGCTTGTGTAATCTTCAGCTCTAAGCAAAATAGTTGCATTTAGCGACCGCCATGGCCTCTGCTATTATCTCCTGTCTTGATGGTTCCTTTGGGGCTTTATGTCTATCTAAACTAAAACGTCCACACTGGAAGAGAGTGTTGGCTGATGATGAAGATACGGAGAGGGGCACCGATAGACTTACTAAGCTAATTGGTGACAACGGTGTCACCAGATCATCAGTGGGAGAAAACTGCTCTGCAGAGTAAGCAGATGAGGACCGGCAGCTAATCTTGCTGACCGCCCCTGATGTCCAAGTCCTACCGTTATGATCATGAGACATCAGGAGCAACTGAGTAAAGTTATCATCTACCATCTTTGAACAGAGTAGCCAATTTATCATTTGCTTTAATTTCGACTGAAATTGTGTGTGTGTGTGTGTGTGAGCGCGTGCGCGCGTGCATGTGAAAATTGGACAATCTTGAGTATCTTCAAGCACCTTACCCTTTCAGTTTGAGATAGGATCTCTCGTTGGCCTTTGACTTCATCAAGGACAGCTGCCAGCCAACTTCCAGGGATCCCTCTGTCTCCCCCTCCCATCTCGCCATGGCTGAGAATGCAAGCATGAACCACCGTGCTTGGCTTCTGTGGTAGTTTGGGGCATGACACTCGGGGCATTGTGCTGTAGAGGCAAATCTTTACCAATTGAGCCATCGCTCCAGCTCCAGAGAAACGCATTCTGGCTAAGTAATTAATTAATTAATTAATTCTGGCGACATTGTGGACTGGGGAGCTCCAAGGGTGTTACCACGCCTAGGAACTGCTTGACCGCCCCTTCCTGGACTTCATGTGAAAAGTATAGCTCCGTGTTTATTTCTCCCTAGGGTGTGTGTGCTGTGTGGCCTCTGTACAGGGAATTTTGAAGGAAGAGTGAACATTATTTTTTTTTAGACTATGAACATGCTATAGTCATAAAGTCCACAATTCCCTCAAGGTCACTCACACAATGGCAGGGGGTTTTCAGGAGGGGTGTTGGAGTGGTGCTGATGAATCAGAATTGACATCTTGGCCCAGATTCTGTGTGTGGAGATGTCTGTAGACAAATGTGCCCAGTGGGGTATGGAGAATGTCTTGTGACTAATGAGAAAATGACTTCAAGCTTCATCCTTGCAGAAAACAGCGATAAGTCCGAGCATGTGTGAGCGGGAGCGGAGCTGATGTGGAAAGCCAGGTTGACTGTGACTTATCTGTTGATTGTCCTCTGCATGATGGGGAAATGGCTGGTGGGGACAGATAAAAGGAGGTTGAGATGATAACACCGTGATATGAGTGTTTGTTAGTTACTGAGCGTGACCATTTGTAGTGAGTGATGAGCAGTGGATCATGGGAAATGCTCTCAGTGGAAATGGACCTCTAACGGTTGTGGTGGTGCACGCAGGTAGGATTTCCTGGAGGAGGTGGAAGCAGAAGGATCACGAGTTCAAAGCCACAGCAATAGTTTCAGGACAGCCAAGGCCACACAAAGAAACCCTGTCTCGAGCCCTCACACCCTCCCCCAAAAAGAAAATGGGCCTCTTTTAATTTGTAATCCTGTGGTGTCTGGTAAGGGGCATCATTGTTCTATTAAAAGGTAATTCCATTTAAACTATATATGCATATGTTTACGTTTTAGGAAGCTTATATCATGGTAGGTTTTCATTTTTTAAAAAAATAGTTTTAGTATTATTTATCCCTCTCCACATTCCCTCCTCCACCCTGCCCTCCCATCCTCCTCCCCATCAAACCTTCCCTGTACTGCTATTTCCCTGTAGCTTTTTATACGACTTCATTCTCTCTTCCTCTTGAAATCCCCCCTTGCTAATTTCCTGACCTCCATGGGTATTCCAAATGGAACACATATGAATGCAGATTCAAGGTTAATATCTTCAAATGAGAGATATTATTTGCCATTTGTCTTTCTGGGTTACCTCACTCAGAATGATTGTTTACAGCTCCACGCATTTGCCTTGAATTTCATAATTCTTTCATAACACCTGGCTAATAGTGCCTTGTGTAAATATACCACATTCTTATTATCTATTTATCAGTTAACAGACATAGAGCCAGGAATGGGTTAACTCCTATGGAGTTGTATGAAATGAGGTCCCGTAGACCACCCTCCAACATGGCAGGCTATTGTCAGAGTGCTTAGTGCTCCAGAACTTGACAGCAAGACCCTATTGCAGAAGACACCACATACCTGACTCACAGAACACGGGGGGAACCAGCCTGAACTCACCTGGAAGTTTCTGCTTTATTGGCTACGGGTCATAGTGCTGGCGAGAGCTGTGTACACTACCGATGGAGAAAGAAATCACCAGTCTTACCCATCTGTGAACCCCGTGAGCTAAAACAAGGGCTGGCCTGGAAAAGACATCCCCACTATTGCAATAGTGGCACAAACGTTCTGGGAGTACACAATCATTTTATGATTGGCTTCAACGCCACACCATAAGTTGAAGGCCATATTTGGCACCATCACTGGGGCCAAGATCCTGTGGTTAAGCCAGCGATAGGCCCAAGGGAGAACCTACTACTTTTACCCTTCTAAATAGACTCCTTATACTCCTCCTTATACCTATAGATTAGGGCCTCCACGTTCCTGTTGGAGCTCCAGCCCCAACTTACAGCAGTGATGGAGCCTGACCTGAAAGTTGTAAGATGAAATTAACTCTTTTTTTTTTGTTTTTGTTCAGTGACTTCTCACAGCAACAGAGAAGCAAGTTGAGGCAGAACTGGTATCAGGCATGGGGTCATGCCATGAGGGGCCTGACCTGGTGGTTGTTATGCCTTAGATTGTTTCGTGGAGAGAACGCGGAAAGGTTTGGAGCTCTGGACTGGAAAAGTCATTGAGAACTCAGAGCTTAAGGAGCTGTTATAAGTACATGGAGGAGGATGCTGAATGAAATGCAGATGCTGGATACTGGGTTTGTGAAGTGTGGGAGCTAAGCAAAGACTTTATCATGGTCATTTATGCAATTATCTGAATTAAGAATCTATGGAATCTGAACTTTTGCTTTCCTCTGGGACTGAAGAATCAGCCGTGAGAGGCCAGCCTCATGAGGCAGAATCTTCTGGGAAGTTATTTCCTCAGAGTGAGTCAGCACAGGAAATTTGTGGTCCAGAGGGGGCTAGGGCTGCATCTCAAGCCACCAGCCCAGCTTGGCGATGTGTAAAACAGTATCCCTTTCACGATACTGCTTCTGGCAATGTGAAAGCCTCAGGGTTGAAGGCGTCATTGAGAGGCAGAAGAGGCTTGGCACTGTGAGAGGCCAGGAGAGGGTACTTGTGAAGGTGCAGCCTCGGCTTCAGTAGAGACCCCAGGATTAAGAGGGTCGTGGAGAGAAGCTGGGGCTCAGTGCCATGTGTCGGGATCAGAGTCCCTGAATAGGGGTCAGGAGGCCATCGGTGAAGCAGTGTCATGACGACTGATGAATATCTTAAATGTTACTGTAGAACCTTTATCCAGCAACCCATGGAAACAGAGGCAGAAACCACTTCTGAACACTGGGCTGAGCTCCCAAAGTCCAGTTGAAGAGTGAGAGGAGCGAGAATATGAGCAAAGAGGTCAAGACCATGATGGGTACCCCCACTGAAACAGCTTACCTGAGCTAATGGGAACTCACCAGCTCCAGCTGGACTGGGAAGGAACTAGCATAGGACCAAACTAGTCCCTCTGAATGTGGGTGACAGTTGCATGGCTGGGGTAGACTGAGGGACCACTGGCAGTGGCACCAGGATTTATCCCTACTGTTGTACTGGCTTTTGGGGAACCTATTCTCTTTGGATGGATACCTTGCTCAGCCTAGATATAGTACGGAGGGCATTGAACCTTCCCCCAAAGCAATGTGCCTTACCTTCTCTGAGGAGTGAATGGGGTTTGGAGGGGGTAAGTGGAGGAAATGGGAGGAAGGGAGAGTGGGAACTTGAATTGGTATGTATAATGAAAAAAGTTTGTTTTCTTAAGATAAAATCAAATAAAATAAAACCCTGAAAGATAAAAGAAGGACTGTGGGATTTTTAAAGTTTTTTTTTTTTTTGTGTGTGTGTGTTATATTGTGATAGTAGCTTCAGATCTTGGGGATAAACAACAAAAGGAAGATTGTGGTTTAATGGTGATGTGTTTGTGTATCAAGTTGACAAGGTATCAATTACTCTGGTTGTTTTTTGACAGCTTGGCAGAAACAGAGAAGAGGGACCCTTAAAATGGCTCCTTCAGACTGGCCTGTGGGCAAGTCTTTGGGGAGCATTTTCTTGTTTAAGAATTGATGGTGGAGGACCCAGTCTGTCGTGGGTAGGTACTGTTCCTGAGCAGATGGTCCTGCGTTGTATAAGGAAACAAAGTGAGCAAGCCATGGGGGCCAAGCCAGTAATCAATGCTCCTGTATGATCTCTGCTTCAGTTCTTCCCTCTCAGCTCCTGTGTGAGCCCCTGCCCTGACGTCCCTCAGTGATGGACCATGACCTGGACGTGACGTGGACGTGAAGGCCAAATAAAGCCTTTCCTCCTTCAAGGTGATTTGGTGACCAGAAAGCAAGTAAGATGCATTCCTATAGGTTTCGGGTGTGTGTGTTTATAATCTTAAAGTGTATGCAAAATTGTATGCGGGACACCAAAGAGCTCGACATCTCAAGGCTCTAGTGAAGATGGCACCGCTTAGAGAACACAGCTCAACTCATGAATGAAGGTAAAGACAGCAGGTGCATTAAGTTACTAACGGACTAGAGCTGAGCCCAGAGACACCGTGAGAAGATGCGCCGTGAGAAGATGTGCCCACGGTGTTTGCACATCGGCGTGAGAAGGAAGAGCGGTGTTTTGGAACTACTCATTTCCAAGGAGAACTAATAAAATGGGATTGGGCCTGCCACACCCTTTGAAAAGATGTACAAAATATGATCTCCTTAATCTTCAGCTACAGAAAAGTTTGTGCATATAAAACAAAATCAAATAGCTATAGATAGACTTGATTAAACTTAAGAATTCTATCCCTGGGGGCTGGCGAGATGGCTCAGTGGTTAAGAGCACTGACTGCTCTTCCAGAGGTCCTGAGTTCAATTCCCAGCAACCACATGGTGGCTCACAACCACCTGTAATGGGGTCTGGTGCCCTCTTCTGGCCTGTGGGCATACATGGAGGCAGAATGTTGTATACATAATAATTAAATAAATCTTTTAAAAAAAAGAATTCTATCCCTGCGGTAATCATTTGTCTATATTTCACTCATTTTTTTTTTAAAAAAGATTTTTTTTGTTTATTTTTTGGGACAGAGTTTATCTGAGTAGCCCTGGCTGTCCTGGAACTAGTTTTGTAGATCAGGCTGACCTTGAACGGCCCAGCAAAAGATTTTAAGTGTGTGTGTCCGTGTGTGTGTTCGTGTGTGTGTGTGTGTGTGTGTGTGTGTGTGTGTCTGTGTCTGTGTGCATAGGTATGGGTACTTGAGTCCAGGTGCCAGAGGAGACCAAAAGAGGAGGTGCCAGATTCTCTGGGGATGAAATTACAAGCATTTGTGAGTTGCCCAATGTGAGTGCTGGGAGCCAAACTCTGTTCCTCTGCAAGAGCCATACATACTCTCCTGCCGCAGTTGGTGTTTCTCTCATTTTTCACATAAGGGAGAGAGCAGGCGATGTTTGCCCCTCGTGGTAGTCTATTGCACTTGGCGTGGTGCCCTCCGGTTCCATCTATGGCACTTTGCAGTCTGGGGCCTGAAGCCGCACTGCTCAGCCCTCTCTGTTACAAAGAGACATGATAGGAGTAAGTGACAGCAACTGCCCCTCTCCGACGTTTGATGGTGCCCATAATTCCGAGAGGGAACGGCTTCTTCCCCTTTAGGGGCCAAGACTGCAGCAGACAAGTTGTGAATATGACCTCTGTGTGCTTTCTCTATTTGCTAGATGTGAGGGGTTTTCCAGAAAGGCAGGACTGGGTGGTGCTGTGCCCAGTGAGCCAGACCTTGGAGTAGAATGGTCCATGTAGAAGTCCAAGCCTGGCACTGTTAGCGTGAAGGACTTGACTCTCATTTCCCAGGCTGAAAACTTGGGGACTTTCCACTTACACAATTCAGGTTAATATCCCCCCTGCAAACAAGAAACACAAAACAAGAGCTATGGTTTGGAGGATTGCCTTAAAGCACAATTGGAATGAGATAAGAAGAGTCGATTAGCTGGGCATGGAGAGGGCATTCGAAGAGTGTTTGTGATAAGAAAGGAAGACAGAGAGCTACCTATTCAGAGGTTGCTATGGAGAGAAGAGAAGCAAGGGAGGTCAAGAGAGGATCCAGGTCTACCTCATCTCTTACAGTGCAGACTAAGCGTCCTCATCTCTAAGATGGGTTAAAAGCAGTATCACCTGCCTTGTTCCCCTGGGAACATTTCCTAGTGCTTGAAACCCTCTTAGAACAGCACCTAACAATGGCACCTGAACTCTGACAAGAAATTTCAGCAATTTGAGAAGACAACCTGACCCAGAGGGGACAAGGACACAGTGGACATTGATATCATCCCCCCCTCCTGTCCTGCGGGTCTTATGACTATGCAGTCAAGCTGAGTAAGTGTCTCAGCAACATGAAGCCACCCAGCAGTGCAGTGACATGGTCCTAGCTGCTAGGTGGACTTTGATAGGCTGTCACAAGAACCCCACCCTCAGGTGTCCTGCAGGGCGAGGTAATGAACCCTGTAACTATAGTGGGACATCTGATGGGTATGTCTGGGCCAGCAGAGGTTCTTACAGTTTTGTATTCTGGGTCGAGGGGAATGAGATGAGCATTGACACCGAGCCTCTGAGATCGATATCAGTCTGACCATGTGTGTATATGCATGTGCACAAGCGTGTGCACATGTGTTGGGAGAGGGGATTGGAGTGGAAAACGCAAACACAGCAAAAGCAATAGGAAGATGAAGGCACTGTCATTCAAGCATGATGTCCCCATTGGCACCTGGAAATCAGAGCTGTGGTTACCAGCAGGAGACCCTCGTAAGATTGGGGTCACTCGTGAGTGCCCAGGATAAGGTGCCCGAGATGGTACATGATGGGGATATAGAAACAGTTAGCACCAAGTCACTATGTTCTTTTAAGAAACCCCAGTGTACTCTTTGGCTCACCAAGCTAGTAAGCATGCGTGGAATAGTTCTTTGGTTTGTTGTGGTGCCCTACCTGGGTGACAAGACATTTGCTCACAACTTCCCAGAAAGTCATGCATCAGATGGGCGGGGTCAAAGCTGTGCAGAAAGAGTCATGCGTTTCTGAAGTCTGAATCAGAAAGAGACCTGGAGATGGTCCCGTGAGGATGCCACAATCCTCCTGGTTAAATGTCTTCTCCACATTGGTTGGCTGCTTGCTTTCCTTCCTTCACAAATCATTGTTCATCAGAGTGCTCACATTTATTCATCCATTGTGAGGCAGCGTCTCATGTAGCCCAGGCTGGCCTTGTGCTTACTGAGGATGACCTTGCACTCCTGAGCCTCCTGCCTACATTCTTTGAGTGCAGAGATTACAGGTCTGCACAGCCATGCCTAGCTTTATGTGGTGCTGGGAATCAAACTCGGGGCTTTGTGCATGCTAGGCAAGTGCCCTACCAACTGAGTTCCTTCTCCAGCTCTGTGCACACACACATGCACACACACATGCACACACACATAAAACGAAGGAGTTGGAGAGGCAGTTCAGTGCACATACCTGACGACCTGAGTTCAGTTCCCAACTCTGGACTGATTTGCAAATCTTTGCCCTTATGCTTCAACTTCCCATGGTGGTGTAGCTACCTCTGAATTTTCTGATTACAGGGTGTGGCTTTTATTGTGTGACCTGTGTGTGTGTGTGTGTGTGTGTGTGTGTGTCACTTGTTGACTCTTAAAGTACTGGGTGCCTGTAAGCCCCCTGGGGTTTCTCTTGTCTGACCACAGGAACCCAAGCCCTTCCCAAGTCACTACCTGCCCATTTCCTTATTTCTCTGCTTTGTCCCTGTGTCACGGCCTTGGGCTACTGTTAAACTCCAAACCTCTGCTTCTGCCCCAGGCTTTGCATGTGTTGGACCTGGGACTCCCCAGCCCCAGTGACCTCTTCAGAGAGAAGTGGGAAGGGACCCAGAGATGTCACTTCAGCTCAGCCACGGGACACTTCTCTATGGCAGCAGCTGAAAACATCTTGGATCTTTTCAAACCCTGGCAGGAGTGGCTCCACTGAGTGATGCTGTTTCCCCAACCCAAGACCCCAGCAGTAGAAAGGCAGCTTCCTCAGAGCTGGGGTTGAGTCTGTAACGGCCTTTACCCCTGACCTAGCAGGAAGCCTTAGACGTCTCCTGCTCTGCCTCCATTCTTTGAATCTACCCCCTCATTCTCCATCTCCCCACCCCACTCCAGGTATTTAGCTAACAGCTTGATTTATTTTTAAAGATTTGCTTAATTTTTCATTATGGGAAGGAGCATGTATATATGAATGCAGTTGCCCACAGAGGCCAGAGGGGGCATCAGGCCCCCTGCTGGAGTTGGAGTAACAGGCATCTGTGGGTACCCTGACATGGGTGCTGGGGTCTGACTCAGGTCATCTTGAAGAGCCATCCTTCCAGGCCTTTAATTAGCAGTTCTCATGTGTGTGTATAGAGGTGTTTGATGTGTGCACATATACGTATGTATGAGTGTATGAGAGTATGGTGTGCTGGGACATAGTGGTGTACACCTTCAGTACCAGTACTCAGGAGACAGACATGTGCAGAGTTCTGTGAGTTTGTGGCCATGCTGGTCTCCATGGTGAGTTTCAGGACAGCCAACATTACACAGTGTGACCCTGTCAAAAAAACCAAAAGAGCTCGCCCTCTCTCTCTCTCTCTCTCTCTCTCTCTCTCTCTCTCTCTCTCTCTCTCTCTCTCTCTCTCTCTCTCTCTCTCTCTGTGTGTGTGTGTGTGTGTGTGTGTGCCTGTGTGTCTGTGTCTGTGTGTGTGTGTGTCTGTGTCTCTATGAGTGAGCATGTGGAGGCCAGAGGAGGACATTGGATATCCAGATATTTTCCTCTCAACGTCACCCTTTTCGAGACAAGTTCTGCTAATTGTTGCAGAATATCTGTTTACACTGTAAAGATGTGTCTTTGCCAAGGCCCTTTGAGTGGTTTAATAAAAAGCTGAAAAGGCTATAGCTAGGCAGGAGGTATAGGCGGGACTTCCCGGCAGAGAGAGAGAGAGAGAGAGAGAGGGAGAAGCTGGGAGGAGGACTCTAGGTCAAGGATTTCGCCAGCAGACTCAGAGAAGCAAGTCAGATGTGCCATACTAAGAAGAGGCAACCAAGCCATGTGCCAGAACATTGCTTAAAAAAAATAACGGGCTAGCTGGGTGGTGGTGGCGCATGACTTTAATCCCAGCACTCAGGAGGTAGGGGCAAGTGGATCTCTGTGAGTTCAATGCCAACCTGGTCTACAGAGCGAGTTCCAGGACAGCCCAGGCTGTTACACAGAGGAAACCCTATCTCAAAAAAAAAAATGACCTAATCAAGTTATAAGAGCTAGTTGAGGAAAAGTCTAAGCTAAGGCCAAGCTTTCATAGTTATTATTAAGTCTCTGTGTCAATATTGGGAAGCCGGTGATCCAAAGACAGTGCAAGGAGGAAGCCGACTGCAGTCAGTGGACCTGGAGCAGCTGGGCTGGTGAGTATCCTCCACAGTCCTGGGGTTATAGGTCCATGCAGCCATGCCCCACTCTTACATGGGTGCTGAGTTCTAAACGCATGCTTGCTTCATCTCTCCAACCCATGCCTCATCTTTCTGTAAGGATACCCGCTCTGTGGGCTTAGAGTCCAGTCAATGGCCCTATTCACCTCCATTCTCTTGTAAAGATCCAGTCTCAAAGCAAGGGAACGTCAGAGTATTGGGTACTTCAGGAATCTAAGCTATCACGGGGACAAAGTGGGCAGTCAATGAGGAGACTGGGGAGGGGGGGGGAAGGCTGGTGCTCCGTGAAGAGGGCATTTCCGAAGAGGGTTCAGGGACAGGTGGGACGGGATTAGATGACACTGGGGTTAGATGTGTTTGTAGACTCTTACCTGAAACCCAGGATCTGAAGCCTGCCATAGGGTGGCATGGGCAGGGGGAGTGGTCCATTCCAGCTGCCCCAGAGCCACAAGGCAGCTGATCTCTCTTGTGCTATTGGTGGTTTGGTGTCAACTGGGCACTGGTGATATATAAGCAGTTACTTATTTCATTTCTATGAGCAAATATATGACAAGAAACCACTTGAGAGAAGGATGTGTTCCGGTCAATAGCTTGAGAGTACAGTCCATCCATCATGATAGAAAGACTATGGAGGGAGGGTGAGGACTCTGGTCACATCGTGTCTGCAATCAGAAAGCAGACAGAGATAGATGTCTATTCTCCTTCCCACCTCTTTCATTCAGTCTCACCCCAAGCTTATGGTACATTGCTGTTCACATTCATGGTGGAGCTTCCTACCTCAGTTTACCTCTCTGAAACACCCTCACAGACACACCCAGAGGTATTCTCCAAGGGGATTCTAAATCCCACCAACATGGTGATGGAGATCAAGCATCACAGACACGCTCTGTGGGGGCCCATCTCTCCGGTGGCACTGGCAGTAACAGCAGATGACCTCCTTTAAAACTGAGGAGCAGTTGGCATCCCCGGCATGCCTGGCTTCTCTGGGCAGGGCCAGACCGGGTCATTCAGTCTATCTCAGAACCTTGGTGCCTGCTGCAACTATCCATGTCTGTTAGCTCAACCAAGCAGTCGGGCATGCTCAATATAAAAAAAAAAAAAAAAAAAAAAAACCAATAATATAGAAGAAGCTTGAGTTACACTACCTTATCTGAGGAGACATGAACCCTGGAGACCACAGCTGAGGGACCCAGAGACCGTAGAACTTCCAGAGGACAGACTAAAGAGAAGGCTGCCATTCCTTAGAGCTGGGGCCAAGTCCCTGGGGAGCCCTAGATGGAAGATACCTCAGTGGGGTTTGAACCCAAGGCTATGAACCCACACAACCCATTCATTCTGCTCTCCTCATTTTCCTCCTAGATAGTAACTGTCCCTACATCCGTCCGGTGTGCATGGTCATGTGTCCCCGGCTCTCCCACCCAAACACTAATCATTCTAGGACACATGGTTACCACTTCCTGTGTTGTGCTTGGGTGACTATCAATTTGAAGGAATCAAATTATGCAACAGAGAAAGAGCTGATTAGAGTTCTGACCAAAGTTGCTTCTAGACCCAGGAAAGCAGGTCTCCGTGGGAGAGAGTTGTATGAAACTGGGGACAGAGTTTGGGCACCATGTGTATCCTGAACAGTTCCTTGCCAATGGTGGCTGAGCTGGGGGTTCTCAGGAGGGTACCAGGGCCTGTGGGCCTCCAGCTCTTTCGTCTGTTAGATGCTCAGTCAACCCGGAAGTCTCAGGCAGCTCATGCAGTGGAGCCCCAGCCCAGCGTGCCCTCTCTGGTCAGCTCTGCATGCCCTCCTCTTGCAGCTTTGGTTATCACCTCCGCCCTGGGTGCAGCTAGCCATTCATGGCAGCTTCATGAATCTGTATGTCCGGGATACTCCTCAGAATCCCTTCCTAGAGTCCACGCATCCTTGCTTGGAGACTACCCTTTTATCCCACAGACTGGCATTCTCAGGGAGGGTCTACCCGCCTCCTGCCCCTGGGCCTGCCCCACAGCCCTCAGCCGGCAAGGCAGACCCAATCCTTAGCTTTGACTTAACATATAAGGGTTCCCCATGGCCATGGCTGCTTTCAGGTCCTTCCTCAGTCACCACTCACATAACCGAGATGAGCTTGGCTTCTTCCCGCGAGAGCCCACTCGTTTCTGATAGCTCAGTTCCTACATTCCTTCCCGCGCTGGCACAAAAACTCCAGGTGAGGGGATGTACTCTGATCTGCCCTCCCTCAGATCACTTCCATATTGTGCTGTTGGCTTCTAGGGGAAGCACCCATTCTCAGAAGGAGCCTGCGTTCTCTGTGATCATAACCAGCCCATGCCAAGGCACTTCAACTAATGAGTGAACCCGAGCTGAGCTCAGTGATAGGGCCTGCCTCACAAAACAAAGCAAGTGGCTCCTGAGGAACAACAAAAGTTAAGTGGGTTCAGAATTTCTGGAGATCTAAGGCTCACAGAGGGGTCAGACCTAAGTTTTGGTGGCAGTCAAGGGGTGTTGATCAACTCATGATAGGAGAGGAAGAAGATGCAGCCAGAAGTTAAATAGATAAATTCAGGTTAAGAATGCTTATAACTCAAAAAATCCAGACTCCAGAGTGTTAGGAAGTGCTGGCACAGTGTTACAAGTAGGAAATTCCAAGCCTTCCTTTGTGGGTCTCTAGAGAAAGCCTACTGTGTTTAAGATGCACGCAACACAGAAATGAATTTCCTATGGAGACATGGGACTGCCCTCTAAATAGCTCACTGTATATATGTGAATATTCCTAAGTCTTCTGGTCCCAGGTATTTTCAGCAGGGCACTCTCTGCCTGTAGCATTTGAGTAGCCCAATGTGACCACAGGAGTCAGGTGTCACATGAGAAAAAAGTCACATGAAGCCATAAATTAAACAAACTGGAAGCATGGCTTGGGGTCTGGTGGGCAGCCCTGTGAGGAAGGGGTGCAAGGCTGAAGTGGGTAACAGGATATAATGAAGGCCTGGGAGGGTGACGGAGGGGGACAGGTGGAAAGGAATGCCATCTATAGCGTAGCTAAAGCAGAGCAGACACACATTCAGATCTGATGGCAGAGCAAGTCAAGGGCCCGGGTTATTTCGTGGGAGCACCTGCAGGCTCAGGACTGCCAGGCTCAGGAGATAAAGGATTGAGGTTTAGTAGTTGCAGTTACTCAAGAGAGAAAAGGGAAGTCTACTCAGATACCATAAAATTGAAAACACGCAAAAGGAGCCATCAATTTCCAGATAAGATCTGCCTGGGGAGCTAGTGTTTGCCACAGAGGAGCTCTGGAAGATCCTGTGACTTTTGAGATCCATGGAAGGAGGCCACCCATGTCTGATTAGAATCCTGTCTAGGTGTGTGCCATTCCCATTTTATCTGTGCCATGTTGCCCTCCCTGTGCAGGCTAGTATATCAGGCAGGTGTGTATTTGGTGGTTCCCGCTCCTTAACACTGGGAGTCAGAAATAGCAACACATTCCCTGCTCCTGGTGGGTTGTTAGTGCAGTAAGGGGGACAGAGTGTGAGCATCTGCAGCTGAGGGTGGAAGATGGTTAAACCAATAGGCCCTGTAGATGGGGAAGGAGCAAGGAACCTATCTCATGAAGTTTCCCATGGATATGAGGCCACGTTGGGCTTCCCTCGTCTTGGCCATGGTGCTTCCAAAAGTTCCAGGAGCACAGCTCACAGGGGGAAAAGGGACAGAAATCCCAGGACCCCGTGTTTGCTCCTGGGACCCCTTTGGAAGGCCATGAAAGGAATATGGCCTCAACTCAGACACTACCTGTGGGCTGGGGGTACCACCTGCTGAGTGTGAGAGGGAAATGGGGCTCAGTCAATCCTTGCCCCGGTCCTCCTGACAACCTGGCATCCTCCTTACCTCTTCAGGGGAGAGAACGGACTCCAGGGAGGCTGAGTCCTCAGGCAAAATTTTGAAGAACGCAGGTGTTTCCACCTGACAAGGACTGCCATCGTCTCTGAAGCCCACCTAGCTCCAAGGGCACCTGCTCTGTGCCTTCTGCTTAGATTTCCCAGGAGCATACTCCCTGCCTTCCATGGGCTTCTGCTGTGGGATAGGGTCTTCCTGATACATAGAACAGACAGCTTTGTGTGCAGTCAGCTGGGAATTATAAGTTCCCTATCATTTTCATGTCCCATGACAGGCACACAGCAGCAGTTCAATGCTTGCTAGGTAGATGAATAAATTAATGCATGTCAGCAGCTTAAACCCCCTTCACAACTCAGTGCCCAGCCCTGCCCATGAGTACCTCTTCCTGCTCTCCTCTACCTCCAGGTGGAAATATCTTTTTCTTATACTTCACAGATGCAGTTCAAATGTCTGCAGTAGCAAAGGGTTGGCCAGCTACTCCATAAAAAGGACCTGTCTGTTAGCCGAGTGAGAATCTGCTGGGACAAATAAACAGATACAGACTAGGGAGACAGAGACAGACCAGGGAGAGAAGGTGAAGCAAAGGAGTTTAGGGAGACATTTTTGTCTTCAGTGTACCCTTAGAACTTCCAGGCCTGTGGTCCTGGTGGTGGCTGGTGGGGTGAGAAGGAGTCCCACGACCAGGGAAAGGAGAGGGCCTACCCCTAGGAACATGGTGGGCAGGAAAGCTGAGGCTATTGATTGGCAGGAGTGCTTATGTTGAGTCTGTTTGACCAGGTGTCACAAGTCACAACTTCCTGAAGCTCACCTGAGTTTTTTCAAAGTTAACAAGAGACATGAAAGTTTCAGATATCTTGGCATTATTACCATTTGTAATCTGCACTGAAATCCTAGTTGTAGCAAACGCAGTTAACAATGACTGCAAACAGTTTGAGTAGACTCATGGCTCTGAGCCATAGCAAAAGCTTGGGGACCCAAAAGAATAGATCTGGGTTAAAAGCATGGACAAACATTCTTTCCTCTGTCCAGAGGGCTGGATGCATATAAATTGGACAGAGATGTTTTCGCACAATGAGAAACATTTTAAGTCTATATTTAGAAAGCAACTAAACAAAATTTAAAATTAAAAGGAAAATTATAGTTTTGAACCTTTGATTATGATAACAGTAGCTACCGCTTTCTCAAAGCTAGATTAATAGTTCATGAGAACACCTTTGAATAATGTTAGAACTCTGAACTTTTAAAGTCTTAACATCATGTATTATATTTAAGCCTTATTCTTTGCATATCTTAAATCACTTCCTCAGACCTTGAGAACTTGCATTTCCGCACCTCATTACTTTCTTAAACTCTAGCAACTTACATAAACTTTAAACCTTTTTCCTATTAAGAGTCTTTTGGAGGCCAGTTCCAAGGCCTCTCAGGGTTTAGAGGGGAAGCAGAAGCCAACAAAAGACTCAGGATGTCTGAAGGTGAATGAATCTCTCACAGCTGCTTTTCAAATCAGTCTCTTTTTTTTTTTCATTTACCCCTCTGAGTCCTTTATTACATTACTTTAGTTTCTCCACAAAACAAAAAACGATATTCCAAGTACTATAGTAACAGCAATAGAATGTAAAGAAGTGGCACATGGAACCATGGAGGGTAGAAATTTCAGTGACGCACAAAATTAATCAAATCAGCAGCTGGAAGAACAGCAGAGTTAATGCTTCAGTGCTCGATGAGACCTGAGAGCTGAGCAGCCAGGGTACAGTGTATGTTGGTGTAATGTGAGTTTCACCTACAAATGTCCAGACAGAAACTATCAGAGCAGTTCAGACTTCATAAAACATGCCACCTAAGATGAACCATCAGACTCTTTATTGTTCTGTCTCAATTATTCTAAGTCTCCTGTCCTATATTTAATTCCTCCTGGCTTCTTCTTCTTAGCTTAAAAACTCACTTTCTCCCAGGAGCCTTGAAGCAATAAAGAAATTACAAAAGTTACCCCTCATTGGTCAAAAGCACATTCCTAGGGTAAGTGCTGAGGAGTTGAGCCATTGTCATGACAACACAAGGGTTTCAAGCTTTCAGGAGTAAAACTGTAACTAGATGGGGTAGGGATGGGAGGAAGTGCTCTGTGACAAACTCTGAGACATAGTTCTACTGTTAACAGACTGGCAAGTGAAGAACTGGCATGCTTCTCTTAGGGTGCTTTGTGTAGCAACCTTGGTTGGACATCTGCGACTCTGACCTTGTGCACAGCTGTAAGGTTTTAAATTTATGATCCATTTACAAAAAGTCTCTAGTCTCATTTGAACTTGCTTTGAAGTGAAAATGAGCTAATTATGTGCAGTTAGTCTGAGCAAAAGAACAAGACAGGGTGTTAAGTGTCCGCATCCCTTATGGGACAGTAGGTCCAATTATGAAGCATGTCCCAGTATATATTCTATATATCAAAACTATATAGCTAAATGAAAAGTCATCTTCCTGAACATCCACCGATATATGAGCCCATAAGATTGAGATGTCATCGTGAGATCACATATACACGTCACATGAGATTACACACTGCGATGCAGGTATTGGGGGACAACCAGCTGCTTTAGCAAAAGTGAGCAACAGTCTCCACAGTCAATGGTCGTGCAGGCCTCTCCTGGACAGGACTAACCTCCATCAGAGCCACTCCTCTGGGGGGGTTGACATCTGAATTACCAGTTCCATATACTGTATCTTTCCACGTCCTCTGACATTCCCCTCCCCCATCCAATCATTTACCATGAGAGATGGGCGGTTGATTACTAAAAGCAGTCATTGAAAAGCAAGTTGGTTTAAGTAAAAGAATAGTAAAAACTAAAATTATGGCTAACAATAGTAGCATGATAGCTTAAGTTTGTTTTTACACGGAAACCTGCTTTGTGAGTTTACTTTTTTCAGTGTGAAGACTGTCAGCAAGGCAAACCTGTCTGTGAGTCTGCCTTCCTCAGTTGGAGACCTAGTAGCTCTGGACAAACAAGGCCTGACTTTTACACATAGAATGGACTGACCAGGTAGCTGCTGCCTTAGGGGGAGGAACTGATGAAGGTCAGCTTGCAGCTACTGAACTGCTGAGCTTCAGCTGGCTGGCCATCAAGACCATCAGCCATCTGAGAAGGATACATTTGAGTAGAAGCAAATTCCAAATGGCGTCTGTAACAATTCAAGCGGCAGATATTTACCTACTTCCTGAAGAGCCAACCTGGGCTCCTCCATGGTGATCTCAGTGGCTTAGCTGCAGGCAGAGGTTGTCAGTCTTTGGCTGTCACACAGGACAGATCAGCATTTGGCCACCAGACCCAGGTCTGAGAGAAGTTGGGGGGGGTGGAGGGTAAAGAGTTATTTAGTGGGTTGTGGAGGGGGAAGAAAAAGGGAGAAGGGGGAGAAGAGAGAGTCCCAGAAGAAGAAGAAGGGCACACAGAGAGACAAGGTCTGAGAGATGTTTCTGTGGAAGAGAAAACTAACCCACCTTGGTGAGGTAGAGTAGAGCACTCCGCCCAACAGGTACACAGACTGGGCGGGGCCCTGGCTGCAGCTGCTCTCGGCCCACTGCTTGGCATTACCACAACTGAAGTCAGCTCCAGGTGGAATCTGTTGCTGCCAGTCTTCTTTGGAGATAGTCTCAGCTGTTGTTACCTAAAGCTGGTATTTTTGTCTGCCAGGGAAAGCCTTCCTCATTCAACACTTTAAATGCTATATTCAGCAGATCTTTCTGAGGAATTTGAGGTCTATTGTTTAATCTGTTAAGTATACTTGGTTTTAAACAAGGTTTACTTATTTTTAATTACTTGCTTCAGGCTTAACCTTGACAGCATATACAGAAGGCTAAAACCTGCTCCTGTAAATTAATTTACATTTGTACTTAGCATGACTACAAGCATAGTTCTGAGCACATGAAATAATTGGATCATTTATAAGTAGCTGATCATTAACGTACATGTCTTAATTATCTTTGACAGTTTACACCAGTTAGTAGCTTTTATAAGACTAAGATTTTACAGTTTTATTCCTGTTGAGCAACCTTAAAATTTTGAATTGAAGATAATTTAGCATCAAAATAAAACTTTAAATCATAATTACAGTCTACAGAGAGACTAGGAACCTTACCTTCCTGATCCTTTCATAGTGTACCTTAACGGAATATGACAATTTCTTGTATGACTCAGTTTATTCAAATAGCTTAAGCTTAACAAAGTTATCAAAGACAAAGAAGCTATGCATATAACTTCAAGTCAGTTTCTGCTGGATGAAATAGACCTTAGGAATAGATCAACCTTATTTATCAAACATACCTTATTCATCAAATATATTTTGTTTCTTCTCTAAGTTTTTCTAGAAGCTTGGTGTTGAACACAGTTAGCAAAAGCCTAACTGACTAGACAGACATATTTAAGTCATTTTTTAGCTAGCCTGAATAGACCTTTACAATCTTAGGAATTTATAAACCTTAATCAAACATTTGTTGTTAGTAAGTTCTATTTTCCATAAACAATAATTTAAACATATATATGTACAATATGCTGTAGCAGGTATATTTTTTAAACAAGAATTGAATCCAAGTTACATACAAATATGTTGTAGCAAATTAAGATTACTATGTATAGATTATTTTTAAACTATCAACCTTTTGTTACAAGCTTTAAACGAACTTTTTGTTGCAGATTTGATAAAGTTCTTCAGAACAATGACCTTACAAATCCTGAGATAAGAGAGTTTACACAATAGTCTGACAAACCTTGAGATAAAGCTCCTACTTAGCAGAAGTTTTATTTATATGGGGGGGGTACTTAGAGAGTTAGATAAAACCAAGGGAAGGAGTGTGAAACAAGCAGCAGTAATCCCTAGTGGAAATAGTTAGCTTTGCAGTCCTTGTAAATCCTTAGCATCTTTCCCTGTGCTGTTTTGTTTTTACTTCTCCCTGTCACAAGGAGACAGGTGGTCTGCCTGACCCAGCTCAGAGATTTAGCAGGAAACTCTAACAACCATGCTTGGGTCTGGAGAGGGAGGACCATAACCCAACTTCAGAAACACCCTTTCTTTTAATAGAGTAGAACAGAACAAAACAAGTTTTTAAATATTATACATACCCCAAAGACATTTGAATTTCTTTAAGACTGGATCCAGATAGGGGGCTAGAGTAAGCAGAGAGCAAAGAAGGCTCGGGGATCAGAGATTTTTGAAGCTGAAGCAGAGGGAGTTTAGAGATAAGAGATTTGGGGATCATTTGTTTGTGTGGTGGCAGAAGTCATTACAATCTGGATGAATCTGGAACTCGAATATACCATTATTGGCTGTTGAGCTGTACTGATGTCAGGATATTTGCAGGAAGACAGTGAGGCTTAATGGAACCTGTGCACCTGAGGAGGAATGGAGATTAGGGAGGCAGGTGGGGCATCTGGATGGGGAGAGTTCTTGGTTAGAAACAGGAGCAAGCTGAGAGACAGAGCAAGCTGGAAAGAGAAGTAGAACAACGGACCTGAGGAATGCTGGCCTTTAGCTAACCTCCAGAAATCCTCCTGTATATAATTCAGGTTGAGCTCATTTCTGGATATTTGGACTGACTTTTGGAGTTTGGAGGACTGGAGTTCCCTTTGGATATAACAATCACCATCATAGTTGTCATCATCACTATATTAAATCAGACTTACACAGTGGGGTGTTTGAAAGAAAATGCCCCCCATAGGGAGTGGCACTATTAGGAGGTGTGGCTTTGTTGGAGTAGGTGTGGCCTTGTTAGACGAAGTGTGTCACTGTGCAAGTGGGCTTTGAGGTCTCCTGTGCCCAAGCTACACCCAGTGTTACAGTGTCCTTCCTGTTGCCAATAGATCAAGATATAGAACTCTCAGCTCCTTCTCCAGCACCATGTCTACCATGCTGCCATGATGACAATTGATCAAACCTCTGAAACTGTAAATGAGCCTCCCCAATTAAGTATTTTTCTTTGTAAGAGGTGCCAAGGTCATGGTGTCTCTTCACGTCAATAGAAACCCCAAGCAAGACACAAAGGAAGAACATTATTATCTGGGCTACAATTATATGAATCTTTTTTTTAAAAAAATTATTTATTTATTTATTATGTATACAATATTCTGTCTGTGTGTATGCCTGAAGGCCAGAAGAGGGCACCAGACCCCATTACAGATGGTTGTGAGCCACCATGTGGTTGCTGGGAATTGAACTCAGGACCTTTGGAAAAACAGGCAATGCTCTTAACCTCTGAGCCTTCTCTACAGCCCCCCAATTAGATGAATCTTGAGGAAACTGTGCTAAGTGAGATAAGCCAGCACAAAAGGACAGGCACAGTGTGATGCCACTTAGAGGTCCCCTGTCAGCTAACTTTACAGAGGCAGAAGGCAGAGTGGTGGTTTCTGGGGTCCATGAGGAGGAATGGCGTGCTGCTGTGGCATTTGAGCTGCAAGATATGAAAAAGTTCTGGAGGTGAACAGTGGTGACTTGCTGGGTCACCTAAATGTCCACAAGGCATTGACCACACATGTGAAAGCATCAAGAATGTGAATTTTTGTATATTTTATCACAGCCTTTTCAAAAGCAGGTGCGGCTGATAAACAGCGAGAAAAGGAGCAATAATCAACATTAGAGACTATGCAAGGACTAGAACGCTCTGCTTCTTGATCTGATGGTGGATATCTGGGTGTGTAGATTCATTAATGTTTGCTCTCCACGTGATATATACACACTGTAGAGTTCTTTAATGTAAATACAGTGGGGAACTTTTTCAGTCCTCTGGAGAAAAACTTAAGTACTAGGCATAGAGGAGCCAAATTCTGTGACACTCAAAGCAAGGCCTCGAGAATGAGATGGATCTACGTCTTGGCCCACCCCCTTGTCAGACCACTCTGCGAGCGACATTTACCTGGTCCTCCACATGGGACCTCACAGCCATATCTAAAATATGCTTAACCCTCTGGAGGCACATGGTTTGGACTAAGCAAAGCTAGACAGTCTTAAGGATGCTGATTTACTATGTCTTCCGTGTACACAGGCTTTTGTCAGGAGTGAGAGAGCTAGTACTTCACTGAGTTGACAGACACCTCTCCTTGGGCCTGTTAGGACCAAAGCAGCACCCTCAAATGGTAATGCTGGTGACATTGTCCTACACGGGAGAACTTTGGCCAAGTAAGCAGAAGGAAAGTTACTGGATAAACAAGTCTAAAGGCAGGTTTCTGTTTACTGGAAAAGTAGATAGCACAAGGCAGTTTCCATTTGCAAGAAACTTCCCTTAATTAGCCCCAAAGGTCAACTACCTTGACATTTAGTTCCCGGTCAGCCCGAACAGTCCATCTCAGCTGACACATAACATCTGCTTGCTTTCTTCTGCCCTCCCCCACCCCACCCCCATGTTGCTCCTTTCTCTGCCTCCTGCGAGATAGCCTTGGCAATTTGAACCTCAATAAACTTCTCTTTGTACCCACAAAGCAGTAGAGTCTGGTGGTCCTACCATGCCCTCGCTTACAGTTCTGGCTGCTTTGGCTAGACAGCTGTAGGCCAGGCAGTCCCTTCCTCGGCAGCCCCCTGCAGGCAGTCCAGCTGTGTGGTGAGGGTTCATCTTACTGTCACCTTGACTGGATTTAGAATCACCATGGGAACCCCATGTGTGTCATGAGGAGTTTCTATATTAGGTTTGGCTGAGGTGGGGAGACCCATGCAAAATGTGCTTGGCGCTATGCTGTGAACTAGGGTCTCCGACTACACAAGAGAAAGCTACCTGAGCACCAGCATTGGACGCTCTCTGCTCCCTGACTGCAGACCGCCTCACCTTCCTGGTGCAAGGGCTTCCCACCATGATGGGAGCACAGAGAAACCCTTCCTACCTTGAGCTGCCTCTGTATTTGATCACAACACAAAGTGGGGTGTTTTGAACACCCCGTGACCACTTAAAGGAAACGCTTGTGTAGCAACAGCAAGCAAGGCTGCCGTGGAAGCCATGAGTGTTGCCCCTTGGAGGCTCTGCCCCTGTCAAGATAGCTCCAGAACGCTGGCTTCTGAGTTCAGGCCTTTGGGTCTTCAGCTCTCCAAGTAACAAGCAACCTGCAAACCCACAAGTCTCTGGTAAGTTTCTAGGTTTTAGGACCCAGAACCATTGTCTCTCTAGCTTATGAAGGTTTAGCGCTTGCTCAAATCTGGTCCTAGAGCTACTACAGCTTCCTGCCTTTAAAACCCGGATCCACAGTCTTCTTGTTCTCAGAACTTAGGGCTACAAGCCCAGCCTATAAGCCACTGCTTTTAAGAGCTCAGGACTGTAAGCACAAAGGAAGCTTGCCCACTTGTAATGTTTATCTGAACAGACAAAAGATCTCCATTTGGGTCACATCTAAGGTCCCTGTGAGAAGGAAGGAAGGAAGGGAGGGAGGGAGAGAGGGAGGGAAGGAGGGAGGGAGGGAGGAAGGAAGGAAGGAAGGAAGGAAGGAAGGAAGGAAGGAAGGAAAGACGGACATAGGGAAGCTGTTCCTGTCCTGCTCTGCTTTAGCTGTCACAGCTGCCTGGTTTTGGTGTCATCCACAATTCTATTTCTACACGTTGACTATTGTCAAGTCCTGATGATATTTCACGTTTAGATCACTTGCTCAGTGTGACCTGGATGGTCCCACAGGAAGACCCAAAGCTGAGGTACATCTTTGCATACCCAAGGAGGTCCCAGTTATCAGGAGCTCAGCTGAACAGGCAGGGGTCAGGGTGACCAATGGAAGTATCAAAGAACAAAGCTGCTGAGCATCCAATGGCTTGCTGGGAGGTGAAAACAAGGGACCAGACCCAGGGAACGCAGCCAGTTTGTATACTGTTTGCCCTGTGGACAATGGGTGAAGCATCAGATGTGCCAGCTCATATATGACTTGCTTCATTGTTAAGAGAGCCCAGAACAAAAGGGGTGACAGTCTGGGGAGGTCCTGGAAAGGAAGGAGGAAGACATGGGGTAAGGGCTAGAACCGGAAAGGGGACTGATGTCTTCAAGACTTTTCTTCTTCTCCCTGGGGACAGCTCACCCAAGGTGGACCTTGAAGCCTCAGTTCAACGTGTCAGAGAAGGATCCAGGCTTAGAGCAATTGGCTGGGAACACAAAGACATGGAAGAGAATCACAGTCCAGCATACCCAGTCCTTGACTTCAGCGCCCCTCAGAAACCTCAGAATATTGGCTGGGCCTTGATCTAGGTAGATGCCAGTCTTCCTTCATGAGACCTACTGGGCAAACTTTGGAAGTGTCCAGGCCTAGGAACTGCACAAGTTTTATCCACAACCCAGCTCCTCCCTAGGGTGAGTCCCTTGGTGGGCAATGGGGTTAGGTTTTTCTAGTAAATGAAGCTCCCAAGCTCCCTGGTGACAGAAATCCTTGCCAGGCTGGAGAGCTCTGAGCCCTGTAGGCCTCTTCAAGCCCTAAACACACAAAGGACCCAAACTGATGCTGAGCAAGCCCTGGATACCTCCCCTGGACCTCCATGCTGAGGGCACTCTTCCTCCTGGGCACCTGGTAGCCAGAGCTGGATTGTAGCCCCTTCCTGAATTCCCAGCCCCTGCCAAGCACAAGAGGGGAGCTCAGGGTAGGAGGCCCAGAGGGACATTCTTCAAGCCTGTCCTCTCTAGCCCCAGGTAATTCCCTCCTAATCGTGTCAAAGCAGAAAGAGACATCACACTGGGTAGAAGAACCTGAAACAACTCGGGGTCAGAGACTCTCTATTGTCACTCCAGCCTGGGATTCCCCTGCCAGGGCAGAGAACTGACAGCTGAGTCTGGATGGCCAGGCAGGGAAAGCCTGCACACACACACACACACACACACACACACACACACACACACACACGTGTGCTCATACAGGTAGGCAGTCAGGGAGACAGAGTAAGTAAGTAAAATAAATAAATAAATGCACAAACAAACAAACAACCAAAGAAATAGAACTCAGGCTAGGTTTGGCCTCCTGGCTGGCATGGGTTTAATGTCTTCCCTGGGCCGTACACTGTGATGTCCTGAAACTCAGAGCCCCAGAGGAGAGCTTTGAACCTCCCTTTGGAGAACTCTTTTCCCAGGGGTCTTCCTGATAGCAGATCCCCATGGCTCCCAGCTAACTGCTCAGCATGCAGCTATGGCTTCTCTCTGTGGTATGTAAAAGTATCCAGCCTGGTGGCTGAGAGAGAGGAGGTCTCACATACAGGGCCTCCCACGAGTGCCCCCAGAGGACTTTAAAGTGAATGAGTTTGGTAGTAAGATTTTCTAGGATGGAGAACGCTGGCCCTCTGTCAACTCTGCCCTCTGTACTGGAGTGAAAGGCAACAGGGAAGTTCCCCAGAAGAAAGCATTCTGTCAGCAGCTGATCATGGACAGAACTCTCTGCAGCGAAGGGTGCCATCTTACCTGTCCTTCCATGGCATTCAGAGACACCCTCCACAGCATTTTTGATGGAACCCTTAACTGTCAGCGGACAAGCTTGTACCATTTTAAGGGGTGCTCTACTTCCGCCTCAACATTTCAGGTGCTCTACAGAGCCAGTCCTGAGTGGCAGCCCAGTCTGTCTCCAGCTGTCACGAAACAGTTTGGATATCACCATCCTCGGCCACCCGCCACACCACTGCATCCACCTGAAAGTGAGGAGCAGAGCAGGTTTGGAAATGCCCTGGGATAGAGACTTCATGGATGTTCCCCTCCTTGAGGGCAAGCTGTGTGGGTTATGAGTTTTGATTTCCTGGTGACTGGTTTGGTTTTTTCCTCCCATTTACAATGAGCATAAATCTGTTGACTCAATTGGCAGAGATGAAAACTTCATGGGTGATTTTACCAAGCTGGAGTCCAGGGAATTCTGCAGTGATCACCAGAGGATGCCAGTGTCTCTGTTGTGTCAAGGGACAGTGAAAGTATAGAGTCCCAAACTCAGAGCTCGGGTCTTAGGGGAATTCAGACCTGCCACTCAACAGTGGACCGGACCACCATCTAATGGTCCTGAAGAGAGGAGTATTCTAGCCAGCCCAGGGAACCCGTTAGTGAGCCATTCCTATCACAGACCTAAGACTGCCAGGAGCATCACAGCCACTGGGAGCCTCGAATGAGCCATGCATCTGCTCTTCCCTGTGTGAGCATGACTGAAGATGGCACCTGTGGCCCTGTGTGTGTTTAGACCCCTGGCAACTGGAATGAGCTTAGTCCTGGGAACATCAAGTCAGTCCTTTGTCCTCAGTCGTGAGCTTTGTTCCGGTTCTTAAGACTTTAAAACCTGGTGTCTTCGATGTTGCAGTGCAAGAGCCAGTGAACAGCTGGAGCGTTTGTGTGCCTGATTCTGCAAAAGCACGGACAAGTGTATAGGTGTATGTGTTGTCCTGATTTTATTCATGCTGTGACAAGAACCATGGACGAAGCAATTAGGGAGAGGAAAGGGCTTACTTCAGGTCATAGTCCATCACTGGGTTACATCAGGGCAGGACCTCAAGCAGAAGTGTAAAGCATGAACCATGGAAGAAGACGACTGTGTGCTGGCTGGCTCATAGACTTGTGCTGTCTAACTTTCTTACATGGTTCGAGACCATCTGCCTAAGGAGTGGTGCTGCTCACAGTGGGTTGGGCCCTCCTACACCAATTAACAATCAAGGCAATTATTGTGGTTGCTCACGCCCTTTGGAGGCAAAGGCAAGCAGATCTCTGTGAGTCTAAGGCCAATCGGGCTACATTGTGAGGTCCCGTCGCCAGCACAGACACGGTCAAGACAGTTCCACCCCAGACATGCCCACAGGTTAATCTGGCCTAGGCGGGTCCTCATTTGAGACTCCTTTCTCCGGTGACTCTAGGCTGCTCAAGTTGTCAGGTAAAGCTAACTAGGACAGGTGTGGCTAGATGAAGGCATATCAAAACATTTCACTTACATAAACTGGGCTAAATGGTTACCTGTGTTTTTTGCTTTAAATGAGGTACTGTCTCCAAGGCTATAACCTGCAACTCATGGGAAACACTGCATAGATACACCAGGGACTTCAATTTAATAAGGTGACCTGCACATATATTGGATGGCTTAGACAATACTGTTGTTATTGTAGAGAAGGCCTTCTAAGAGGCCTCTTTTGGCTACTAGACACCTGTGTTCATTTTCATTTTGAGTCAAGATTTGAAGTTCATTCCATGTTAAGAAAAAAAAAGGGATGGGTGTCTGAAAGAGGTGGCTGGAGATTGGTGACGGTTCCTACGGTACATGCACAGCAAACTCTACCAGGCCCCAGTCTGGTACTGTTCCCCAAACTAGTAGGTGCCAAGAAAGGCATGTTGTCTCTGGGGTATGAGCAAAGAGCAAAGGAATTTCTTGTCAACTTTGTATGTCTGGAGTGTCCTGTGTAGGTGGGGATGGTGAATGTGACCACTTCACTTATGTGCTGTGCACTGAGTTTTTGGGGCGTCTGGATGATGTGTTCATTTTCTCAAACACTGAGATATTTGGAGGAAGAGTTACACAATGTGTGAAGAGATACTCATTCCTCTGAATTTCAAGGCCGGTAGGGCGATGGATCCAGTGCTCACACAGAGGCTGCCTGCCTTGTGTGACTTCCCGTGTGTACAGTGAAAACCTCTCATGGGTTTTCCACACGATTCCTACCCAGTGCTACTTGGTACCAGTTACTATGGCATAGCTATTACATGGGTTAAAGAATTTACTAAGCACTTGATTAAACACCACTACAAACCAAGGGAGTCCCATCTACCTGCTGTCCATGCCGTGGACCAAGGGTATTTATGTACGGGGAGATAAGAAATGACCAGTATGTCTGATACTTCCTTTTTCTGAAAAAGAAAAGAAAAGAAAAGAAAGAAAGAAAGAAAGAAAGAAAGAAAGAAGGAAAGAAAGAAAGGCTGACACTTCATCCATTGTATTTTTACACTTATTTGTTTTGTGTTTTACCATATTGTATTAAAATATCACTCATGCCTATGGCATTTTTGGTGCCCCTTTAAATTTTGCCCTGAAGGAGGGGCTTACTCATTTCTTTATAACCCCACCAGCCTCAGATTTATTCATTCCTTTCTTCATTCATTCATTCACTCTCAGTCATGAGGTGTGAGCCTTGGCAGATCACTGAAGGAGGGGAATGGAGGCAGACCCTGACTTGCCCTAAAACCAAGTTGGGGGAAGGTCATAGTGGACTCTAGGGCAGGATGGAGAAGGTGAAGCTGACCCCAGGGATCCAGAATATTTCTGGAGCTTACTGAGGGCTGTGAACTTAGCTTTTCCACATTGATGGCTTTCCCTCAAAAGCCTTCTGGTTTGTAGGTGCTTCTAGAAAAATACCACAAGGGGTCCCAAGGCCTGAAGAGGCCACCTGTAGCTGATTTGCATAAAGCCACATGCTGTGAAGTGGTGCCCTTGGGGTCCAGCCTATTTCTGCCTGGCTCTGGGCCCATGCTCAGCAGGGAGGTGGCTATTGCCCCCTGTTTCCTCCAGAGGGATCAGGGAAGGCGACTTGGAGGAGGCCATTCCTGGACTGAGACTTGAAGTGTATGTGAGAGCTGACCAGGAGATAGTGGGGTGCAAGCTTCCCTGGCAGAAATAAATGCCGTGAGTGTTATCAGAGACTCATGTCCGCAATTCTGAGAAGCAGGCGAAGCAGCTTGTGAAAGGCTCTGGTGCTTCCTCATTCTGCTCTCTGTTTCCTCCCGACGTGGCACAAATAAATAGGAAGCGCCTAAGGCTCCCTGCTCCTGGAGGCTCCCAAAGGCAGCTGCCTGTACCAAATGCGGAGGTAAGGCTTCCTACTGTGGAGCTGAGGATGGGCTCAAAGTAGCAGTTGCGGGCTCTCCAGGATCGAAAGGGACCGGAGGAGAAGGAGTTGGGGTGGCATCTTCCTCCAGAGACCTGAGGAGGTACTCTTGGCCTTCCTGGGAAGACTAGTTCCCTGACCCCAGGGCAGTTTGTAGGGGAGGGGCTCCCAGGAGTGTACCGGCTGGGTACACAGTCAGAGCTCTGGGAAGGGTAGAGTTAGGGTTGCTCTGAGGCTCTGTGAGGAGCCAGCGTTGTCTCTGGGGATCTGCTGGCAGGGAGGACTCCCTTGAAAGCTCTGCCTGGGGGGTAAGCGCCGTGTTCTATCTAACTGTGCCACCTGTGTGTTGGGCTCCCAGCCACACATCAGTGGGATAGGGTGAGTGGGAGACATGCCCCCCTCTGTTCTCAACTAGAAATGGAGGGAGGAGAGAGAGAGAGAAAGAAAGACAGGCAGACAGAGGCAGAGAGTGCTGAATGATCTGGTATGTCTCTGGATCCTTCCCAAGTGACCTTGCCAAGATACACCCAGTACCGTGGGAGGTTCTACATACCCCCCTCTGTCTGCAGCACGTCTTTATCCCAAGTCCTGTAGAGAAATTCTCTCTCTCTCTCTCTCTCTCTCTCTCTCTCTCTCTCTCTCTCTCTCTCTCTCTCTCTCTCTCTCTCTCTCTTCTTTCTCATCACACTGTGCTCCAGACCACGCAGGTGATTGGGATCAGACCCAGATGTCTGTGTTCTGTACCTATGGTGCTAGCTGAGGGGGTGCCTCATCACATAGCAGGGGACCTGTCCCTCCTGGATGACGGTACACTCAGCCCCTCTGCTGACTGGAGTCAGAGGCAGCCCCATCACCGTCAGGTCTCACGGCTCACACACTAACCGGCTCACTGGCCCCGCATGCCATGTCATACATTAACCATTGTTTAGAGAAATCTCATGACCTGTGAACCCAAGAATCTGCTTGAGGCTCAGGCCCCTGTCTCTGCTCAAACCCAGCCCTCAGTGCCTTTGAACCTAATTAGGCAATGAGAAGGGACATTTATCTACTTCTCTGTGGTGCAGCGCCTCTCCTCTTCCTACCTCTTTCTAAAGGGCTTTAAAAGAAGACTACTTCTCTGTCTGGATGGGTTGACATGTCACTTCAGACCCTACCATACGGTCGGCTCTAACAAATCTTTTGATGGAACCTAACATCCGGTAATGGAACCTGAAAGGCGTCAGAGATATTGTCCCGTGGGCTCCTCCTCCTTCGCCGCTGCTCTCTCAACGTATAACCCCAGACCTCCGTCCTTCTCTGGTGAGTCCCTGGGGTCTCCTAGGACCTTCTGTCTGTCTGTGTCAGGAATCTCAGAGCTAAGTCACAGGATCCACAGGGCTTGGGTCTGTCTGTTCCTTCACCCAGCATTGCTGAGTACAGAGACACCTGTTCTCAGCTCCGTCTACTGTTGGTGACCCGGCAGCACTTCAGGAAGGTGTCTCCCTTGCTGCCTTGCCTCTAGATCAGTGTTTTCAACCTGTGGGTCGCAACCCCTTTAGGGTCAATCATCCCTTCCACAGGAGGCACTGAAGACCATCGGAAAACACAGGTATTTACGTTACGATTCATAACAGTAGCAAAATTTACAGTTATGAAGTAGCACTGGAAATTTTATGGTAGGGGTCACACAACATGAGCAACTGCATTAGGAAGGCTGACAACTGCTGCCCTTACCCTCTTGACCAGATTTTCTGATGGTGTCATTCAGTCTCACCTGCCTAAGGACTGCATTCTGCATAACTTCCACACACTCCACCCACGGGGGAAGATATTAAACCTCAAATCCTGATTTTTCTTTAGCAACATTGACCACAGCACAAGGAGCCTGAAAAATAGCTCCTTTGATTTTTCTAGATTGCGACACACAGTGCAAAGCAAATGGCCTGAGACCTCTTGGGCATCCTTCCTCCTCCATAACTGACCCTCTGTCAATTTAGGATCACATTCCAAATTATAAAAGAATTCCATCCACTCTTAAGGACTTTACTCTCTCTCTCTCTCTCTCTCTCTCTCTCTCTCTCTCTCTCTCTCTCTCTCTCTCTCTCTCTCTCTCTGTAAGAATTTTCCCACAGTGACTGTTCTTATTGAAATTCTCAAAGCAAATATGATCTGATTAATTATCTCATTCCCATGCCTTCAGTTTTTCTACTGTAACAGAGGATAAGAGCCTGGGTGTAGGCAGGTAGACTCACAGGTGCAATCGTGCATGTGTGTGTGTGTTTCTGTCCCCACAGGGGACTGGCTTGTAGCCTCACCAGACAGGCTCCTGGGCCTGTCTTTAGGGTTTTCCCACCTCAGAGGCCCTGCCAGAACATTTTTGCATATTCAGATTCTGACTTCATTAAATCATACCTCGCTTCTTTGTAGTTTCATAGTGACCAAACTTTGAACTCACTCCTGGCAACCCCCCTCCTCCATTCATCAGTTTTACTTTTGTTGTGCTAAGCTACTCATGTCCCAGTACCGTCAGAGAGGGCATGGGCTCATCAGTGTTTAATGTCAATGACACAGACACCAGATTTATTAAGGATTAGCATAATCTAGAGTCATGGATGTTGCAAACACATGTCTGCAATTGCAGGACTTTAGGTAGATAATTAGAAGTAGCTGCTCTTAAATTATCCAATCCGACCTGGATAAGGAAGCTCAGTGTCTTCTCTGAAGTGGAAAGGTTCTGACTTCAGCATCTGATGTGACATTTCTTTTTGACGTCGCTCAGAATGAGAGAATCTTGGGAATATGGGCTTATGTCCTGTGACTTTGTGTTAGTGAATGTTTATCAACAAGCAAACACTGCTTACAGAAGCGTGTGTGACACACCATAAACAAATAAAGAAAAAACCCCAGAGTGGCCTTTTGCCTCTTGGTTAAGTCAGTTCTAATGAATGCCTAATGGAAAACATAGCCAGCATTTAGACACAGGAGCGATATAGATGAAGAAAGCAAGTCCAAATGGTTCTAACATTTGTCCAGAGTAACCAATACCATACCATTGGTATAAAACAAGACAAAATGGAGCAGAAAATAATTGACAGAAATCCTAGCAGTTCTTCTAATGTGACTTTCAGAGGCAATGTAGCCAATGTACCAGTCTTGGTTTCCATTAGAATATGGTTATTTTTCCACACTCATAATTTAAAAACCAAGTTTCCATATATATATATATATATATATATATATATATATATATATGTGTGTGTGTGTGTGTGTGTGTGTGTGTGTGTGTGTGTGTGTGTATACATATATATTATTATATTATATAAATTAAAATACAAGTTAATGCTCCAGGACAGAGCGTCAAGTTCACGTATGTTCAGAAGGAATGCCGCAACATACAGGACTCTTTCTGGCTTGCCTTTGGCCAGCCCCACCCTCACTTCTACAGGCTTCCATCAGTGAGACAGGTCGACTCTCATTGCTGTGCGGGGCCTGTTGTTGGCTTGGGGACCTACGGCAGAGCCCCTCAGTTCATCACCAGCATCTTGTCTCTTTTCGTGTGCTACCCTCCAGTTGAGGAAAGCTTCCCTCTCGGTGCCATGCTTTCTTCCCGGCCTTCTGAGCAGCAGAGGAAGACTCACTCACCTCAGCACAGACAGGCTGCCCTTTCCAGCTTCCTCAGCATCTGACAGTCTCACCCACTCCAGAAACCCATTTTCCCTCTCGCTACGAACACCTCGGACCTTCCCTACCACACGTTCTCGAGGCTCTTCTGCCATGGCTTTTTCCTGGCTTGGTCTCTTGTTTTTCCCCTGCAGCCTGGAACAGCTTCCAGCCTGTGGGTGGCGAGGCTAGCAGCATCTCAGGCTTGAGTCATATCCCAGAGGTGTGTTTAAAATATCAGCAGCTATTGTCTAGTCATTACACTGAAAACGCATCAGAAGGCGGCGCCCCGCCCCTGCAAAGACTCAACCGACAGGATGACGTTTCCCTTTGTATTGTTTCATAATCTTCATCCTCATGATTGACAGTCAAACCAGTTAGCCTATGTGTCTTATTTCCTTACATGCGATGTAAAATACAGTTCCCTGGGCTACCGTTCTCTGTTTCCTTTGTCAGGCTTACAATGTCTTGGATCATAAAATGATTCCATCATCTGTCACTCTTTGGTTTGCTCTCTCTCTCTCTCTCTCTCTCTCTCTCTCTCTCTCTCTCTCTCTCTCTTTGTGTGTGTGTGTGCGTGTTCCTGGACGTATGGATACATATATGTGTGCATGTGCAGGTGGAGGCCAGACGACATCCTCTGGCATCCTCTGGCATCCTTCCTTAAGTACAGCCCACCTTGTTTTTGGAGACAGTCTCTCGCTGGCCTGGAACTCAGTGAGCAGACCAGGCTGGCCAGTCAGAAAGCCCCTGGGCTCTGCCTCACTGTCTCTGCCTCCCCAGTGCTGGGATCAAAAGTGCATGTCACCACTTAGCTTCTGGGCTTCGAACTCATGTCTGTACGCTTGCAAAGCAGACCCTTGACCCACCAAGCCACCTCTCCAGCCTTGTCTGCTGGTTTGCGTTTTGCTTTGCTTTGTGGTTTCTGGTTTCGATGTTTTACTCAACCCCTAATATTAAAGATGTATTTTTAATGCTTTTAATGTTTTAGTTTCGAGTTTCAGATCTTTAATCCACCTTGGATTGCACTGGAGAATAAAATGTAAAGAAAGAACTTAATTTAAAAGCACAGTCCCCTCATTGAGTAGAAGCCACCAGTCACAAGTGTGAAGCCCCTCTCCTCTCAGTGGCTGGAGACAGCGCTCTGGCTTTCTAAGCCCTGACACACTTGATATATATATATATATATATCTTATCATTTTTATTTTTATTTTTTTGCTTTATCTACAGTTACTTTTCTCTTTGCAAATCCAGCATGTCTCTTCTCTCCCATTTCTTGGGATTCAGAATCAGCTCATCCAGGGCATGAAACATCCTTCTGTATTCTTCTTTCCCTTGCACTGAGCTTCAGGATTATTCTCAGCATAACCGACCCCTGGAGACAGAGGTGGGACTTTCTCTGATACCTGCCTTGACTAGGAGGGGAGCCATGAAATCCCCTATGGCTCTGACACTGCCCTGGGTTTCAGGGGGACAAACTCAGGTCATCAGAATGGTTTGTGTGTTAACCATTTGATGGTCCTATCAAGTAAATGTGCTTTTGCCTCTTGGCTGGCGCCGCACTGAGTAGACTTCTTAGTGTCTCCCCTTCCCTTGTCAAATGCTGTATATGTGGCCACCATGCACGCTCCTTTAACAAATCTGTATCCAAATGGCTTGTGAAATTGCTTTTGTGGGGGGGGGGCAAATTTCCATTTGCTGTCCCTCTCACCAAAAATTATATTTCTTCATAAGCTTAGAAATTAGAGCATAAAAACACTTCTGTCTCCCACTTTCTCTCTTCAGTTCTCCTGTCTCTACACGTACCCTTCACCCTCAGTGACTTCTAACCCTTACTTGTTTTGTTTAGAAAGATTCTCACTGTGTTGCCCAGGCTAGCCCCAGACTCCTAGTCTGAAATAAAGCTGCCACCGCCTCCCTAGTAGCTGGGGTTGATGCCCACACAAGGCCCTGACTCAACCCTTACCTGTCAATCACCCCTCCTCATTTATATCTGACACCGGCACTGGCCTTCACTAGCATGTTCTGCCCTCACGAAGCCAGTTTTCAGTTCTCCTCCACTCCAGCCTCATAGCCACCTCCCACCTTCGTCATCTGAGCTCTGGCCTCGCCCTTGCCACAGATGTGTGCTAACTTGTGTTTCATGTGGTGGCAGTTCTTCCCTACGTAACTGGTGTCTCTGTTCCGATACAGCACCTATCTTGCTTGGAATCTGTCTTCCCTTAAAAAAAAAAAATGCTAGAATAACCTTTTTCAGGAAATATCTGAAAACTCTTCCTGGCCTTCATGGAATCAAACACTTTAGTTGCCCCTTGAACATCAAGGAGAACTTGGTCTTTTTAAATGTTGTTTAGTATTGTTTATGTGGGGCAGGGCACACGTGGACCACAGCCGGCGTGGAGGTCAGAGGATAATTTTCTGGGCTCATTTCTCTCCACTGTGGAATCTGGGATTTGAACTCATGTCATCAGGCTTATGCAAATACGTTTACCTGCTACAGCTCCCTGTGTCCTCAGTGTGTGCTTAGAAACCAGGGCTCTCCTGAGAAATCGTTTGCCAGTATGACCTTTACCCTGCTGAAAGCAGCCTGCTCTTCATTTCCTTCTGGAAGCTTCTCTAGGATTACCCCTCTCCTTGAAAGACTGCATTAGCGCATAAGTGAATGACATGTTATCATGGGGAATCTTGAAGGTTTGAGCTCGGTCTCTGTCCCTTATTCAGCAGCCTCCTTGAATCAAGTTTCTCCCCCTTGTTTCTTGGTTAGTGGACTTTAAGTCCAGAGGGTGTTTCCAGGTGCATTTTAGTTGCATATAAAAACTCTCACCAACAGCGCTTAATTCCCCAGGTGTCCAGCTTCCCCACACCTAAGAAGACCCCAGAGTGGACCTCAGGCTGTGGTAGTCACTCTAAAGTGACAAGAGGAAGCCTGGTTCTCTTCCTATTGCACCCTCCTTGCATGTGGCTTCCATCCTTGCCTGAGGATCCAAAATGGCTGCTGGAGTTCCAACCATCACTTCTGAGATAGGGGTTAGAGAAAGAAAGAAAAGAAGAAAGGGGGAAAGAATCAGACCTCTTCCCGCGCAAGCCCATGCCTTTCCAGTGGCCTTTGGAGAAGGTACACATAGGGCTTCCATTCCCATCTCTTTGGACAGCCTTTCGTCATGTGACCATGCCTAGTAGCAGGAGAGTAAGGAGCGTTACCTTTTATTCTGTGTGAAGTGGACCCAAGAAGGTAAGGGACAGCTAGGCAGCTGGTACTGTGGGCCACATGCGTCTCTGATTCTCTGCCCTCTGTTTGGTTTACTCTACAGAGCGTTCATGGTGTCTGTGACAGTGTCCCCTGCCTTGTCCATGTCCTCGTCTTTGCCCACCAACCTCAGTCGGGTGCTTGTCTTTGGTGTCCGTTCTGTGATCTGACCCATCATTGCGTTGATTTTTCCAAAATCCTGGCTCTCTATCTTCTGACATCTTATTTTGACAGCAGCAGTCTGGGTTCAAATGGCTCTCGGCTCTGCAGTAACCAAGGGTGCAGGCGCAGAGCTTCAACCTTTGCTGTCCATAGGCTCTGTCTGGTCAATAAAAGACTGCCAGCATCTGCCTTGGAGCAGACACAGGACATGTCTGTCGCCGCCAATCAGGAAATACAACCTCTCAGGGAAGCATGGGTAGAGAGGGAGCGTCCTAAGCCACGGCTGGGCTCCGTTCCAGCTGCCTCTCACAGCTGTGGCATGGTGGACCCGTCACTCATCCCTATACCGTTTCCTGTTGGTAAGGACTCTAACAGCTGCCTTCACCAAGAGGTATCAATTTTTGCAAAGCTCTGCACACACTTCCCAGCTGATGGTGGGTGTTAAACCTCTGTCGGGACTGACGGAATTCTCTGGGCTTGTTGAAATGTTCTGCTCATGTTCTTCGATGACACAGCTCTGTTGTCCTTTCAGTCCATCAGGGTGACTTGTTATCCATGACTTGAAGTGTTAGGGACTGAATGCCCATGTCCCCCAAAAGTTTTATGTTGAAACCCCATGCCCAATGAGAGGGTACTGGAGATGGGGCCTTTGGGAGTGATGCAGTCTCAGGAGTGAGCCCTTATGGGGGATTGGCGCCCTTATATTAGACATCCCAGGAAGCTCCCTTGATGCTTCCTCTATGGTAGTAGCAGTGAGAAGCCCGTGAGAAGAGGCTTTGTCAGGCTTCAAACCTGCGTGTACCTTGGACTCTCCATGTTCCGGAACTTCAAGAAATAAATGTCTGTGGTTTTTATGAACTGCTTCATCAGTGGTGGTCGGTGACAGCAGTCCTCCCAGATTAAAACATTGGTATGGCTTCTTTTTGCCACATTGTCCTTTGCTCGGTGACTCTGGTGGCTTTATAAAAGGCAGGGAGTTGGCCTTCAAAACACCTTCGTCACTCTTTGTCTCTGAATCCTTTGATTACTTCTAAGCTTAGACAGCTCAAGTGGCAACGGTTTGATGTGGTTGTACCCTTAGTGAGTAACTTCTTAGCCTCTCGTTTGGGGAGTGGTGTGAGGCAGAGGTTTGGGATTTGTGTGTGTTGTTATTCAGTCATATAATCATTTTCAAATGGAATATTCCATCATTTTACACTGTTTACTGATTCCTTTCCCATTTCTATAGAGCATTCTGGGGTAAAATAACACTTGTTCCTGTCAAGGTGTTTATTGACTAGATAGGTAGATGATTGATATGTAAGAGACTGGCAATGTTAGAGGTAGATAGATAGATCTATAGATAGATAGATAGATAGATAGATAGATAGATAGATAGATAGATAGGTGGGTAGGTAGATAGATAGATTATAGAAATAAATATATAGAAAGACAGATGATAGATGATAGATAGATCTATATACAGACAGACAGACAGACAGACAGAGATAGATAGATGATAGAAATAAATCTATAGACAGACAGACAGATGATAGATTAATAGATAGAAATAGATGATGGATAGATTCATATATAGATAGGTAGATAAATTATTAGATAGATGATAGATAGATAGATAGATAGATAGACAGATGATACATGAATAAGTAGACAGACATAGATATATGATACATGCACATGGATGGATAGAAAAATGGGCAGATATGTACCTACAGAAATGGAATATGGGTAGATAGATGGATAATTTATAGATACATAGGTAGACAGATGCACTGATAGGCAGATAATAGATGGAAAGATAGGTCTGTGTATCTTGACAGAAGTTTCAAATGGCCTTGTTGGAGGAGACACAAACAGAGGCTCCGCACTTCTGGTACTTCCCAGGTGAACGTAATGAAAATGAGGAAATCCCCAGGCTTCGGGGAAAGGGGAACTGGGAAGAAGAAGGGCCTGTGGGAGAACTGAGGGTAAATGGGGCAGAGGTGGGGAGAGCACCAGACTCTGTGTGTAGGAGAGAACAAGGGTGTGTGTGTGTGCGTGTGTGTGTGTCTCTGTGTGTGTCTGTGTGTGTTTGTGCGCACTCATATGTGGGGCCTGGTTCAGCTCACTTCCATCTCTGGGCACTGCCCGAGGGGGACCTGCTGCCTCAGAGGCCATCAGTCCTGTCTCTCCACATGATCATGCTTTAGGCCAAAAAGACCTAAGGAAAGGGAACAGTCCCAAACACCACACATGAGGGCCTCTCATTTGGGTTCTGGACACTTGATATCAGCAAATTCCTGGGCAGCTCTCAGACTACAAACCCTTCTGCAGTCTCAGAGTAAAGAATCATAGACCTGTAACATGAATGTGGCCCAATCCCCAGCCAGGCAAGGAGACGGGACCCCAGGACAATGAGGATGTCACCCTGCCCATAACTACAGCCCACCTGTGCAGTCCCTAAAGTCCCAGAATGCACCAGCAGATGGCACTGACTTGGAGCCTGCTCTACATGACCCTGCTGACTCTCTGCTGGAAAGCTGGTGTGACAGAGGCACAAGGTAAGTCTGAAGGCTCCGGTCCCTTTTCGCCCCTCTTTTTAGTTGAGTCTGCTAGGAACCACACCCACCATATCCCCAGCAGCTCCATCCACTGTATACAGCTCTGTCTTCCTTTCTCTCTTGCACCCTCCTTTTCTCCGTCAGGACTTCCCTAGGCCCCTCTCTTCCCTGTTCTCCATCTTCCTGCTCATCCTTGCCTGGCCCTGGGGCATCCAGGCCAATGGTTTCCCTCTGCGCCCTCATATTGCTCAGTGTAGCCCCTAAAGCCCAGCCTCCAGTGAGCCAGCATCTTCTCTGCCCCTCCCGAGACGCTCTACTCCTCTGAGGACTTCAGGGTCCCCCTAACCCTTCCTTCTGGGGGCTCTGGCCTAAGGCTCTCTCCCCACAGTAGGCCTAGCCCTCTTCTCTACTCAGAGGCCCTATGGGATAGTCTAGAGTCTTCCGAGGCTGGAAGACAGTCCTCAGTGCCCCTGAGACCTCCTCTGTGTCAACGTGAAAGTCACATTCCCTTTATCAAGCACAGGTTCAGAGGTCAAGGCTCAGATGATCAGGACTCTGGATAGGGAGGTGACAGCTACATCTCAGGCCCTGCTGTGTCTGTCCTGCCAAGTGACACCACAGAGAACAGAGCCAACGTGGTCGATGCTCTTAGTGAGGCCTGTGCAGCATAGGACATGCAGTTACAGCTGAGAATCCGCTGGCATCTCATGTTCCTGGAGAAGAGGAATGTCCCCAACACAGCCCCACCAGGCTCAGGGCCCTCCATCTATCTGCTCTCCTGGGTGGGCCTCAGCAGGAAGCTAGAGGTGCTGGTGCTTAAAAGAGTTGTGGGATTCAGGGCCTCATGGTGCATGCCTTTAATCCAGCACTCAGGAGACACAGGCAGGAGGATCTTTGTGAGTTCGAGGCCAGCCTGGTCTACATAGCAAGTTTCAGGACCATCCTGTTACACAGAAAGACCCTGCCCCCCCCAAATAAAAACAAAACAAAAAAACAAACAAAAACAAGAGTTGTGTGACAGGGGACACCTGGAGGCAAGACTGTGACTCTCCTGCTTCTCCTTGTCAGACACCATCCCTCTGCAGACTCTAAGGTGCTACAATGACTACACCAGCCGCATCATCTGTAGCTGGGCCGACCTGGAGGATGCCCAGGGCCTCATTAACATGACCCTTTATCACAGGCTGGAAAAGTGAGTATCACTGGGTCCACTGGTATTGAAGCCCAGGGACCTTGCTGCCACCAACAGCCCTCATGCCTCTGCATCACCAATGATGTGCTGCCACCATTTCCAGTCACCTTATATATGTTCCACCCAACACCTGAAGTGGTGTCTGCAGCACCAGGCCTCTCCTGCCACGAGCACCCTGTCCCTCTCTCTCCTCTGCTCCTACCACAGCCCCCTCTAAGGGTCTCAGTCCCTCATGCCTTTCCCATATTTCTTGTCTGAATGCACTCCCCTAGGATGTGGCTGTCTCCAAGAAATCCAAACTGTACCCATTACTCAGAAATACCCCAAGTCAAATGGCCAAGCCTGGGCCCTCGACTCCCAGCCCTCCCAGGATGACCTCCGTGTGGTTCACCGCCACTTGACTCCCAGCTGCCACACTCACGATGGTCCGTTGGTGTCTTTAACAATTCTCTCTTTGCTTCCTTTTCTCCTCTGTCCACTGTAGGGTGTGAGATCTCTAAATGTGGCCCTGGCCTATCTATATGCAGTCTTCAGAGAGTCCACTATAGGCCATGGACAGAGACTCTCAGATGACGATGGCCATTTCTAGTCCAATGCTAAAAGCCAGATTCTTCTCTTGCCTTCATCTCCACACCCCACTTCAGTTACTGGGAGGAAATGATAGCGTGACTACTGACTGAGAGATTTCGCTTAAAGTGTCTTCTACCTCCTTTCCTGCTTCTCAGGGAACACTACTGAGTCTGTTTCTCAAGGAGGCGCAGGTCTGACCAGCTCAGACACCACCACCATCCAAACTACTTACGATCACCAGAATGGTGCCATGTCCTTATCCTGTCACCCTGTCTGTCCATCCTAAGTCTTTCCCTTACTCAGCGAGATTCTTCGAATCCTACACCAAAGCAAGTCCCCACTTCCCTCACTCATAATTTTCAACATGCGCGCGATTAGCAAACACACAGGGAAACCTACATTCCTTGTGGCAGGACTCAAGACTGCGTAGCCTGCAGCATGAGAGTCCATACTCAGGGACAATTTGTTAGGTCTGGAAAGAACTGACTGACAAGTGTACAAACTAAAGATCCAGGGAGGGAGTTGTCAGATACTTCCCTGCTTTGGCATCACACGTGTAGGACTTCTTTCTTTAAGGACATGGGGGAGAGGGTCCTTTTGGTCTCAGGTGGGCTTTGGGACAGTTAGCGGGTGGTCATGAGTTTCAGCGTGATCTGAGTTTTAGACGCATGTACTATGGTGATGTAAAGGTGACTGGGTCATTGGTTGTCCTGGGTGCTGCGCATCCAGAGAGATATTACAAATCTGTAAGTTTTTATGTGTTCTCTCTCTCTCTCTCTCTCTCTCTCTCTCTCTCCTCTCTCCTCTCTCGTCCTCTCTCCTCTCTCTCCTCTCTCTCTCTCTCTCTCTCTCTCTCTCTCTCCGTGTGTGTGTATGTGTGTGTGTGTATGTCAGACACTTACCTTAAATAAATACAGGCATAAATCAGAGCTAATAAGTGTTCACTGACAGGGACTATCCAGTGTCCTGCAGCCTCAGTGATGACCTAGTCTGGTCAGAGTGCCCGTCTGCCCACCGATGTGTGCCCAGAAAATGTGAAATCGCAAACACAAGCTTCAGTGTAGCATATGAAGACTACTACTCATTCCAACCAGATCGGGATGTGGGCATCCAGCTCGTCATTCCACTGGGCCAGCATGGTGAGCAGCAGGGGTTCTGCCTAAGCAGGGGGTGCAAGAGTGGGCAGGTTCCTGGAGGAGGGTTGGAGTGAGTGTTTCCCAGGTTGAGGGACCCTGACCTGGGGTTAGAACAGATGGGATATGACCACTCTGCCTGAGGCTCCCCCTATTCCTGGCTGCTTCAGTCACTTACCAGGCCTCAAACTCTCCTCTGTAGGAGCAATGACTGTGACTCCTGTAGGAATTTCAAGTGACTCTGGTCTCCCTTGTCTTGCCTCATGGCTGCAACACCTTACTATATGAATGAGGCTCCCAGACCCACAGAAGTCCCAAAGAGCCAGTGCTAGGCAGCAGGGATGTCCATGACAGGTCACACTGCCATGCATTGTCTATGCATCTGATTCAGAGCCAGGCTCCTCACCACCCTCTCGGGACTAAGAGTGTGCATGGGTCCACAGGATCCTTGGTGGAGCCAAGGATCATTTGTGAGGTATTCTTGGGGACTATAGAAGACATGAAACCAGCATTTCAGACTGAAGGGGAAACTGAGGTTTGTATGATTATTCTAAACCTGAGAAGTCAGGGTCTTGAGGACACTGTGGGTCTTTTTGCCCTCAAACATTGCTAGGTTGATATCTGTTGTCAAGTGAGAGCCTTGGCTGTCTGAAAGAGTCCCTCCTCCTGGTAGCTCAAAGCATCAGACTAAGGGGGTTAGGAAGCCCTTAGAAGGCAGTTGCCATATGCAGGGGATGAAGGCAAAGGGCTCAGGCAATCAGGAAGGGCTTCCCAGGAGGAATGGAGGAACTGTGCCACTGAGTCCTCAGTTTGGGCAGAACACAGAGTCAGAAGCAATTCTTAGGAAGCACATGTGCAAAGGCTGATTGGGGGGGGGGGTCAGGTCTGGAGAGAGTGTGGCATGCTGGAAAAGTTGGCCACGTACATTGTCTGCAAGAAACATCAAGTTCTAAAGGTTGAACAATGGCAGGGAGAACATGAGGAACAGGCAGCTGCATTTCAAGCCTTGAAATAGGGAATGGGATAAGAAAAAGCTAACTTACCCTGGTGTGACAAGGAAGGGATGGAAGTTACAATGAATGGCGAGACAAGAGAGGGACACGGGGTTCTGTCTGGGGACAGGAGTCCAAGAAAGTCACCAGGGGAGATGACACTTACACTGGGCAATGACAACAGGAGGCCCCTGAGCTATTGAGAGGGTGGGTAACAGAAGAGAGAGCAGAGGTGGCTCTCAGCGCCCTCTGCTGGAATGAAGGCCCAGTACACAGCAGAGAGCAGGAGGAGGCCCCCATTTAATTAAATGTTCAGGCCCTGGAAGGCACAATTACTGTCAAATCTGGTCCCCAAGTTTTCAGGTCCCAGGTCTGAAGCTGCAGAGTAAGGGTCCTGAAGCTCTTTCTCGAGACCATCAGCTGATGGTGTGAGCACTGAACCTGGGCCCAAGTGGTACTCAGAAGGCCAGGCTGCCTTCAGGTGCCCAGCATGCAACCATAGAAAGCCTCTGCTTCCTCCTCTGCAGTGCAGCCCCCACCTCCTAAGAACATCAGCATCAGCCCCTCTGCGGATCACTTCCTGCTTAAGTGGAACTGGACCCTTGGAGATGCCCAGGTCCCCTGGCTGTCACAGGAGGACGTAGATTTTGAGGTGGCTTACAAGAGGCTTCAGGACACCTGGGAGGTAGGTCCCTGAATCACCTGTGCCCAGCCTGGTGGGATGGCCAAGAAGGCTACTTCTTCAGCTCCCCTCTCCACAGGATGCTCCCAGACTAAACACCAGTGACTTGTGGGTCTCCCTGCCATCAAAGCTGTTTCTACCCAGCAATATTTATGTGGCCCGTGTGCGCACTCGGCTGTCCCCTGGCTCTAGATTGTCTGGAAGGCCCAGCAGATGGAGCCCTGAGGTGCAATGGAGCTCCCAGCCAGGTAATGGGATCTGTGGGAAGTGCTCCTCATAGGAGCCCAGGCACTGCAGACTTAGTCTACACTCGAGGCTCTAACTTCCACCCAGTGTTGTCATCGGCACCTCCCACCAGAGCTCTGTCCCCAGTCCTCTATCTGGTCACTCCATTTCACACACCCTTAGCTTTATGGCCCCAACTGTGTCCTATAATGGCAGAGACAGTCATGACAGCAACAGCAGCAGCATAGACCCTTGTGTTAACAATGCTGGACTGTACGTAGGGTCCAGTGTCACCTGTGTCCCTGTGTTCATGCTAACACTCAACATTCAGAACTGGTCCCCTCTCCCAAGATGGGGCAGAGGTATCTGTGTCTGTCCAGGCTGGGGATACACAGAAGGCAGGCCAGGGCAGAGTTAGGCTGAGGTCCACAGCCAGGTCTCTGTGAGTCACCTAGTGTCCCAACCTAAGGAATGAGTGAAGGTGCAGTGGCTGAGGGGCAATGTGTTCCCACAGGGGACAAGGCCCAGCCTCAGAACCTGCAGTGCTTCTTCGATGGCATCCAGTCCCTCAGCTGCTCCTGGGAGGTGTGGAACCAGGTGGCTGGCTCTGTTTCCTTTGGGCTCTTTTACCGTTCCAGTCCGGCTGCTCCGTGAGTGTCGCCTCTCCATGCTGCCCTGCTTCTTCTTATCCCCAGGGCTGTACCTCTCTGAGGTCTTAGCCTGATGTCCCCTCCCATGACCCTACTCTCAGCTCTATTTTGCTTCCCCAGGGAGAAGGAATGCTCCCCGGTGGTGAAGGAGCTGCAGGGCAGCCTCTGTACCCGCTACCACTGCAGTCTAACCGTGTCCAACCCCAGTGCACACAGCCAGTACACAGTCTCTGTTAGGCTGCGGAAACAAGGGAAGTTCATCAAGAGCTCTGAACACAGTGAGTTTGCCCTGCTCTGCATGGGTTCCCAGGGCTATAGGGCTATTGGGTCCATTGTATCACCCAAAAAAATATAGGGACCACTTCGGCACCTCTGTCTGTCACTTTCAAAGATTTTCAGACCAGTGAGTCACGGTGACAAAATGAATTCTCTGGAGTTAGAAATGTGTCTCATTAGGTAAGAGTGATTCATGAACAAGCATGAGAACATGAGTTCAAATCCCAGCAGCCACATAAAAGTTTGAGTGTGCTCATATGCACCTGGTAGGAGACTTTAGGATTGTTGGGGCTTTTTGGCTACTAACATGGATCCAGGGTCAGTGAGAGAAGCTGTCTTAAGGGAATAGCACACCAAGAAAAGACAGGAAACGACTTTCTATGGCTTCTGCATGCCTATGTGATGTAGGTGTTCTTCTATCTATCTGATGATTTCATTGGTTAATTAATAAAGAAACTGCTTGGCCTGATAGGTCAGAACATAGGTGGGTGGAGTAGACAGAACAGAATGCTGAGAAGGAGGGAAGTTAGTCAGATGCCTCAAGCAGTCGCCATGACTCTTCTCTCCGAGATGGATGCAGGCTAGAATCTTCCCGGTAAGCCACCCTTCATGGTGCTACACAGATTACTAAAATTGGGTTAATCAAGATGTGAGAATTAGACAATAAGAGGCTGAAACTAATGGGCCAGGCAGTGTTTAAATGAATACAGTTTCCGTGTAATTATTTTGGGACATAAGCTAGCCATGCGGGAGGGAGCCAGGCAAGACAAAAAGCAGACCTGCTCAGCTCCTCACTACACCTATGTATAGGCACCCACACCCACACGTAGGCTTATGCAACAGAGAAAGGGAAAGGCAGAGACAGAAAGAGAGAGAGATGTGGAGAGAGAGGAACCAGGGACAACCCGCTTGTACCTCATCTGCTGCAGATGACACTTGTCAGTGCTCTAGAATAGCACCTGAAACTGCTCCTTCCTCCCCTCCTGCTTCCACTCAGCCACACACTTGCCCCTCCCGGGACGGCCATCCTTAACTCTCCTCTCCCTCTGAGGTTTCCAGCCTTCTCCTCCAACTAATGTTCTCAGTCCCAAACTCCACTCTAAGTTTTAATTTTGTGCCAGGGAAGGAGTGTGTGCCAGCAGATGGCTTCCTTATAGATCCATGTCACACCTTCCCGGCACATGGCAAAGACCGTAAAACAAGGAAGGCTTTCCATCCTTCCAGTCATGCGTGCCACCTTCAGCAGACAATCTCTTGCCACCTGAGTTCACACCCAGCAGTTTCTCATGGTGTCTTCCTTCCAGGAAAAGGAATTTCATTGACTCAAGAGAGCCCTTTTATGTGTTATCGTCACCCACGTTTCTTTTGTTAAAGCCCTCAGAAGTCATCAAGCTGTGAATCTTTGGTTTTGATGGGGAAAGAGAAGCCCAGAGTGACTGAGGGGCTTCATTTGAGTTTCCCAGCTCTCTGAGAATGTACATCAGGGCCACATGAGAAAGTCTGAACACATGGTCGTATCTCAGCTTGTGGTCTGCTGGCCAAGTGTGCAAGGCTGTCACCAAGGGTCTAAAACTTTCAGTTTGGATTCAGTGTGGTGGGAAGACGGTCATCTGACTATATCTGAAGGCCTAACTCAGCTGATGTGTGCCTGTATGGGGGGACTTTTAGAATAACAAGGACTTACTAGCCCATCCTGGCTTGAGGCTACTCCCAGGGTTACTGAAGCAGCAGAGGGGAGTGGTTGACATAGGACAGTGGAGACGCAAGCTCTTTACTGCTCAGTGTTTATCTGTACTCAATCTGGGGCTCAGTTTCCCTGTGTGTAAAATGGGGAAGTTAAGAGCACCTCACAAGGGAAGTGGGAGAGCAGAGAAATGGATTTCCCACGAAGTGAGTGTGTTGTCCAGGAACTCAAACAGTCCATGTACCCAGACAGGGAGCCAGGGGTTGCTGAATTTTTCCCCCTATAATCCAACACTAGCAGAAGCACCAGGCTTTGGACCATCTCATCACTGTGGCTTACCTCAGCCGCTCCCCCAGGGTCCAAGGAGGGACATTGCAGTTCAGTAACGCTGGCTGTTCATCTTAGAAACTTTTCTATTGTTGTGACATGACATCATAACCAAGGCACTTCAGCAAAGAGAGTGTTTCCTTTGGGTTAATGGTTTCAGAGGTCAGAGTTCATGACGGCAGAGCAGGGCGAGCAGGCACCAGGGGCAGAACCTGGAGCAGCACCCTCAGCACACCTGGTTTGGTTGGATGGTTGGTTGGTTTTTCAAGACAGGGTTCCTCTGTGGAGCCCTAGCTATCAAGAAACTAGCGATGTAGTCCAGGTTGGCCTCAAAATCACATAAATCTCCCGGCCTCTGTGTCCCCAGTGCTGGGACTAGAAGCATGCACCACCACACACACATCTTGAACCAAAAGCTAGTGGCAGAGTGCACATCAAAGTCCTCCCACCCAGTGACACACCTGCTCCATCAAGGCTACACCTCCTAATCCTTCCCAAAGAGTTCCACCAACTGAAGACCAAGTATCCAAATATATGAGCCCATGGGGCAGCATCTCATTCAAAACCCCACAGAGTTCTAAGGAGTCAAAATGGCAGGGGATTGGGGAGATAGGTCCAGGGAAGAGAGCAGCTAGGACCAGCTTGGTTATGGGGAACACACCATTGGAGAAAGGACACCTTGAAATTCTCTGAAATTATCCCCCCTGCAGTCCAGATGCACCCTCCCAGCCTCAAAGTGACCAAGGATGGAGACAGCTACAACCTGCGTTGGGAAACTAAGAAACTCTCCTATCCTCACATTGAACACAAATTCCAGGTCCAGTACAAGAAGAAGCTGGACAGCTGGGAGGTGAGAACCAGGACCCAGGGGAAGTTGGGGACAGGGAAGCAAGAAAGAGAGGACAAAAGGGACCTTTATTTCCTGGAGTCTACCACGACCTTAGTACCCACATAGTCAAAAGGCAAGAGTCCCATTACTTCATGAAAGGTTCGGGCTCAGATGTGACATGACAGGTCCCGTGACCAGCACTGCCCTTGAGCTGAAGAGGCAGAGACAGAGAGGGGTAGCAGAGCTGCCTAGAATGAAGGTTTCGGTGATCACTAGGCCTGGGTATATTTCTTCCCCGGAACCAGATCAGCCAATGTTGTAGCTGTTGAGGGCCAAGCTAGTGTTTCCGGTAGGTCCTGCCAAGAACACATGCCGTATGCAGAGCCTGGCACCTAAATGCTAAGTGGAGCTCCACAGACCCCAAAGCAGGACTTCTCAGAAAGGGAACAGGGAAGCTGAGATGTAAGAGTGGGTCACCCCCAGTTCCACCAGCACCAGCACCACCACCTCCACCGCCACCATCACCACCATCACCACCTCCACCACCACCATCACCACCATCACCACCTCCACCACCACCATCACCACCACCTCCACCATCACCACCACCTCCACCACCACCACCACCACCACCACCACCTCCTCCACCACCACCATCACCACCACACTGTCTCATGGCCTAGGACCTGGACCAGTAAGATAATCCTGGATCAGAAAGATTTTAGGCCAAGGCAGCATACCAGATAAATTGGGAGGTAAAGAGAGTCTGGGCTTGAGCCTGGGTATGGCTATCAATGCTAGGAGAGTGAACACCTGGGGCCACCACAGTGGCTGGTCACAGTAGGCTCTGAACTGGGGTCCTGGTCTGGACTAGAACGTCAACACACCTGTCACTACAGGACGGCAAGACAGAGATCCTAGATCATGCCCATAGCATGTCCCTGCCACGGCTGCTGCCCTCCACCGCATACTCGGCCAGGGTGAGGGTCAAGCCCCTCCCTGAATACCATGGGATCTGGAGTGAGTGGAGTCAGGAGAGCACCTGGACCACCGACTGGGGTATGTCTCTTGGCCACCACACTCCTGGGACAGTCCCACTGCACAGGGCAAGGGAAGCTCTAGACCCATTCTACCCTGGCCTCCCTCCCCCGTGACTGTCCCTGGGAAATGATAGCTGGTATATTGTACACTGAGAGAGGGGACTTGGGAGAGGAGTGGATCTGTCTTACTGTCCTTTTTCCTTTCCGTTGGGGCTTAGACACCTTGGTTTGATTAGACTTTATGGCAGCCACGATTAGTCAATCTGAGTTCTCGTTCCCATGTCTGCAAAGCTGTACTGTCCATAGACCTACATGAGTGCCTGGTTTTGGAAGGTTGGTGCATTCAATCCTCACTCTCCCCATGGTGGCCACCTGTGCAAGGCAAGATCCATGGAAGTTAGAGACCTGGGAAGTGGCAGTGGTAGAAAGCATTCCTCATAGCAGGACTTGTTGAAGAGGGAGTCTCGGGCTGACCGCCAGTTAGGCAGGAGGAGGATTGGAGCCATGGACTCAGGAGATAGACAGGGGAGACTTATAGGGCCCAGGTCAAGAAGGCTAGTGTCGTGACAGAAGGGACCCCTTTCTGGACCACTCTCCTTCTCCTCTGAAGCTCCCTGATCCTAGAGGTCATGCTCTGAGCTGCCTTCTTCAGAAAGTCTCCCCAGTTGCCAGGGTCAGTCAGTCCCCTCTGGGTACTTCTGCTGCTGCTGAGGGCAGAACTTCCCCACATTGAACACTGAGTTCAGACCCAGGGATTCTTCCCGAAGTATCCAGCCTTCCTCACAGAGGGCCTGGGAACCCTAGCTCCTCCCTTAGCCTGCATCCTGTGCCTCCCACCTAATGCTCCTTCTCCTTCTTGTCGAGCAAGTGATGCCCACATGGGGGATCGTCCTCATCCTGATCGTCCTCGTGCTGATCTTGCTCCTGGCCCTCCGCTTTGGCTGTGCCTATGGGTGCAGGTAAGGGCAGTCTGTGGACAGAGGCAAGTGGGTACTGGGCCCCAGGGTCACAGGGATGACACAGCCTGACACAGTATGATTTCCACGCTGCCACTCATCACCTGGCTTCAGTTTTCCCTCTATCCCTGGGCACACGAGTAGTTGGCCCAGAGATCCCTGGAACCTTCATTGACACATCTTCCCGCTGTCTTCCAGGCTGTACAGAAAGTGGAAGGAGAAAATCCCCAACCCCAGCAAGAGCCTGCTGTTCCAGGTAAGAAGGCGGGGATGCTGCTGGTCCCTGTCCCAATGTTGTCACAGTGAGGAAGGGTGGGAGATCCAGGAGGCGGGGCTAGCAGGAGGTGGATCTCTGAACTCCTTGGGTACCCGAAGGAATAGGAGTGCACATATTGCCCTAGCACTGTCTGGTACCACAGACAGAACAGAGAGCATTCCTTTGCAGAGGAAGCTCAGGAGGGGCTGCTCCTGGGGATAGGGATGGAGCTGAGGGCCTCCAGGAAAGGACTTGAGTCTAACATAAGATGTTTCTGAGCTGGTGGAGAGCCAACTGCATCAAGGGTGCCTTCAGAGGGTCAGGTCCTGAGACAGGGGTCTGAAAAATGGAAAGGAACGGCTGCCAGCATCTCATGACCCAATGGCCATGGGCAGAAGAACTGTGGGAGATGAAGCTGTGGTGAACAGTATGACGTGCTCCATCATGAGCTTGACATCTCAGGGTGTGACCATCCCCTGGATGCCTCTCACTTTCTTGTTGTCAGAGGCCTGAGCTGAGTCTCACCATGGGGACATTCTTTCCATGTCTGGAGCTCATGGAAAACATCATATATACATGCAGTCCTCCACTGTCCCCTTCTTCCTGAGGTGTCACCTTCACAGGCACAAATGCCCTTCCCCTTCTAGGATGGAGGAAAAGGACTCTGGTCTCCTAGCAGCACAGCAGCCTTTGCCACTAAGAACCTTACCCCCCAGGGGCCACAGAGCAACCTTTTTGCTGAGCTACAGGGGTGAGTGGTTCATTCAGTCCCTGGGTAGCCTGTGGGAGGATACGCCTCAGCTGTACACATCAGCATAGCCTCTGGGTCTCTGAAGTGAATGTAGGGGATGACACCCATTGTAGCAAGTGCCACTCCAGGTAGACATGAGGAAGATCTTCCTCCTTCCCAGATTAGCATGAGAGAGAGGGATTGGAGGCAGCATCCTTAAGTGGGAAACCTTTCCCTGCCAGGGTGGCTATATAAGCCATGCACTGCAGTGGCTTCATAGGTGGCAGAGAGTGCATATCTGAGGGATTCAACTTGTGTAGTGAGACTAAACCCCACCCACCTGTCAGGGTGAATCAGCGGCCCTGTGGGTAGAAGGATGGAAGGCATCCATGGTACCCAAGAAAATATAAGCCCTACCCTGAATATAGTGGGTCGTGAGGAGCAGAAGATAAGAGCAACGCCTAGAGGAGGAATGTGAACTAAGCCCTGGGTACATGATCCTTTGGACACTAACATAGGCACATGTTATTTGCTGGGTCTCACCACCACCTTTCCTTCGTGCTCACTGTGAGGTCTGGAGGGGTCAGGACTTCTGAAAAGGACGCCTGACTGGGTATACATGACGTATCTAGGTTCCTTGTTTCTACCCTCATTGTCCCCACAGGATGTCATATTCACATACAGTGGACAATGAAGTGTCACCTCTTACCATAGAGGTTCCTAAAATTGTTCAAGATTTACCATCTGGGCCTGACCTAACTCCAGTCACCTCATCAGAACTCATGGAACAGCTTTCCGATGGCCAGCGAGACCCACCAACCCATTTTGGCAAACCTGAGAACCAGAAACCCAACTTTGACTTTAACGGTCCCTACCTGGGGCCTCCTAAAACTCAGTCCCTGACTAATCTCCAAGGCCAACATGTGTCCCCAGAGATAAGTGGCAGTCTGAAGCCAGAACTGCCACACTCCCTGGAGTACCTGTGCCTGCCTCCCGGAGGACAAGTACAGCTGGTACCACTGTCCCAGGCAATGGGCCAGGGCCAGGCTGTGGATGCCGAGCGTGAGTCTAGCCCGAAGACCACAGAGAGCCCTTCCATGGAACAGAGGGACAGCCCTTCACTCGACCTGAGGGTGGAGGAGCAGGAGCCAAAGGACAATGCAGTGACTCTGTCCTTAAACTCTGGAGACACTGGGGACCCCGTGGTGGCCTCTGGTTATGTCACTCCTGCAGATCTGGTGCTCACCCTGCCCACAGGGCCCCTGTCTACCTCTCTGGGCCCCTCTCTAGGGTTGCCCGCAGCTCAGGGTCCTAGTGTCTGTCTCACACTGCCTGGGCTTCCTCCTGGAAGCCCAGCTCTTCCACCCCCAGAATTTGATGACTATGTGGAGCTCCCTCCAAGCATGAGCCAGCCCCCCAAGATCCCTCTGAGAAATCCTGTCCCTCCTGTGCCAAGCAGCCCTGTAGTAAGCCCAGGAGAGCACAGAGAGGAGGTAGCCCCAACATCCCCACACCACGAAGGCCTCCTTGTTCTTCAGCAGGTGGGTGACTACTGCTTCCTCCCTGGCCTGGGGCCTGGTTCCCTCTCACCACATAGCAAACCACCTTCTCCAGGCCTGTGTCTGGAGATGGTGGACCTAGACCAGGATCTGTCTGTCAAAAAGCCTCCCTGCCAGCCCATGCCCCAGATGCCAGCCATTCAGTTTTTCAAGTCCCTGAAGCATCAGGACTACCTGTCACTGCCCCCTTGGGACAGCAGCCAGCCTGGGAAGGTATGCTGAGTCCATGCCCACCCAACCTCACCAGCAGCCCTGCTCCTCAGACTGCGGAACTCAGCCTGACATCTCCAAAGGACCCCAGAGGATCCCTCCATGAGATGCAAGGCTTCTCTGCTCTCAGCCCTGACCTTCAGCAATACCCCCCCCTCTCTCTCCTTTCCTCCCTCACTCCCTCCTTCCCTCCTTCTCCCTCCCTCCCTCTCTTCCTCCCCCCTCTCTCTTTCCTGTTTCCTAGCTTTTATAGGATCTCCTTTCCTTTCCCTCTGACTTGTTGGAGTAGAGATGGGAACAGAGAGGCTCTGAGGATGAGGCCTGCATGGTCTGTTTAGGATTTAAGGACTACTATGGGTTGCTTGTCCCCCTTAGGCACCAATAACACAGCACATGGTTCTGGCTCAGTGCGGGAAGTGGGAGGCTCAAGTGGATTCCTTAAAGGTCAGACATGGAAAACAGGCGGGCTCATGTCACTCCAAGAATTGGTGTGGTTCTCTATGACAATATGAGGCTCCTGGGGAGCCCTGAGGTTCTTTCAGAGGGGACTGGGAACCCTCGTTCTGTAGAGAAGTCACTGATGTGGACAGTGCCACCTAGTGGTCACAGCTGTGGCCAGGATGGAGCAATGAAAAGCAATGGGGAAGGATGGGCATTGAGAACTCCTGGTGCCAACTGCAGGAAAGCCAGGGTATGGATCCCTCGAAGGTCAAGAGCATGGTGATCACACAGGACAGCACATCCAAAGACTTAGTCTGGACATCCGGGCTGCTCTCCCTCTGGAATGCTTGCATACCTGCTACCTGTGACTTGCACTGACCACAGATGTGGCCATGCTGTGGGACTGTGGTACTGGGAAATTGCTAGCTTGTTGGCCCTCAGGGCACAGCGGCATTCCATCATTCCATTCTCATTTGCATTACTTGTTCCAGCTCTGCTCGCACATAGCTCTTGTCTATGTCTTGAGTATTGGCTGTTTTGTTGTTGCCACAGAGGAGCTGAGTCCATGAACGATTTTGTCCCTTATAATGACATCTTTTTCAGATGAGACTGTACAGCTCTCTCTCCATGACCTTTTGTGGGACAGACCCGTCTCCAATAATTGTGTTCGCTCCTAGTTTTGTGCAGGAGGCACAATGACGCCCTAAGCACGTCTGCATTGCTGTGAGACAGACTGCTGAGCTGAATTCCATCTTTGGGGCCATATTTGCAGTAACCTTTGCAGCAAACGTGCATGTGCCTTCGTTTATAGTCTTTCTGGTTCTTTCTGTGTCTCAAGCCTTGCACGGGAGGTTTTATGTCTTCTAGAGCCCACACTTACACTGCAGAGGTCTGTCTTTGTATGTCCGGAGGACCCGGAGCCAGAGCACATTGTGTCATTTCTTCACCCACCTGCTCTCCATCCCCGAATCTGAAAGGCCGTTCCGTGACCCATCAAGTGCTCAGGTGGACCTGGTCTGTCTCAGCATCTTTTCTAGTGGCCTCACTCCCTAGATGTCAGCCATGTCTCTTCATGTTTGATTTTGACCCATGGCAGGCAGAGCAAGTGTTCCTTGGTCTCTGTTCATTGCAGCAAAGAAAACCACTAACATTGAATGTGTTTCAGTGGCAATGTTCACAGTAGCTCTCAATACCTTCTAAAGCAGACCCTCTAGGGAAACAAGCAAGAACGACTTCTATGTATTAAGACATTGACTCAAAAATAATTTGCATTAAGAAAGAATATTGTAATAAAATATTTGTAGCATACCACACTAAGGTCTCTGTATTCTCTCTCTCTCTCTCTCTCTCTCTCTCTCTCTCTCTCTCTCTCTCTTTCTCTCTGTGTGTGTGTGTGTGTGTGTGTGTGTGTGTGTGTGTGTTTGTGTTTGTGTGTGTGTGTGTGTGTGTAAGGGAAAGGACATTTTGGACCCCTAGTATATTGTCAAGAAGACACTTCCATAGGGCAGGACATTCTGTCTTTGAGACATGGCAGTTAAAGCAGTGACAGTTTCAGCAAGCATAGGGTGGCGTGGGGACAGGATAATGTGGAGAGATCTGGCTATAGCCCACAGGGTAAGAAGCAGACGAGCTTCTAAGAAAATCTCGATGGGAAGAAGGGAGAGGAGTTAAACGTGAGCATAAAGGATCAAAGACATGCTGGCATTTCCAAGTCACCTGGAACTCCATTTAACTGGGGTCTCACACTTGCTCTCTGTTTACAAGCATGGAAAGCTAAGACGGACTGAACTGTCCATGGGAAAAGCTGAAAGGGAAAGATAATTGATTCTTAACAGACCCACTCAAGTGACTCCCAGAGTCACCACCTCTGTCAAACCTGTTTTTGTACTGAGGTGGGGAAAGTTGGGGCGGAAGCTGGCCCAGGTGGTTTGTACAGGTGTGAGACCAGGCAGAGACCAGGCAGAACCAGGAGGCAGAAGTTCTGGTAGGCACATTTCTAAGAACACGGGAACATGACGTGGGAAATGGGGTTGTAGGAAACAGGTGGGTTGAGACGATAGTGACTTCACTGAGTACTGGTCAGAGAGGGGGTTGAGGGCTAGGAAGCCCCAACAGACATGAAGATGGTAGAGAAAGGCTGAATGGCCATCATAATTAAAGAGTCACCATAAATTGGTAAGGACCCATAGAAAAATAAAAATATTGATCAAAAGTTTATCCTCACTACTAACTAGCTATATGAGAATTAAAATTGGACATGGTTTTTATTTGAAAGACTAGTAAATATTATGGGAGAAAATATTGATATCCAGAATTGGGAAAGGCATAAGATATAATAGTCTTATAATACTTTTTAAGTGGACTTTATGTTTTATAGTGGTTTTGTGTTCATTGCAAAATTTAGATTCATAGAGCACCCATGGTCCCTCCTAGCCACCCCAGCACCAGCAGCTTGTATGAGAGTTATCTCAGTCCCTTTGAGCTGCTGTAACCAAAAACTAAAATAAAAAAAATTGAGAAGCAGTAGAATTGTTTCTTGTGATTCTGGAGACAGGGAAATCCCCAATAAGAGGTTACTGAAAGCTGGGCAGTGGTGGCACACACCTTTAATCCCAGCGCTCCGGAGGCAAAGGCAGGGAAATCTCTGTGAGTTCAAGGCCAGCCTGGGCTACAGAGCAAGTTCCAGGACAGGCTCCAAAGCTACAGAGAGAAAAAAACCCTGTCTCAAAAAAATAAAAATAAAAAATAAAATAAAACAATAAATAGACACTGGAGCCAGAAGTGGCAGCCCATGCCAGCAATCTCAGTGTTCAGGAGGTGAGACAAGAGACTTGCCAAGAGTTTGAGGCCAGCCTGTGCTACATAGTGACTTCAAGACCAATCAGAGCTACATAATGAGTTTCATGTAAGCCTGGACTACAGAGCAAGATCCTACCTGCAGAAACAAAGAAAAGATATGTGAGACTCGGTTCCTAGCTAAAGCCCCTTCGTCACAGGCAGGCCCTTCTCACTGCTTCCTCTTGTGGCAGAAAGGGTCAGGGGATCTCTTCCGGTCTCCTTTGTAAGGCCACCAATCCCTGCTGACGCTGACAGAGTTGAGACTTTGCCACCTCCTCACACCTGCCAAGGACATGCTCTGATGCCTCCATGAGTTTTAGCAACAGCCTGCTCTGGAAGGCCGTAAATCCTAAGGCATGGCAACAGTAGCATATTTGACAAGATTAAATGATACATCACTGCCTCCCGATGACAAGGCTGACTTGGGGTGCACGCTTGGCATTTCACATTCTATGGACTTGGACCCATGCAGCCTATGCCCACCACTACTGTGTCACACAGCTGGCACACAACAGGCAGGCTCTGTTCTCTACTAGTTCATTCCTCCTCCAGCTGCTGTTTCTTTTAGATTCCCAGTCTTGCGTTCTCAGAACGGAAACACTAGGGATTCTGGAACTGCTGTCTTCAGGCCAGTGTCATCAGCATCAGTGGAGATGATACACTAACTGCAGTGTCTGGAAAACCAAATATCCCGGCCTATGAAATCTGTCTTTTTAACAATGCACTTAGGGGCCTGAAGTGTCCTCTCCCCTAACCTTCCAACACACACACACACACACACACACACACACATACACACACACACACTCACGCATTCACGTGTACCATTGTGTAATATGTTACAAATATTTTTATTACAATGTTCCCTCTTAATGTAAGGCATTTTTGAGTAAATGTCTTAATACATGAATGTCATTCTTGCTTGTTACCCATGTAATTGCTATGCTGTAGTAACTGGTACCAAGTGGCACTGGGTAGGAATCATGTGAAACCCATGAGAGGTTTTCACTGTACATATAGGAAGTCACACAAGGCAGGCGTCCTCTGTGTGAGCACTGGATCCACTGCCCTACATGGCTTTGAAATTCAGAGGAATGACTCTCTTCATGCATTGTGTAACTCTTCCTCCAAATGTCTCAGTGTTTGAGAAAATGAACACATCATCCAGACGCCCCAAAAACTCAATGCAGAACACATAAGTGAAGTGGTCACATCCACCATCCCCACCTACACAGGACATTCCAGACATGCAAAGTTGACAAGAAATCTCTTGCTTTTTTGCTCATACCCCAGCAACAACATGTCGTTCTTGGTAGCCTGCTAGTTTTGGGAACAGTGTCCACTAGGGTCCAGTACAGTCCTTGCTGTGCATGTACCACAAAAGCCGTCATCAATCTCCTGTCACCTCTTTCAGACACTCGTCCCTTTAACATGGAATGAATTTCAAATCTTGAATTGGAGAGTAGGGAGCGTGGGTGAATCGGGGCTGGGACTCAGCAGACCTCAGTTTCCTGTACACAGTACAGTCAAGGGCTCACAGGAGCCCACAGCACAGTGGCTGAGCAATGACCAATCAGAGCAGGTCATGGAGAAGTGCACAGCAGACTCCGTGTTTCCCACACTCTACTGCTCTTGAACTCAAGAAAGAAAGAAAGAAAGAAAGAAAGAAAGAAAGAAAGAAAGAAAGAAAGAAAGAGAAAGAAAGAAAGAAAGAAAAGAAAAGAAAGAAAGAAAGAGATAAGAAAGGAAGGAAGGGAAGGAGAGAAGATGACCGGCATCTATGGGGTCTGAAATTGCACCACCGGGTGGCTGTGAACAGAGCCTTGTCTTCAGGAGACTCATTGTCTGCTCCTGACCCATCCTTCGCCAGAGAGCTAGTGGGTAGATCACTGAGGCTGCCCTGGGGCATGGAGGATCAGTAATGCTTGTGTTCTATCTAGTGCCCTCCCTATGCCCCTGGACTGCTAGCAGCCAGCAGCTCTAAGGTAGGGTGGGATGACAGAGACAACTTCTGAAATTATGGCTTTTAATACCTTCACCAATATGCTAGAATCAGAGACCCCCTCCCCTCTAAGCTCAGAATCAGCCCCCTCTAACGTCTCTAAGTTTGAAGCGGTCTCTCTATTCTGTGGGTTCCTGCAGATCCCTCTGCCCTCTACACACACCACACATATAATGGTGGGCATCGTCAAAGGCCTCAAAATGCCCCTGAGTAAGTCTGCTGAGGCAGCATTCACAGCCTTTCCTGCCCATACCCAAAAGAGGAATCAGACAAGCAAGGGAACAAACAGCCCCCTTTCCAGATTAGCTTCTGGGGACAGAGCCAGTTGAGACCAGCCTCAGAGGACAGTGTTTAAGGCTGGCCACTTCCAAGCTGACTCTGGGACTAGGGTTCCTATGAAGGTTTCCTTAGCCAATCTCCAGGAGTTGCTGGTGGGGAGGAGAGAGGAGGAGGAAGGAAAGCTGACAGGATGTATTGTCCAGCTATCTTTCACCCTGTAGCTCCCTCGGTTTCCCAGAGGGGCTCAGGAAGCAGTCAGGACCTGCACACCTCCCAGCCGTCCACTAGAAGGGCTGGATGGGAGCTGCTCTCAGGGGCCCCTTCTCTGATGCTGGCAGTTCTACTCAGCATCCCAATGGGGACACTGTGGAGCCTGGGTGGCAGTGGGGCTCTGTGGAGCACCCTGGAATATGGAAGGTTAGAGGGTGCCAAAGAGAAAGAGCTGCAAGTGAGTTCTTAGGAGAGAGCAGATTTTACACAGTAATTACTGTCAGGGGGCAACATGACAGGATTTAAATATGCTAATTGGCCTTTTAAATTTTCTAGAACCAGGCAGCATTTCATTTTATAAAACAGTTCCAACGAACCAACAGGGGGTGACTTCCCAGACAGAAAAGGGCTAAAGAAAGCGACCTCCCTTGCAATTATAGACAGGGAGATAGGAAAGCATGAGAAGCCTTGGCTCCCCCAGATGACTTTGTTGTTTTGGGGGGATTGAGGCAGAGGGGAACCCATCACTCTGGTTGGCAGTGTGGCTGCTCTCTAATCTTGATTCCTTAGCAGGTCAGAGAAACCGTGTTAGCACCTTGTCTGGATGCTGTGACAAAATGTTTGACAATGACAACATGAGAGGAAGGGTTACGTGGGCTCACAGTTCCAGGGGACACAGCCGGGCATGACCAGAAAGGCCTGGCAGCACAATGGCGTTCACAGTGCGTCCACAGTCAGGAAGCGGGGAGAGAGGAGGGCTGATGTTCAGAACCCCAGCCTGTAGGATGGCACCACCTATATTTGGGGTTGGTCTTTACACAGGGATAAACCTAATCGAGATAATCTCTCACAGACATGCCCATAGGTTTGTTTCCATGGTGACTCTAGATCCAGTCAAGCTGCCAAGATCATTCTTGTGCCATGGGACTTCAGCATGATAAGTCCATTGATCCATTGAGGCAGAACAAAATCAGTGGCTTCTTGGCTCTTTGGTTTAGTATTACTGACCAAAGGGAGGAAGTGAGTCCCCTTCTGATTGGCTGGACCTTTGACAGGATGAATGAGGCTCTAGAGGGAAAGAGCAGGGTCTGCAGTGACAAATGTGACCAGGCCACCTGTGTTTGCTGGTGACATGGAGCTGAGTTTCTGTTCTTGTTGGTTCTATGACAAAGGAGTGGCTCTGAGGTCTTGAGAATGGCCTGCTGAGCCACAGCTGGTGCTCACCCAGCTGAGGGGGGCAGAGAGAGGAAAATCTACCAGGAGCCCTTGTCAGTTCGTGGGAAAGACATCAGGGGCCTGTGCCTGGTGTTGGCCAGAGCAAGAGGCTGATCCCCCAGCAGCTTGTGGATCTGTCTCTGGCTGGCTAATGGGAGCTGAGCTTGCTGGGAGACACACCCTTATTCTGCTAGAGGCCACGCCACAGTCTGACTTGCCTGAGTGCAGGTAAAGGCGGTTCTGTGTCTTGCTGTATCTGTACACATCTGGACATTTACACGCCTAGAAACATTGCTAAATTAAACCCAAGTACAAGTGTGCAAGGGAGGACAGCTCTATGGGTGTGTCGCTTACATGGTCATGTAGGGCCTCTGCTCAGAAGGACCCACACCAAACTTAATATCCCCAGAGAATGATGGCGGATCCCACCTGTGCCCATACACCACCTGCAGGTGCCTTCTGGGCACAATGGCTGCATCTTCTCTCCTGTCTGCTAAGTCTTGCTCAAGAGCAACCCCACTGAGGAATGAGCCAGGCCTCTAAGGGAAGGGGTGTAGGAAAACCTCTGCACCTGGCGGAGGCCTCAGAAGGGAAGGGTCTGTCTTACAGCTGCTCCCCTGTGGACATCTCGACAGACTGCATCCTCCCGTGCTTGGGGAGTGGAGAGGATTACAAGTGACTTCAAGGACTTGGGCCCTTCTCCTGGTTTTGAACTTGAACTCTGGTGTAGGGAAGATGTCCACCAAAAACCAAAGGCATGGTGAAAATAAAGATAGGAAAGGGGATGCTAAAGGCATTTTTAAAACCGCATGTGGGCCCAGAGAGACGGCGTGGGGGTTAAGAGCGCTCCCTGCTCTTGAAGGGGACCCACGTTTAGTTCCTAGCAGCCACATCCAGTGACACACAACTGCCTGTAACTCCAGCTCCAAGGGTCTGACCTTCTTTTGACCTCCAGAGGCACTAGCACTCACATGCACAAACCCACACTCACACACACACATATACACATACATAAAAGTAAATGTTTTAAGATATTTTTACAGGTGTGTGTGTGTGTTCTGTTTTCTACAATAAAATGTGTTGTTTGTCATCAGATTTTTGTCTCTTTTCTGAAACAGAATCTTGCTCTACAAGATTCCTGGCTGTCCTGAAACTCACTGTGCGTAGACCAGACTGGCCTTGAACTCACAGAGATTGGCCTGTATGCCTCCCAAGTGCTAAGGTCAAAGATGTATGCCACTATTCAGATTTTTAAAAGAAAGTTATTAAGCACACCTGTAATCCCAGCACTAGGGAGGCAGAGGCAGGTTAATTTCTGTGAGTTCGAGGCCAACCTGGTGGTCTACAGTTAGTTCCAGGACAGGCAGAGCTGTTACACACAGAAACCTTATCGAGAGAGAGAGAGAGAGAGAGAGAGAGAGAGAGAGAGAAAGAAAGAAAGAGAGAGGGAGGGAGGGAGGGAGGGAGGGAGGGAAGGAGGGAGGGAGAGGGAGAGGGAGAGGGAGAGCACATTGGTAGCTGAATGGATCGGATATTCTTCTCAAGGACGGTTGCTTTGGGGAATCCTGAACTTTAAGGAAAAGAGTGGGTCCCAGGACACCCCATCTCCATTGCTGAGAAGCCAGTTTCCACCCCACTGCAGCCCACCAAGGTTTGAGCGGAGTGGTGCTGCCACCTAGAGGACGGCACCCTGAATTACTTAAACTCTGCAGAGTTAGCACCACCTGCTGCATGCAGTTCTCTAAAGCCTTGGAGTTTGAGGGCTCCGACTGGTAATCAAGACAAGAAAGAGCGAGGCAGAATGAGTTGAGCCGGCTGTGGGTGCATCTGTGCCGAGCTCGGCGCCAGATGGGAATGCGGACCTCTAGTTCAAACATTGCTAAGAACTGCAAAAACCGAGCATTAAGCCTAGCGTGGGCAGGTCTGAAGGTGGTGCGTTCTCTCATCCTGACTGCGCACAGTCAGTTAAAGACTGAACTCCATGTACTAAACCGCCCTTCTAACCACTGCACCTGACTAAAGAGGAAAGGTCGGGCTGGTGAGACGGCTTGGTGTGCAAAACACTCACCATGCAGGTCTGACAACCTGAGTTTCAAGACTCATGGTAGGAGAGCATTCACTCCCAAAAGTTGTACCTGGCCTCCACAGGTGTGGCATGTTGTGTGTGCCGTGATACATGCATACCCGTCCTCATACATGCAATAATAAACTCAATTAAATTAAGCCTGGTGTGGGCCCATCCAAGCGTGAGGACCTATGTGACCATGTAAGTACACACCGACAGAGCTGTCCTTCCTTGCACACTTATACTTGGGTGTAGGCCAGCAATACTTCTCTCTGTGTAAATGTCCAGATGTGAACAGATAACTATCTTAATGTACACCCACGCTGCTGTGCACTGGTCTGTGCACACACGTGTCTCTGTTTAGCTGCTTAGGTGTTAATGTGTATGTCCACAGTGTGTGTGATGAAAAGAGCAGGCTTCAGTGCTCTGGAACATAGATCCTACATCTCTGACTGGGATAGCTGGGAGACAGCAAGACAGAGAACCGCCTTTACCTGCACTCAGGCAAGTCAGGCATGGCCTCTAACAGAATAAGGGTGTGTCTCCCAGCAAGCTCAGCTCCCATTAGCCAGCCAGAGACAGATCCACAAGCTGCTGGGGGATCAGCCTCTTGCTCTGGCCAACACCAGGCACAGGTCCCTGATGTCTTTCCCACGAACTGACAAGGGCTCCTGGTGGATTTTCCTCTCTCCGCCCCCCCTCAGCTGGGTGAGCACCAGCTGTGGCTCAGCAGGCCATTCTCAAGACCTCAGAGCCACTCCTTTGTCATAGAACCAACAAGAACAGAAACTCAGCTCCATGTCACCAGCAAACACAGGTGGCCTGGTCACATTTGTCACTGCAGACCCTGCTCTTTCCCTCTAGAGCCTCATTCATCCTGTCAAAGGTCCAGCCAATCAGAAGGGACTCACTTCCTCCCTTTGGTCAGTAATACTAAACCAAAGAGCCAGGAAGCCACTGATTTTGTTCTGCCTCAATGGATCAATGGACTTATCATGCTGAAGTCCCATGGCACAAGAATGATCTTGGCAGCTTGACTGGATCTAGAGTCACCATGGAAACAAACCTATGGGCATGTCTGTGAGAGATTATCTCGATTAGGTTTATCCCTGTGTAAAGACCCACCCCAAATATAGGTGGTGCCATCCTACAGGCTGAGGTTCTGAACATCAGCCCTCCTCTCTCCCCGCTTCCTGACTGTGGACGCACTGTGAACGCCATTGTCCTGCCAGGCCTTTCTGGTCATGCCCGACTGTGTCCCCTGGAACTGTGAGCCCACGTAACCCTTCCTCTCATGTTGTCATTGTCAAACATTTTGTCACAGCATCCAGACAAGGTGCTAACACGGTTTCTCTGACCTGCTAAGGAATCAAGATTAGAGAGCAGCCACACTGCCAACCAGAGTGATGGGTTCCCCTCTGCCTCAATCCCCCCAAAACAACAAAGGCATCTGGGGGAGCCAGGGCTTCTCATGCTTTCCTATCTCCCTGTCTATAATTGCAAGGGAGGTCGCTTTCTTTAGCCCTTTTCTGTCTGGGAAGTCATCCCCTGTTGGTTCGTTGGAACTGTTTTATAAAATGAAATGCTGCCTGGTTCTAGAATTTTTAAAAGGCCAATTAGCATATTTAAATCCTGTCATGTTGCCCCCTGACAGTAATTACTGTGTAAAATCTGCTCTCTCCTAAGAACTCACTTGCAGCTCTTTCTCTTTGGCACCCTCTAACCTTCCATATTCCAGGGTGCTCCACAGAGCCCCATTGCCACCCAGGCTCCACAGTGTCCCCATTGGGATGCTGAGTAGAACTGCCAGCATCAGAGAAGGGGCCCCTGAGAGCAGCTCCTATCCAGCCCTTCTAGTGGACGGCTGGGAGGTGTGCAGGTCCTGACTGCTTCCTGAGCCCCTCTGGGAAACCAAGGGAGCTACAGGGTGAAAGATAGCTGGACAATACATCCTGTCAGCTTTCCTCCCTCCTCCTCTCTCCTCCCCACCAGCAACTCCTGGAGATTGGCTAAGGAAACCTTCATAGGAACCCTAGTCCCAGAGTCAGCTTGGAAGTGACCCGCATTAAACACTGTCCTCTGAGGCTGGTCTCAACTGGCTCTGTCCCCAGAAGCTAATCTGGAAAGGGGGATGTTTGTTCCCTTGCTTGTCTGATTCCTCTTTTGGGTATGGGCAGAAAAGGCTGTGAATGCTGGCTCAGCAGACTTACTCAGGGGCATTTTGAGGCCTTTGACGATGCCCACCATTATATGTGTGGTGTGTGCAGAGGGCAGAGGGATCTGCAGGAACCCACAGAATAGAGAGACCGCTTCAAACTTAGAGACGTTAGAGGGGGCTGATTCTGAGCTTAGAGGGGAGGGGGTCTCTGATTCTAGCATATTGGTGAAGGTATTAAAAGCCATAATTTCAGAAGTTGTCTCTGTCATCCCACCCTACCTTAGAGCTGCTGGCTGCTAGCAGTCCAGGGGCATAGGGAGGGCACTAGATAGAACACAAGCATTACTGATCCTCCATGCCCCAGGGCAGCCTCAGCGATCTACCCACTCCATGCTCAGCTCTCTGGCGAAGAATGGGTCAGGAGCAGACAATGAGTCTCCTGAAGACAAGGCTCTGTTCACAGCCACCCGGTGGTGCAATTTCAGACCCCATAGATGCCGGTCATCTCCTTCCTCGGCTTCTCTGTTTCTCCTAAAGTCTTTCTTTATCGTTTTTTCATTCCTTCCTTTCTTCCTTTTCTTTCTTTCAAAGATTTATTTATTTATTTATTATGTATACAACATTCTGCCTCAATGTATGCCCACATGCCAGAAGAGGGCGCCAGATCTCATTACAGATGGTTGTGGACCACCATTTAGTTGCTGGGAATTGAACTCAGGAACTCTGGAAGAACAGTCAGTGCTCTTAACCTCTGAGCCATCTCTCCAGCCCTCCTTCTTTCTTTCTTTCTTTCTTTCTTTCCTTCCTTCCTTCCTTCCTTCCTTCCTTCCTTCCTTCCTACTTCCCTTCTTCTTTCTTGCAATCAAGAGCAATAGAGTGTGGGAAACACAGAAGCTGCTGTGCACTTCTACGTGATCTGCTCTGATTGGTCATTGCTCAACCCCTGCAGTGAGGGTTCCTGTGGGCCTTTGACTGTCCTATGTACAGGAACCTGAGGTCAGTTGAGCCCCAGCTCGGATCCAGCTCCACTCCCTACTCTCCAATAGTTGTTAGGAAATACTGAGAGGTCACCAAGACATGACACAGGAAGTCCAGACACCTGGATTCCAACCCAGGTCCCTACCCCCCATCCTACATATCTGTGCCTCTGGACCTCAACAGTTCATGTCTCTCTGTGTGTGTGCCTCAGTTTCCCCATTTGTTTATAGAGTATTTCTTACAACTTCCACCCTTTCTCCTTTTGTCTCTTAATGACTTTCCCACCACAGTCCCTGATGCCCCTGTATGCCTGGCCCCTAGCCATTGCCACTCTGGGTTATTTTCCTTGTGGCCCAGCCTGGCTCTGACTCAAATCTCACTGAGCACATCTGCAGTGTCTCCTGCGTACCAGCTCGGAAGGATCTCTGGCACTTCCTTATCGAGACAAGTTTAAGGACCCACCGCAAACAATAAGATCTCCATGTGAACTTCCTCCTCCGCACTCTGGACCAACATTCTAGAAGCCTCCTCCATGCCCAGCCTGAATTCCTGAGAAAACCACAGTTTGCACTTCAGTGGAGTGGGGTAGCTTGCTGGCCAAGGCATGAACTTCAAGTTGGGCCACCTGGCTTGAATCCCAGCTCCAGTGCGTATTGTGTGTTAAAGGATAAAATTACAGCCATTCAGTTTTAAAATCTTAAAGATCTTTATATTTGCTCTCTTTCTTTTTTGTTTTGTCTTTTTTTTAAATGACAGGGCCTTTGGACTTTTGATCCTCTTGCCCCCAAGTGCTGGGATTATAGACAGACACCTCCACACCCAGCTTTAAGATGTTTAGCATCGATTATATAACCACACTTCATTCCATCAGGTAGAACAAGTGTTCATAGACCCAAAACAGCTTAGTGCGGAGGTCAAAACAAAGGAAAAGCAGAGCGGTCCTCTAAAGATCTTTTCCATAAGGGGAATGGGGAGAGAGAATAGCAAGGAAGTGCCTGGTGAGTACCAAGATGCCCCAGATTGCCTTTGCAGCAGACTGAGACCGAGGGACTGCATGGCTGTGACTATTAACCTGGGTGATTCTGCCGGGACCAGTGCAAGAATCTAGCCCCTAACAGTGGCTCTCTGTGATGTCTATCCAGTAGGGATCACAAAATTGATATGGAAGAAGGAACTGTATCATTACCAGAAAAGTGGAGAGCCGAGAGGATGTGCCAACCCAGGCTAAGATAAAAGGCAGGATACCAGCCAGCTGTGTCCTCTATCAGGGTATCCTCCAGGGCCTCTCTTGGTACATGGACATGACGCAAATTATGATAATGACTTTGAATAACTTTTCGCAATGCTATAATCAATGCCACTTACCACCTGGTTTCTGTGCGCGACACCAATCTCTGTGAATTCCATCACACAGGGTGCTCACACTGAGAACCAAGAGTGCTGTCAGAAACAGCATCAGTGAACCAGCAAGGCCTCCTTTAGATTTGAAAAAAAAAACTACTATGTTTTATTTAGTTTGCCAACACTACAGCTTTGCTCTCTCTAGAAAATAATTAAACCTAGCTCTTCTTCCTATCTTGAGATGGAATCTTTAACTGAGATAGAGTCACAGGGAGCAGCACATTTGTTCCTTTAGGCCAAAATGGAAATCACTCGCTTGCTTTATATCAGCTCAGGACACTGTGCTGTTGGCCACCTTCCTCCGTCAGAAAGCGCTCTGCCAGCCACCTCTCTCGCCAGACTGGCTCTGAAAGTGCTGAGCTAAACGCAGCGTGAAGGTGAATCTATACGATGTTCTCCAATGCTCTCCGTTCTCCCTCCCTACTCTTACAAGCACCCCCATGAGCCTTCTCGGCCTTTGGATGGTGACCTTACTGGTGTATTCCGTCTTGTGGGACACATCCTATGGGCTGTCGTTTAGTGTCTTTGCACAAGGTGACCCGGCTCCATGATGATGTGTATAGAGGAGGTTTATTCCTTTCCTCTGCCCTGGATTGGCCCATTTACCCTCTGTCCAGCTGAAGGGCATTTGGGTGGTTGTCTTAATGCCGTGGTCAGTACTTGGGGTGCTTCCCTCTGCATGTGAAAGGCTCTCTAGGCTATGCAGAAATGGAATTTTGAGGATGGGAGACAAAATTTCAGTTCTGCTAAATGTGTCTTCATTCTTTGCTCATCTGTGAAGGTTAATCTTGTCTACCTGGTGGGGTTTGGGATGACCACAGAAACCAACGTCTGGGCACGTCTGTGAGGGAGTATCTAGGAGGGGTAAATGAGGAGACCCGCCCTAATGTGGGCAGTGCATTCCATGGCCTGAGATCCCAGACTGAGAACTTAAGCACCGATGTTCAGAATTCTTGCTTCCTATGGCCGAAGTGTGACCGCTGCCTCTCTCCTCCTGCCATGTCTCCCCTGCATGACACACTGTCACCCTGGAACTGTGAGCCACATAAACCCTTAAGTTTTGTCAGGTCTTTTGCTCAGCAACGAGACACCATGCTTTCCTCTACCCTTGCTTTTCAGTTTATCTCATTTGATAAGCTGATGGCTTTCATCTGCATCTCAGATAACTCAGAATAATGAGCATGCCTTCACTTTTCTTTCCTGTTGTTTCTTCAGTCTTTAAAGACCCTGTATGTTTCAGCCAGATCACGAGCTCCTGAAGAGAGGGGTTGGGCTGGACAAAGCCTCTTCAGGTGTAAGTTGTCTACTGTCCCTAGCTCTCCTCCACGGAGCCCTTCTCCAAGCTTCATGAGTTACATCCATCTTCCCAAACATCGCTTGCTAGGGATTCATACACAGCATGACATCCTGAGTGTTGTGCCTCTTCTGGTCCACCCCAGTGCACCCAATGGGTTATATGTAGAACTAGCCAGGAAAAACCCTGAGCCATTGGCCAAACAATTATAATATTAAGCCTCTAAATGATGATTTTATAAGCAGCTGTGGGGACCGGCAGGTGGGAGAGAAACTAGTTCAGCAGGACCAGGTGAGACATCAGCCTCTGCTATGAAGCCTCCCATTTGACCATAAACCTCACCCCATCCCTTCTGCAGCTGTCACCACATTCCCTTCCATGACCCCACATGGGTCTCACTGGATGCACTTACAGATTCATCTCTGCCCAGCAGACAGTTGCCATGGCTTACCTACCTGGCTAGGATGGATGTTCAGTCCACATTGGTCAAGTGAGCAGAAGAACTTCATGAGCCAGCTTGCCATAAATTGTCTGCAGAGTATGATGCCCTGAGGATAAGGACTACATTGTATACTGCTGTCCTCAATAGCACCTAACAGGAGTACGTCCGTGGTGCCTGGCACCTTTGGTGATGGAGCAGCATGATTATCTGGTGGAGATGAAGTACCCTTGGAGCTGAGGATAAGTTTTGGTTGGTAGAGTGCTTGCCTCAAATGCACAAATCGCCTGCCCACAATGCCAACACCAGGAGGTAAAAGCAAGTCTAGGACATGAGAACATATCTAAGAGAGAGAGGATGAGGAGGAGGAAAAAATGAGGAGGAAGAAATGAGAAGAAAAGAAGAAGAGGAAAAGAAGAGGAAGAAGATATTTATTGTTGTTATTGGTGGCAGTAGTTGCTGGGTTTTGGTCCCAGCGTTATCAGTATAGTCTTGTGTAATTTCCTTGGCCTCGCCACACCTTCCTCCTCCCTTTCTTGAAGAAATAACACTGAGGACAGGCATTACAGAAAAGAGACTGTGTGTTGAAAGCCTTGTGTCCTGAGCACATAATGACTACTCCTTAAAGATGGGGTCCAACTTTCCCAGCACCAAAGACAGACCTTGCAGGAACTAGGTTCCCCAGAAAGAGGTTGAGCTGGCCCTCGTGCCTTACACACACTTAGCTCAGTAAATGTGGGGTGACGTTGGGTGTGCTTCCCTGAACTGCACCCCCTTCCAGGAGGCCTGACAACACTTTCCTGGTTTGAAGGGACTGAGGATGGAAGAGAGGAGCCCACAGTATGCCCCCTCTACCAGTGACCTTGATGTTCCTTTTGCTTTGGGTTTTCCCAAAGTGGGGTGCCTTCCATGATAGACGTCCACTTTGGCAGTCTTCAAGGTGCCTCTTGAAGTACAGTAGTGTCTATGGTGTCTTTTCTCATAGCCTGACCTTGACCATGTGTTCTTGCACCAAGGCCATAGGGACATTAATCACCCAATGTAACACTGTATAGGTACTTCTTGGATCTTACATAGACACCAGTCACTATGCCTTGGAGAAGTCCAAGTAAATATGGAAAGTCCCCATAGAGAGAAGACAGGCAGAAATGCCTGTGGTACCCACCTCAAATGTGCTATCCATCCACTTGTATCTAGACCAGTGGTTCTCAACCTTCCTAATGCTGCAACCCTTTAAATATAGTTCCTCATGTTGTGGTGACCCCAACCATAAAATTTTCATTGCTACTTCAAAACTGTAATTTTGCTACAGTTATGAATTTTGATATAAATATCTATATTTTCCAACAGTCTTAGGCAACCAATGTGAAAGGGTCATTTGACAGTCCCCTACAAAGGGGGTCACAATCCATACGTTGGGAACCGCTGATCTAGACCATCTAGAGTATGTGTTTTACCTTTGGTGCTGGTCCCAGTTGTATTATATGTCCCACCATGGTACCTATCCTACCTGCGGTATTCATCACAGCACTGGTACAGTTCCAAGCTGTGGTGTTTATCTCAGCTATGTTAACCATCTTTTGGCGGGGTAGGGGGAGTTGAGACATGGTTTCTCTGTAGCTTTGGAGCCTGTCCAAGCCTGTCCTGGAACTATCTCTTGTAGACCAAGCCGGCTTTAAACTCACAGAGATACACCTGCCTCTGTCTCCCAAGTGCTGGGATTAAAGGTGTGTTAACCATCTTAATTGATGTATTCATATTTAATAATTGCAGTAATCAGCCCAGCTGTAGTATCCATCCCAGTTACAATGTTCCTCTCAGCTGTGGAACCCTTCCCAACTATAGTATCATGCCACGTATGGTACCATCCCAGATGTGGTACCCATCCAGAGTATCCTTTCCATCTGTGGTACCCTTTCCAAATGTGGTACCATCCCAGATGTGGTACCCATCCCATCCAGAGTATCCTTTTCATCTGTGGTACCCTTCCCAATTGTGTTCCCATACCAGATGTGATGCCCATTCGTAGCATCCTTTCCATCTATGGTACCCTTCCAGATGTGGTACAGCCCATCCTATTCCTAGCATCCTTTCTATCTGCGGTACCTTTCCCAACTGTGGTACCATATCAGATGTGGTACTCATCAAACTGTGACAATCATCCCAGCAGTAGTACACTTCCCTACTGTGGTCCAGAACTGAGTGACTTCTGTAAGGTCCAGGAAGACTTAGATTGTCCTGAGGTGTCCACAATTCCTCTGGTTCTCCAATGTCTGCCAAGGTCGTCTGCATGGCTTCCTGGCTCTTCATTCAGAATGTTGGGAATAAAAAATGCTCTGCTGCATGCCCAGCTCAGAAAAGTGTTTACCAGGCAACATCTCATGCCTGGCCTTTGTCGTCCATCTATCTCACTGGCCCGAACTGAGCCATGTGCCCATTTCTGAACCAATCACTCTGTACATATGGGAGACCCATCAGATCTGCTCCTAGGTTAGAAGAGGAAGATGACATGGCCAATTCCTCTGAAGTCTGCAGGTTCATGGGAGAGGAATAAACACCTAGAGACAGTTGAAATCGGCCAGGGGCCACACGAAGGGTATAACCTAGCAATGCCCAGTAGAGGACCTGTCATCCAGTTGAGCACTCTGGCTCAACTCTCCCAACTCTTCCTGAGGTCACAGAGGAAGCCATGAAGAGGGGGTCTCGGAAACCTAGCTGCTCAGAGCGTCCATCCTCCTCAGTTGTTCCTCCAGCCCCTCACACGGGTCCCCATCCCAGCGCGAAGAGAAGGAGCACACAGGGGCATGGCTCAGACCTGGGCCCGCCTTTCTTTATTGATAGCACTCTCTGCGAGCTTCCTTCCAAAGTCCTTTCAACTACTTGCCCTTGGATCTGCCCTTTTCTCCGTATTTCTCTTCCAGTGCCTTCTGCAAGTTCATATTCATGGCATTTTTCCGGTGCCACCGTCCTGCAGGGATGAGGGGAGGGACCGTCACAGGGGCCAGCAGCTTCCAGAAGGTCCAGACCCACTCAGTGTCTTGTCACCCCGGCCCCAGGATCCTGCCTCTTGCTCTGAACCTTGCAGACACTCACCCTGTTCAGGGAGGAGAGGACCACCCCGCAGCCCAGCTTCCACTTACCTAGTTCATCCGTCTTCCTACCATGCCAGTGCTCTACATCCCTCACTGATTTCTCAATCACCTCTGGCGTGTAGGAAGCCTTCATGAGGCTCTTTGTCTCCTGGGGTGGCCCTGTAGACACCATGGAGAAATCCCCGAGTCATTGAACGTATGGCACCCTATGGTATATCTCAGTGTGAGTTTGCATGGAAGAGGGGGGAGTGGGAGGGTTTAACATGGCCTCAGTGTTAAACTCTCTGAGTTTTGGATTATTTACCTACCCCAGGGGATAGGGTCTTCTTTCAAGATTGGGAAGATTAAGCCCATCTTTTTTTATTATTTGTTTTTGTTTTATGTGCATTGGTGCTTTGCCTGTATGTATGTCTGTGTGAGGGTGCCAGATTTTGGAGTTACGGTTATGAGCCGCCATGTGGGTGTTGGGGGCTGAACTCACGTCCTCTGGAAGAACAGCCAGTGCTCTTAACCGCTGAACCATCTCATATCTCCAGCCCATTTAAGCCTTTAAGCCCATCACTTCCCATAGAGTCTCAGGACAGGGATAAAAGTAGACACATTGTCAGGCTCTAGCATGAATGGCCTTTAGCCCAGTTCCCGGGAGAATCCTTGTTCCCATCTAAACACATCAGAATAGTCCACTGTTTACGTGTTCATTGATGGTGTGGGTTCCTCGGCTCCCCCGAGAATCATCCTTTAGTTGAGCTTGTAACTCTCCAGGATTCCTCTAGCTCAAAACTCCAAACTTTCCAAACTCTTCCCACAAGCTAGTCTCAGAATCCCATGCTCAGGTTTATTCACAGCATGGAGCTCACATCTCTGGCACGAGTCACAGTGTCAACCAGTTTCTGGTCACTGTGGCAAATGCCTGAGCCAAAGAACTGAAGGAAGCAAAGGGGCATTTTAGCCCATGGTTCCAGAGGTTTCAGTTCAAGGGTTTGGGAGGAGGGGAGCTCACATCATGGTAGCCAGGAAACAAGGAAGGTGCCACCCACATCCTGGGTAGACTTTCACCTTACCTCCACACTCCTCCACCCTCCACCCCTCCACCCACACCCCTCCACACTCAACCCACACCCCTCAACCCTCCACCCCTCCACTCTTCACCCACACCCCTCCACCCTCCACCCTCCACCCATACCCCTCCACCCACACCCTTCCACCCACATCCCTCCACCCTCCACCCACACCCCTCCACCTGCATCCCTCCACCCTCCACCTACACCCCTCACCCCTCAACCCTTCACCCACACCTCTCCACCCTCCACCCATACCCCACCATCCTCCACCCCACACCCCTCCATCCTCCACCCCACACCCTAACACACACTTAGTTGATATTTCTGGAAACTGCTTTCCGGACACACCCAGAGGCTGGCTTACTAATCTAGACCTCAGTCCAATCAGTGTGACTGTCAAGAGCAACACCTACCACACTAGGTCAGAGTTCCACACTGAGCCTCACCTCCAACCTGCTGCGAGTGAAGATATCCAAGGAGCTAAGGATAATTCCAAATGGTTCCCTCCCGGCAACCCCCTCGCTGAATCAGCCCTCCTAGGAAGCAGCTGAGACAATAGATCAATGGATCGATTGTCCCCTGCTCACTGCTGGGGCACAGACTGAAGCAGAGTGTTCAAAGTCACACAGCTGCAAAGTTAAAGAGTGTGGCCGGGGCAGCTCAACCTTTGACTTTAAAACAGGCGGGCATTGCACAGAGAGAGGCAGGAGAGTAACAACAGCCTTCGTCGGCCTGAGAAGGCAGAGGACCCCTCTCACGCCTTCCGATGAGGACGTGTCTGCGATGCACCTGGAGACGTCAAAAATAACTAGAAAATGAAAACACCAAAAAAAGAAAATAAAATCTGACTGGGGAGAATAAGAAGAAAGCTCGTGCAAATTTAAAAAAGAAAAAGAAAAGAAAAACACAAATAGAAAACACAAAGTATGGATCGACCCAAATTCATCAGCAACAGAAATAAAAACTGACTTCACTCACTGATTATGGAGAACAGACTGCCAGAGTAAATAATTCCCAGACCTGTATTATTTAAAGCATACATTTAAAAAAAGACCCAAGGAGAGGATAAATATGAAAGGCTAGAAAAAGATAAATCGGACAAAATGTCAGCTGAGCACAAGCTGGCCCGGCTGCACCCATATCAGACAAAACAGCCTGTAAGTCAACAGCAGTAGGAGAAATAAAAATAACAGGGACTGGCCCTATAACTCTGCAGGCAGAGGCGCTTGCCGCCAAGTCCATGACCTGACCGAGCTCAATCCCTGGCACTCATATGGTGAAAGCAGAGATCAGACTCTTGCAAACTGTCCTCTGACCTCCACAGGCATGACACAGTATGCGTGTGAGTCCCCCACCCCTTCCTATATGCACATTAAAAATAAAATCTTTTAAAAATTTATATAAATAACTATGTGAGTTAGCATTATGGTTCTAAGCTTGCTTCATTGCGAGTATCTGAATAGACATAGCAAGATCAAGAGAGAAACTGATGAACCTGTTACCATCAGGAAAGACTTAGAGGTTCACCTTTCACTAATTAATAGATCAAGCAAAGAGTAGTATTAAAGAATGACAGGATTCATGGAGAATCATTAACAGGCCTCTCCCTATAGGCAAACACAAAACCTCAAGCCAAAAGACTATCCGAAAGCTCATGAGATCTGCAAACGCAGTTGTGGGCTGATCTGTAAAGCAGCTCCTAGCAACATCCACGGACCCGCAAAGTTCCTGCAGGCCGCATTCTCTGACGATGATACTGCCAAGCTAGAAATCACTCTGGAAAGTAAACTTGCAGGCTTGGGGTTTACAGTTGGCAAGGCTTATGTAACAGTGAGTTAGAGGTTTGGTCAAAGCCCTCAGTCCTGATGGCAACCGGGATCAAAGCGGCAACATGAAAGTCCCTGGACAGAACTTGAAGGCAGGCACTAGGTGAGGCTGTAAAATGGCCAGATTTGGGGGGGGTATGGCAGCTAGCATCATTGCTTTGGCTTTTTAGATTCCCTGAGGCAGAGATGAAACCCGCTTCTCACCTCTCAGAATAAATCTAACTAGACAGGATTAGGGTTTGCTTTGAGAGCTCAGAGTCTGGAGGACGGCCATAACAGAATAAAAATCTTCAGATTGAGATGGGTCAGAGCCACATGGTCCGCAGAGAATCCCATGCCTCTGTGAAGCAACCACAGGCAGTAGAGAGGCATGCAACCCCAAGACCCCCAGGCTTGCAGAGGGTGGGTGTGCAAGCACCAACAGGAGAAGCACCAAGAACATCCCAAACATCAGACACCAGGGTGTGAGGTGACAGCAGGGGTGAGGACACAAGGTGACAGCAAAACTCACCACTGTGTTTGGTTTCAAACCCCTGGCACACTTCAGTCCACAGCAGCAAAGTCAAAGACTGTAGGACTTTCGGGAGCCTGCCCCCAACCTCCTCTTCATGAATCCTGGCCCTGGGGGCTGAAGAACTTGACAGTCCGAGCCAAAGCCAAACCCAGACTCTGGTACTTTCCCCTGCTCTGGAGCCTCCAGAGCTCTGTGGTAGCTGCACAATTCCAGTTCACCCTGGGAGGGTGTGTGTGTGTGTGTGTGTGTGTGTGTGTGTGTGTATGTGTGTGTGTGTACACATGTGTGTCTGCATATCTGTGTATGTATGCATGGGGGTTGCACATGTGTTTGTGTGTAGTTGGAGGTCCTCTTGGCTGCCATCCCTCCTACACCATCCACCTTATTGTTTTGAGCCAGTGTCTCTCACCGGTCAGGAGCTTGCAAGAAAACAAGCCTGGTTTAACATGAGAAAAACCACTTTGTGTGATTTACTCCATTTATAAATGAACGAGAAAAGGATCCAGGGGCTCATCTAAAAGTCAGCAGCGCAGCTAGTTAACAAGCTCAGGATCCATTCAGAATGTGGGCAGGGAAATCAAGCTAGGAATAAAGGGACTTCTTTTATTCCTAAACCCAATAAAAACGCATCTTTAAAATTCCAAGTATGCTAGGCCCAGTACCACAAACTGGTAATCCCAGCTACCCGGGAAACTGGAATAGAAGGATCATAAGCCCAAGGCCCACCTGGACCAGAGTGGACTTCAGTCCAGTTTGAGTAATTTAGCAAGGCCTTGTCTCCAAGGAAAAAGAAGGCTCGTCTTGAGTACTTATCTAGTATCATGGAGTCACTACTCAGCCTCCAGTAATAAAATTTATATGCACATAAATGATAAGATAGGTACAGATATATTGATGTATTTATGAATATGTGTGGCCATATGACTATAATTATTATTCAAAAAGATCCCAAATAATGTATAATTTTTGGAATTAATACACGGAGCTTCTACGTATGGTTAATATACAAGAGAAATGATTGGCTGGCAATATAAATCAGTGGCACAGTATTTACATAGCTGGGTTTGAACCCCAGCACCACAAATAGATAAGTAGGCAAATGAATAAATGATTGTCATATAGACCACTGCATAGCGAAAGTAATTCTGGAGACTGAACCTAGGACCACAAACATGCTGAGCAAATGCTTTGCCACTTGGCTACATCCCTGGCCCCAGGAAATACCATTTTAAATAGTTATCTTCTACAATAAGGATGGTAATTCATGCCCCAAGCACTTGAGAAGCTGAGGTTAGGAGGGTCACCCTGAGTTCCAGGCCAGCCTGGGCTACATAGTGAGATCCTCTCTTAGAGCAAAAACAAAGAAAAAGAAATCTATTTGCGATAAGTGGCAAAATGAGATTTTCTTACCCCAAATTACAAAATACTGAAGGAAGATTCAAATGGAAGGAGCTGTTTAGCACACTGATAAACTGGAAAATGAATTAGTACCACATTGATAATTGCCCCTGAGTTGATTCACTGAGTCAATGTGCGCCAATCAAAAACCCAAAGAGGATTTTCCTGGAAATTGTCTAATTGATCCTCAAACAATCCTCACAATGAAGGGCCTAGAAACCCTGCAAAGCTGCCTGATTGCAGCTCAAAGTATATCCTGGCTTCCCAATACCACTACTGTTAACACACTCCCCTACACCCAGTACTTTAGTGGCAGTGCAGGCAAGAAGGTGTGTGTTCCCAGATACCTTACAGTATTTCAGTGACCACGGTGGTGTACTAGATGGGTGGCCAGATAGGAGAACCAGAGTGTTGTGGAATAATAGGTGAAAAAGTGCTACATTTGCTTTTAACGTGGAATATATATTTCATGATGCAAAGATGTGTTACATTCTTTTATGTTGTATTTGTTTGACTCTGTGAAGCTGTGTTGCTGTGCCTGTCTAAAAGACCTGACTGGTCTAATAAAGAGTTCAACAGTTAATAGCTAGGCAGAAAAGAGAAATAGGCAGGGATGCTAGACAGAATAAATAGAAGAGGGAGAGGAGAAATGGAGAATAAGAGAATGATACGGGGCGTGGAAGGGGAGACAGCCACACAACCAGCCACAAAGTAAGAAGGAAAGAAAAGTATATAGAATAGAGAAAGGCAAAAGCCCAGAAGCAAAAGGCAGGCAGGATAATTTAAGAAAAGCTGGCTAAAACTAAACCAAGCTAAGACCGGGCATTCATAAGTCTCCATGTATATTTATTTGGGAGCTGGGTACTCCCCACCCCATAGAGTAAAGAAAATTCAACTACACCAGAGCCTTTTGCATGTGGAAACCTGAGGGCAGACATCTGGGGGGCAGGACAAAGGAGGTGGGAAGATGGGACTCTTGGAGAGATAAACACTCCACACAAAGGAATTAGAAAGGAATCCTTCTCACTGCCCACAGAAGTGGATTTGAAGTGGATTAAGGGCTTAAAGCAAGCCTGAGAAAGCAGAAAGGATTAGGTCCATGACTCAGCGGAAGGCTCCATCTCCACAGCCAAGCAGCTTTCTTCAGGCTGCTCAGGTAAACTGCTTTGAAATCAGCGCTAACCCTGCCTCTCACACCCAAGTCCATTCCTTAGCCTGCTCTGCCTGATCTACTGCTCCACCCGTACACAAATGCCCAGGCGCCTGTACCTGGGGCTGTGTGACCTGAGCCCTCCTGACACAACTGGACCTGAAATGTCTTTCAAAGGCCAATGTTGAATGCTTAATGCCCAGTTTGGCACTAATGGCAGAAACCAAGGTAGGGCCTACTGGGCGGGGGAGGAGGATCCCCAATGGGAGAATGGGACCTGCCTTTTTTCCCGTTTTCACTTGTTAGTCATGAGGTGAAGAGCTTTGCTCCATCACACACATGCTGCCACGCTGTTGTGCCTCACCACAGCCCCAAAAGGACAAGCAGCCAACTGATGGTAGCCTAGGTGACCTCCAAATGCCAACAGATCGTAGCCTAGGTGACCTCCGAAGGCATGAGCCATAAGAAAGATCTCTTCTGTTTTTGGTTTAAGGGTTTTATTCTTGTCACCAAGGCTAACCTGGAACTCACTAGGTAGTCTAGGCTGTCCTCAAATTCACAATAATCCCCCTGCCTCTGCCTCCTGAGTGCTGGGATTATGGACAGGTACCACTATACCTAGTTAACCTTTTAATAATAATGGGCATCCCTGTTACAATAACAAAAGGCTAATAAGCACACCAGGCCACCATCGTGGGTCCCCCTCCTGGATGTCCTTCCTCACTGCTGTCCCTGTGTCTGCCCTACCCAGTCCCACAGCTCCCCGTGTCCTCCTCCACATGGCGTTGGAGCAATCCTTTATTCAAGTCGAGCGAGCCCATTCCTCTGCCTCCTGTACTAGCTTAGTCCCCTACTCTACCTTGGAAAAGACTAATATCCATGACCCAGACTGCTTCCTGTCTGGCTTCTCTACCCTGCCCCAATACAGCACACCTCACTACTCCCATTCATAAATGTCAAGGTGAATCCCCATGGTGGGGCCTTGACACAGACACTGGCGGTCACATGCTTAGAGTACTGTGGGTCAAAGCCCTCATTCTGGTGCCAGTCTCCCAGTACAGGCTACTCCCACCTAGTTGTAAGATACCATTTGTATGCCAGTCACTTCAGGAAAACCCGACAATGGCCCCTTGTGAGCCTAGATTTGCGAGCTGGCAGGAGCTGGTTCCTGCTCACCCTTGGCACACTTCTTCTGCATAGGCTGGGTGAGGGGAACACAGACTCTTAAGAACAGTATTCTTTCATGCTCATGTTCACATTTTATAATGTTGTAGGTAAGAACTTTTGGGTGACCAATGTCAATGAGAAAAGGCAGAATTCCTGGCTCCAAAAGAGAAGGCAATTTGATCTGATCTGGCCTTCCTCCCCAGCACCACCTCTTCCTCAAGCTCAAAGAAAAACACAGAGAGGCTTCCAATGTGTGTCTGGTTCCTCGGGTGACAGGGACCCAAGCCAGGGGAAAGAGGCCTGCCAGACCCTAGGAGCACTGGAGACAGCGGGAGGGAGGAGGACCTATGAAAGTGGGCCCTTGCCAGGGAAGCTGAGCAGAAAGGGTGTAGCGAGAAGCCCCTGCATGCTCACTGTGTACCCCATCTCAGCAATCGAGGAAGCCTGGCGAATCCTGTTAGCCCTAGGAACTGTCCTTGTGAGTTCTACTTCTCTTCACACGACAAATCTTGGGCACTTGGCTGCAAGCCCAGCCATGACATGAAGTTCATGGTGCCCCAGAGCCAAACAGGATTAGAGAGGCCAAATTATCCTTCTAGAAATGGCACCCCTCCAATTCACCTGTCCTTTCCTCCAGGTGATGCCACCACTAGGTTCCGGGGAAGATAAATGAGTGGCCTGTCACCCCAACCCCTGTACTGGAATCCTGCCCGTGGCCATAAGGGCCACACTGGTTATCAACCTGGTTGCATAGGGAGGGCACTAAAGCTCAGAGAGGGCTCCTCACTCATAGTCATCCCCAGCTAGGGAGTGGCCAACTGACCTTTGAACCCAAGAAAGCTGATATTGTCATTGTCACCAAAGGTGTCAGGTCAGGGGTGCCTCGGCCTCCCCCTTGTAGGCTAGGGAGGTGTCCAGTGTGGGGGCCTCACTGCCAAGTGGGCTGCATCACCTGCACAGTGAGGACACACCTGCCAGGGTCTAGCTGGTCCTGGCATTCCTGTAGGGCATGCCAGCATGAAGGATGCCTTGGGTGCTTCTAAACTGAGTGTGGGGCTATGCATTTGGGCCTTAAGGTCCAGGTAGGGTGGACACCCCAAAGGCCTTCTGCGCCCAATGTTCTCTGGACCACACATGCTCACGGCCCCACCCTGGCCTTTGTAATCTGACCTTGAAACAAGTTGGACCGCATGTGGTAGCCCAGGTCGTAGTAGTCTGAGAAGATGGAGGAGATTTGTGCAGGGCTCTGGGTCCTGCTGGGCCATGAGCTTGACCTCTTCTGGCCCTCAAAGATTTCACCAATGGCCTTTCGAGCCTGGAGGAGAAGGCAAAGGAAAGAGACAAGCGATGGGAAGGTAAGAACATGGCCGCTCCCTGCTCCCCTGCCTTCCCCACTGCAGGCTTAATCCCCCAGGGCAAGCTCGGCACCTCCCACCCATTTCCTCCTCCCAGTCTTAAGTGATTCTATGCTTATTGAGCTCTTACTGTGTACACCATCAGGCAGTGATTCTACTCATATTGAGCTCTTACTGTGTACACCATCAGGCAAGTGATTCTACACATATTGAGCTCTTACTGTGTGCACTATCAGGCAGTGATTCTACACATATTGAGCTCTTACTGTGTACACCATCAGGAAGAGGGTCTTCATAGGGTGAGCCTGTCCCCGCCATTTTAGAAATGAGGAAACAGGACTTTAAAAGGCCAGACTCCCCCAGTTTACACAGCTTGCGGCTTACTATCAAGGCATCCCATAAGCCAAACTTCTTAGTTTACATTGAGACCAACTTCTTCCTCTTATCAAGAAAGAAACTGAGGCCCAAAGGGACAAGACTGGGCCTATGGGTCAGGAAACCTGAATATGAGCCCGTTCTGACATAGAGCAGCTCTTGACTTCGGCAGGTCTTGGAACCTCTCTGGGCCTCGGTTTCTCTGCTTGTAAAACATGGGTGGAAGGCAAATCTGAGAGTCTGAAAGTAGCTTTCAGCTCAGACATTTGCCACTTCCATGGCACCAGGGACCTGTGTCCTGGAAGCTGCAATGCACAGGCAAACGGTGGCTAAACAGAAATGACATCTTCCCAAGACCAAGAGTGAACACACCCATCTCCAATGGACCAAGTCCCTCCCTCCAAGTAGGGAGGGACATTTAAGGCCGTGATCCACCCCAGAGTATCTGATGGGTGGAGTTGTTATACCTAGAAATGACAAAAGAGGGCAAACCTTGGAGGGCCCTGACCACGTGTCTTTTATTGCACGGATCTACTGGCCTTGTGGCTCGGAGTGGATCACACACAATGCCTTTCCTGGTCCCAGCTACCCTCTGTTTAAAAGGAAGCAATAATCTCTGCCCTCCTGACCACAGACTACAGTTGTTAAAATGGTGGCCTTAAAATATCACTCAATACGAATGAAGGAGGGGAGCTTATCCTTTGACTAAAAATGGCAGGTGAATCTAGTCTCAATTTCCAATTGAAAAGTAATGGCTGTCTAGAATAATAGAGCAGGTGGGAAAGAGTGCCAGGATTGATTAGTCATGCCTGCCAAAAAAACAGGGCTAGACTTGTGGTATGCCTGCCATGGATTCATCAGCCTGAATGGTTTGGGTGCTTCATTTTGCAGATCTAGTACCTGAAGGCCAGAGACAGAAAGCAATTTAATGAGAGTCACCTGGCCTGCAGAAACAGAGCCACTGGGGAAATAGAGCCACAGGAATAGAGCCAGAGCCATGGTCCAAACCTGGGTCTCTGATACCCAGTAAGTGTAGTTTATACATGCACGTTGGCCCCCTTAGGAGACGTGTTCAGATTGAAAATGTCTAATGCAAACAACAGACTTGTAATTGGTCGGTAGCAGCCAGGGTTCTAGAACCGGCTCTAGATCCTCATCCCACGTGACTGGGTAGATGTGGCTGACTTGCTTAGCTCCTCTTGCCTTGGACTTGGTGTGAAATGGAGGTAACACCTCTTGCACAAAGTCACGCACAAAGGCTTGAGACAGCACACGGCGCCTAATGCGTAGCAGGTCACAGTAAACACCACTTCCTAACAGTATAGGGACCCGTTTCTGGAATGGAATCGGAACTCACTAAGTCTCCACTCAACCCTCTCCCACCATCAGTCTCCCACGTCCCTGCTCTGTCACCTGTTCCTCAGAGATCAGATGGTCCACCACCTTGCTCCCAAACTTGTGGCGGATGTTTTCAGGAATGACGCTGTCCTTCTGGCTCAGGGACACTGTCCGCTCTGGGGTCTCCCTGGATTCTCTCGAGTTGGATCTAGACGCCCCCTTCTTCAGATCCTCGGACTGTGAGCCCATGGTCAGAGAAGTCCTGCTGGCAGGAGTTGGTGGCGGAGGTGGGACCTCCAGGTGGCCCTGGCCCAGGGGACTACCTCGAGGGCTCTGGGAGAGCCCTGGCTGGTGCTTGAATGTGGAGCCGTCCAAGTTGCTATGGGCAGCTCTCCAGGAGTTCATGTCCTGCTGGCCCTCCTTGTTGTTTGGGTGGGTCCTTGTCAAAGTGGTTGTACCTGAGCAGGTGGGAAGGGGGTACAGGGAGAGATAGGAAGCCACAAGACAGGTGTGAGAAGCAGAAGCAGGAAAGGTGACAGAGGGGTCAGAGGAAGGAAAGCAGACAAAAGCCGGAGAGCCAGAGGTAGACAAGGGCATGGAGCAGAGAAAGCAAAGGATCCCAAGGCAAGGTGAGAAAAGGGAGAGGAGGGAGACAGAGAAAGGTCAGTGAGCAGACCTCCACACAACAGGGTTGTCCCCATAGAGCTATGACCATAGGGGCTGTGACCCAGGCCTGTCCAGCCTTAATTAGACCTAACAGCATGGCCTTTAAAAAAGAGATCTGGCCTCTCTGTGCCTTGGTGTTCCCTGGTTCACTTGGTAAGTTCCCTTTCCCACTGTGAACCCCCCAAAAAACATATGAATCCAGTAAGCATGGGGGTGGCAGAGGTGACTCTTGGCTTGGCCAAATTTCAGGACTGCGAAGTGCCAGAATGGGGTCCCAGCCTTGGTCTTTGCTCCCCAACACCTCCTCTGCCTTCCATCCTAACCACCTTCCAGGATCTCAGGGACACTAATGGCTCCCTCTCTTATTCCCGCTTGTATCACTTCAAAACTCCTGAGGCCAGAAAGACTGCTAGCCTCATCCCATGGACTTCCGCTCCCATCATCTCTGGCTCAGACAAGGGACTGCTGCTGCCCTCCCTGCACACCCCGAGATACCCCATCTCTCACCCAGACTGGTCCACTCCATGTTGAGGCAGTCCCCCTTTTAAGTTTTTAACTTTTATTTTTATGCACGTAGGTGTTCTGCCTGCATGTACATGTATCTTTACGCACCACATGCATACAGTGGGAGGCCTGAAGAAAGCATTGGATTCTCAGGTACTGGAGTCACAAACAGTTGTGAGCCACCATGTGGGTACTAGGAATTGAACCTGGATCTTCTAGATGAGCAGCTATGGCTCTTAACTGCTGAGCCATCTCTCCACCACCCACCACTCCCCTTTCTTGAAAGTCACATCAGACCCTTTCTTCAAGTGTGTGTGTGTGTGCGTGCGTGTGCGCACGCACACACACACACACACACACACACACACTCATGTACACATGCATGCACATGCATCCACAAACACTTCCAAGCTGGTTGAGCCAGTTCTCTGTTCAACACCCAACACTGTCCACAGTCTATCCTCACAGCCATGGGTTTTTCCTTTCTACCTCACTGTGAGTTCCACGACGCCTTTCTCCTCCTAGATAAGGGGAGAGGATCTCACAGGTGAGGTCCATGTAGTGGGCCAGTCTGGGGCCTTGCACAATACCCCAAGGTGCCCAGAACATTAAAGCCTTTTAGTAAGGGAGAAGACAAGTGACTGGCTGTAGTGTCAGACCACAAGAAACACCAGCACCTCGTCCAGGCCAAGAACTGTCTCCTCTCATTCCAACTGCAAACCGTGTGACAGCTGATGATGGCTCTGAATGGGGCTAACCAGGAGTGTTCTCTCTAAGTGATATGGCGGCGTGTGTGCCAGTACACCCGCTGTACGCAAGTCCTCATGCCCCTCCCAGCCTGCTCCCATCATCAGCCCCAGCAGCCAGCTGGAAATGTTTGGGTAGCTTCCCCCTAAGTATTCCTGAAGAGTCTTCCAAGTCCACAACAGACAGCTTGTTTTGCTTTTGTGTATAAATGAAATCTGACTTCATGCTGCACTCTGACTGTTTAAAAAGCCTCTCTGCACTGCAGGGACCCAGTCCACTCCACAGAGAGGGAGGGTACGGTCCTTCCTTCTTCACACACCCTGGCTGCTACCCTACTGTTTGGTGGTCACCAGTCAGGCTTTTAGGACAGGCTGGTGCAAACATCAGACTTCACTGCTGTGACTTTCTTGCCCTGTTGTGAACCCCTTTTCTCCCCCAGGGAGAGGGCACAGAGAAAACTGGGCACTCTCTCCCTATTTCTTCCAGCTTCCTCCTGCCTTTCTTGCTCCACTCTTTGTCCCCACCTCTTTATTATCCACAAAAGGCAAAGGGAGAAACTGTCTCCTGGAGCCAGATGGCCCTCCCAACCCCCTTCTGGGTTCTGCCCAAAGCAGCAGGCAGCCAGGGAGTTGGGCCTCCGAGGACAACTAAGGCTGCCAGAGTAGGAATCGAGGTGGAACACACAGTGTGATACACAGAGACACAGCACCTGCCTGTTCGGCTGAAGCTTCACCTGCCCCTAGGAAGACAAAGCCAGTGCAGGGGTGAGCTCCACCCACACCCCTTCCTGACCCAAGGTTCAGGGATGCTATGTCTCCAACCTGCCCTCCTGGTTGCTTCATCTGCTGAGCCATTATGAAGTAACAGTAACAACCTAGCTAGTCTTCTGCCACCCTTCAGGGTTAGTAGCACTTCAGGCCTGGCTGTGTCCTGTGTTCTTGAACTCAGCAGAAGTCCTTTTGTCCACTGTGTGCCTTCCTACTATGTGTCTGGCAGTGAACCAGGCTCTGGAAAGGCGAGTGGAAAAAGAGCCAGCCAGTTTCTGAGCTCTGAGAGCAGAGTATTTGGATGGATGGAATGGATGGATGGGATAATGTGGTAGTTTGAACGTAACTGGCCCCCTATAAACTCATAGGGAGTGTCACTACTAAGAGGAGTGGTTCTGTTGAAGTCAGTATGGCCTTATTGGAGAAAGTGTGTTTCTGTGGAGGTTGACTTTGAGGTAACCTATACTCAAGCTACACCCAGTGACATAGTTCACTCTCTGTTGCCTAAGGATGGATATGTAGAACTCTCAGGTCATTCTCCAGCACCATGTCTGCCTGCTTGCTGCCATGTCTTGCCATGATGAAAACTGAGTAAACCTCTGAAACTGTACACACTATAACAACTAAATGTTTTCCTTTATAAGAGTTGCCGTGGGGCTGGAGAAATGGCTCCACAGTTAAGAGCACCAGGTACTCTTCCAGAGACCTTGAGTTCAATTCCCAGAACCCACATGGTGGCCCACAGCCATCTGTAGAGGGATTTGATATCCTCTTCCAGCATAAAGGTGTACATGCAGACAGAGTAGTCAATCAATCAATCAGTCAGTCTCTAGGGGCTGGGGAGACAGACAGCAGTTAAGAGTACACTGGCTGTTCTCCCAGAGGATCCAGGTTCAATTCCCACTACTCCCACTTGCACCTCACAACTGTCTATAACTCCAGTTCCAGAGGATCTGAAATCCTCACACACCAATGAACATAAAATAAAAAATTTTTAAAAAGTTGCCATGATTATGGTGTCTCTTCGCAGCAATAAGAAATCCTAACTAAGACAGATTGAATGGATCTATGGATGATTGGTAGATAGATGTCTGCATCTGACCTTTCTAAAAATCTCATTGCACCTCTGATCATTATCAGGTGGACAGAGTAAGTAAGCCCAGCTTTGTTTACTCCCATGACCGTGGAAGGACCATGAGCAGAATTTTCTAACTCTGGCCTTTTTATCAAAATACCTATCACACTCACTGAAAATACAGACTCTGGAGAAAGACTGCCCCAGGTAAGGCCTAGAACCCAATGATTTAAAAATCTACCAGAATGACTGGGGTCACTGGGAAGCTTGAGGCAACTGCAGTTCCCAGTGCCTCCCCCCATGTAATTGTCACCTCCGGCTACCCTGGGGGAGCCTTCCCAGAGTTAACTTGGCTCTGCAACACCTACATAAGACTCCTTTCCCCTTCCAGGCTGGCATCTTTGTCCACAGTACCCAGAGCATAGATGCACATCCTCTCTGCCACCAACACCAGCCCATGCATTATCCTATGCTGGGCTCAGTCAGGCCTGACGTCCCCCCAACCCTGACCAATGTTCTCAACAGTTCTATACTTCAGATGTGTAGGAGTGGCTGCCAAGCCCTTCAGCAACCCCATCTTAACCCCAAGAGACTGGAGACCCGGATCACATGACGTCAGTTTCCAGGCCTGGCTACTGGAGGCTCCGAAGCTCTTCCCTCTAGTTTTCTTCTGGTTTTAGAGTGTCCTGAGTCAGTTAGGCCATTCCATCTGGAGACCTCAGCAAGACTAAAGAAGACGAGGAAGGGAGTCCTCCACCCCCCACCCCACCCCAAGAAACCTGTCTTTGCCGGTAGTGTTCCTATCCTACCTGGCTTGTGGCCCAGCTCCATGGACTCTGGCTCTGGGACCCGCAATTTCTGAGCTTGGCCCTGTAGACAAAGCAGCACAGGCTGAGTGGTTTCAGGTGACATTTTCCAAAAAGGACGACAGCTGAGAACTGATCAGAGAGGCCCCAGAGGTCCAGCCAGCCCCGACCAGGCTCCCCATGCAGCAGCTGTCCTTGCTGTTTCAGCATCCAGCTCAGCTCAGGCCCCAGAACCACCCACCATTCACCAGATGCTCCGGCTAGCCAGGGCCACCACCTGGGTTTCCGTGGTCCTTCTCACATAACCGTGTCACTGGGATTCTCTTACTCTCTCCTGATCTCCCACATCTTCCTCCTCTCTTCCACCAGCTCCAGGAGGCCCTGGCTTTGGGACCCCTGCCTCAGTCCCCCCTCTGCCATTTGTTTCAAACTGTCACATGGTTCTTCATGGATGATTGGGTGAAGGATCTGTGCTCCCAAGTTGCCTCTGTTCCTTCTATGGCCTCTGCATAACATAGCTTAAAACAGGCATCTTGGGGTGAGGGGAGCATGAAACCCAGGGACTCATGAATGCCTGGTTGAGCCTCACCCCAAGTTCATTTTACCCATTGGTTGTTCACGGAAGGAGAGGGAAGTCCATTAGGAGTTTCTGGAAAGGGACCCAGAACCCACGACCATCTTTTTCTTGTTTATATTCCCTCATTTTGAGCACATATGGAGTCATCCCCCACGTTTCTACAAATGTAGTGATGTCAGTAATGAAGCCTGGCCTGATAGCTTTTTTAAACTCAGGGAAGGACAGAATAGAAGCAGCAAGTGAGGGCTGGAAGAGTGTGCTGGCTTCATTTCCGTTGCTGTGATAAGACACACTGACAAAAGCAATTGGGGAAAGAGGGTTTCTTTTAGCCCACAACGCCAGGTGCAGTCCATCCAAGCAGGAAAGAGTCGTTGCAGTGGCAGGAACTTAAAACAGCTACTCACATCCCACCCACAGTTAAGAGCAGAGAGGATGGAATGCTTGTGAGCTTGCTACTTAGCTGGCTCACTTTCTCCACTGTTATATAGCCCAGGACCCAAGCCTGGGGAATGGTGGTGCCCACAGTGGGTTGTGTCCTCCCACATCAGTGAATGTAATCAAGACAATCTCCTACAGATGTGCCCACAGGCCAATCTGAGCTAAAGAACCTCTCAGTAAGATTCTCCTCTGCCCAGGTGATTCTAAAATTAACCATCAAAGGGATCTCCGAGGGCTGAATCAGAGAGACTCTGCACGCGTACGTGTGTGTGTGTGTGTGTGTGTGTGTGTGTGTGTGTGTGTGTGTGTGTATAACTGTTGACCAGCAAGATGATTTGCTTTTGCTGGTAACCTCAAATCAGGTAGGAACCAGATCAACTTTATTCCCTTGAAAACTGTTAGTCAAAACTCCCTACTAATTTTGACTAAATTTCGTGGGGTCAAGGCTTAGAATGCATGAGGCCCTAAGTCAATCCTCTGCACCACAAAATAAAAATTAACATTGATAATTGTGCCTTTTCTGATATGACTCCCCCTAGGTTCACAGGCTGGCCAATCCTCGAGTACAGACTGGACCTAGTGGCTTGTTTCTTGATCAAAATGACATGATGAATCCTGGCTTAGATCCATGACATTTGCCTTCCTCTCCCTGACTTTCTTCAGTTGACTTACTCTGACTCACCATGCATGAACCCGACCCATGCAGAAGCCATGTGGAGGGGACTGCAGCAGTCTCTGGCCAGCAGTTCCTGAGAAGCACGGGCCACAGCTCCCAGTGTCCTCAAAGAACCAAGTGAGCCCTGTCCCTGAAAGACCTCAACTCAAAAGTGAAGCCTCCTCCACCTGACCCACTGTGCAGTCGGCCATGGCCATCAGTGGCCCTGGCCGCCCTTGCTGTGTTCTCTCCCTTTTCAGACCTATTCTCTAAATTAGTGTCCTGAACTCATTGCAAGAAGTAGCCAGGAAACTGGCTGACTGGAATACCCTTTCCTCAGACAAGGGGATGCCATCCCTGAGGAGAAGCCCCTGCTTCTGGTGCATGACTTGGGCAGAGCTTTCTGAATGCAGGCAGGAACTGGATCTCATGCCAACGCCATCCTCTTCCCTGAAATCTTGATTCATTCCATATCTGACTTCTTCCAGGTCACTCAATAAACCTACATTCTTTCTCCTCAACACATATGTTGGACACGAATTTTTCCACATGGGACCTTCCAAATCTGAGTCTTTGTGAACCATAACTTGGTACCTCTGAAAACTTAAGTAACAAACAAACAGATAAAAACCCCTGGGACTTTTAAAAATTTGAAGCCACTGTGGTATCTTTATGCGATAGTGGCAATATCTCATCAACATACATTTTGATACCAAATCGGGGTGTTGCCAGGGCAAACAAATGAGATTAATGGGGGATTGTTCTGAACCAAACAATAAGTACCTCTCTGCTGGCTGGAGGAGGCTGGGATATGTGGTAGGAAAATCCTCCATTGCCTTAAGTCCCAGATGAGCAGGATCAAGAAGCGGATGCTGCTGTCAAGGGCACACTGAGCAGGAAGGTACCATCAGCAGGATTTAGAGAAAGAAGTCCCTTGATATACAGTAGCAGAAACCTGGGCACTGTTTCTTGGGGTGACATGGAAGGAAGGCGGCAAAGCATTTGACAGACAAACCAGCCACGCCTGGACTTGGAACAGCATGTTCCTTCCTGCTCCTTGTAGGGAATGACCATTAAACACAAGGGAGCCTGGCTTCCACGCTTTGAAAGTTCTCATACTTGCACAAGCAAGATGGGTCAACAGGTAAAGGTACTTGCCAACAAACGTGATGCCCTAAATATAATCCCTGGAACCCACATGGTAGGAGAAGTGAACTGACTCCCACACGTTGTCCTCTGACTTCTACATGTGCACTTTAGTGCACACACATGACATGTGTAAGTGCGTGTGAGGGGGTACACAATAAGATACAATGAAAGTATTCTTTCCACACGCCAAAAGATGTACAACTAAGAAATGGTTCTGCGCATGGGCACAGGAAACCACTTCCTAAATATAACCCCAGTAACACAGACACTGAGAGGAACAATTAATAAATGGGAAATCCTGAAACTGAGAAGCTTCTGTAAAGCAAAGGACACGGTCAACAAGACAAAACGGCAGCCTACAGAATGGGAAAAGATCTTCAATAACTCTACATCAGACAGGGGGCTGATCTTCAAAATATACAAAGAACTCAAGAAATTGGACACCAAAAGATCATATAATCCAATAAAAAAATGGGATATAGACCTAAACAGAGAACTTTCAACAGAGGAATCTAAAACGGCTGAAAGACATTTAAGAAAATGCTCAACATCCTTAGCTATCAGAGGAATGCAAATCAAAACAACTCTGAGATTCCATCTTACACCTGTGAGAATGACCAAGATCAAAAACACTGATGACAACTTATGCTGGAGTGGTTGTGGGATAAAGGGAACACTCCTGCATTGCTGGTGGGAGTGCAAACTGGTACAACCCCTTTGGATATCAGTATAGTGATTTCTCAGAACATTAGGAAACAACCTTCCTCAAGACCCAGTAATACCACTTTTGAGTATATACCCAAAGGATTCTCAATTAAATCACAAGAACATGTGCTCAACTATGTTCACAGCAGCATTATTTGTCATAGTCAGAACCTGGAAACAACCTGAATGCTCCTCTACCAAAGAATGGTTAAGGAAAATGTGGTACATTTACACAATGGAGTACTACACAGCAGAAAAAAATGACATCTTGAAATTTGCAGGCAAATGGATGGAGCTAGAAAACATCATATTGAGTGAGATAACCCAGTCACAGAAAGACAAATGTCATATATACTCACTCCTAAGTGGCTTTTAGACATAAAGCAAAGAAAACCAGCCTACAATTTACAATTCCAGAGAACCTAGACAACAAAGAAAACCCTAAGAGAGACATACATGGATCTAATCTACATAGGAAATAGAAAGACAAGATCTCCTGAGTAAATTGGGAGCTTGAGGACCATGGGAGAATGTAGAAGAGGAGGGGAAAGGAAGGGAGGGGAGTGGAGAAAAATATATAGCTCAATAAAAACAATTTAAAAAAAAAAAGAAATGATTCTAGGGAGTAGGGAGCCAGTGCAGTTGCTAACATGCTTGCTGCAAGCATGAGGGCCTGAGTTTATGGCCAGCACCCGTGTAAAACACCAGGCGTGGTGGCACGTGGCTGAAATCCCAGAGATGGGGAGGCGGAGATAGGAGCCTCGAGGATCTCTGGTCAGACAGCCTAGACTCCTTGGTGAGATACCAGCCAGATAAAAAAAGGAAGAAGAAAAAAAAAAGGTGGTGGCTCCTGAGGAAAGACTCCTTGAGGCTGACCTTTGGTCTCTAAACATAGATACATAGAGATCCATGCATACATACACATACACGTATGCACATGCTCACATGAACATGCACACACGTGCCTACACATAAGAAAAGGCTCCGAGTACTCAGGAGAAGGCCAGCAGTTGGGTGTACCACCTGCTAACGTCGTGGGAAGATAAGGAGACTAGACCATTCTTCAGCCACACAGAGGACTCTTTTAACAGTGGTTCTCAACCTGTGGGTGAGGACCCGTTTGGGGGCCACATGACCCTTTCACAGAGGTCACCTAAGACCATCCTGCATATCAGATGTTTGCGTTATGATTCATAACAGTATCAAAATTACAGTTATGAAGTAGTAACATAATTTTATGGCTGGGGGTCCCCACAACTGTATTAAAGGGTCACAGCATTAGGAAGACTGAGAACCACTGTATGGGAATAAAGGCAACACCTCTTTAAGGCTATTCAGGAAGCTTCCTCAGATAAACAAGACATGACCTCTGTCCAGAGGGACTCACAGGCTGTACCGTGAGTTATCAAACTGTCAGCAAAGTGCTGCCAGCTGGCCGTGCAAGGGATGCAGAGTGTGTGGTACGAGCAGAAACCATGGACCACAATTTTAAGACATCGCTCAGCCTGGACGTGAGTTAACAGTACAGGATGTCTAGTGAAGAGCTTCCTGCCTTAGAGCCAGTTCAAGGGTCATTCAATGTCTGTCTGTGGGACTCAGCACCGCTGGGGACCCAAACATTGTGTGTCTCCTCCTTCCTCATTCCCAACAGGAGTGCCTGCAGGATTCCCCGTGCCTGAGACTTCCTGGCAGCTGGTGAGTTCAGGAAGATCACTGGTGGTGGACTCTGTGAGGAACCCCACCAAAGCCCCACCCATGCCTGAACTGAATTTGCCCATTCTCTAGTTCTCTGTCATCTCCCCTCATCAGGTGAGCTGACAGAGATCCCAAGGGGGTGCATGTCTGATCCCCGTGAGAGGGACACATGTCTGTGGGGACCAGCTGGAAGGCCCTCAGGGAAACTCTGCTTCCCAGTGTTGTTCACGCCTGTGAGGCAGACAGGACCTCATTTGGTCAAGTCAGCTGACTGGGGTGAGAATGAGGAATGTCACCTCATGTGACAGACAGGATGGGCGTCTGCCTTTGTTCACATGCTCTCTCAGGCTGTCTTGCTTTCTGGGCTCTGTTGAAGGCCAATGGCCGTATTCTATGTGCATTTCTATAGGCATCATGTGGAGAGGTAAGCTAGCCTCTACCCAACACCATGTGGAGAGCTCATTCTCTGTGAGAGGCCTTGGAAAAGGATCCTGGAGACCAAAGTCTCAGCCCACACCATGACTGCAGCCTGGGAGAGAAACTGAGACAGGACCCTCCACAACTGTGTCCATGTACCCAATCCACTATGAGGCTATCAACACCAGCACTGTAAGCTGCTAAATGCTGGGGTGATTTGTTACACAGCAAGAGCTAACTGCTACAATTCATATTAGCACTCTAGGGGTGGTTTGAATAGGAATGGCCCCCATAGGTTCATATGTTTGGTCTTTAGGGAGTGGCTCGATGTATAGAGATCAGGAGGGTGGGCTTTGGGGTTTCAGAAACCCAAGCCAGGCTCTCGGCTCCCCCCGCCTCTCCTGCAGCTCCAGATATAGAACTCTCAGCTACTCTCTAGCACCACGCCTGCCTGTCTGCTGCCATGTCATGATAATGCACTAATGCACTAAACCTCTGAACTGTAAGTCAGTCCCTAATTAAATGCTTTCCTTTGTAAGAGTTGCCATGGTCATGGTGTCTCTTCAAAGCAATAGAGCAGTGATTAAGAGAGAAGTAGGCACCAGGGAGTGGGGTATTGTTGTGTCAGACCTGATCTTGCTGCTTGCTGATGGAATGTGGACTTTGGAAGTTTGGACTAGAAAAGCAGTTGAATGCTTTAAGTGGGGCTTAACGGGCCATACTACAGAAGCACGCAAGGCAGTGGTGCTGAGCAAAAGCAATGCAGATTATGACATCTTAAGAGTGTCAGTGAATGACCTCGAGATTGTTCTTGTGATATTTTGGCAAAGAATGTGACTGCTTATTGCCCTTGTCTGAAAAGTCTGCCTGAGGCTAAATTGAAGAGTTTTGGATTAATGATGCTGGCAGAGATTTCAAAACAGCCTAGTTTTGACCGTGGGTCATGGTTCTTAGTGGCCAATCTTATGTAGATCTATAGTAAAAAGGAGCGAGCTGAGCAAGGTAAAAATACAAAATGTACAGACTGAGGAGAAAAGGGGCACCAGGAAGTGGAATAAAACTAAGTCCTGTGTTTGAAGAGATAAACAGATTAAAGAAAAGCCTGGTGTTGAATGTAACAGAGAGAGTGGTGACCTCAGGGCCAGAATCCACCCAGCTAAGCTTCCAACTTGCAAAAAATAAATTTAGGGATGGGCATGGTGGCACACACCTTTCATTCCAGCACTTGGGAAGTAGAGGCAGGCAGACCTCTGAATTCAAGGTCAACCTGGTCTACAGAGTGAGTTCTAGGACAGCCAAGGTTAGACAGTGAAGGAAACCATCAAAACCAGAGAGGTGATGTAGATGGTAATGTAACAAGCCGGCCCTGACCCAGCCCCAGCAAGCAGTTTTCCAGCTTTGGACATGCGGTACTGGCTTTAGAGTCAAGGATACAAAAAAGGGGTTATAGAATCTCCGTCTATGGCTAAGGAAAGCCACTGAGGCCAGACATATGTCAGGGTTGTCCCTGCATGGAGACCCAGAGAGGCTATTGCTTGAAGTGGTGTAGGTGAAGCCTGGATTGCCTTGGAGACTCCAAGATGTTGGAGATGCCAGAGCTGCGGGATACCTGCCTAGGAAGGCTGCTAACAGGGAGTGGAAACAGCCCAAGAGAGAGAAGTGTGTTGCAGTCCACAAAACTGAAGGCAGTTGGAGATCGGAAGAGCGTTTTGACATCAGACATGGAGATCCAGAATTTGGAGTTTGCCCAGGTGGTTTTGTTCTTGCTTTGGTCCAGTGTTTCCTCACTATGCTCCCTTTCCTTCCTTCTGGAAGGGTAATGTGTATCCTGTGCCATTGTATGTTTGAAGTACGTGATTTGCTTTTTTATTTTGATTTTTACAGGAGTTACAGTTAAGAGAGTGCTGTGAGTCTCCGAAGAGACACTGAACTTTTAAACTGTGTTGAGACTGTGATAGACTATGGGGACTTTTAAAGTTGTACTGAATGCATTTTTTTATTTATTATGTGTACAGTATTGTCAGTATTCTGTCTGCATGTATGCCTGCATGCCAGAAGAGGGCACCAGATCTCACTACAGATGGTTGTGAGCCACCGTGTGGTTGCTGGGAATTGAACTCAGGATCTTTGGAAGAGCAGGCAGTGCTCTTAACTGACTGAATGCATTTTTACATCATGCTATGACTATAAGCCTTTGGGGGCCAGAGAGTGGAATGTGGTGGTTTGAGTAGGAATGGCCACTAAGACTCATATATTTAGTCATCAAGGAGTAGCTCTACTTGACAGAGATTAGGAGGTGTGGCCTTTTTGGAGGAAGTGTGTTACTGGAGTGGGTTTTGGGATTTCAGAAGCTCAAACCAATCCCAGTTTTTTTTTTCTCTCTCTCTCCCTGCTGCCTGTAGATCCGGATGTAGAACTCTCAGTTCCTCTCCAGTACATTTCTGCCTGTGTGCCGCCATGCTTCCTGACATGATGACAATGGACTAAGCCTCTGAACTAAGCCAACCCAACGGTTTCTTTAAAAGAGTTGCCATGGTCATGGTGTCTCTTCACAGCAACAGAACAGTGACTAAGATACACTCCCAGAGCCAGAAGATTGGTGTGTCTTCAGAAGGACCTACAGTGATGCTCAGAGTCTCTGTGAACTTACTGTCATTAAGGAGAAGATGTGGGTCAGGGAGGAAGTAGGATCAGGGGTGGGACTAAATAGGAAAGGGAGTGTCTAACATGCAATAGGCCTTGTGATCCATCTTGAAGTCAAGTGAAGTTCAGGTTTGTGCTTTCGGATTAGCTTTCTGATCATAGCTGGTCCCCCAGCCCCATTCACAACCCAACATGCCCCCCCATAGCTACCCCTTGCCCCAGAAGTACAACCAGTCAGAGCAGTCTTTGCTAGCTAACACAGAAGTTGGGGTCACAACCAGTAACTGACCTGGAGAGGAAGGTCCTGAGAGGCACTGATCGAGGAGGGAGAAGATGCGCGCAGCTGCAGCCTGGGCACCTGGCACTCACAAGCAGGTCTGAGTGGGGAGAAGGAAAATGAAACTCCAGGTGGTAGGGGAGCCCCAGACACCTCACAGGTCCCTCTGCCTCACCTCCCCAGGTGAACCACTCCAGAAGGTCAGACAGAGTAACACTGATACCCCAGAGGACCAGTGGGTTACTAAGGAGCAGACTTCCAAGCTGTTCATTGGAGTTGCCATGGTGACACTGTACACTGGCCTTTGTTACCTCAGAGGCTGATAAGCTCACCTTACCATGGTTGAGGGACCAAGACCCTTCCTGGCATATCCTCTCAGAAATGTCCACTGAGCAGCCACCAAGGCCGGGTTCAAAGAGCTCAGACCAAGTACAAAAAGCAAGGGGATGGTAGACAATGTGACCGAGTCTGTCTGGAAAGAGGGGCCATTTGAGCTGGATCTTGCAGCATGCACAGGAGCTCACTGGTTTAGAAGAGACGGACGGTGAGAGCAGTGAAGGTGTTCAGGATCCCAGATGTGTGTGGTTCAAAGTGAGGGATTCTCGGCACCTGAGCTGGATGTGGGGAATCGGGGAACAAAATTAAAATACGGGTGCAACAATGAAGGTCCTCTCTGCCTTTAACTTCAGGGCTGGCTGCAGATGAGCTCAAGAAAGAGATGTCTACATAGCGATGTGGAGGCAGGACCATGGCTGTGGACAGGAGCTCTGCCCGCCAGCAGGTGCAGAGGAGGTGGGCCTTCTAAGTGATCTCCCTGGGAGACAGGAACACCGAGCTAAATCCAGGATCCTAGGGGCCCACTACTTATTAGATGATGTTTTTCTTTCAGTTATGAGGCCCAAGCTGGTCTCAAGTTCTGACAGTCTTACCCTCAGCCTCCAGTGTGCTGGATAACAGGTACATGCTGCTTGCGCCACATTCTCTAGGGATCCTGCAGATCCAGACAGAGCCGGCCCATCCACAAACCTCTCAGTTTAGTACACATTACTAGCCCAGGTTGCAGGAGTAGGGGGTCTAAGAACAGCCATCCGGCATCTCAGAAAGACTACAAGCGGAGGGCTGGCCAGAGCCAGTGGGGCTCATCCTGAGGTTCCCTTGGGCACAATGATGCAGGTACACATGGCTGATGGTGGGGCACTGCTCTGTGCTCTGCTGGATAGAGAGGCATAGGTTCCTGTTGGCTTTTTCAGCCCCTCACTGTGTGAGTCAGTGAGGAAAATAGACGTCAGTCTTGTTCTGTGTGGTCCTGGGGGGGGGGGCAACTCCCTATTCACTTTGCCCTGCTTTGTTGTCTATAAACAAGTCACACACACACACACATGTACACACACAAGGAAGAGGGTCCCACAGGACATGCAGGCAGACACCACAGAAAGCCTCATTGGACTCTGAGTCAGATCTCCTTAGAGGTTTCTCTCACCTCCATAGCCACAGGTCCTGGTAAACCAGATGATGTCACCTCTCTGATCAGAACCTTCCAGAAGTAGAAACGGAAGTAGTCCTCTTGACCTGCGAATCTCTCCCTTCCACTCTGCCCATGCTCCCCGTCCACGGCCGAGCTGAGCATAACAGCCCCAAGCCCTTCACATTAGCTCTTCCTTCAAAGCTGCCTCCCTTCCCAGATGCCTTCGGGGCCTGATGCAGGACTCCTGCTCACTTCCAACACTCATGACAGCTGCTTTAACACTGCACTGACGGAGCAGCTGGGGTCGGAGGAGCAGGAGAGGGTCACTTGTCCTTCACCCCCGAGGATGCTTGGGTCCAACCAAGTTCTGAGAGGGGGAACTGGCATGGGAAGGGGAAGGTGACAGAGATGAGGCCCAGCCTGCAGCCTCAGCGCTCCTACCCTATTGCTCTTGGGTGCTTCCTCCCCAAAGAACAGGGTCCTGGCCCTCCAGGACCCTCTTTCACTCTGAAGGGCTGGACAGGAAAGAGCCAGCTCTCCAGCTGCTGGGACCTGGATTTCACCTAGCAACCTCAAAGTTAGCTTTTGGAAAAAACTCAAGATTTGTCAGCAATGGTCCTTCTGTGTCTTCAGGAAACTACCTATAGTGGCTTCCTGCTACTACTGGCCAGGCTTGCAGAGCCCCTTAATGGAGCTGTCCCCCACCCTTCCACCATCCCCAGAAGGTCTACTAGGGGCCAACAAGGGAGTCAAGACCAGGGTTACTTCACTTCTGCTCGATTTGGAACAGGTGGGCAAGCCTGTGGTGCGTCTTTGCTGTCTCTAAAAGGCTAATTTCTCTCCATCCTCACTCTCAGGGAGTGGGGCCTACAGAGAGGGCTCGGTTCTGGGCCAGTCTTGGCTTCATCTCTCTGTCTTCCTCATTGTCCTTTGTACATCCCCTCAGATAGGTGCCAGCATCCTCTGTGGCAGAACATCCCCAAGTGTTATGTGACAATCTCCTCAGAATTGAAACCTTCCCTCCAGGAGTGGCATGTGTGTGTGTGTGTGGGGGGGGGGTCTCCAGAGGTAAATAGAAAACACCTGTTTGGAATAACAAGAACTTGAAAAGATTCCTGAGTCTCCTCTCCCGCAATGTAACAAAGAACCAGAGTTCTGGGGGAGAGCACCCGCAGCAGCAGAGCTGCAGACTTTCTCAACCTGTGGAGCTGTCTGCAAGCTGTGCAGAGAGAGCCCCAGGGCCGCAGTTCCTGTGAGTTGTCATCCATGTTGAGGTGAGCTTTGGTGTTGCAGCTGCTTCTGAGTTATCCCTTTCTAAGTAACCCCTCACCCACACTCCCCGTGAGTAACCCAAATAAAAACTTGTCCAAGTTGGACATCAGCACAGTTGTTACTTTGGTATGTCGTAGGTTCCCTTTTTGGAATGAATAGATGTGTGTGTGTGTGTGTGTGTGTGTGTGTGTGTGTGTGTGTGATGTCTTCTTAGGAAAAGTCTGCCACAAAACACAAGAGAGGGCAACCAGTTGCCTTAGCCGAGACCAAGTACGGCAACAATGTCCTCTGCATAGCCATCTTGGCTAAAGGTCGACGGAGGGGGTGGAACCCAGGGCCAGGGCGCAGACATTTCCTGAGAAAAGGCACTTTATTCCAGTGTGAGGGGAGGAAGGCACTCACAGCAATTCTAAAACCCACCAATCTCCATTGCCTAAGAGGTGTGAACCCGGGGCAGGTCACACTGGCCTCACTGAAGGGGACTGGCTGAATTTGGTGTGCAGAAAAGGAGGCTGCGCACACTCAGGCCTTCCCACTCTTCCCCTGGGACACACGGGTCTCCGGGGGTGCCCTGCGGAACCACTCCGACCAGGAGCCATCATAAACAGCCACGTCAGGCTTGCCACAAAGATAGGCAGCCAGGGCAATATGGCAGGCCGTGACCCCCTTGCGACATGTGGCGATGAGGGGCTGGGAGAGGTCCACTTTTTTGTCCTGGAAGATGGCACGCAGCTCCTCTGGGCTCTTCTCAAAGCCGTCTTTAGTCAGGAAGTTCATGAAGGGCATGTTGACTGAGCCACGGATGTGACCTGAATCCAGTCCTTGAGTAGAAATAGAAGACATGAGTTAGGGGAGACATGGGAATAGGAAGTAGAGGACCTGGGGCCACACCAATAAAAGTGATGTCTTTGCTCTCTTAGCAACTCAGTTTCTTGTCTGTTCTGCTTATTTTCAACACTCAAGTTGTAAGAGCCAGGACTGCAGCCCCTGCCCCATGACCTATCTTGATGGCTGTCCCAAGCTATTTCTGCGTGAGAGGGCATCCACATGCATTGCAGGCCCTCCATCCACATCCATCGCAGGCCCTCCTTCTAACTTTTCCCCTAACTTATGCAAATTGCCTCTGCTCTCTACACCTCAGGTTTTCTCACCTGTAAAATGGGCTCGGTAGTACACATCTGTCTCCTGCAATTACTAGGTAGAGCAGGAGGAATGAATTTACATAGAAGCTACATACTGTGCTGGCTGCCAAGGACATGGTGTAAGAAACTGTCTGGCCCTCCTGGGCAGCAGTTTGCAGGAGTACGGAAGCTGACTAGCTTTGTGAGTCAGTAAATAAATTCGCCTGTAAAGCTATTTTACAGGTGGAAACACTGAGGTGTGCTAACATAAAATGACTCGGCTATAGACACAAAGAAGGACAGGCAGGCCAAGGGCCATGGCCCAGTCTTGGTGCTGCTGTGAGGCACATAGTTGTGAAAAGAGAAGGGACCTGGTACCAGACACGTGTTCAAATCCTAGCTCTGCCACTTACTACTCTGGTGACATTCAGTAAGTACTGTCACCTCTCTGCACCTCAGTTTCTCTCTAGGGAGTGAATGCCCCTGGGTGAGGGTAAATGAACAAAGACAAATATTGAGCTGGGTGTGGTGGTGCACACCTTTAATCTCAGCACTAGGGAGACAGAGACAGAGGCAGGGGGATCTCTGTATGTTTGAGGCCAACCTGGTCTACAGAGTAAGTTCCAGGACAACCAGGACTGTTACACAGAGAAACCCTGTTTCGAAAAACAAACAAAGGCCAATATTGAACCCTAAAGATGCCTGCCCCCATGCTGTGGCTCCCAATGCTGTGCTTCTCCTAGGTACAGGGGTTGTGCCATCCCCCTCCACACACCTCTGAAGCTATAGAGAGGGCAGGGCAGAGGTGGGGCAGACCAGGGTTTGTTCTAGAACACAACCAGCATGAGTGGTGGGTATGCACAGTAACACACATCTGCAATCACTGTATGCTGGAGGCTGAGGCAGGAGGATCAATAGTTTGAAGCTAGCCTGGTCTATAGAGTGAGTTACAGATCAGTCTGGGCTATAAAGTAAGACCTTGTTTGCAAAACACTAAACCAATAAAAGAGGAAGGCACTCTTGCAGACAACAAAGATGGGCCACTGGCTGTTAGTGCCCGAAGGGCTCATGCCTTATCAGTCCCTGCATGCCCGGCCATTTCTCTCTTCCCTGTGCACCTTGCACCCCTCCAAAGACAACAATGAGAGTAAGGCCCATGCTAGAACTGCCTCTATCTCTTCAGGTTCCCCAAATCCCCACCACCTTTAAACTTGGACCACGGGGCCAGACTGAGACAGCATGGTGAGAAGCGAAGGACAGGGCTTTGATTGCTATGACGAAGTCACATCCCAGCACTGAGCAGCATCAGACAGACAGGAAAGCTTGCCCCCTGTGCTTCAGTCTCTCTCCTGGACGTAAAAGGCTCCAGTGAACTCCAGAGCACAGTGTGTACACGTTGGTCAATGAAACAATGTGGGAATCCTCTCATCCCAAAGAAGATTCTAGAATCACTAGTCCAAGCAGTCCTCTGACTGAACACATGTCCCTGCTCGCAAAGGGCAGTGACCTCTAGAGATGTCTTCCCGCTGTGACCTGAAACCAGCTATGTGTAACCCTGTCAGTGAGGAGCAGTTGGCCTATGGACATCAGAGGTCAGGTTACAGTAGCTTCCCACAGTCGTTGGAGAGCAAGAATATTGGCACTCGGGCCTCTGAGTGCTGTTTTCTTCTTGTACGTGACATGCCAGCTTTATTGTTTTCTTGAGTCTATAAAGGGGGCCTTGTCTGGGTAAGAATGAAGCCAGGGATGCTGGGAAGCCTTGGCTCCAGCCTGAGGAGATAACAGTAGCTACCTATGCCAGAAAGGCTCAGGACCCATTTGGGTTTTTGTTCTTGTTTTGTTTTATTTTGTTCTGTTTTGCCTTTTTTTTGGGGGGGGGGGGCAGCTTAAGAAGTGCATCTCTGTGAACTGTGCGTGGAGGTGAGAGGACCACCCAGGCTAATGTTCCCCATTGGTCCATCCCCCTGGAATTTACTGTTTCAGCGAGGCCAGATGAAGTGAGCTCCAGAGATCTGTCTGTCTCTGCCTCCCCAGTGCTAGGGCAAGCAGAGTCACCAAGGTGGGCTCAGGGGATCTAACCCAGGTCCTTACACTCCCAAGGCAAGGACTTTACTCACTGAGCCCTCTCTCCAGCCTCTGCCTGGGGACTTTAAAGGCACAGAAGCCACAGTCCAGGGAACCCATGGGCGGGGCCAGAGAACTCTGGAACACTGCCAATGGGAGGAAGGGGCCTGCAGCGAGAAGCAGGGCTCCTACCATCGCCCACCCCTGTTCCATGACACTTGCAGCCTCCCCTCCCCACAGTGGGCCTGCCACTGTACAGGCAGCTTCTGGCAACCAGCACCCCAAAAACGGGTTCTCTAGAGAACTGTATCTCCCTCATTCCTCACAAAGCTGAAGAGCCTTTCCTCCTAGCTCTAATGGGAATCAAAGGTTCAGAGAGAGGCAATAACTTCCCCAGGGACACACAGCAGAGGCACACGAAGTCAAGTAGGACTCCAAAGCCTATGTTTTTAGTCACTCTAAGCTCCCCTGGAAAAGAAGGGTGAGGCAGGGGGATTGCTGAGATGACTTCTTGTGTTCCTCAATGGCCTAGAAGTCTAGGAATTTGTGTTCCAGCTTTGGCTGAGGTGACTGAAGTCAGTAGGCACATTAAACTCCCATAGGCCACAGATAGGTATGGTTATTAGAGGCCAGGAAAACCTGTTTGGACCTTTCTTGGCTCTCCCCGCCCCCTCTTATGTTTGCTCAGGCTCACCCCACCCTCCACAACAACTGTAGGCAAGCCTCACTTTGGTGTCTGTAACCCTGAGTGGAGTGGGGCCAGGCCCTCAGCAAGCCTACTGAGGATGCTAGAAGTGACTACATCCAGGAGACTGCAAATCAAAATGCTTAGTATGGACCAACACCTCCCCCTCCTCATCCACGCCCATACCCGTACCTACTCCCAGGAAGATGGGGAAAAAAGGAAATCAAGCAGGTTCTCACAAGTAGGCAGGCTTAGCAACGGCGAAATGAACATACCAGGCCCCAAGATAGCATTCCCATTTTATAGATGAGGAAAACTACAGATGAGAGGAGACAGCCTGTTACTGGCAAGGCCTCCAGAGACCCCTGAATTCTAAAGTCCTCCTCTTCTCTATGATTCTTCCTACTTACTCTGGGTGCCCAGCCCGGGGACTGAGGAACATAGGTCACTTCTGTCCTCATGAGGTAGTGTTCCTTGATGGGGACTGTTTTTCTCTCGGGTGGGTACACACAGCTGCACCGGAGTATCATTTTATTCTGCACCCTTACTCGGGACACTAGGAAGCCTGTGAAGACCCAAGGGGAAGGTGATTGGCCCCAGAGGACAGGAAGTAGCCATGAGGCCTCTGAAGACTTGTTTTGTTTCACTCCCTTCAGGAACACTCAGAGTCAAGTCTTCCCCCACCCCCATGTTTTATGCCTGGACTTCTGAACCCACGGGAAACTCACTGAACCCATCCCAAGCAGCAGACCATGACCTTGGCAGTGTACACTTGTGTCCAGCAAACCCTCTAACAGAATGGGGCAAGTGGCCCGTTCTCTTCTTGTCTAGATGCCCCTGGACTTTGCTCAGTGCCTTCCCTTCCAAAGAGCCCCTTCACCGGCTTGCCACGTGGAACAAAAGGCATGTGCATGTGGCGGGGCTGGGGACCTCTGCTTGTTTATGATTGGGAAATACAAGGTCAAGCCGGGCTGAGTACCCTCCACATCAGAGCACCCGAGTTGGAATGAGAACCCAGGCTCCCTAGCACTCCAGGGCAATCAGAAGAGATAGGAAGTGATGGAGAACAGAGGCTCTGTAGAGTTCAAGCAGGGCACCTCCCCTCTCCAAGCCTCGGTTTTCCTCATCTAAAAATGGTGGGAACGTTACACTTGGGTCCTGTGGCACTCGTTTCTCAGTTTGCTTCTCAGCCTGCTGGGAAAGCTCCACAGACAGCTTCCTCCTCCCTTTCCCCAGCACAAGTTCCAAGAAAAAAAGAAGAAAAAAAAAAACAAAAAACTCTGTGAGTCAAGACCAGGAGGGGCTGTAGGCATTCCATGTCCAGGGGTCTCTGTAAAGTATTGAATGAGCATGAATCTTTCTCTCCCGACCTTTTTCCCAGAGCAAAGCAGGCGGGGACATCAAAGGCCTAGAGAGAGCAGGACTGAGGAGCTCTGGCCACAACTAGATGTGTGGCCTTGACCTGCTCCTGCCTGTGTGCCTCAGCCTCCCTCTGTCCAGTGGGTGAAGGTTTAGTATTAAGACTGTAAAAACAGTGTTGCAGACTTCAGCTGGCAGAAAGGAAGAGACATTTTGCAACAAGTTAGGCAAAATGTTACCCTGAGTTAAGTCATGTCCACAGGACTAAGAAAACTAAGAAAAGAGGTTGCTGGCTACCTGTCCTGAGCTCGGGAAAAGCAAGACCTAGCAGTTGCCTATGCTTAGAAGCCTCTAGAAAGCAGCATTTCCTTTTCTGAAGCTTTTTTGGACTTCTGAGCTGTGCAGACTCCTTCAGCCCTCCCTCCCCCCACACTCACACAAAAGAGGGATCTCTGGGAATACTTGGCACAAGAGGCTCCCCTTAACCCTACGAAGTGGTGATGGGACTGAATGGGTTTATGTCTGGGTTTAGAGCCCTGGTTTAAAACAAATTAGTACTGGGTTCAAATCCCGGCTCTGCCATTTAACTAACCAAGTAGCAATATCCTGGCAGCTCTTCTTCCCCCCCAAGTTAGGGGTATTTCACTGTAACAATATCCTTGGCACACTCTAGGAACTGCTGTAACAGCTCCACAGATGGGCTGCAGCTGCTTGTTGAGGTATTAACAAAGCTGCTTTCAAAACATTAGTCAGGGTCCCAGAAGAGCTCAGGGAAGGTTTCTGTTGGTGTTTGAAAGGGTTTCTGAGATCTAGAGGGTGTGCATGTATTTGTAGACTTCTGTACTATCCTGCAAATGTTTGCTGTGGGTAGGATGTCCTTTGGTACATGTGGTGCATGTGGGAGAGTTGGTCCCTAGAATTGGACATGAGTGGACAGGCCACCAGTCACCTCTACTGATGCAGGTAGCTTGTTAGCACACAGCTATGGGCACACTGGGCCCTCACATATCAGAGCTGCAAAAGCCTTCAAGGTTGGCTGTCCCCTTCCATTTTGCAGATAGAAAGACAAGTCTACATGGAGGGGTTGAGGGTCCCAGCTATTCTGATTCCCCATCCTCTTGTTGACAATCCTCCCCAAAGGCCATAGGGACACCTACCTACTATATCGGGCTCCGGTTCTGTACCCAGGTACCGTCCTTGGGCCCGAGAGTCCACCAGCTGGAACCTTTTAGACTGGAGGTTCTCCAGGACCTGCTCATAGGTCTTGAGCAGGGAGCGGTCCAGTGTGGCTTTGAAAACAGCTGGCTCTGGCCGTGAGGGCTCAGATGTCACCGGGTGGCCCTCCTTCAGCCAGTTCCGGAAACCACCATTGAGCACTGATACCGTGCGGTGGCCAAACACACGGAACATCCACCATACTCTGGGTGCATAGAAGGTACCCAGGTCGTCTCCATCGTACACCACCACGTGTGTGTCGTTGCTGATTCCCAGCCTTCCCACGTAGTCCCCAAAGTGGGCCTCACTGGGCAGCATCATCTCATAAGGCGAAGCCGTGTCCCGGCATTCCTCTATATCAAAGAAGGACGCGCCAGGCACGTGGCGTTCTTGGTACTCTTTGCGGGCCTGGCGGGTCCCGGGAGAGTACCATGACGCGTCCAGCACCCGAAGGCCGGGCCCCAGGCTGCCAGACCGAATGGACTCAGCCAGCCACTTGGTGGAGACCAGCGCCCGGTAGAGCACTTGATGAACCATAGTGTCAGCTCTGTGTGTCACCTGGCGCGGATGGGAACTGGGAAAGAGGCTTGGAGAGAACTGAGTGCGGTGGGCGGAGCCCGGGAGGCGGAGCTGTTGTCCCCACAACACTTTCCCAGCGTGCAACGGTAACTACACCCAGAGCTAGACTGGGGCGTTTGTGGAATAGGGTTGCACATTCCCTAGGAAAAGCCTGCTCCGCCCCTCCCACTGCCCCAGCGCCCTCCCTGTCCGGTCCCAAGGAGAGCTGGTGGGCGTGCCAAGAGCTTCTGAGCGCTCTTATGGCAACAGCTGCTAGGAGGGGTTGGCTCAGGACCCTGTTTGCAAGAATGGGGAGAACACAGGTACTAGGTAGGGAAGGTGGCCCTTGGGCTTCAAGTCCCTTCTCCAGGGCGAATTGACCACTCGTCAGCCATTCTATTTCTGTTCATGGAAGCCTGAGTTCTCTGGCTTCTAAAATGCCCAAGTCCAGTGAAGAGGTCCCAAGCACCCTGCCCTGCTTTCTCCACCAGGACCCTCCCCTGGGCCATAAGTGGCCCAGCCGGCGTCCCCATCCTGGGCGGCCCGCTGCATTCACTCGCCCTGGAAGCTGCGCAGAAACTCGCCCTTGCGCTCCGAAGAAGCTGGAGGGTTCAAACCCGGAGCCGGGAGTGTCCCAAGTGGCCCGAACCATTACGCCGCTCCCATGAGGGGGGACTTATCGTGCAGACAGTTGGGACTTCGAGCAGCCTTTGTGCCTTCGCACTAGGATTCTGCTTGACCCTCCTGATGTAAACTTTTCACAGCCATAGTGACTACTGGAGGTTCGGGGTGACACTGGGGCAGTGCACAACCCGGCTGCATGGCGCGTGCGTCCCCCGCAGCCTGGGGGAATGGAAGGTGCAGCCAGCAGCGCCTCGGAGTGGCCAAGGCAGAGGGCCGTGCCCAAGTCTCCTCCCTTTGGCTGGTCGCAGGTTGGTGGCGGAAGGAGGGGACCTCTGAGGGCGCGGGGAGGGGGTGACATGGCGGGGTTGGAAACCCGGGAGCTCGGAATCCTGGTGTCTGCTGCCCAACACGTCCTATTTGCTTTTCTGTGAGGAAGGATGCTTTTCGGGGGTGCATAGCGTGGTACCATGCGGGAGTGGAGAAGGGAACACAGTCTCTGAGAGAAGAGTCTCCTGGGCGCCCCTAATTTGCCTTAAGGGGGGCAATCTACGGCTGCTTGTGACCGCCTGTAAACTGGGGTGGGGTAAGAGTCAGTGGGTAGCAGTGGCTAGCTGGGTTTTGGGATGGGATAACCTGGGGCGTCCTGAGAAAGTAGGAACGTTCGAGAGAACCAACAAAACCATTCAGAGGGGCTGTGGTGAGAAGATCCAGTGTCCCCTAAGAGGAGAGAGTAGCAGAACACAGTCGAATGAAATTAAACTTTAACTGGGCCCGCCTGTGGTGGCACGGCCTTAACGATCCTGCGGGACCGGGCTGAAACTTCTCCCAACAGGAGAAACAAGTAGAGCCAGGAGGTGCCACATCGCCTGGTGGAGTAGTGACTAAGTTCAGACTTGAAGCCCACAGTGGTGGGAGCTACCTTGGTTTACCTGCTTGTCCTTGAAGCTTTATGCTTTTTTATTAATTGCCTTGGACTTCAATTTTTACCACTTTGTTATAAGTTTATAACTTGGCACTTGGCAACATATCTGGAAATTGAGCATGGCTCTTGCAAAAAGGCTGGACAACAGTTCAATAGGCTATTCTGTTCCCCTTGGAATGCTTTTTCTTGGATTTCCCCTCCCACCCCTTTTTTGAACACTGATCCTGCCCTGAAATACTGTCACAGTGTGTGTTGCAAATTAAAAAAAAAAAAAAAAATGCTTAGCATTTTCCCAGCATCCCCTGAGCCTTGAGCTTGACAGTGGAGAAGAGAATGTGCCAGGAGGGTCCAGGTGGGGAGATGCTCTAGTGTAGTGGCATTTTAACAAAGCTTGCCTGAAGTTCAGAGAGTAAAACAGCCACACTGGCCAGCCTTACAGACCAGGCCACAATAACACACACCTTTAAATCCCAGTAGCCATACTAGTTTGTCATAGAAACCAGGTGGTGCGTGTCTTTAACCCCAGAATTAGAAAGAATTGTAAGACGAGAGTGGACGGATGAAACAGGCCACTAAACGCCCAGAAAGTCTCCTTGTACCTAGGAAATGGGAAAAACGGACCCTTCACTTTAGATTGTCTGAGTCCCCTTCATGGTGTGTTATATAAGTTCACACTAACCCTAGGGTGGCCTGGCGCAGCCCTCCGTGGGAATTCTGGCCCACCCAGCACAAAGGAACCTAGTCTCTCTGACTTCTGCCCCTCAGGGACACCCATTAGCCTAGCTTCTCTGACCCTCTGTCTGCCACCTGGGATCCTTTGTGAGAATTGTCAGTCAAACTGGGAGGCGGGGTCATATGACCTCAGACCTCTAAAGTCCCAATCCCTGGAAGGTTTAAGAATCTGCAGCTGTAGATTCAAGAGCCACTTATGAGAGTAAAGGAAGAAATGACGGGTTGCCACTCCACTGCCCTAAATGATCAATCAAAGAAACTGTATAATAAGGTATATGGTGGCCCTTCTATATTTTTCTGTTTTGTTTTGTTTTTGAGACAGGGTTTTTCTGTGTAGCCTTAACTGTCCTGGAACTCACTTTGTCTGTGGCCCAGGCTGGCCTTGAACTCACAAAGATCTGCCTGCCTCTGCCTCCTGAGTGCTGGGATTAAAGGCATGTGCCACCACCGTCCGGCTTCTATACTCATTTTTAAATCTCATCAAGAGGTGGGTTTTTGGAGTCTGGCATGGTGGTGTATGCTTGCAATTTCCCTTCTCAGGAAACCGAAGCAGGAAGGGTATGATTTCGAGTTCCAGGATAGTTTAGGATACAGAATGAGACCCTGGAGGGGGCAAGCACAGTTCTGGGAAGATAGCTCTGGTCGATTAAGTGCTTGCCTTGCAAGTACAAGGCCCCAGAGCCTATATAAACAGCACAAGGCATGTTGCATGTCTGTAATCCCAGCACTGGGGAAGGTGAGACAGGTAGAGTCCTGGGACTCAGTGACCAGCCAGCCAAGGTGAGTCCCAGGCCATAGAAAGACCCCATCTCAAAAATGAAATAAAATAAAATGACTGTTGTCTGCGAACCCATCCGACCTCTGAGAATGTCCTCTTCCCTACACAGCACACACATACACACACAGTCTGAAGCTCCAGTAGAAGACCCGTGACCCAGGAAAACCCACACGAACAGCCTGTAGGCATTTGTACCTACTTTGGAGGGCTCTCTAACTTCCAAACCAGAGTTGGGGAGGAAAATTCCCAAGAACGATGGGGGTAAAGGAGTGGCTTTAGTTCACAGGGTTTTGTTCTACCAGCCTTGGCCTCCTTACCCTCTGCACACACACCCTCATGCACCCCTACTAACATATCTAGCTGCATCCCAAACACTGGGACCAGTCCTTAGCGGGAGTCTATGTCTACCTCCTTACATGGATTCCCTAAGTCAAAATGTGCCTCTGCTTCCTCCAGGAAGTCCTTCCATCCTCTCCCTCCCAGCGAGGCTGAGGTGGAGACTCCCTGGTGCACACAGCTCACACTAAACTCCAGAATCCTTCACTTGCGTTGTTGTTTGAGCTGCTCTGGGGCCTACCAAAGTAAAGGGTCCTCAGTGCCCCCAGCATGGGGTCTAGGCTGGTGATCCAAACCAGTGCACTGATTTCTGTTGTCTTTTACTTTTTTGTTCTGCTTTTTGAGATAGTCTTGCTGAGTAGCCCAGGTTGGTCTGGAACTTACTAGGTAGACTAGGTAGTCCTCCTACCTCAGTCTCCTGAGTACAGGTATTACAGAAGGTACAAGCTGCCAGACCAGGTGACACAAAGCACAGCTAGGAGCCTCAGTGGCTTTCAGGAAAAGGTGACAGTACCGGAATTCTTAACACTGATCCTCCAACAGTTCAGAGAGAGGCTGCTGTGCCAAGTGTTGTAATATCTGCGGATTAAATGGCACTGGGCTAAGGGTGAGTTCTGGTTATTGTTCCTATTGGACTCCTAGCACCGCTCAATGAATGAGTGAATTTGATTGGCTGTGAAGCTGGGCTACATCTTAGAGAAGGGCTGAAACTTCGGTCTTGTTTGCTTTACTTAAAGGCCAATTGGACCCGCCCCTACCCACCCTGCATGCTGGGCTAGGAATAGAGAATGAGGGGCGCACAACACCTTCCCCTGGTGCCCCATGGTCATAACGTCATTTGGAGCTGTGTGTTATTAAAGGTTTGACAGGGTAGTCACTGAGTAATAAAGCCTAGTCCTGACTTCAGCCCAGGCCTTTCTGCATTCCTGAACTCTGCTCTGCCGGTGCTGAGGCTCCACCTCCGCCGATTAGCACACATGCCCCTGACAGCAGGCCAGTCTCTCGATTCTGTTATCTCCCCTGTCTTGCAGGCCCACAATTCGAGCATCTCGGAGGCCATGGCCGCCCCGCAGCTTTTCCGAGCGTTCGTGTCTGCTCAGTGGGTGGCGGAGGCTCTGAAGTCCCCGCACGCCTCGCAGTCGCTGAAGTTACTGGACGCATCCTGGTACCTGCCCAAGCTGGGCCGCAACGCGCGACTCGAGTTCGAGGAACGCCACATCCCCGGCGCCACCTTCTTTGACATCGATCATTGCAGCGACCACACGTCGCCGTATGATCACATGCTGCCTAGCGCCGCGCACTTCGCAGACTACGCGGGAAGCCTGGGCGTGGGCGCCTCCACGCACGTCGTGATCTACGATGGCAGCGACCAGGGCCTCTACTCTGCTCCGCGGGTCTGGTGGATGTTCCGCGTCTTCGGCCACCGCTCCGTGTCGCTGCTGGATGGCGGCTTCCGCCACTGGCTGAGCCAGAACCTGCCAATCAGCTCTGGCAAGAGTCACCCGAAGCCCACAGAGTTCCGCGCACAACTAGATCCCTCCTTCATCAAGACTCACGAGGACATCCTGGAGAACCTGGAGGCCCGGCGCTTCCAGGTGGTGGACGCCCGCGCAGCTGGCCGGTTCCGGGGCACCGAGCCAGAACCCCGAGATGGTAACACTCTGGGGGAACCGGCAGAGCAGGGCGTGGGGACAGGTTGATGTGCGACCCTACACTGCCTAGCCTTGTGCTGGCCTTTCAAAGCATACAAAGTAGGAGAGAAGGGTTGGTTGCTGGGCGCCCCACCCTGAGCCTCTTGCTTCCTTCTTATAGAGGAAGCCACATTACCTCACAGTTTTGGAACTCTGGGCAAAGGCTGACCACCTTGAGAATCCAGGGCGCCCCGCATGAGGATGACAGCCCAAATAACTGTTGTGGCATGCTTGTGGGTGACCACCGCAAACTAGTAGGAAGAAGCCCCCACCTAGTTTAGGAAGGACCCAAGTTTGGTCCTGATGAGGTCTGGACTGCAGCTCATGAGTTGATGGGGAAGCAGGATGTCTCCAACTGCCACCAGGGTTGCTAAGAGATTCTGAGAGGGGAAGAAGTTGTGTCGCACAAATTGAGTGGTTAGTGCCTCAGGAGAGGGCTAAGCCTACAGCCTGGACTTCTCCAGGAAAAGCCCTGTGTGGTGTGGGAAGGGACCCCACAAAGCAGAGAGGGCTATAGCCATGCTGGTGTGAGCCTCTTAAAACTCTGAGGAGATAGGTACCTGTAGCTTTCACTACCTGTAGATACCATGTCCCTGACCCTCCCCCCCCCCTTTTCTTTTTTGTTTTTGTTTTTGTTTTTTCGAGACAGGGTTTCTCTGTGTAACAGTGCTAGCTGTCCTGGAACTCACTTTGTAGACCAGGCTGGTCTTGAACTCACTATGCTCTGCCTTCCTCTGTCTCCTGAGTGCTGGGATTAAAGGCTCCACATCCCTGGGTTTAAACAACCTCAGACAACAATTTTTCTTTTGTCTGTACTGAGAGTGTGCTGTTCCTTTCCCTATCATTATTACTGTATGACACAGTGTAGCTACATAGTGTTTACAAATACTTTGATAAAATGAATATTGAAGTAATCTCGAGATGGGTGCTGTGGCTTGTGGCTGTAATCCCAACATGTGGAGGCTGAGGCAGGTGGATCATGAGTCTGAGGCCAACCTGGGCTACATAGTGATTTCCAGATCAGCCTGGACTACAGAGTGAGACCCTGTTTCAAAACTTAGGGGTGGGAGAGAATCTAGAGATGTTTTAAATGTTAGGCAGGTGTGTTGATTACATGACAGAATGCCCTTTCATATGATTTGGTAATCTGGGGGTCCAGGCACCAGTTCTTCTGCAACTATGGAGCAATGCATGCACTGCCATTGTGCAGGTGAGAGGAATAGCTCTGGAATGGCTGGCTGCCTTGCCAGAGGTCTCTGGATTCAGGCTCCTTGAATAACTTAACCACAGCAAGCAATCAGCGATTCCCCCACCATTTCTCCCCAGCCTGCTAGGGTGCAGGAGCCAACTGTAGCCCTGGAAGCTCTCCTATGCCCTCTCCGCTGTACTTTTAAAGTGCCCAGGCTCACGGTGCAGCATGACAATCAATACCTAGCCCTGAGTCCATGTCCCAGAGGTGTTTGGTGACTTCAGAGCCTCCTGCCACCTGGAGTCCTGCAGAACAATACTGCTGTACTGTGCTCCAAGCCTCAGAGACTGTGGATGTACCCCACCCGTTTTGAACCTACTCGGACAGCAATTTCCCGTGGGCTAGCCTAGTGAGGGCACCACCAAACTCAACCCAAGGGGAAGAGCAGCACAAGGCAGCTGCTGATACAGTCTTGGGTTCAGAGCCCTGTCTCTGCTGGTACTTTCTGTGTAGAACCTGGCAGGTCGCCTAGCTCCTCTGGATGGTGGCCTTTGAATGTGTATGATGAGAGCAGTAAGTAGTAGGAGGGACCATGTCGGTGACGTCATGGTGTACAAGAGCAAGCATACCTAAATGGCCCAGCTCAAGTGTTCACACTGCACTCACGAGGTGGAGAGTGGTGTCATCAGCATGTACCTCTCGGCTCAGGCTCCTTCAGGGGTGTTTAGGGTGCCCCACCATCACAATTACTCCCTGGGAACGGGAGGGAGTGCTGAGAACCTAGCAGGCTAGTTAACATTGGCCCAGATGCCAGGCAGGAAGAGTGGTTAGCCTGTACTTAAAGCAACGCCATTTCTACTCCACAGCCCCAGACCTGGCCAAGCACACCTGTGCAATTTGCTCCTCAGTCCAGCAAGGCAGGGTGCATGTTTTGCTGGGTAGAGCTGAATGTTTGAGGAAGCCCTGACTTGACTTATCTGTAACATCCTGACTCAGTAGCTTGCTCCTCACAAAGCTTTAGGACAGGCTGCATGGCATGACTTTTAGGGGGCCCACTTCATTGAGTATGACCAGCCTACCGAATCTTCTTGAAGATTGGGAGTGCCGTCTCCCATTCTCTGGGAGATAGAGACCCATGTGGACCAGCAGCTCACACAAAGACCTGTCCCTTCTTGTACAGGGAAACCAAGGCAGAAGTTTCTCACAGCCTCATTTCAGAATCCAGATAGCCCAGCTGTGAGGTTCCATTTTAGTGGGGGGTCTCAGCCCTCCTGTGAAAATGGGACATTGGTAACTTCTGGCTGAAAGAAAGATAGAGACAAAATGCACATGGGAGCTCTTGGGACTTCAGAAATGACACTCCTATTTAGTCCACACTTCTCTGACTTTGCTGGAGTCCTCATCCATCAGACGTTTTTTTTTTTTTTTTTTATTACAATCTCATGTAGCCCAGGTTGGCTTGCTGCGTAACTCAGAATGGCCTTAAATTTCTGGTCCTTCTGCCTTCGCTCCCCAAGTGCTGGGATTATGGGCAAGCATCACTAGAATTGGGTTTTGAGGTGCTGAGCGTGAAACCCAAGTCTTCATGCATGCTAGGCAACCCCTCTACTAGCTGAGCAACATCCCCAGCATCAAAACCGAATTCTTCTAAGAATGAAATCTGATTTCCCCTATGGCCAGACCAGAGCCCAAAGTCTTCTTCCAGGCACACTGAGGCCTGTTATCCGAGCTTTGGTGGCCCCAATGTTTTGTGCCTATTCCAGGGTTTCTGGGTTCTTCCTGCCTTCTGTGCTCTCAGTCCCACTATCAGACCCCCTAAGCGGATGACGTCAGCTCGTCCTGGGAGAAGGCTCCACCTTTCCTAGGCACTGAGACCTGCTCCCTGGCTGCACAGGCCCCAGGGTGGGTATCACTCTCTACACACTGCTAGCTAGAGCATGCTACTCTGTGTGCCCTATTCTCCTAGGGTAAGGGTGACACTTGTTTCTTTCCCATAGACTTTGGGTGGCACTAAAGGAGAAGATGCTGCTGGGGGTGGGGGTGGGGGAAATCCAGGCACTGTCCTGCACAAAGCAAGCGTTCAGCCGTGTCAGCTGTTTTGACGGCTATTGCTATTTGTATGCCATAGCCCTAGGGTGTTTTGTCATGCTGGCAATTATCTGGCTATTGCCTGTCTGCCCTGTACACCGCCTCTAGGCCCCCAGGTGCCCCAGGCCATAACTGGACAGAGGTCATGTGTATTGCTCTGCTGCCCACAGGTTCACGGTCAGGAAGCCCAGGGTCTTCTGCGGTGGTTCTGGTGGAGTCTAGTTCCAGAAGTCAAACTCTCGCCAGCAAATAGCTGAGTGTATCAACTTTGGATGTTACTTAGCTTGGCTGTCTGTGTAGTGCGGGTACCTAGTGTGGTTGGGATAAGATCAGACATTGGAGACACATTTGACATTCTGCTGTGGTGGGAGGCTTGATGCCACAAATGCCAGCCACACTAGACACCATTCATACTGCCCTTCCATGCGTTCCTCTGTGCAGGCATCGAACCTGGCCATATCCCTGGCTCGGTAAACATCCCGTTCACTGAATTCCTGACCAAGGAGGGGCTAGAGAAGAGCCCAGAGGAGATCCGGCGCCTGTTCCAGGAGAAGAAAGTAGACCTGTCCAAACCCTTGGTAGCCACATGTGGCTCCGGTGTCACCGCCTGCCATATAGCCCTGGGGGCCTTCCTGTGTGGCAAACCCGATGTGCCTGTCTATGATGGCTCCTGGGTAGAGTGGTACATGCGTGCCAGTCCTGAGTATATCATCTCCGAGGGCCGAGGGAAGACCCAGTGAAGTCAGGCAAGACACGGTACGGCTCAGGTGACATCTGACCATCAGGGTGCCAGCCTGGTGGCTCCAACTCTGCTTTGCCAAGAGTTCTTCCTCAGACAATTCAGGAGGTGTTTGGGGTGACATCCAAGAGACCAGGAATTCCAATGATTCATAGGCACCCAGTTGGAAGTAGCAAAGCAGGAGGTAGTAAAAGGGGAGGGAGGGAGGCTAGACAGTAGAACAGCCTGCGTGGTGCTAAGTTGGGCCCCTCCCCCGCTTATCTCACTGTTGGAAAATAAAACGCCAAGCACAAAACCATTGTGGCCGTGAGAATGTCTCAGTTTTGTGAGGAGCAGGGGATTCCTGAACACCCACCCAGCAGAGGATGTTTTCATTCCTCCCAGTCTGGAGGAACCATTGTTGCCTTCAAGTAATGCTGGGACCCCAGAGACCCTGTTCCCGGATGCAAAGACAAACTGTTATCTGAAATCCCGGAGTCCCCCTCTGCCTTCTGGGCTCTTCATTTGCATTTTATTTGCACGTGTGGGAATGTTTATGTATGTTGAGATCTGAAGACATTCTCTACTGTTCCTCAAACACAGTCCACCTTGATTCTCAAGACAGGGTTTCTCATTGGTCAAGAACTCACCAAGTAGGCTAGCCTGGCTGGCCAGGGATCCGCTTGCTTCTATCCCTGCAATGCTGGTGTGGCGAGCGCACAGCACCATGGTGAGCACACACCACCACACCTGACCTGTTTTACATGGGTTCTGAGGGCTGAACGCAAGTCTGTCGGCACTGCGCTGGTTGACCTGTCTCCACAGCCCTGCCTCTGGATATTGGGTAAAGTTAGCTGTGACTTGACTGGGATCCCACAAGGAGCCTTCTACACACAAGTGAACAACACAGGTCCTTTGAGGAGAAAGACGGGCCCACAGCTTAGGAAGCGGTTCTAACCTTGCCAGAGTATTCTGAGAAGGGGCTGAGTCTAGGAGGAGAATCCGGCATCAAACTCTGTGAGTTTTCACTCACAACCGTTCTCCTAACTCAGGGTATGAAATAAAGTTTTTAATGTAGTAAAAATGTCTTAATGGATCCAGTGAGATGACTCAGAGGATAAAGGTTTGCCACAAAACCTCATGATACCTGAGTTTAATCCCTGGGACTCACAAGGTGAGAGGAGAGAAACAGCTCCTGAAAGGGATCCTTTGACCGCTGCACGAGTACTGTGGAATGTGTGCGTGCATGCGCGTGTACGCGCGCCACACACACACATAATCCTCTGACCTCCACACAGGGGCAATGGCATGTGCACATATATATGGTCTTCTGACTTCCATGAGGATGCTATGCGCGCGCGCACACACACACACACACACACACACACACACACAAATACACACACGTACCAACTAATAAATGTAATGAACTCTTGCTATGGGTGGACTCGGTGCTTCGAGCCTTTCCGCTCCAGGGAACCAGCCTTACCATTTTCCCAGAATAAGGGTTCCATGAGCTACTGCTTGTATTTATCCTCTGGCAGAGTTGAACATTGGGTATCTAGGAAACTCCCCTTGATCTGTCCAGACCTGGGTTACTGTTCCCTGACTTTTCTGCCCCCTCCTGGCAGTGCATGGAATTGAACCCAGGGCCTCAGTCAATGTAGTACTAAGACAAGCTCAGCCCACGTCTTTCACTGAATGCTCCCCGGAGGCAAGCACCATGTTGGTTGTTACTATGACCTTGGAAGTAGCATTGTGTGTTTTATCTTCTGGGAATAAACTGGAGCAAAGCGGTACCTAACGATGTGCTTCCAGCAGAACTGGACTCAGGCCCGGCACCCTGACTCTGAATTCCCTCTCCCTTCAACTCTCGGAAATCCACAAGACAGGGAGAAGTCAGTAGCGTGGTCTCTAGATACCACCAGCAAGAGCGCTGTAGGAAGCCCCGCTCCCTGGAGCCCAGTTGCCTGTTCTATGAAGCAGGAAGCCAGTTTGCTTCAGAAGAGAGTCAAACAGGAATCTAGGCCGGAGCCAGGGCAGTTTTGGTCTAGGACTTCTCAACCTACACCACCACCACCTCAGGCTGGACCACTCTGCTGTGAGAGCATCCTGTGCCCAAGGGACACTCAGCAGCAGTTTGGCCTCTGCCCACTGGATGCCAGTTGATGCCTACACTCTGAAAAAGCACTGCCTCTGCCCCACAAGCAAAGGACATTTGACAGCAGCAGTCAGGACAGAGACACCCCCAGCATAGGCAGAGATACCTCCAGCCCCTCAACTGATGTGAAGCCCCCACCTCCAGCCCCTCAACTGATGTGAAGCCCCCTACCTCCATATCCAAGTCCTCCCCCAAGTTCCCTTCCTGCCCCGCTCAGGCAAGCCTTGCTTTCTCAGTTCTAGGAGAGATGTGAGCCTGATGCCTGCCCTCCTGACCCAGCTCCTCCAGAGGAGCTGCTTGAGCCTTCCTTAGTAACAGGAGGACTAAACTGGTACACTCGGCAGAAGCGATTCAGCTGCTTCATGCTGGACACAGTAAACATCAAGCACTAGTGTTTTGTCTTGTTTATTTACTTATTTTGTATTTTTCCTTTTTTACATTCTTGCTCTCTCTCTCTCTCTCTCTCTCTCTCTCTCCCTCTCTCTCTCTCTCTCTGTGTGTGTGTGTGTGTGTGTGTGTGTGTGTATGTGTGGTGTGTGTGTGTGTCCTCCTAAAAGCTCTTGAGCTCAAAGGACAACTTTTGGAACTCAGGTCTCTTCCATCACGTAGGTCCCTGGGATCGATCTCAGGTCACCTGACTTGCCCGTAAGCACTTTTATCCTGTGAGCCATCTTGCAAGCCCCAATACTGTTATTTTTAGAGTACTTTTAGCAGTTAGGCACGTTAAGTTCTCTCCGACATTAGTAGAGAGAAAATAATGAATATAAGAATTATATCCTTGCTTCAAGAGCTTTCAAACCTAGAGAAGAAATCGATGCTTTCTATCATTTTCCAGAGAGTAGAGAACACTGTGAAATGATCTGCTTTATAACAGGCGACACTTATGAAAAGGAAGCAAACAGACTCCAAGAGGTGGAGTGATTGGCCTCGTGTGCAAAGCCTACCTGGAGATTTACTATCCAGAGCAGAAGTCTTCTTAGGGCATCTTGCCTGCAGTGTTTTCTGGATTTGGAGACCAAGAGAACAGAAACATGTGTGCTACATGGAACATGCTAAAGAGCTCCCAAGGTTCTGGGGAAGGTTTGAGTGATGTATTTCAACCAGAGACCACAACTCCAGCAAAGAAACAATGGCTAACCCAGCTGAGGCTTTTCTGTCCTGGGAAAGTCCATGGTGGAACAGACTCTGAGGAAACCTGAACTCAGCCAGGGTTTCCAGCGATGACCCAGGGCATCCCACTAGGCTGTACGCCAGAATAACTGACTGCTCTCTGCAGGGCCTGGACCAGTTTGCATGTGCCCTGCCCTTCCTCTCCCCACTCTGTGAGGGTCTGGGAAGAAACTTACAAAGCCAGCAATGACCAGAGTTTTGTCTACTTGACAAATATTTGTGGAGCACCCCACTGCATTGAAGCCTTTCCCAGCCCTTACTAACCAGCTGCTTCAGAATGTTCCAGTTCTCTGGACCACTGCTGCTAAGGGCAAAGCACCCATCAACCTGAGGGCTGTGTTGTGGATCATTGCGGTGCTGTGGGCCTGGCTCTGTGGAGTTGGCCCTGCCCAAGACCTCTCCTCCTGGACCTCAGACTTTCTTCTGAAATGGAAGCAAGAGTCCTTCCAGACACAGGGGGGCCTTGGCACCCACTGGAAGCCCCATAGCCAGTGAGCACAGGAGAAGGTGGAGTCACCAGGGGAAAGGAGCAAGCTCTCAAGGTACCTGGAAGTGTCACCATTTTAAGCATAAAGATCTTCAGCTGGCAGCGGTGGCGCATACCTTTACACTCAGCACTTTAATCTCAGCACTTGGGAGGCAGAGGCAGGCTGATCTCTGAGTTCAAGGCCAGCCTGGTCTACAGAGTGAGTTCCAGGATAGCCAGGACTATACAAAGAAGCTTTGTCTTAATAAATAAGTAAATAAATAAAAATAAACAAACGAACGAATGAATGAATCGATGAATCAATCAATAAATGAATAAATGAATAAATAAATAAATAAATAAATAAATGGAAGGAAATATATTTTCAACGCATTTCCCTGACTGGAGTGAGATGCACCCCAACCCCCAAGGCTTTGTTTGATATTTTTGGTGCATGGTGCTGCCTTCAGAGGCTGATTGCTCTCCAAATCAAAGGATCCAAACTGTTAGGATCTGTCAGGACCAGGACCTAGGAGTGCTGCTCTCTTCACTCTTCTCCCCGCCTGCTACTGGGTGGGTCCACACCTTCACTCAAGGATTAGATCCCTGTGGCGTCCAGCTACCCACAGCCTACAGGGCCCCTCTGGTGTAGGAGGGTCTTCTTTCTATATGTTGCTTTCATTGGTCAAATAAAGAAACTGCCTAGGCCTTTTGATAGGGCAGAGCTTAGATAGGTGGGGAAGACAGGACTAGATGCTGGGAGGAAGAAGGCAGTGTGGCAGACGCCACGGCTCTCCTCTCCGAGAGGGACGCTGGTTAGACTCATGCCGGTAAGCCACAGTCAAGTGGTGATACCATTAATGGAGATGGGTTAAACAAATATGTAAGAGTTAGCCAATAAGTGGTTAGAAATAATGGGCCAGGCAGTAATCTAATTAATACAGATTTCCGTGTGGTTATTTTGGGGGTTAAGCTAGCCGGGCCGGGAACGCAGCCCGCTCCTCACTACAGCACCCCTCCTCTGCACCTCCCTCCACCTGTCAGCTCCATCTCAGTGCATGGCCACCACCCTGAGTCACCTATGGCTCAGACCTCACAATGACTTCTCTGAAATTCTCCCTCCCATACCCATGTCCCAGCAGCAGGGGACCTGCAGAGTCCTGCCTCTGTCTCTCCCCCCCCCCCCAGCCATCACTAAGTTCCCCTCCTGATTCCATCTGCCTCGACTATGAATTCCAGTGTACATTCTCAGAAGCCTCCCCTGACTCCCGGGAACTGGAGACGCAGAGGAGGCACCCCTAAGAAGTGTGTTGCCCACTGGGAAGGAGGTCCACACAGACACACCCTGGAGACCAAACACTGAAGAGCATCTGAGGCTGGACTCAGATGAGAACAGAGAGGCTGTAGGGCAGCTTCCATCTTCACCCGGGATGACAGTGCCAAGCATGAATTCCCTGGTCTGTGTCCCTTACTCCAGAGAGTATTTGGTGAAGGATCTCAGAGCACATTCTCCAGAGTCCCCGTCTCCCTTCCCTGATCACACGAGTGACTTGACCTCTCTCTCCTAATCAAATAACCAGCCTCTAAAAGGCTAATTCCTGGTCAAGCATGGTGGTACACGCCTGGAACGTCTGACGACTGAAGGAGGAGGATAGTGAGACTCAGCCAGCCCAGGCCAAACCATGAAAAACTTGACCGACAGGAGGAAAGCTATCCTTGTATCTTCTTTTCAAGTAATAACTGTATTCTTGAAATACCACAGAGAACTGAGAATGAGTTACCTGAACAATAACTTGATACTATATAAAATTAACACATGCAAATTGATATTTTTCAGACACTCAAGCAATAGAGAATATAAGAGAGAGAGAACCCTTAATTTCAGTAGCAATAATTTTATTAACCAGTTTTAGGGTGTGGTGGGCGTGGTGGGCATGGTGGCAAACTCTGTAGCCCCAGCGCTTAGGAGGCTGAGGCACGAAGACTGAAAGTTTGAAGCTAGCCTGGGATATATAGCAAGACTTTGCTTTATTTAGTTTTTTTAAGATTTAAAAATTTAATTTATGTGTATGCATGTGTATGCCACATGTATGCAGACGCCCTTGGAGGCCAGAAGAGGATGTTGAATCCAATAGGGCTGGGGTGGGAAAAGGAACTGGGTCCTCTGGTAGGACAGAAAGCGTTCGTAAGTGCTGAACTGTCCCTCTAGTCCCAAGACAGACAAACAGGAAAGAGGGAGGGAAGGACAGAGGGAGGGAGGGAGGGAGGGAGGGAGGGAGGGAGGGAGGGAGGGAGGGAGGGAAGGAGGGAGGGAGGGAGGGAGGGAGGAAGGAAGGAAGGAAGACAAATGAGATGGTTTATCAGGTAAAAGAATTTGCTGCATCAACCTGATAACCTGAAGCAGACAGACAGACAGACAGGCAGGCAGACACACACACACAAAGATAATAATAATATCAGTAAACAATTTTTAAAGAAAAGAGAGAGAAGAACAAAGCCCATCAAAACTTTAAATGAAGTCCAAGACAAAGCGTTAAGTGGAAACAGCAAAATAGAAAAGAGCAGCGCACCACAAACTACCTACCCGTCACGGAGCCTATTGAATAAGAAAACAGGAGCATGGAAAGAGACGTGGACCTGTTCATTCCTGTAAAATGTCATGCCAAAGTACAAATCGGGAAGGAATGGGATTGGCCACCAGGGGGATGTGCAGAAACAGCAGGATAGATGGAGCACTGGGGATAGCACTTTTCTGTTTTCCTGCTTGTAGGTTTTTTACATCCAAAATGAAACCAACCAAACGTCATGCCAATCAATCAATCAACAGTGATGATGGAGACAGAACACAGCACTATCAGCAGCACGCTAACACAGCTGTGATTCAGGCAGAGACAACCACTCCAACCAAAGGAGAATGAACCCTCGACTCTCTCAGCCATCAGCCCATCCTGGCAATACCTGAATGTGGCATTTGGCTGTAAGAACAAAAGACAAAGTGAGCAAACTCAGAAACCTGAGAACCAGAATTTTCTTTGCTAAAAGAGGAAAACGAGACAGGAGAGGAAGAATAAACTCACCATTTTGGTCAGAGTTAGAAATGTCAATGACCTCAGGTTCTGAGCAGAAGGAGAGAAAAACATATGTGTTTGCCTGTGTGCATGTGTGTGTGCGTGTGGGGGGGGCAGCCACATGAGACTAGATACATGTGTCTACTTCCTAACTCTCTCACTATTCCTAAGAGCCCAAGGGAGCAATGACCTTAGGGGTATGAACCTTCCAAGTGCCCAGACATGCACTTTGACTCAGAATCCACAAAAAGGGCCTGGTTGCTACTGGAGCAGGGAGAGATCATGTGAGCATTCATGCGTTCATTATTTTCATGGTGGTGGCAGTGGTGATTGTGAGTTTATTCGATGCATTGAGGATGGAGCTAAGGACCCTGCATGTGCTTAACAAATGTCTCTTTCACTGAAACACACTTCAAACTGGTGTGATGGAGATGGGTCCAAAGCATGGGGGTGGGGTGTTACTTAAGGATGCCAAGTTCTAGATGTACAAGGTGAAAGAGTTCTGTGTTAGACAGTGCTAATAGTGTTAAAGATGAGGATGATGGTGATGGTGGGAAAAGTAGGGATGATGAGAATGGTGGGGATGGTAAGGTTGGTAAGGATGGTGATGTTGGTGGGATGGTGGGGATGGTGGGGATGGTGGGGATGGTGGGACGGTGGGGATGGTGGGGATGGTGGGGATGGTGGGATGGTGGGGATGGTGGGGATGGTGGGGATGGTGGGGATGGTGGGGATGGTGGGACGGTGGGGATGGTGGGATGGTGGGGATGGTGGGGATGGTGGGGATGGTGGGGATGGTGGGACGGTGGGGACGGTGGGGATGGTGGGGACGGTGGGATGGTGGGGACGGTGGGGACGGTGGGGATGGTGGGGATGGTGGGGATGGTGGGGATGGTGGGATGGTGGGGATGGTGGGGATGGTGGGATGGTGGGGATGGTGGGACGGTGGGGATGGTGGGGACGGTGGGGATGGTGGGGATGGTGGGGATGGTGGGGATGGTGGGGACGGTGGGGATGGTGGGATGGTGGGGATGGTGGGGATGGTGGGATGGTGGGGATGGTGGGACAGTGGGGATGGTGGGGATGGTGGGATGGTGGGGATGGTGGTGATGGTGGGATGGTGGGGATGGTGGGGATGGTGAGGATGGTGATGTTGGTGGGATGGTGGGATGGTGGGATGGTGGGGATGGTGGGGATGGTGGGGATGGTGGGGATGGTGGGGATGGTGGGGATGGTGGGGATGGTGGGGATGGTGGGATGGTGGGGATGGTGGGGATGGTGGGATGGTGGTGATGGTGGGATGGTGGGGATGGTGGGGATGGTGAGGATGGTGATGTTGGTGGGATGGTGGGATGGTGGGATGGTGGGGATGGTGAGGATGGTGATGTTGGTGGGATGGTGGGGACGGTGGGGATGGTGGGGATGGTGGGGATGGTGGGATGGTGGGTTTGCTTGTTCATTAGAGAGAGTCACACATGGCCCAGGCTGGCCTCAAACTCTCAAAACAGCCGAGTATGACTTTGAACTTCTGGTCCTCCTGCCTCCACCTCCCAAATGCTAGGATTACTAACCATGCCTAGTTATTTTATGCTGTGCTTTAGATGGAACACATGGCTTCATGTATGCTGGGCGAACACTCTACCAATGGGACACATTTCCAGCCCTAAATATTAATTTTTTTAAAAGGTAGAGAAGCCATGAACATGTTCCCATAAATAAGATCTTAGATAGTTTGAATATAAAAATCATAGCACTAGTAGCATATTTCAACCTATAGACTCTAATAGTCTGTGTTGATATTAATCAAGGAAGCAGCGGGAGGCTGTTCAATAGACAGACACCACCGAACTCAGAAGCAGTGGTGCGATTACAAAATCAGAGCTTGGCCATCACCACCATTGATTATTTCACACAAGAATAATCAGTGAATAGTGGAATTCATGATGAGATAAATTAACTGGAGGAGAAGGGAATCATCACGTCTCCCCCACTGCCCCGTCTCCTCAACTGATGATTCATTCCCAAAGGAGACGTGACTGCACAGCTGACCTGCATTCGCCACCTCTCCAAGATGGGGTGACCAGAAGAACCCAGCACCCATCTGCGAGGCTCCAGTCGACAACACATAAGGCAAACCTCCCTGTGAGAGAGGACGGGGCAGAGCCACAGCGGAGGGCATGCTACGCAGATCACCCAGACGCTTCAAGAACAGAAGGCAGAGAAATTGCTGCAGGCTGGCAGAGAGCTGAGAGGCTGGGTGTGGTGGCAAAGCCCTGAAATTCCAGCATCCAGAGGCTGAGGCAAGAGGGTCTTGAGTTCGAGGACAGTCTGGGCTACACGGTAGGGGTGAGGGCAGGAGCAGGGAGAGGAGCAGGGGCAGGGGCAGCAGCAAGGAGCTGACCAACCAAGTACAAGGTGGTTTGAATGCAAATCTTGTTGTCTTTTTTTTTTTCTTTGCATGTATTTTCTTTAGTTAGAAAGGACATCAGATTGAAGTCTGTAGACAGGTTCCAGGAGTGTTTCGGGCTTAGCCTCACTCCCACCTCCTCTGGGTCTTACACTGATCCCGTACTGTGGTCACAGGGGAATGCCCTTTGCTGAGTTTAGGAGGGAGAAACCATTTACTGCAGTTTATAAAGAAAAAAAAAAGGTTAGGAAACGAGAAAAAGCAGAGGAAGGGAAGGAGGGGGAGATGAGAAATAAAGGTAATGAAATATTGACATTTTGAATTGGGGGGGTAATTGTGTGACATTTCTTTAAACCTGAAGATAGAATCTTTTTGTTTTGTCTTGTGGGGTTTGGGGGGTTTTTTGTTGTTGTTTTGGGTTTTTGTTTTGTTTTGTTTTTGGTTTTTTTTTGTTTTTATTTTTTATCAGCTTGTCTGATTCTGTCTCCACTGGGGCTGATAACTGGACTCACATTCTGAAAACAAAGTACAAAGACCACATAAAGCTGTTATCCCAAGGGAATTGGTTAAGGATTCATCTTGGAAGTCCAGCACAGAGACGGACAAAGCCCCGGAACAGCTAGAGGACAGACAGCCTTCACAGGCTGCCACTTGGCCTGGTGCACCTGAGAGCCTTCCCTCTTTGAGTAAAGGGGCTTCCCGCAGACCTCTGCAGAGCCCTGTGTTCTGGGTCACAGCAGGCTCAAACAGGGGTTTGGTGAGGTTCGGAAAAAGCAGGCAGACCAGATAAGTCAGAAGATGTGCTGAGCAGGGTGCATACTGTCCACACGTTTTCCTGGGGCTATCTAAGGAAATGATGGCGAGATGGACTCTCCAGGGGAGCTTTGTACTAGCGCTAGGCATTGGGTCAATCCCCAGACTCTGTTATAGCCTTGCTCCTCGAGCAGTATCCAAGGACCAATCAGAGAAGGCACTGCCCGGGAAGGGCACTGCACTGTGAACCATTCCCAGAAGTGAGGGCTCCAAAGAAAGCCCACCACGAGCACCAGAAAACAAAACAAAAACTAGCCAGCTCGAGTCATATGTTCTGGTCACAAGAAAGTCCCCCCAGAAGAAGGGCTCTGGAGGTAGGGAAGCCTCTCACTTCCTTTCTTCTGCTTGTATCCTCAGCGGAGGCGAGGGGAGGTGGGGAGGGGCGGGAGCAGGAAAGAACCGGATCTTCCTTCCCTCTGGGTCCTTCCAGGACAGCAGACAGCTGCAGTTTCCAGTTGGACTGGGATTAAAGTGGTCACTCACCATGTACCTGGCTCGGGTGGCCAGTGCTGGGGCCCGGGGCGAGGGAGGATACAGTGTGACGTTGAGAATAGGCTGATAACAAGCCGCAAGACATAGCCTCGTTCTAGGAGCCAAGCTTTTGAAAACCCAACCACACCAGGGAACCAAGCAGTGGGGCAGGCTACAGAGGAGTCTGACGAGCGCCCCCTGCTGACTGAAGGGAGCAGCTTTCAGACCCAGGCCCAGGTGGTCCCGGGGTGCCCAGCCGCTGCAACATCACCAGGTATGTCTCTGCAAAATGTGAGCAGACACCTTTTCCTCCTGGAACTTGCCACGTAGACCAGGCTGGCCTTGAACTAACCTTCTGTCTCTGCATCCTGAGTGCTGGGATTAAAGGCTTGTGCCACTGTGCCTGGCCTCAGACTGCCTTTTCACAAGTGAGTTGAGAAGGCACCCCATTAAGTGGAAGACAGTTATGGGCCCTTCCTGTGAACTCAAGGGGAGGGTGGAGAACTCACCTAGTTAATTACTTTATTTTTGAGACATCCATTTATCTTTAAGACGGTCTCAGTAGCCCTTCTGCCCTCTCCTCCCAAGTAGTAGGATTACAGATGTGTCCCCACCCTGGGTTTCCTCTGAAACCAAATCCCCACCCCTGAGACAGGGTGAACATCTGCTAAAGTTCTAGAACATCCTAGGTAAGAACATGAAGCCTGCTGCTCTGTAGGAGCAGCTCTTGCGGCCAGATGTGTGCTCTCTGACCAGCTCCATCCCATTGTATCCTCAGGTGACCTAACCAGGTGTTGACTTCCAGCCAGCGCCCACACAAGGATAAGCAGCAGAGCCCGCCCCTCAGGCAGGGGTGGAATTGACGTGAGGAACCAAACAAGGACTTGAAGCTAATCGCGATATTCTGACATTCTGTACTTGGAGGTGAAGAGAATGGAATGAGTGACATCCTCGTCATAGACCTGCCAGCAGAGATGACACAAGCCTCTCCGATGCTAGGTGCTGCTCAAAGGAGAAGATTCAAAACAGGGCCACCCACGAACAGTGCTCAGAAGAGAGCCCAGAGGGTATGCTGAGTCCCCATCATAGAATGACTTAAGGATCACTTTAGGCCAGGAGGCTTAGCCACTCTGCCTGGAGCATTTAGGGATGGCCTGCCTCTCTTCCCTTCTCAGCAGGGAGTGGGTAGTAGGCTAGTTCATCCATGGCTAGTGAGGCAGTCTTTGGGCTCAAGCAGCACTCTTGACAGAATAGCTGGCTGGCTTCACAAAAGCCCGTACTCTCTGGCCTCTGTGTAAGTGGCGCGGAGGGCACGCACCTCTAGGCCTTGCATGCTGACTGACTGCTTCCTCACAGGCCACTGCGCAAAGTCAGTACTGTTACTCTGATTTCACAGGTGGGAAATAAGGTTGAGAGAGGGCGTGGGGCCTTTTCCAAGGCCATCCAGCTGCTGAGCCACAAAGCTGGGCTGCTGGTTGGCATCCTTGTCTGGGAGTCTGCACCCCTGCGCCTCCACTCTTGTCTGCCTCACTTTCCTGCTAATTCCGGACCCATGGAAAAGCTTCAGATGGGCCCGCAGGGGGCAGTGGAACCAGCTAGCAAGGTTAAGGTTTAAGGTTAGACTCTTCTGAGACTTAGCCACCATCCTGGAAAAGTGTTGTAGACACTCTGTTTAGGAATGTTTGGTGTCTCCCAGTTATCTTCCGAGGAAGGCTGAGATAAGCGTGCAAAAGACCCCAAGCAAATAAACCACAAAGAAATGACAAAGCAGGATTGCAGGTAGGCTGCCTGGATTCTGGGTTTCATCTAACCCTCTTAAATCCACTTTCCCTGAGCCTAGCAATCCCTCCAGGAAGACCACCAGGGGCCAGCTCTGACATCTTCATCTCCAGCTTTCCATCTTGGCGTACAGTAGGTGCTCAGTGAACCCAGTGACACATGAGAGTCATTTGGGGAGAAGGGCTAAGGGCCTTTCCACTTAGAATCCGGTGAAGACCCTCCGAGTACACCTTGTTTTCCCACCCGAAACAGGCCAGACAGAAACCCAGACAGACGCGGGACGGAATGCAGTGGCAACTGTTGGCTGTCCAGGAGACTTGGATCTTGCTACCTGGTTCTGGCTGTGACCCTCATTGGTGAGGGTGTCACTTCAGCTGGGTTGTGGTTTGGATATGAAGTGCCCCCACCCAGTTCTTATGGGAAGACTTAGTCCTCAGCAAGTGGCACTAGCGAGGATGATCAGCGTATGAAACCACTAGCTTTATCAATGGATTCACCCACTGATGAATTCCTAGCTGAGGGGACTCATCAGAGGTAGAGCCTAGCTAGAGGAAGTGGGTCATTATGGGGCATGCCTTGGAATAATAGAATAGTAGATCTTATCCCTGGTTTCTGGAGTGTTCTCTCTCTCTCTCTCTCTCTCTCTCTCTCTCTCTCTCTCTCTCTCTCTCTCTCTCTCTCTCTCCTCCCTCCCTCTTCTTTACTGCCATGAGGTGAGCAGACCCTACATTCAATCCCCAGTACTGCACCACCCCCCCCATGACCCTAACAAGTTAGTAAACCACGGAAACTATGAACAAAAGAGTAATTCTTACTTCTTTTAAGTTATTTTACTCGGATTATTTTGTCCCAATAATAAAACATTGGCACAGGGGGAGAATTTAGGTGTCTGTTTAAGGGGTTCTGTGTCCAAAGAGATAGGGACTCTGAAAGAGGGAAAATTGGATGCCAGCCTTCCTCTTTATTGGGCCTCAAGGTACTGGCCCAGCCTTCACCTGACACCTCCAGGACTGGAGACAAACGGGAGAATGCCCAGACCTGTGCTGGGCTCAGGTTGGTCTGCTTGAACCAACTGTGTGGACTGTGGTCTCTTCACCTGCAGTATGGCCTTAAAACTGCCACTGCAGGATTGCCATAGGATTCATGGGGGCTGGAAGGGTGATATGGCTTCTGAGTTGGTGAGACTAAACTCTGAGGCTGGCTCTGCTCTCTACAGCCCCTTCCAACACGGACTGGGAAGAGCCCACAATCTCTGAGCCTCATTTTACCTACTGTAAGATAGGCATGGGGAAGTAAGATCTGTGTCTTAGAGTCCCAGAATGATGACAACCCACGTGTGGCTACCGCCTAAACCAGGACAAGCCCCCAGCGAACAGTACCTGCTGATACCATGATGACAGAATGCCCAGAGCGTGGTCTTGAGAACACAGTGGTTGATGAACTTGTCCTTGCTGAATGCTTTTGGTGTCTATGGTCAGGCACCTATAAAAGGACCCTGGCTGGAGGAGGACCTGCTCCCCGTCCTTACAAAGGGTTTGCTCCACTCACCTCGCCAGGGATAGTGAGTTTTAGCTGTCAACTTGAAGCAGTCTAGAATCACCTGTGAAGAGGGTTAATAAAGAATTGCCTAAATCAGGTTGGCCTGGGGGCATGTCTGTAGGAGACTGTCTTGATTGCATTCAATGATGTGGGAAGAACTAGCCTGCTCTGGATGGCACCGTTCCCTGGGTTTGGGTCCTGGACTGTGTAAGAGTAGAGAAAGTGAGCTGCACATGTATGCGCTCATTCTCTCCCTGCCCTTGCCTGTGGATGCGACGAGCTGCATCAAGTCTTGCCTCTTTGGTTCCCTACAACAAAGGGCTGTGTCCTGGAATTGTGAGCCAATTTTCCTCGCGAGCTGGCTTTTGGCAGGATGTTGTATTACAGCAACAGAAAGTGAAACTAGGCCATCCCCTGAGTCATGTCCAGTGTTTTGGTACTTTTGGTACCTGCTGTGTTGTCCTGAAAGGGACACCCGTCCTCGGGAGCAACAAGGAGAGGGGAACAGCAAGAAACAGAGTCTCTACCACAGCTTTCCCCCATTTCCCCCTTCCCAACCCAGTAATCCTCTGGAACACCAGTGCCAGAGTGAGCAACCCCAAAGCCCCACCCCTAGGCCTTTCCTCCTTTGCTGAGAGCCTTGGTGTCTCTTCAGTCCTGTGGTGCAGCCCACACTCCTCAAGGGCTGGGAGAGGCAGCTGTGGAGGGGGTATCCACAGCTTCCCCTCCCCCATCTTTGTTTGTTTGTTTGTTTGTTTCAAGACAGGGTTTCTCTGTAGTTTTTGGTGCCTGTCCTGGAACTAGCTCTTGTAGACCAGACTGGCCTTGAACTCACAGAGATCCACTCACCTCTGCTTCCTGAGTGCTGGGATTAAAGGCATGTGCCACCACCACCCAGCTTCCTTTCCCCATCTTGCAAACAGACCTGTGCAGGCTACCAGGTGCCTCACCACCAAGCTTCAGTTCTATCATATTTATGGAAGCAGGTGGCATCGGGGAAGCCAGTACCTCTCCTGACTTAGCTCTGTCCTTGGTCCCACCTGATCCACCCTCACCTCTCTCCATCCCTGCAGACTAGTGATCCTTGTGACCAGCCCCACAAGCCCTACAAACCAGGGCTGTCTTCATATCCCCCTCATCTCCCTCATCCCTGCTGTCCAGGCTGACTCCAACTGGGAAAGGAGTTGATGCGGCTGCTTCAGCTTGCCCTTGGGGCGTGGGCAGCTGAGCGGTGCAGGAAGATGGGTGAGGAGGCTTGGGTTTAATGTGGGAGGCCTGGGTTGATCCTTGCCAGCCCTGGGAAAAGCGGAGGAAACAGACTCTAGTATGGAAATGCACTGTTGTCCCTTTACTTCTGAAGCCCATCTGTACCACTGTTTCAGTGGTGCCAACCTGGCAGGGCTGCTGGAGGCTTAAATGACATATATATATATATATATATATATATATATATATATATATATATATATATATATTCACATAGCTTTCTGGCACACAGAAATGTCCAGACAGCTCTAAATCCAACTACATGTCCTCAAAGAGTTTAGGAGGTAGAGGTGACTCATTGTCATCCCTGTGGTCCACATATGGAACCAAAAGAAGTATTGCTGGTGTGGTTTAGCGTGTCAGAGACCCTGGGTACCATCCCTAGAAGCACACGCACGCTCATACGCACACGCGCGCGCACAAATGCACCCACATCTACTAAAAAGTAGGTATAGGTAAATATAGGAATCTCTGGAGGCAGAAAGTTCTTCTCAGGTCAGGCATTCCTGAGCTGGGGCCCACGCACAAAGAACGAACGTGGGGAGTAGCCGATTTCACTGTTTTCACAGGGTCCTAGCTTTCTGCAAACCAAGCAGTCTGACCAAAGGGAGAGTGCAAGTGTCCAGGCGCCAAGAAAGGTAATGTGGGGCGGGATCTGTTGTCCAAGCCGCACCAGAACAGGCGCAGCGCATCCCAGCCCTGGCTCCAGACTACAGCTCCCGGCATCCCCCGCGCCTGGTACCCGCCCGCAGCCAGCGGAGGGGAGGCTGCAGACACCGCGGCTGGCGATGAGGATGGAGGCCGGGGAGGCAGCGCCACCGGCGGGGGCGGGCAGCCGCGCCGGGGGCGGCTGGGGCAAGTGGGTGCGGCTGAACGTGGGGGGCACGGTGTTCCTGACCACCCGCCAGACGCTGTGTCGGGAGCAGAAGTCCTTCCTCAGCCGCCTGTGCCAAGGCGAAGAGCTGCAGTCGGACCGGGTGAGCCCTCCGAGGGTGGCGTCTGGGTTCCGCGCTCCGGGGCTATCCGGCCTGCATGTCCCTCGGCCTCCAGCCTGGACGGTGTAGCTTTCGTAGGATCCCGAGACGAAAAGCGCAGGCAGGAGGACGGGGAGGAAGCAGAGCCAAGAGGAATAGCTGTGCCCATTGCCGTGGCAACGGGACAGCACGGGCCACGGCCATTTGGAGCCTTGGCGCGCTGTCTTGGATTCGGGACGCTCCCTTGATGTGGGGCGGTGCTGGGGGACCGACAAGCCTGGCCTGCCGTGCTGCCCTGGCAGACTCCAGCGTTAGGAGTCGATGCGGCTGCTTACCCCCGCCCTTGGAGTGTGGGTAGCTGAGGGGTGTAGGGAGCTGGGTGGAGAAGGCCTAGGGTGTCTTGGAGCTGGGCTTAATGTGGGAAAGAGCCCTGGCCTAACAGATACCACTTGTGGGCTCATCCTGCTCTCCTGCCAACTCCTCGAATGACCTGGGGGGAGTGGGGGTAGGACGGACTTCCCTGCTCTGAATTTGGCCTCCTCGTGTGCAAGGCCTCCGGAGTTGGCTTGTGAAAGTCCCCTGACCCCCCATTCTGTGGCCCTCTCACACTGTGTCCTTGGGTGAGTCCCCTGCTTTTTGATCATACTGATGCCAGTCCTGCCTCCCTGCGGGCTGCAAGTGTCCAATCAGAGAGCAGCTTCTTGGGAAACTTGCAAACATCTGGTGGATAGTGGGGTTAGCTCAGGGGGACAGCCTCCAAGAAGAAAACTTTCCCAAGAGGGAAATTCACTGAGTCCTGTGCTGAGCTAGGGCTTACTCAGAAAAAAGGTCACGCTCTACGCTTACACTTTAGCCCCTGATTATGGGGGAGAGAAGAGATGCCTCGAGAGCCGAAATGATTGACTCAAGGTCATACAGCCTAGAAAAGACAGAGGCAGGGTTGGAACCCAGCGTCTTGCTCTTCTATCTCATTCCCCTTCCTCTCTCCCTGCAGTCCTTTTCCCCAGCCTTTGGTGAGTTGAGCTTATGCGTGGGTCTGGGCTTGGGACAGCTTACACCCCTCTCACTTCCTATGGTCTTCTCCACAGGATGAGACCGGGGCCTACCTCATTGACCGAGACCCCACCTACTTCGGGCCCATACTGAACTTCCTCAGGCATGGCAAACTGGTGCTGGACAAGGACATGGCTGAGGAGGGTGAGTTGGTTCCTTGTGCTGGTTTGGGGCTCTCTGGAGCCTGGCAGAGCCTTCGTGGGGGGGGAGAGAGGCGTAAAACCATTCTTGTAGTCAGGGTGGCATCTACTTTCCCCCATTATTTTCTGCCTGTCCTGCAGCGGGGGTCCCATTCTCCAGGTCTCTGCCAATCTGACAGACCCAAGCTGTCACTGAGTGCTGTTGGGGAAGTGATGTGGAAATGGAAGAGGAGCCAGGGAGCCAAGGCTTCTGCTGACTTTGGGAATGACCTTGCTCCCAAGCCTTCAGGAAGGCCTGGTGTGACCTGTGATGCTCCAGGCTGGATGGGAGAAGAGTTGGGGTCGCCTTTGCCTTATTCTGTGTCTCCCAAACAGGGTCTTGCCATCAGCCATTGGGTGGAGTTCCCAAAGCTGGCTGCTTCTGCAGCCCAGTGGCTCGTGGGGGAGTTGGGGTGCTGTTCTTGGTAGGGCTTTTGCCCTTCCCAGGCCTGTGGAGGCTCATATCCTGGCCCAGCTGACTTAGAATCAGTGTAGAGAATAGGCCAGGGGCAGGGACTACAGCCATCCTCACACCGGCTCTCCTCTGTACTCTTGAGTGTCGCTCTGGATCGGGCCAGACCAGCTTGGACATGTCCGTCTTCTCCGGGTCTCCACTAGTGCCTACAAAATGGGCATCATGACCCACATTCGAAAGAGTGGTGTTGGCACTGCAGATGGGCCCTGTGAATCTGTGGGTGTTTTACACAGCCCTTGCTCTAGGCAGTGATCTTCTCTGGCTGACCCCAATGGGGTACAGTGATCTGAAGATTCCCCCCCCCCAAAGGACAGGAAGATCATACTCAGAGCTCACTGTAGGTAGCTCACTCTGCCCAGCCTCCAGCTAGCTGCCTAGCAGTCTGAGGGGAAGAGATCACGTGGGTGGGGCCTGGGCTCAGGAGCAGGTCCCTCAGGGAGGCTCACGCTCCAGCTGCATCACAGCCAACACCTGTTTACAGGTTCTTGCCGTTCAAAGCTCTTCTCACGTCTTCACATGGGGGAGTATCTGCAGAGATGGATTTCAGGAGGGAACTTGCTGTGTGGCAGTGAAAATGTTAGTTAACCTCTCTGGGTCTACGGAGTCTAGTGGCAGTTGCACCTACCACACTAGGCAGTGGAAAGGCAAACGAGAGTGTCTCACAGCCTGGGGTACACAGCTTAGAGTTGGATGCCTGTCAGCTTTCTCTCAGCCAGGGCCTGGGAGATTTCTGTCACTCAGGCAGTGGTCGTTGCAGACTGTCCCTTCGGGCAGGTATGGGCTGAGCACCAACAGAATGACCTCTGGTCCAGTTCCTGCTGCTGTAAGGAAGTCCCAGAGGCTCGGGGACAATGACAACAGCCGCTGACCCCTCCCACTTGGTAGGCTGGGATTCAGGGTCAATGTGTTAGCCTAGAGGCCTGACCCTTTCCCCTGCTGCCAGCTCCACGCAGACAGAGGGATTCATTGGCTGTCAGCCACCATTCAGAGAGCACTCATTTCCTTAAATTTCCGTCATCATGACCCCTCACCTCCCAACCAGAGTCCCTCCATCACATGGCAGTTAGGTTTCAGAGGTTTAGCATTGAGAGGCTATAACAGTCTGTGATGGTCCCTGTCCCCAGAGAGCCCAACATGCTGCCCACATCTTGCAGGGACTTCCTGTAGTCCAGACTCCTGAGAGCTCTTTGCACTTCACTGAGTGGGAGGAGGGATGACTGACTTAATCTTGAAGATCAGTCTATAACACACAGTGATACCTGTGTCCCTCATGTCCCAGGACCTCTGATGAATCCACAAGAGCTTTATCAGCAGATATGAGTGGTAGCTGGGAGTGCCCAAAAATTTACTTCTAGCGAGGGGTTCAGGGCTCTGAAAGTGGAGCTTGCCTTGGCTCTGCGGCTTACAGGCCCTGTGACCTTGAATAAGCTGTTTTTTTTTTTTTCTCAGCTGCAGTTTCCCCGGTTGTTCAGTGGACATAATGAAAGTATTCACTTCTAGTTCTGACAAGTATCATAACGCAACAGGCCTGGTACTTCGCATGTGTTTGATGAATGAGGACATACAGTGGGTGGCCCAGGCCCTCGCTGTAGTATTCTAGGACACAGTCCCAACGAACCTTCTCTCTTGATGCCCAAAACGTTCAGGGTCACCAGACAGTCCTGGATCACATGCTCACTGCAGCACAGGAGATGAGACTGGCTGAAGAGTGGCGTCTCAGCCCTTTTGTTTGGATTGCACCAGGTCTCATATAGCCCAGGCTGGCTCAAACATGTTAGGTAACAAAGGATATCCTCGTGCCTCTACCTCCCAAGTACTAGGATTACAAGTGTTCACCAACACTCATGGTTTGTGCAGTGCTGGGGATCAAACCTGGGCTTTGTACATGCTAGCCAGTCACTCTCCCAATCGAGCAGATCCCTCCATCTGAAATGTTCCCTCTTTCTCGACCCCTGAACTCCTAGACCCTGTCTAGGAATGTGACCAGAGCAGGAAGTGGGTCTGGGAGCAAGGAGAGTGGGGTGTGGAGACAGCAGAGGTGACCGACCAGCTGCTCTGTGTTCTAGGGGTCCTGGAGGAAGCTGAGTTCTACAACATCGGCCCCCTGATCCGAATCATCAAAGACAGGATGGAGGAGAAGGACTACACAGTGACCCAGGTTTGGAGAGAGGAACCAGGACCCATGGAGGGAAAGGGAGGGGGTGAAGGGGAGGGGGAGGCCTTCCAGGCTGTTCAGCAAGCCCCACCCTGGATATATACTGCTAGGGATCTGCCCCTGACTTGGCTCCTGCTGTGTGTGACCAAAGGTTATCATGCCCTTCTTTGTTTTCCTCCATGGAAAGTAGAGATGCTCAAAGTTGCCTGGTTACCCTTGCTCACAGAGGATGCCAGTAGCAGTACAATCACCCACTCAACCCCACCCAAGGCCATACAGAATGAGTCTACCTCATGGAGTCAGGCAGTCTCCTGTAGGTACCCATGAGCTGTTGGGGCTGGCATTTCAGAGTTCAGACCCCAGGCCTCTGGGGGACAGGATGAGACATCACCTCCCAACCACAGGGGCTCAAGAGGTGAGGGTCTGACTTGGTTGGTAACCCAGTCTCCCCAAATCCTTCCCAGCTTCCCTCTTGTATCGCCCATATTCCACATATGGCTCTCCCACCCTTGAGCTGGTGACCCTGGGCAAGTAACTGAACCTCTCTGAGAGCCTAAGAGTCTCGGAAGGAGGAGTCCTGCAAGGGAAGCATCTGGCACACAGTAGATATTCAGACCATGGCTCCCTCCTCCCTGGTCTAACTTTCCTGCCCTCCACTTAGGATTATACAATGTGGGAAGAAGCAGCTGGGTGCCTGGTGCCCTTAGAGGTGCCCTCCATGTGACCCTTTGACCCACAGGTGCCCCCCAAGCATGTGTACCGCGTGCTGCAGTGCCAGGAGGAGGAGCTCACACAGATGGTGTCCACCATGTCCGATGGCTGGCGCTTCGAGCAGGTGGGTTGGGTACAAGGGACACCCTAAGCTTTGTCCTTCCTGCAGTCTCAGTCTCCAGTCCCTCCCCCTGCCCAAACCCAGAGTCTTCTTAAATGGAACTAAGCAAGACTAGAAAAGTGCCTGCTGGGCACAGGCGGACTGAGAAGGAGGCAAGGGACACTTGTCACTGGGCATCTGCACAGCAGCCGGTCTTGTCCTCAGGGGCAGCTCAGGTATAGGAGACCAGAACCACAGAATTGAATGTAATCCTTGCTGTACCCTGAGCCTGACCTCCAGGGCTCATGACAGGCATGCACAGTGATTCTCTTTCCTGGAAGCCCCAGGTGGTGGTGTCCCAAGGTACGTGCCTCCAGGCCATATATGGCTCACCACAGGAGTCTTCTGTTATCAGCCATGTGGCCATACTCTGCCTCTTGGGTTTCTAGAGCTATAGAGCCCCCCCGGCCCATGAACTCAAGGTTCAGTCTGCCCTGAGAACAAGAGAAGAGATGAGCTAGTTCCCTACGCACCTAGCCCACCAGCCTCTTCCCACAGGGAGACTGGAGCAGAAGGCTAGGATTCCAGGATAGCCATGGTGAGGAAGATCAACCAGCCAGCAAGGACGGGAGGTCCCCCTGTCTTCCAGCCCTGCCCTCCATCACTCCTCCTCCTTGAGCAAGTCAGCTCCTCTCCCAGCCTCTGCATCCTGGGATGTGAGCTCATGGTACCCTCTTCCCAAGACCTTTGTGAAGCTGAGAAGAGCCATCAGGAAAGGTTCTATGTTGATGAAATGGCGGGCTGTGTCCCGCCACCAGGCTAGCTTTACCCAAAATAATTACACGGAAACTGTATTCTTTTAAACATTGTCTGGCCCATTAGTTTTAGCCTCTTATTGGTTAATTATCATATCTTGTTTTAATCCATATTTAGTAATCTGTGTAGCATCACGAGGTGGTCGCTTACCAGGAGAGATCTTAACCTGTGTCTATCTTGGAGAGAAGAAGCATGATGACTGCCTATGGCGACTGCCTGAAGTGTCTGCCTTCTCTCTCCAAGAATTCTGTTCTGTTTACTTCGCCTACCTAATTTTCTGTCCTATTAAAGGGCCAAGGCAATTTCTTTATTAACCAATGAAAGTAACATATAGACACTCCTCCATCAGTTCTAGTTTTAGGTAGGACTCCATCGGCACCAGTGCCCTATCAGGAGAACCACATTTACACTCAAGAGGTGGAGGCAGGAAGTCAAGTTATCCTCAAATGCATAATGAATCTGAGGCCCTGTCTCAGAAAACCTAGAAATGGTGTGAGCAAATCTGTAAGACCCCAGGGAGGATGTGGAAGGCTCCTGGGCTGGGCCCCTGGCCTGCAGCTTGCTAGCGTGGGTCCTCCAGTAGACTGCTATCTCTCTTGCCCTCTGCTGGCAAGGAGGGTAATGAGTCCTACCCTTCCTCCAGCTGGTGAACATCGGTTCTTCCTATAACTACGGCAGCGAGGACCAGGCCGAGTTCCTGTGTGTGGTGTCTAAGGAACTCCATAGCTCCCCACACGGCCTAAGTTCCGAGTCCAGCCGTAAGACCAAGGTGAGTCCCTGCTCTACGCGAAGACAGCACCTCTCCCCCATTCTGCTGCTCCGTCCTCCCTCCTGCTGCACCCACATAACGCTCATGGTCATGGTCACAGCCAATGCCATCCATCCCATGCCACTACAGTCCAGTCAGCTCACACCCTTGGCCCAGGCTGGGGAGCAGTCAGGTAGCGCCGTTGCAAGGCACAGACAGGGCGGCGGGCTTGACACCTCTTACTCATGAGGCCACAGGGAAAGGTGTTGGAGCTCGAGGCAGAGCATGCCGAGCGAGGGGCCCAGGTGTGGTGTGCTGCTCTGTCTCATTTCTCACATCTTTGCAGTATTCTCTGTGAAGGTAGAAGTGGCTCGTAAGCACTCTGGAGATTCCACACCGGAACTCCTGGCTTCCCAGCGACTGTCTAGTGTCAGCCTAGGTCAGGATGGGGAAGTCCCACAGTCCTACCCTTCCGCAGGCCTTTTGGGTAGCTTGGTGTCAGGAGCCCCATGGGCTCTGGCCTAGGCAGAAATCTCCCAAGTTGGCAGCCAGCTTTTGGGACAGAACTGAGTAGGGTCCAGTACCCTTAGGCCTATAGTAGGGCCCACACCATAGGCATGATCCAGGTTGGGAAGGTGGACGCTGTGCCCATGTGCAGGAGTCTTAGGAACTCTGGCTTCCTGTGTGTCACCACCCAGCCCTGCTGTGATCCCTTACCACCCCTCCCCTCCCCCCAATGCCAGTGGCTGGCTCCTTCCTGTAAGAGTGCAGGATGCCCTACTGCTCTGCCTCCCTGTGTCACCAACCTGGCCCAGGCTGCCAGACACTGTTGCTGGCATCTAGATCTGGCTGGTGACTGCCCTGGGACAACCTTGGTTTCCTGCTCTGGATCCAGCCTCCCAAAGTAAGGCCTTCCCAGGAGCCCAGTGGCTCCTTTTCGAGCCCTCCCCATAGCTGGGTTCTGTTAACAGCAGCCTGGCTGATCTCTGAGCATCCCCTCTGGGCTAGGGAAGCACCAGCTGCTTGGCTGAAGCCCTCCTCTCTCAGAGGTCCCTTTCATCCCACCTGCCCCTCTGTCCTGAGGTCGGGGGTCCCTGCGGACAGCCGCCCGCAACCTCGCCCCCTCGTCAGTGTCTCCACTCTCTCTTCCCTGATCGGTGGCGGGTGCGCAGAGCACGGACGAGCAGCTGGAGGAGCAGCGGCGGCAGGAGGTGGAGGAGGTGGAGGTGGCCCAGGTGCAGGTGGAGGCGGATGCCCAGGAGAAAGGTGCAGCCCGCCCCCAAGAGGACGATTGCTAATGACAGCCCGGGCCTCCCGCCCTCTCCCTGCTGGAGCAGCTGCCGCCGGGAACTGCGGGGGCGGGCCACCAGGGTTAGCTCAGCGCCTGGCGCCTCGCCCATAACCATCCCTCTCTCACTTTCTCTTGCAGCCCTGTCATCTCAGGATCCCGCTAACCTTTTCTCCCTCCCACCACCGCCTCCTCCTCCTCCGCTTCCTGCTGGAGGTCCTGCTTCATCTTCATCCACCTCCTCTTCCTCCTGGATCTCATCTGCACCCTGCCTCTTCCCTCTCTGCCCCTGCCCAGGTTTCCTCTCCGCCTGCTCCCGTCTCCACCCTGGGGCTGCCCTAGTCCCAGTCTCCCGTGCCCTCTCCCCGGGCCCCCTGGCCCTGCATCCCCAAGCATCCTGCCTGCCGCCTCCTGTGCCCCTTTCGGCCCCTTCTGCCTCCTGGCCTGGGGAGGAGGGGCGTAGCCGCATTTGCTCTATGTCCTCCAACCCAGCAGGGCACCTCTGAGGCTGGCCTTGGCCACAGGCCCCACTCTTCCTGCTTGCCTCCTCACGTTTCCTCCTTGCAGGTCCCTGTCCGCACCCTCCCAGACCCAAGCCTGAGCTTGCTGTGAGAGCTCCTCGGCCCCGCGCCCGCCCCCAGAGCTGCCGCCCCTGGTTTGTAGCCTGGCAGAGCTGGAGGGAGGGGCGGAAGCAAGGAGGGTGCTCATATCTTGTCCTTGGACTTGAGCCGAGCTTTTGGCTGATTCTCTCCACCCACCAAAGTCTCTCAACTTATCTGGGCTTGGGGTGAGGCCCTGAGAGCTGAAAAAGTACAGAGGTGGAGACTCTTGTACATCTGCCTGCCTATAGTCAGTCAGCACTGGAGCCAGGCCAGGGGAGGGGAGGACTAGCCATGCGCCTCTGCCCCATCACGCATGTCTAGAAGCTCGTGCAACACTGCATGTGGGTATTGTGTCCCCTAGTTCTGTGGAGTGGGTGGCCAGGCCACATGTGGTGTCCCTTGCCTGATGAGCTGGCAAGAGCCTGCCAAGGATTGGAGCATGGCAAGAAAAGACCTGATCTCTAACTGGGTGACCATAGCCCCCAGTCAAGCTGATCTCCCTGTGTGACCTTGGGCAAGTCACTGCCTCTCTTTGGGCCACAGTTGGATTCTAAGATGGGGCGAACAGCTGCTTCCGGTGGCCCCCTTTTGCCTGGGAAAGCAGTGATCAGCTCCTCCTATCCCTGTCCCCTCACCAGGCTGCCACCACCAGCCCAAGACTGGCAGTTTCTCCCCTCCTCGGTCCTGACTCCGCCTCCTTTGGGCCTCAGCCCCACCCCTCCTCCAGAGCCAGCCTGGGACTCACTTGCCTTTCTCTCTCCCTCCCTCCCCCACTCTCCTCGACTTTCCTGTCCTGGCATCACCCTGTCCTCACCCCCCACCCTGATTTTCTGACCCCCTTTCCTCTTCCTTCTGTCCCTCTCCTCTCTTATTTTCTAGCTATTACAAGCCAGAGGCACCCGGATGTGAGCCCCCAGATCACCTCCAGGGACTTGGGGTTCCGATCTGAAATCCTTTATTTTTGTACCACGGGGTGGGCCCCCGGCCCGAGGAGGAAGACTTGCCCTCTCCCTTGTCACTGCTGCCTGCATCTGCCGGGCTGGGACCCAATCCTGCCTTCCGGCCCAGGCCTGGGGCCCTCTGGGACCTTGGAAGGCTTGAGGTGGGCCCTGGGGTCTCCAGGCAGAGTCACCTGCCCATGGCCAAAGTGTGGCACTGCCCACCCATATCTCCCAGGTCCTTTTGTCCCCTTGCCTGGGTCCCCTTGCTGCATGGCAGATACACTCTCTCCCAGCCCAGTCATAGCACCTCCTGCAGCCTCCATGGCACCCCTCCTCCTCCCACCTACCTCACAGGGGTGTTGTGAGGACCCGGGAGGAATGGGGTTCCTAAGCCCTAAGTGTCTGGGGCTGCAGTCGTTACCTTCTGGGGGGAGGCACTCTGGCTTAGCCCCCAAGTGGGATGTTATGGCTTCAGATACTGGTGGGGAACAGTGCAAGGACTTAGCCAAGCAGGAAGGAAGCTACAGACTTGGCATCACCTTGGCTGCCCCTCCCCCGTGCCACCATGCCTTTGGCAGCAGAGTGCGCTGGCGAGTCTTTGAGGCTGCCCAGGAACATGTGGTGGAGGAGGGGACAGGTGTGAAAGGGGCTGAGCTGCCCCTCCGCGTCTTGACCTCCTGGGATGGGCACACATCTGTCAGCTGTGTCCCACTCACCCTGAAATAAACCTGAACAAACAGGCCGGCCTGGCTGCCTCCCTCTTTCTCTGGGCCACTTTTGGGGACAGGGTTTAAACTCAGGCGTGGTAGACCCACTTTTCCTGAAATCCCCTGCCGTTGTCACTTTCTTGAGTGTATGACGAAGTCCTGTACCCAGGAGTCAGAGTTGAGGCTCCCTGCTTTGCCCTGCAGTAGCCTAAGCCCTGGGCTACTGCTCCACTTCTGCTGGATCACCTTGCCCTCTTGCCTGCGCATCCTACTCCCTTTGTGAAGCTGGGCCGCCAGCTTCTGACTGTCCCTACACCTAGCAGTGATGTCCCTACACCTGGTCAGGGGCCAGGGCACCCTCCTGCCAGCTCACAGCTCGGAAAACATCAGCCCTGCGGACGTGCAGTCCCGAAAGGTGAGCCCACTTTTCCTGCCAGCTCTTCGGGAGCCAGCTAGAGGCTTGTTGAAAGATTTAGTTCTCCTTCCCCACCTGTTTTAATTTTAATAGAGAATAGGTGGGACCCCTATTTTAACCCCCTAGGGCTAGGAATTGGGAGAGGGCTGCCATATGACCCATTTTGTGCCAGAGGCCCTCGCTATCTGCCTGGCTCCTTCCCTTCCTAGAGGCCCCAGTGTCTCCTGCAGCTTCATGGTTGGCCCCACCCCTTTGCTTTCACGCTAGGTCAGTTCCAGAGCTCTGTGCATGTGCCACTCATCACTACTGCCTCCAGAGGGCGCCCCTGTGCCCTAAATCTTCCAGCTCACCTCCATGGCTTGCTCCACTCATCGCTGTTCTCTCCCTGAACTTCATCGCCAGTCACCTGCCTCCAGCTCCCCCAACATGGTGTGGGTGCTGCTTGTAAGATGTGAAGCAACTCTGCTTTCCAGCGTGCCGTGGCTCCCATGGCCCCCGGGTCAAATCCTCCGCTCATTCTCGGGTCTCACCTCCCTGCAGCCCCCGCTGCAGTATTCCCCCTTTTCTCCTCTGTTCTGGCTGTATCCAGCTTGCCATTCCTTGCATGCCCCGATATCCAGGGCTATATACCCTTGGCCCTTTCCTTTCGTCCAGAAAACCTTTACCTGCCTTTGAGTCCCCCCTCCCACTGTTCTCCATAGTGGCCTCTGGACATGTCACAAGGGGTTGATCCAGCAGCAGATCTGTTCCAGTGACAGGCATAAGGCATGTGAGGTCACTCAGAGAGCATCATCGGGGCTTCGTCAAGTGCTTTATTTTCAGAACAGATGGAGGTCCTCCAGTGAATGGCAGGGAGGGCCCCGGAGCGGACCGAGCTGCAGCAGGCACCTGCAGCTGGCGCTGCCCCATGGTTTGGCTTATAGTGTGGCCCACTTGGCAGTCTCAAGGGCTCCCAGGGCTTTTGCTTGATAGAGGCACCTTCTTCCCACCCATCTGCAGTACACGGGGGCCTCGCAGGCCAGAATCTGCTCTCTGAGTCAATTCCCTCCAAGTAGGGAAGGAATCTTACTTTCCTACAGACTGGGAGCCAGCATCATTGACACCAGACCCCACCCCAAAACAATGGTAGGAGGAGGAAAGAGGGGGAACAGCTAGAAGGAGAAAGGGCTAGAGGTGAAGCCAACAGAGGCTGGCCCCTGGACCTCAGGCGATATCCTGACCCCAGCTGGCATGCCTTCTCTGTGCTGTCACTGGGGTAGGCCACTCGCCCCAGAATACTTGTGCCCTGGCTGGGTGGGTGCCCTGAACTTGGGCTGGAGGTGGGTCCAGCTCTGTAGAGCAGCTCCTCAGGTCAGCACCTGCTGAATCCAGTTGATCACACGTGTGACACGGGTGTAGACGCCAAAGAAGTTGGGTCGGCCACAGCCCAAGCCCCAGCTCACCAGCCCTGCCAGGAACCAGCGACCACTGGGCTCCCTGCACACCAGCGGGCCCCCAGAGTCACCCTGAAAGAGGAGTGGAGAGGCATGACTGCCTCAGGGGAGGCCCCCCCTTCAGTCCTTCCCTGTATGACCCAGGCCCAAGGTCTCAAGACATCAAGGAGCAGAGCCAAAGACCTTTCAAGGGTCTGCTATGTGCCTGTGCAGCCATGGGCAGCCCCCTCGCTCTCTGAAGGCCTCAGGCTCCTCCTCTGTAAAGTGGTTACACTCATCTTCCCCTTGGCCCAGACACCGCAGGTTGTTACCTGGCAGGCATCCTTCTTGCCCTTGTGGTAGCCAGCACAGAGCATGCGCGGGGTCACCTGGTAGCGATAGGCTTCACTGCACAAGTCTTGAGGGACCAGCTGCACATCCACCTTCTGCAGGGTGCTGCTACTGGGACCTGCAGGAAGGGCAGCAGCAAATGAAAGGGGCTAGGAATCTGCTCCCACTGCGGCCGTCCTGACCTCGCCGGAGCCCTTCCCGCTCTGCCCTGTCACTGCTGGCTCCTCTGCATGGCTTGTGATGACCGAGCCCTCACCTCTGCCCCCTGAAAAGCCTGTTAGAACTGTCCCCTTCTTCCTTCCTTGCAAGGGCATCCAGGCTCGGGCAGACTCCCTCTGTTCTATTGTAGCCCCAGGGGGATGCTATCAAATATATGTACGAACCCCTCAGTGAACTCTTAACTCCTTAGTGGCCCTTGCTGTCCAGCCCAGATCTTGTCCCGGAGAACTATGGGATAGTAATCCACCCGTCCAGGGCTGGGCCAGCCACTGGGGTTTCGAGGCCCCTTTGGTTCTAAGATGTAGGTGGGGAGGCTCCTCCTGAATCCTGTGGTGGCCTTCAAGGCACGCCTGCTCCAAGGCCCTCCTGTAGCCACACCTGCCTCCCCTCCAGCTGGGAACTGCTAACATCCTCAGGCCTTTCTCGCTGACACCTGTGAGGTCATCAGGAACACCTGGTTGCCAGGAACAGCTCAGTCATCCAGGCTCAGTGTAGACCCCTCTTCCAGGTGCCTCCTCGGGGCTGTTTCCTGTTCCTGCCTGTGGTAGCTCACATCATAAGAGTGTTCTCGTCTTCCTGCCCCATGTCTGCCTCAACACTTGACACATAGTAGGTGCCCATGTGTGAGCAGCCAAGTGAGAACCCCTTGCTTTAAAAAAAGTCTCTGTCATCTTAGCCAAGTCCCCTCTCTGAGCCTCAGCGTCCCCCTCTTTAAGCTATCTCTGCAGAGGCCAGGGTGCAGCTGGATGGTGGAGCCGTTGTCTTGGCACACGGGAGGCCCTTGTTCAATCCCCAGCATCACACCACACCTGCCTCTCCTTCCGGGTGGTAAATCACCAGCAGCCAAGGTTGCAGTCGACTCTGCAGTTAAGCCTGCCAAGCCTGTGTTTGCAGAACGGGGTGGGGGGAGCCTCTAAAGATGGCAGCTCCTGTCCATTAAGGCCAGGAGGGGAGAAGACCCTTTCTAGCAGCAGAAGCAGAAAACTCTGGGCTCTAGAGAGAGGGCAGTCCTAGGTCTGAGTCCCTGTTTCAGATCCCTTGATTGGGTGGCTTTCAGTAACTAAGGGACCCAGCCTCGGTTTTCTCAAGAAAATGGGGCCATAATGCCCACCCAAGACTGAGTGGCTTATGTAACATGTTCCCTTCAATCCAGTCTGTAGTAATTAAGAGCCCCATCTGACCCCCACCCTCCACCCCAAGGCTCATACAGCCAAGTTGTGGCATTCCTGCCTATCCCCTATGCCTCCTACTTAAGTTCTTCAGTACCTTCCAAGGCAAAGGAGAGCTAGGAGGGCAGTAGCAGGACCCACGGGCCATATTACAGATTCTATCTTAATAAAGTCCAGTCCCATTGATCCCAACGTTGGAGGGCCTGGAGATGGGACCCTGACAGCCCTCCTCCAAGCCTGCACCTGACACCCCAGATCCCGCCGCCTGCCCCTGCTCACCGCCCTCTCGCAGGGCTCCCCAGCCCGTGATCCAGCAGTGCTGGCCTGGCTCGAAGAAGTGAGAGCGTGCAGGCAGGCAGACAGGGCGCACGGTGGCTGAGTACACCACAGGGTGGTCCAGCTGCAGCAGGGCCACATCGTAGTCATGGCTGTCCTCCTCGTGATACGGGTGCAGGAACAGGCGGCTCACCTTGAAGGACACCTCGCCTGGCCAGCGTGAGTTCTGCCGCATCTTGCCCAGAAACACGGTCCATAGCCTCGGGGAGGCCATGCTGGGTGGGAGGCAGGGGAAGGCATCATAGCCCAGCTGCTTTGTCTCCTGTCCAGAGACCCGGTTGGCAGCAGCCAGCTTTCCCCCTGGAGTCGGGGATCCTGTCTCCCTCTACACAGTCTCCCTTCTCTCAAACCCCTGGCTGGTGTACAGAGCTGACTGAATACATGCCTGGGTTCTCCCACGGGCTCCACCCTCAGCCTCATCTCTCCCTAGCAAAGCCTGACCTTCTCTAGGCCTCAGCCCTGCTATCTGCAAAATGGGAACATTTTCTACTTCTATATTCTTAGAAGATTCTAATGAGACACATAAGAAGAGCCCAGTGCCAGCCTGGGCCAGTGCTTCCCTGTTTGTAGCCCACTTTGCAGATTGGAAATGGATGGGGGAGGTCAGTGACGTGGCATGTGAAGAAATTAGCAGAGAGGTAAGAAGAGCAGGTGGACAGGGCAGTGTGCTTGGGGAAGACAAAGAGGCCCTGAGAAGCCAATGGAGGACACAAGAGAGTTGGCTTCTGTTCTAGGGACCTGAGGGGTTTGGGGCTCAAATCTGGTTAGGACTGGAAGGGGTTCAGCTTACCAGGGAAAGAGGTTTGAGGGCCAGTGAGATGTCCCCGAGAACTTCCCTGGTCCCACCCAGCACCCTCATCACAGTTTAAATTATGGTAGGGGATATGGCTTGTGACCAGCTTGGGCAGTTGTCTCCTCTACAACCTCCCTAATGTCCAGCGCAGCCCCTGACACGTAGGAGGAGCACAGTTGTTGGGTCACTAGGATGAGTAGATGATTGTGGCATCAACTTAAAGCCAGAGGAGAGCACAGAAAGGTTGAACAACGAGCCTAGCAACACACAACATATTAGGGGCGGTGCCAGACCAGATCCCACATGTCATGGCAGCCAGTCAGGGGCTCTTCTCTACCCTTTCCTCTGTCTGCATACGGGCAGTCTGCACACACTGTACCTCCCGTGACCTTCCCTCCACCCACCTCCAGGCCCTGTGTTGTCCCTTCACCTGTCCTCCTGGAAGCAGTGGGCTGCCGTTAAGACCCAGCGGTCAGCGATGAGAGCACCCCCACAGATGTGTCGACCCCGAATCTGGAGGCTGGCCTGCCATGGCCACTCACCCTCAGAGGACACGGACCCGCCCACAATGCGGCTGGTGGGGCCCTGGAGGCCACAGTCTAGGGGTGGGAGAGGGCCAGGGGTGGACAGAGAAGGAGGAGGGGAGGGAGAAATGCTAGTGAGAACGGAGACAGAAAACAAAGGAAAATGATGGAGAGATGTGGGGGAAAGGAGAGATGTGCTCAGGAAGAGGTGATAGAGACAGATAGGCACAGAACAGGCACATGGTGCCACTCCCCTCCCGCAGCCCCCCAAGTATCCCTGCCCCCTCCCAAGGCCTGGTCTTCATGCACAGCTGCAGCGGGCAGGCTCACCGCAATGTCGCTCGTCTGAGCCATCACTGCAGTCCAGCTGTCCGTCACACTCTGGGTTGGGCTTCTTCACACAGCTCCGGTCCTCACACTGGAAGGTGAATGTCCCACAGGGCACTCCTGGGATGGAGGGGACCAGGCAGGCCACCGAAGGTGGGTCTCTGAGCCCCGAGGGAGCCTTCCAAAGTGAGACCCGGAAAAAAATGGCACCAGGAGAGGCTGGGAGACTAGGGAGGGGCCTCAGTCACACCAAAGGGTTCCCCAGGTGTCCTCTAGGGTCTCCTCCCACCCCCATGCAGCCTGGTCCCATTGATAGTGAGGCTGTGTTCCCTCTCAGACTAGAGCTGCTTGACCTCACACTCCCATGATGCCCCTGAAAGCAAAACCATGCTTTTCCCATCACACTACAGACCCAAGAGCAGGGCTACATTTCCTCAGAAGTCAAAGACTCTCTTCCCCTCTTTGTTGTTAATGGACATCCCAACCCCACCTGCTCTGTGCCTCTCCTTGCTTCCTTCCATCCAGCCTGTTCAAATTCCATCTCTCTGCAGGGCCCAGCTAAAAGCTTACATCTAAGATGCTCCCCATGCCCCCATCCTTCCCACACTACCACACGTGGTGTCCCAAAGACTTTTGGTCACCTGTCACATCCTCTTACTAAGAGGTAACCCATTGGAGGGCAGGTGCCACATCACGGTTGTCTTATTTTTGCCCCCTCACTGCACCTGGCCCATCACTTGGTAGCCTGCTAGTATTGATTGGTTTGTCAGTTGGATAGGTGGGTGGATGGATGACCAGGTAGCTAGCAGATTGGCTGACTAGTGGAGGAAACAGTGGTCTCCTAGGGAGATAGTTGTGTATACAGAGAGATGGTTGCCAGGTCAGTGGATCGATGGATGAACATGCAGTTATGTGAAATAGCGGATGGAAAGGGTGATTCAGAAGTCAAGATGGAAGGGAGGATGGATAATAGATGGAAGGGAGGATGGATGGATGGATGGATGGATGGATGGATGGATGGAAGGATGGATGATATTACAGTTGGATAACGGGTGAGTAGATGACTGAATGGATGTTGGATAGTTGGGTGAATGGATGGATGGATACACAGACTTCTGAGCGGACAGCTGATCATGCTGTCATAGGTACAGTGGGTTGATGGTATTTGAACAAGAAGACAGAGACCTTTGCAGTAGAAGGTGTTGCTGTGACCTCCCTCTGATCTCCTTGGAGACCCTGGGCAGGGTCCCCCTACCTTCTTGGCACTGTTCTTCATCGCTGCCGTTGAGACAGTCAGGCCGCTGGTCGCACACTCGAGGCAGTGAGATGCACGTGCTGTCCTCTCGGCACTGGAACATGGCTCTGCAGACTGTGGGCACAGAGGACCAGACTGGGGCTTTACAGTGGCAGCAGATGCTCCCTGTATCACGTGTCTGCCATCACAAATCCTTCTGAAAGCAATCCTGGCAAGCCCCGTTTCATTGGTGGAGACAGACATGAATGATGTGTCTGAGGTCCCCAGACATTCAGGGTCAAATACGAAATGTCTTTCTCTGGTTCTCTCCTCCCAGACTGAGAACACAAGGCAAGCGCGGAGCATGACAGCCCAGATGCCATAGCGCTCCGATGCCTGGGTGGTGGGTCTAGGGGCAGAGGCTGGCATTTCTCACAACTATTCCCAAAAGCCCTAGTCTGGAGACCACCAATTCCTGCCTCGGGCCAGAGGGATGAGGACCCCATTCAAAGAGAAAGATACAGGATTCCTACCCTGGATCCCATTCCCTGTCAGTCCCAGCCCCCAAACCATCCCTACCTGGTCCTTCCTTCCCCCTCTTGGTTATTTTTCAGAAGACTAGCTAGGACAGATAACTGGCGTATTTGCCTGTGATGAAGGGAGAAATCTGAGCTGAGGGACACTGCCTCAGGGGCTGGCTCCGAGGAGGCTACTTTCCTATGCTGCCTCCTTGCCATCCTGACACAGTAAAAGAACCCTGGGTTCTTGGGTGCTCATAAAGGGGGACTCATGGGGTAGAGTTAAATCAATGCTGGAGGGCAGGGGAGAAACTCACCGCAGTTTCTCTCATCCAGGCCATTGGGGCAATCCTTGATCCCATCACAGGCAGGGACACACAGTCCATTCACAGAGCAGAGGAACTCTCCAGGGCAGGCTGGAGAACCACGGGAAGCCATGAAAGCAGAAGGGTACCATTAGGACACATGGCATGAAGTATATGAATCTATATCCTCACACGTGATCAGGTACCCATATACCTGCTCCAATACCTATGTCCATGGCCCATGCAAAACCACATCCATATGACACACACAAAGATATACATGGAACTGTGTGCCCAGTGCACGCTCCTTATGCGCGCACGCACACACACACACACACACACACACAGCACCCTCATGGTAGTCTAGCCTCATAAATGCTTGTGCACATCTGGGGACAGCAAAGGGGCAGAGTAGCTCCCCTCCCTCACCCTACTTACGGTCTGACTGGTTGTACAAACTGTAGTACACTTGCACACCAGGGCCGGTAAGGGAGATCTGGGAGGTGAAGTTGATGGTGACACCAGCCGAGGCCACCATGGGGATCCTCTCCGCATATGGCTGGAGGGTGCGGAAGCCACACAGCCTAGGAGTGACCAGGGATGGCTCAGACACATGGAGTGGTTTCCCAGCCAAGAGAAGGAAGAGCTGGGGTCCCTATACACAGACAGGATGAGGACCAGGCAGCCAGAAGCGGCCACACCCACACCCCCTCGGTCTTGATTTTCCTCTGCTGACTGCCTGCTCCGTCCCAGAGTCATCTTCTCGAAAGGAGCTTGTTCATGTCACATCCCTGCTGAAAGACCTGCAGTGGCTCCTCCCCATTGCCTGTGGGATAAAATTCAGTCCAGATTCTAGCCCCAGTCACCCAGAAGCTCTGAGGGTGGCCTCCGAGTCTCACTTTCTCTCCTTGTTCCATAAGGAAAACCATCATTCCTGCCAACCTTGGGGTCTACAAAAGGCTTCTGCAGAGGCGGAGGGCCTGCCTGGTCAGTGGGCTGGCCAACTCTCTGTAGACTGCTGTCCCTCACCTCCCCACCAAACACAGGGGCTTGACCTTCTTGTTTACAGACAGTTGGCCAACCCACTGACCAGTCAGGCAGGCCTCCTTAGCCCACAGACAGATGACTGAGGAGCAGTACAAGGTAGAACAAGAATTCAGGCCCCTCCAACCGAGCTCCCTGCAGGAGGTGCTCTAGAGACCAAGCTCCCAAGACCCCTGACCTTCACCATCAGGTTCCTGGTCAGACTCTGGCTTCAGGTGCCTGTGTGGCCTCACACCCGCTCATAGTTCTCAGAGTGCAGTCCAGAGACCTCAGGGGGCCTAAAAGACATTCTAAATGTCATTGCTCTAAGGCTGCTTAGCCCTTCCTCCCCCAATCTCTCACCTCACCCAGTAGAATTCTCCAGACAGGTGATTTGTACCCCATAACTGATGTCAGACAGGGGTGTGAGGGTGCCAGACCTGGACTATTAAACCAGTCATTAAATCTTCTAAAGATTTGGAGATTCTATATTTGTGCCACTAAATGTTGGAGTGCCCCATCATTTCAAGGCAAATTAAGGGGTCCTGAGAAGAAGCATTTTGAGAATCTCAGAACACAGCTGCTTCATCACAGAAAGGATCACCACCAGGGGGTGCTCGGAGCAAGCCTGGCCCTTTATGCCACTGCCCCTCCCCCCCTTTTTTTTCAAGCTAAGGAAACATCGGTTCTTGTGGACAAAAAGATAAAAATCCTACGTTGTTATCCTCAGAGGACGACCCTGGGAAGTGGGCTGTGCATTTGGGAAGCGTGATTTTTCAAAAACATTATTTACATTAAAGCACACATTTTAAAGGAATCACAGTAGTTTCCCCTCATGTATGGGGAGACATTCAGACCCCCATGAACACCAGAAATTCCAGGCAGTGCCAACTACCTGTACTGTGCTCTCCCTATACTCTTGTCAAAGTTAAGTCTCTCTTTGTAAATTAGGCTCTGAAAGAGAGCGGTAACTAATGAAACAGGTTTGCTTCTGAATTTTCCACTTAAGTATTTCCGATCACAGATTACTATGAGTAACAAAGAGGGAACCGATGAAGCACACATTTCTGAACTTCTCAGGTTTAACTCCTGACTCAGGCATTTAACCTGCATCAGTAAGGTTGCTGGCCTGGGTCAAGAAGAGTCAGGCGCTCTAATCAAGATGAGTACCACCAGGGGGCACCCTAGAGCAAGCCCAGGCCCAGGCTAAGGGAAACCCCCACTGTGTCTTGAGGGGGTTATTTATATAAACTTGTGTTTTAGTTATGATAACATAGTTATTACGGACTGCTATACTTAGAAAGGGTCCCAGGAAGATAACAGGGCGACTTGGAGCATCCCTGAACAAATGTAAGATTCAGGCATATGACACTTTCCCATGCATGGCCCTCTGAGATTCCTTCCCTCCATTCCTCCTGTCCACCAGGCCCTCTCACCTCAGCAACCAAGTGCTAGAGTCAGAAGGTCCTGGAGCCCTGTGTGGCCTGCCTTGCTGTCTCACCCCTCTGAGTTTGGGGAGAGTCTTTCCCTTGGGGTTTACTTAGCCAGGTGCTCGGCGAGTACCCTGTCAATCTGGCGTACCCCACAGAGGGGTTGGAGAGATGCTGGGTGGATAGGCAGAAGCATGGGGAAGAGGGACAGAGGAAGGAGGGGCCGGGCCTCACATGGCACATGCCTTCTTCTAAGGACAAGGGCCAAGCTGAAGGAAGGAAGGCAGAGAGACAGACTGAGGAAGGGACAGTGGCTGGCTCTGTGGTGGCCAGGACATTTGACTAGCACTGTAGAGCTTAGTTTGATGTAACTTTGTCACCTGACAAGCTGTGTGACTTTGGGAGCAGTGGTGGCACTGTAAGCAGACGACAGCCATCCCCTTCCTGAGGACCCCCACCTCCTTGCAGGTGTTTCCAAGAAGATCTGGAAAACTGGTTTTTGGGAAAAGTGACACCTGACACAAGGTGACAGCACATGGCACTGGCCACAGGGCCTTAGGGATGCAGAAGGGCCACCTAGAGCCAGGCCAAGCCACAGGGGGCTACCATGGGTCTTATCTCATAGCTGGGAGCTAGCAGAAAGGGTCAGGCAGGTCACAGGAGAGTGACATCACAGGAGAGGAAGTAAGGGCAGGTTCCTGGAAGGGGGGAAGCCGTCACTGCGGTAGCACCCAGCGAGGAGGTTCTGCGAAACCCAGCAGCCAGCAGCCGGATCTTACATGGACAAAATTCTCCATCACCTACAGGCCACTGGAGGATCCTGCCAGGGCGTAAGGAAGAGCTGAGAGAAAACGGTGGATGGTGTGGGGGCCAAGGGTGACCAGCCAGTGGGAGGGCTCCCTTGGCACCTGGGGGCAGGGGCTGAGTCAGTCGCCTTTCAACTGCACCCCTCAATGACTGGGCCAAAGGACCTGGTCTCCCTCTCCCCTCCTCCACTTCTCAGGCCCCAGCTACCCACACAGCAGATTTTCCAAGACACACTCTTCAGAGAATTTCCCAGCAGTGACATATCATTATCAGCCCACAGTAACCAGAGACCAGGGCCCCAGGCCTCCATTGTGTTGCTCCCATCATGCCTTGCCTTCCACCAGGCATGACCTAGGACCAGGAGATCTGGGGAGGCCCTTCATCCCGAGTGAGGGGCTGAGACGAGGTGGGGCTTTTCCAGCCATTCTCAGAGGAACTGGTGAGAGCAACAGAGATGGCCTCCTGTCCCACCAACAGGCGGGTGCCCTGGCTAGGAACGGCTCTCCTGAGAGATAGCACGCCATAGGCTGCTTGGAGCCTTTGTAGGGACACATCACACAAGAGTGAGCACTCTCGCAGGTGTGCACGCACACACGGACAGAGACAGCTGGCAGTCCTGCTCCAGGGGCCCCAGCTGCCTGAGCTCAGTGATGATGTCACAAGCCACAGGGGCTTTTGGCAAATGACTCAGCCTCCGGGTCCCAGGCAACAGTCCTGAAGTTTACATTTGGAAACCCGGTTTGGAGGAAGGACATTTTGTAAAGTGACTGGGTCAGGGGCTGTACTTGATGAATGCATTAATCTACTCATGAATTAACAGATAAAGGAATAAGAAGCACTGATGGGCGGTCGCAAGAGTGACGCTGTCATGCAAGTTTGGCTCTGCCTCATCATGTAACCCCATCTGCCATGGCATGACTTAGCAGAAAGCCAAACAGATTCTGATGCCATGTTCTTAGACGTCAACCTTCATAGCCATGAGCCGAGCAAACCTCTATTCTTTATAAACCACCCTGCCTTGGGGATTTGGTTATAGTCACGGAAAACAGGTAGAGACATGATCTCAGCATGACATCCTTGCTAGATTGTGGGATGCGCATAACCCCTTTTCAGGCCTGCCTGGCACAGAGTAAGGGCCAGTTAATCATGATTATGATTGGTACGTTCTTATCTATCATCATATTTAGTCTTCAGCAGAAGGGGTCTATTGTCTCATGCCCTTTGTTTTGTTTGGTTCTGTTTTGTAGAAAGGTCCTTCCCATTTGCCACAGCAAGTCTGTGGAGGCCAAAGAACAACTTTTGGGAGTCGGGTCTTTTCTTCTACCATGTTGGTTCTGGGGATTGAACCCAGGGGGCTGGGAAGCTAGCACCTTTACCCACTGAGCCTACTTGCAGGCCCTTTGTTTTTTATGATTGTTATTGGAGATTACTGGGGTGGAGCCCAGGGATTGCAACATGCTAGGTAAGAACTCCATCCTCAGAGCCCATCCAAGCCTCAGCATACTGAGATGAGATCCTGAGGCAGGAAGAGGTAAGTGCCCAAGAAGGAAGCACAGGAGCCAGGCTTGGAGGACCAGTCTTCCTACCTGGAGCTGGTAACCACTGGGAGTGGCCTTACTGTGACCCATCTGGGTGACCCCAGAGAAACCGGTGCTTATGTTGAGCACTTGGCACAGGACCAGCCTCTACTAATAGGATAGCCAGGGGCACAGGGTGCAAGAGGGTGCCAAGCCCAAGGCTGTCCCCTCTTCTTCTGGACTCTCAGAGATAGAGACATGGCTCAGGGAGGGGTCATGACTGAAAACACAGCTCCTTCCGTCACGGAAGTCCAATGCCAGGGTTACCTAGGCTCTGACGAGCAAGCAAGAGACCAGCTAATCTCAGTGTGGGCAGTGGCTGAGGGAGCTCTGTGATAGAGAAGGAAAGCCATGACAGCACCCTCCTCCAGGTGGTGGGAGATACCTCTATTCCCTAGACGTCACTGGCTTATGTCACAGTGAGCCTGTCACCCCAACAGCATAGGCCCACATCAAGCCTGGGCATCTTAACCTCCTTTCTGTCACCGTCCTGAGGAATTGGAAAAAGCAAGCATTGCCACTCTATCTAGAATAAGAGCAACCAACAGGTAAACGGGGCATAGCAGTGTCCTCAGTTGCTGGCCCTGGGGCACCGTCTATCCTCATCTTTCTGGCCAACTCCACCCCCCCCCCAACACACACACCTCACGCCTCAGCTCCCTCTGTCCCCTGCAAGCTCCCAAGAGGATGTTCTTAGCTTGAGATTTCCTTGCAAGGAAGCCAAGGGTAGGAGCAGGGAACAGGGCAAATACTGCAGGGAACACAAGTGTCCAGGGCCACCCAGAGAACCACTGTCCCTGTGGAAGCCAACAGCACCAAAGATGATGAGGTCCTCTGGATGTACGGGGGTGGGGGAAAGGCTAGCGGTGCCTCTGTGTGCTATCAGGCTCCCTGCACCCCTTCCCCACAGTTGGCGGATCTCTGTTGGCTCTAACTGAGATCGCTGTATAAGACACCTGTCTGAAGCCTACAGGGCATCTAGAGAAGCTGGGCTGGAGTGGGGGTGGTCAGGACAATGGAGGTAGTCAGAACAGTAGGCTTGCCCAGCCCCAGCCTCTGCTCACTCTCCTATCTCCCAGGCCGGGCAGGAGTAAGGGGGCTTGAGGTCCCTGTGAAGGAGGGGGAGGGGAAGAAAGTTACCTCCTGTTCTGGATCACCCACTGGCCTTGGGTACACAACAGGTTGTATTTCTGCCTCCTCAGTGCATAAGCATCAAACCAGAGTGCCAAGCCGTAGTCCAGAGAGGGTACCTGGGAAAGGAGGGCAGGTCATCACGTGTATCATAGGGTATGACCAAGCTGGGGCACCCAGCCCCTCAGATAAACACGCTACAACTACCACCATCCCAGCAGGCTTTGTGCTTAGCCCGTGAGCTCTTGGGCAGGACAGAATGTCACCACCTCCCATCCCAGGTGCCAAAGCCCAGTGGATTGCTCTGGGCAGAGGGCAGGCTCCAGGTGGGGTGGAACTCACCGTGAGATGCCAGGAGCAGTGGGTTCTGGGTGAGTAGTAGCTGGGGTAATAGGGTGTGTGGAGGAAGCCCTGTAGATCCAGCCGGCCCTCCAGTGTCAGGTTCACCTTGCAGTCTGGGTCCAAGAACAAGTATCAGGCTGGGTCCCATGGCCCTCTAGGGACCTCATTGTACCCCACTGCCTCTAACAGCAAAGCCTGGAGCCAAGCATGACTATGTAAGTGTGCCTCAGTTTCCTCATCTACAAAATGGGGAGAAGAGTGCTCGCCCACTGGTGAGCAGGTGCAACAGGCATAGCGCATTCTATCTGCTGGCCGGGTCGATCTTGCCAAGTGACCTGAGCACTGCACTTAACAGTTTAACAGCATGGGAAATGTGCTCACAGCAGGCCTCACGGTGCAGCTGTGGCGGGCACTGCACTTAACAGCTTCACGGCATATGAAATATGCTCACAGCAGGCCTCAAGGTGCGGCTGTGGAAGGAAGGCTGCTCCTCTGCAAAGAGGTTTGGAGGGGCTGAGGGCATAACTCCATGCTAGAGCATTTGCTTAAAATGTGTCAAGGCTCTAGGGTCCATCCCAGCACCACACACATAGACACACACAACACACCACACATATATACACACAGACCACACACACATATCACACAGACACACACATACCAAACAGACACACACATACCACACAGACCACACACACATATCACACAGACACACACATACCACACAGACCACACACACACACACACACACACACACACACATACATACACACAGATGAAATTTAGACAAGAGGAGGAAGGGCTGGTTGAGTCAAACAAATAGAGGCTCAGGACTCAGGGGGTGGAACCTCAGGTTCTCTGGTCACTTCTCCCTGGACTAAAGACTGTAGTGTCTGGGAACCCAAAGAGAATACTCAGTTGTTAGACCCTGCAGGGTCCAGGAGCGTGAGAAGAAACAGACAGACACGGCAGGGAAATAAACACAGCTATAAACAGCAAGGGGCCCTAAAGAGGCCCCAGCCCTAGCTTAGGTAGAGCCCTCAAGTTTAGCTCTGCTATCCCAGAGGACAACCAGGGGATAGGATGGTGTGGGAGGGGGAAAGAGAGGCAGAAAGAGGGCAGATGAGGCTGCAGAAGAGCCAAGGAGAACTCGTGGGGGTGCCCTGCCAGGACACCTTTGCTGGAGGCTGCCAGGGCCCAGTCTCAAACTTGCTAAAAATGAAGTTGGCCTTGGGAGGAATGTAAGGGAGAAAGGGGGAGGGGGAACAAGGTAGGAGAGGAGAAGAGAGTGAAGACTTCCACACCCATCCTATTGCCAACAGGAAAGGTATAAAGTATGGTACCGGAGACCAGGGCCCGTGTCCATGCCCCCCTCCGTCCCTGGGAACCCTCACCCTGGAAGGCCACAGACTTCACCGAGAGCATGAAGGGGTCATAGTAGCTGTGCAGGCCTTTCTTCCACACCACTGCCATGATGGAGCCTGACGCCAGCACCTCCATCACCGGTTCTTGGCGGCTGCACCCATAGACCCTGATAGAATGGGGAAGAGCACAAGACAGCATGACCAAGAGACACAGGGATGACACCACCTTGTCCCCCGGCACAAAGTAAGTCCTCGCAAACAATGGCACAACTCAACACTGCCTGCCCACTTCCTGAAGAACTTCTGCCCACCCTGGAGGAGAGGGTCACAATGCTCACATTTCTTGGATATTCTCTACCTGGCACAGATGGTGAGATGTGGGGGTCTCACAATCACGCCAAATGGTGAGCAATGGTATACACCCATTTTACAGATCGGAAAAACTGAAGTTCAAAAGGGCAAAATCCCTGTCTTAAGGCACACAGCTAGGGTGCAGCAGAGTGGTGGTTGGAATACCAGGCTGCTGCCAGATTCTAGAACATTCCAATAAGCCACGTGTCTTCCCAGAGTGGACCTTCCGGATCACCTACCACAACTACTTAGTTACACCTGGATAGGGAAACAAACTCTGAGAAGGGACCGCTGCTTGGCGCACACCCTTCTAGCCTCCTCTTCCACTGCCCCCCACAGCAGCCATATGGGCCTGAGGCTGCAGCACCTGATCCCAGCATAGAGTATGACCTTTGACCCCGGGTCTCCCTCAGCCTTTCGTGGACTCACGAAGTGATGAGTCTCTTCTCCAGAGGGCCGGCCGCATCATACATCGCCACCCGGTCTCTGCAATCCACCTGGGTCCACTCGAGCCGCACTTTGAGCATGAGGTCCTCAGGCCCCTGCAGGTGCCACAGGCAGCTAGAGGCCTGCTGGTCAGGCCCCCTCAACCGGAACACCTGGCCTGGCTTCACGTAGCTGTAGCGGTAACAGCCTGAGGTGGAGAGGGATAGAGCCCTTAGCCAGGAAGAGAGACTGGGAATGGCCCCAAGACTTCTCCAGCCATGGTAGAGGACAGGGAGGGGAGGGAGTGGGTCAGGATTGGGCGCTCACCTTCCTTTCCCCTGTAGCTTCCCTGTCCAGTCCCGACTCATACATTCACTCACTTATTCAAAGAACTCCCTGAGTCCTGTGTGGCGGAATGAATGCTAGATACAAAAAGCACAGAAGATGCAGGCCTTGGACCCAGCCCAAGGTGCAGGGATGGCAAGGAGGGTCATAACACAAGCAGAAAGGCCTAAAGGGAGCTTTGCAGAATCTTATCACGGAGCAGGTGTTGCAAGAGAACAAGGAAGACACAGAGGCCAGCCCAGATCACATCAGGACAGGCACTACTCTTTCCTGTGGCCTTAGGGAGCCATAGAAAGTTAAGCAGGGTTAGGCTCTACAGTCTGGCATGGATTCCCCCTGGAGTGACAATGAGCAGGCCATACGCTGAGGACGGTGGCCATACCCACAGGGCTGCCACAGGCTGAGGATGGTGGCCACACCCACAGGGCTGCCACAGGCTGAGGACAGCACATACCGGGGTACTCCGCACAGAGCCAGAAGTGCCTTAAGCGGTGACTAAAAACAGTGACTGATCTTGTGGCCGTGAGGAGAGAAAGGGAGAGGAGAAAGCTCTGTGGCTTGTCACCCCGCAGCTGTCCCCACTGGGGGCTCAGCCCCAGCCAACCTCACAGCCACCATCACTTCGCACCTCCCCTTGCATCTCAACCCACAGACCCCACACCCCAGGATATCCTCCCCCGTTAAATTCAACCTAATTTAATACGTTCCGTTTCCTTATTAAGTATAATGAATTAAATGCGCTTAGGAAATGTAATTTACTTAAATCTCATTTCATCCACGAGCTCGGATGCCATGCCAGAGCCAGCAACACTGTGTCTCCGGAGCACCCAGGAAGCCTGGCCCTAAGCTTCATGAAGTAAGGAGGCCAGGCGCTCTGCCAACAGCAGGTTTGGGGCATCTGGAACTGAACCTGAGGTGGCGGGAGGCAGTCGGGTGTCCCTAAAAATCACCCTGGCATTAACATGCCTCAGCTGTGTGACTCTTGAGTTCTGGCATACAGAAACAGTCATAATCCATGGCCTGTCAAAGGCCAGGAAGTGTCTGAGGCTACAACCTGTCACTCAGCCCCTTCTCCTGCCTTGGCCACCCAGACACCAGTGGGGCACAGACCTCCTGGGCACAGGGGCTGCCCAGGTGTTTGCTTGGAGTAGGGAGAGACCTCTCCACTATCTGGCTTCTTGTAGGTGTTCGCTCATGGCTTGAGAAGCCACGTCTCCTCTGGCCAAAGTGTTCGTCCCTTCTAGACCCAAATCCCAGCTCCCCAGGGCTCATGCTTGACACTGGGCCTCTAGGAAGACTTTGGATGCTGGGTCAAGAGCTGCTCCCTCCTTCTTCCCTGGATTCCGTTATCTGGCTCCGTCCTCTGCCTTGCTGCTCATCCACCTCCATCCCCTGCACAAAGCTATTCTTTCGCTTATAGCCTGCTGGGTCTGGCGCTGGCGCCTAGCTTGTGATACAGTGTCTGTGTCTGTCTCCCTGTGGGGATGAGAGCTCCTCCCCAAGGGTGTATGTTGGAGGGCATCAGTCACCCAGGTAGCCACAGTGCAAACAGGGGCCTGGCATGGAGGATTCAGTCTACTAGAAAGCTTCCAGCAGGTTGGGCGTGTTTTCTGACCATGTGACTAGCATGCATGATCACTGGGTTCAATCCCAGCACTGAAGAAAGAAAGGGTTTGAGTTCTCATCCACCCTTTGCCCTCTGTGCCCTGGAGGGCAGGGGATCTGCTGGGTACCCAGGCCTGCATATTGACATGGAGGATGCCACGGGACTGGCTCCGGATGCTGGCTATGGCTAGCAGTTGCTGCCGACACCCAGAACTGTCTATCCTGGGCCACCCAGGGTGATCAAGCTGACATTGACACCTTGCTGACCATGACCTATCAAAGGAGCCCCATAAAGCAGATAAGAGGAGGGTAGTGGCTTATTTGGGGTGTTATTTTCGTTTTGACAGGGTCTCACTGTTGTAGCTCAGGCTAACCTCAAAGTCCCATGACCCCGCCTTATTCTCCTGAGTTCTGGGATCAACACATGTGCCACCCCACTCAGCTGTGTGATGATGCTACAAAAGCCATCCCCTGGGGTGAGAGATAAAGCCACACAGGTGGAAATAAAGCAGAAAGAGGGTTGTGCCAAGAGCTTTCCCAACCACACACAGAGCTCTCAATGTGGCACCCCTGGGTCCTGAGTGGCCAAGGTCAGACTTTTTTTCATATTAACACTAAGACCCCTGTTTCTTTTGTCTCCTGGAGAGCATAGCAGGAGAGCACCTTAGCCCTGTGACCCGTGATGACACAGCAGATCAAATACAAACACCCACAGAGTAGCCATTACTGACACCAATGGACAGATGTCACAAGACCGTTCTTCAAAGCAAATTGGTTTTAGGGAAAACTTCCACTTCTTATAAAAGCATTTTGTTGATATGAACGGGCTTGTTGTTATTTAAAAAATAAAGTCCAGTGTGGTGGCCCACACCTGAAATCCCAGCACCCAGAAGTCTAAGGCAGGAGGATTGAGAGTTTGGGGTCTGTCTGCTACATAGGGAATCCTTTTCTTAAAAATAAAATTTAAGCCTGTGAAATGGCAAACACCTTTAACCCTAGCACTCAGAAAGCAAAAGCAGGATAGCTCTGTAAGTTCAAGGGCAGCCTGGTCTACATAGCAAGTTTCAGGACATCCGGAACTCTGCAGAGAGACCCTGTCTAAAATAAAATGTATAATAAATCAAAAAAATTAAGTTTTAATATTCAATGGATCAATAGATGACTTCTCAGTGTTTCAGTTTCAATTGGTAAATATGCCTACAACTTGTAGGAATGAGCTCCTCAAAGTTCTCAGCAACTCCAGAGGGACCAAGGAGTCCTGAGGGGCATTGCGCTAGGTCAGACAGGAAAAAGATGATAGAAATGTCAAAGGCTTTGCAAGTTAAGAGGTGAAATTAGGGCTGCTATGGGGGAGCTTCTAGAACAAGAAAGAAAACATGTTTCCACAAGACCTTTTCCCACCATTTACAAGTGTGAAATCACTCTTAGCTCATAGACCCTCCTGGCACATAGCAGAACGGACTGCAACTGAAGCTCGCTCACCTATCCCCAAGCCCCCTCTTGCAAGCAGGAATGAAGGTTGGCCCAGATTCATTGTGACTTCTGGGGACAAGCTCTTGAGGGCTGCGTGCTAATGAAGAAGCTGCTAAGCCACAAGTGATCTTGGCTCTCTGGAAAAGTCACTCCAAGGTCAGAGCATCACTGCCCGGTAAGACAGCAGCCAGTTTGTATCTAACTGTGCAGTGTCACTGCAGATTGACTTGCCACAGATGACATATGGGTGAATAGATGTGCATAGACAGAAGATAGATATACATAGGTGACAGATACACAGAGAGAGGATAAATACACAGATAAAGGTAGGTGACAAATAGGGGGATGATAGATATGATGGATAGCTAGATGATAGGCACATAGAACGATGATAGATAGATAGATAGATAGATAGATAGATAGATAGATAGATAGACATGATAGGTAGATAGATAGGCAGATTATGGATAGAAGATAGATAGATAGATAGATAGATAGATAGATAGATAGATAGATAGATAGATGTGATAGGTAGGTAGATAGGCAGATGATAGATGGATGGATAGATAGATAGATGATAGATAGACAGATAATAGATTAGATAGATAGATAGATAGATAATAGATTAGATAGACAGGTAGATAGATAGACAGATAGATAGATAGATAGATAGATAGATAGATAGATAGATAGATAGATAGATAGATAGATAGATAGATAGATGATAGATTAGATAGACAGGTAGATAGATAGACAGATAGATAGATAGATAGATAGATAGATAGATAGATAGATAGATAGATAGATAGATAGTGCTTCCATCTACCAATGAAGTGTCTGGCCAGCAGGGCAGGAGGAAAGGAGTCAGAACAGGACTAACTGGAATTTTTAGCTGTCTTCCTCACTGAGAGGGGCTGAGGCGCTCACTCCTACTTCAGCTCCGGGTGGAAATGGGTTCTCAACCTTTGTAATGCTGCGACTTTTTAATACAGGTTTCTTATGTTGTGGTGACTCCCAACCATGACATTATCTTTGCTGATACTTCATAATTATAAGTTTTGCTACTGTTATGAGTGGTAATGTAAACACCTGATATGCAATCTCATGTAACCCAGAGGGGTCGTGACCCACAGGTTGAGAACCACTGCTCTAGCTAGTCTAGGAGGAATCTGAGCACTAGGGGCTTGTGTTCAGAGTCATAGGGTACACTAGCCTAGCTCAGTCCATAGACTATATCAGTCCATAGACTACACTGTGCACAGTACCCCCAGCATTGCGCAACAGGGTGTTCTGGCTGGCACCTGGCTTCTCAGGGCTCAGCAAGAAGCCAGTGGGGCCTCTGGGAGAAAAGCAAAGTAATATTGGGCAGAGAGAGGAGCGCAGGTTAGCCCCGCTGAGGAGAGAAGGATAAAGATAGAGTTCTTGAATAAGCCAGAACTATCCTCTCTGACAGATCAGTTTAAATGCTGAGTGACTGAGGGACCGAGCATGGATTGGCAAGACTGTATCTTCAGTAGGAAAAGGGGTGGGCGGGCAGGCTGAGTTGAGTGACAGGGAGCAGGCGTAGGTTTCCACATGCCTGACCTACAGCTTCCTTCACTCTCACATCCAAGACACAGGCACACAGGCACACCTCTACCTGGTCCTCCACCCCTCAGCCTTGCTCAGAGCCCTCGCCCAGGCCCCCTGTGACATCCCCCAGTGTCCCTAGGTCAGGGCTCCCTGCCCCCACAGTGGAAGCCTCGGGACCCCAACAATTGATCAGACAAGAAACCCTCGGATTCAAAAGGAAAGAGGCCAAAGCAAGGACACAGCAGCGTACCCAGCATGGAATTCAGTACGGCTATGTCGTTCACACTGGCTTCTGTCAAAAGGAAACGAACACACAAATAAACAAGGGCGAAGCCAAATAAACAAAACATTGAAAATAAAAACAGGGAAGAGGAGCCAAGCCAGGCTCATCCAAGGCCAGCCCCCCATGCCACCTGCCCCCTCCCTCTGTCCTGGCTCCAGGGTCACAGGGGGTCACCTAAGTATCCCCCCCCAGGAGGGGATAGCCTCCCCGAGCCCTGCTGGTCTAATCACACCAGGATTCCCCTCCCAGTACTGACCCAGAATCACCAGGCTTTCGGGGTCCACCTCATATTCGGTCCTATAGGAAGCCAGGGTAGAGCTGTTGGACAGCAGCTCACCCACCAGGAGCTCACGCACCACCTCAGGGCTCAGTGTCAGTCGCTGGTACTCAGGGATGTCAAGGATAAACCAGAAGAAGCAGGTGAGGGATCCCTCCCTATGCAGACAGAAGTGAAAGGGACCTGCAGCCCCGTCCCTGTGCAGCTCCTCACTCAAGGGAACAACTGAGACTCAAACCCACTGGACACCTACTGGGCTTTCTTCTCATTCTCTCCCATAGGAGGCGAGATCGAGCCTCAGGAGGGTCATAGACCGTTTGGTAAGTGGTAGAACCAGATATGACCAGGCAAGCCAAGTCCTAAACTAGGTCCCGGTCCTTGTGTTCTCAAGCATACTTCCAACTTGGACCCACCTCCATGAGACATCCCCAGTCCTGGTGTGGGGTGAACCATGTCACAACACACCTCTCTCTGTATATAAGAACAAGTTCAATAAAGGGGAAACACATGCAGGAGGCTAAGGTCTCTCTCTGTGCCTCAGTTTCCCCATGTTCTTGTTTTCTTTATTTTGGAGTTTTGAGGAAAAGTATGATTAGGGTATTGTGTCAGAAGCCTATAGGATCCAGCCCTCCCTGCCCTTAGAGCTGAGGCTCTCACGGGGGCCCATTTAGGCTGGGACAACTCACCCAAAGGAGTAGATGGAACTGGAGTTGTAGTAAGCACCCAGGCGGGTGCTGGCAATCAGCTCTTTGAGCTGTGAGAAGGGAGACAGGCCCCGGTTACCCTCCATGGTGGCATGGAGACTGGTTTTCTAAGCCCCTTCCTGGCCATGTGCTCTTTCCAGCCTGACATGGAAGCCTTGGCTGAGGGCTTGCCACCAACACAAGCACAAGGTTAAGCCAGGCACAGCCCTGATCTTATTCCCCACCACACCTCACCCTACCCTGCAACCTCCCCTTGCTACAGTCTCATCCACGCCCTGCAAAGCCCCAGTCCGCTTTTGGGTCCTCTTTCCTTCTCCCAGTGACCTCTGGTATAGCCATCCCACTCTGGGAGTTCCGCTAGCCTGTTGCTAATGAGCGAGGTAGAGCCGAGGGCAATGGAAGCTCTACCAATAGCCCTGTACACCTGGGACCCAGTATGAAGAGCCCTGCAGCTGTCCCCTCTCTCTCACGGCTGAGGGGTGCATCCAGCATTTCTACTTGCCCCCTGAAATATAGTCATGTGCCCGGCTGAGAGTGGAAGGGGCTAGTAGCCCACTGTCCAGTGTCCAATGGCCATTGCACTGTATGAGAGGGGCAGAGCCCTGGCAATATGAGCTACACCTACATACAATATATGCCACCTCCAGCACAGCCCCTTCCCGTGATACCCAGGACAGGGTCTACCCCAGTAAGCACTCTCTGCAAAATGATGGACAAACTCACCAGACTCACCCTCCCACATTCCCCCCTCCTGCCTTTCCGCCCCTCCTTACCATCTTCTGGGCTTTGGCAGTTTCGCTGCGGAAAGCACCGGACTCTCGTCGGGCCAGGTCCTGTGAGAAATGGCGGTTGAGCACCCGAAGGCTGCCAGAGTACACCTGGCTAATGGTCACTTCTGTCTTGTACCCTGGTCAGAAAGGAATGGGTTACCAAGGAAGCATGTCCAAAAGTCTCTTGCCTCTCTCACCTGTCACTCCACCCCTCAGCATGTCCCCGGAGTCCTGTGCCTCTAAGGCAGCACTGTTAGCACTCTGCTCTGTACCCCCATCCACCAAGTTATCCAGGGATCCCCAAAGTGCATCCTAAGCATCCGCTGTGTTGGGCAGTCTGGAAATGGGAAGAGGGATAAGTAGAGGGGGTGGCTGCATGGACAAAATGGATGCCTGCAAGCACATGGACACAGGGAAGTGGGAAGTGTAGGCACTGGGGAGAGCTGTGTTCTGCACAGTCGGGGTTTGAGGGGATCCTTGAACACCCACGTGGAGCAATAGCAACAGTGATAGCAGGCAGCCTGAGGACAGACCTTAGCCGGGACAAGCAAATGTGGAAGTCGCCAGGGATAAAGGACATTTGGCCACTAAGGATGCCAAAGGAAACTAGGTGGGGACCAAAAGGAGAATCTTCCTGGGGAGAGGATGCTGGGCAAGTGAGAGCTGAGGCTGAAGGCACGGGCATGGGCATGGCAAGGAAGACTGCGTGCTCCTGGCCCAATACAACGAAGGCCACCTGGATCCAAGATTCAATGATGGCCATGATAGAGGCTAAACGAGCTGGGGCTGGGGTGGAGCGGAAGCTGGCTCCACCGGGTCTATGAGAGCAGACATTCGCGCTAGGAGTGCTGCAGTGAGAGACGAAGCTCCAGGGAGATGCGGAGGATGAAAGGGTCCCAGTGAGTGAGTAAGATGGATAGGACTGGAGTCCCGTTTTAGATGGGGATTGCAGGAGGGCTGGTGTCTGGTGTCTTGAGACCTCTTTTCTGAGAGGCTTTTTTCTCGGGGAGCAAGAGAGAATGAGGTCAATTTGGAGCTGTAGGACGACTGAGAGAGGAAGGGGTTCAGCTATTAGACCCCACAGAGCTTCAGGAAGCTGGGCACTCCTCCCAGACACAGTCATACTGCTCTTTGCCCAGTCATCTGCCCCACTTCGCGCTGGCCCATCATCCCTCCAAGATGGGTGTGGTATGCCTTCCACTTTTCTCCCCACTCAGTGCTGGCCTGGTAGGAGGAGTTATCCTAACAGCTCCCTCAGGGGTTTCTTCTACTTTGAACCCTTTAAGGGGGTGGCATTTTCTGGTAGGTTCTAGAGTTCTTGCCTGGCGCCCTGGGTCTTCAGCCCCAGGTAGAACCCCATTGGGGCACAGGAGGAAGGGTTAGAAAGATGATTGTCAGGTGAGTATCTAGCTCTTCACCCCTGAAAACAAGTTACCCAGTAACTTAATGAGACCGCCCTCTGGCCTCAGTATTTGGGGTGCTGGCTTCCTGCTGGTGGTGAAGGGCTCTATGCCTATATTACTCAGCTCTGAGAAGAACCAATGAGTCATCGTAAGACAGTCCCTGTTTGACATGGGGACTGTGATGATAGTTTTAGGACAACTTGACACAAGCTAGAGTCATTTGGCAAGAGGGAACGTCAATTGAGAAAATGTTCTCGGCCTGGCGGTGGTGGCGCACGCCTTTAATCCCAGCACATGGGAGGCAGAGGCAGGCGGATGTCTGTGAGTTTGAAGCCAGTCTAGTTTATAGAGAGAGTTCCAGGACAGCCAGAGCTACACAGAGGAACTCTGTCTCAGGAAAAGAGATAGAGAGACAGAGAGAGAAAAAATGTAGGAAGGAAGAAAGGAAGGAAGGAAAGAAAGAAGAAGGAATGTTCTAAAATAACTCTTGGGCAAGCCTGTGGAACATTTTCTTAATTAGTGATTGATGTGGGAGGACCCAGCTTACTATGGGAGGTAACACCCTGCACCAGTGGCCCTGGGTGCTATAAGAAAGTGGGCTGATTAAGTCATGGGAAGCAAGCCAATAAACAATGTTCCTCCATAGCCTCTGTTTTAGTTCTGGCTTCCAGGTTCCTACCCTTACATTCCCAGTGATGGAGAGCTACCTGGAAACATTAGATGAAATTAACCCTCTCCTCCCCCAAGTTGCTTTTGGCCATGGTGTTTTGTCACAGCAATAGAAACCCTAAGGTAGGGATCTTCAACATGGCATCTTTCTCTTAGCTGAGCTGGACTCTAGAGAGTGGATCTGTCTCCCTAGAGTTGTCCCAAGTGAGTCTAGCCTCCCATCCAAGTGAGTCTAGCCTCCCAGGCTGTTGATGGATCTGAAATTTTACTGGTAGATATGCGCAAAAGAATTTCATCTAAATGTTTAATGAAAAGCCTCTAATCATGTAAATAAGCTGAACTGTCCTTTCTGGGGTTTCTGAACTCCCTTAGCATCCTAGGCCATAACAGGTATGTTATAATTATATTAGACACCATAGTGGAATCATGAGAACAGAAGCCATCACCAGAGCCTAGCACAAAGTCGTGTGCCTGGCACTGGATGGATGGGTGGATGTATAATAGAGAGATGGATTGATGGGTAGATGGCAGATGTCTAGACAGAGGGATGGATGTTTGGATTATGGATGGATGAATGGATTTATAGATGAATGCTTGACAGGTGGCAGATGAATGGTTGAATGGTTAGATGGTTGAGTTGCTGATGGATCGATGGATGGATAGATGCTGGATTGATGGACAAGTGAATGAGTGGATGGTGGGTAGATGGATGGTTGATGAACGGGTGACAGATGGCTGGATGGTTGGATGGACAATGGAGAGGTAGATGGATGGATGATTGAATGGATAAATGGATGAGTGGATGGTCAATGGATTGATGGATTATGATGGATTGCTGGATGAAATGGATGGCAGAGGGATAGATTGATGGATGGATAAATTAATGAATGGATTTTGGTTGGTTGGGTGGGTGGATGGTAGATGTTGGATGGATGGGTAGGTGGGTGAAAGGGTGGATGATGCTTGGACAGATAAACGGACAGACAAGTCTTCTACATCATATGGGGAACATTTTCACAGGCTCAGACTAATCTTATCATTCCACTTCCTTCCATGACCAAGAGCTGGAGGTGAGCTATCTCCCACCCGCATCCAACACTCAGGAACATCAAGCCATGAATGCGTGGACAGAAGGGTTTCTCTGGACCCAGAGCATGGCCGGATGCTCCTGTGGCTCCATGGACTGTTTGAGGGCTATGATATCAGGTCCAAAGAAGCAAAGTCAGATACAAGGAAGAGGTTCCCAAGTCTGGGTGCTGTTTAGTGGTCCCCTTGGTTCTCCATACTTAGCCCTGGAGACACAGAGGTGACGAAGCTGAAGTCCTCTCCCCAGAGGAACACCTGGGGCTCAAATGAGCAGAGGCATTAATTGGTACCAGGTCCCGTGGGTACCTCTGGGCCTCCTGTAGCAGAGCACGTGGCTTTGAGCCCAAAGGATAATCCTGGAGGGCTGTAGGCAAAGAATGGGGTGTGTACATATCCTGGCTTGTCCCGACCCAAGAACTGGGTGCTAAAGAGTTCGCCCTCCCCACTAAAGGAATCAGGGAGCAGACTAAGGCATGGGACTTAACAAAGGTCCAGCAGAATGCCCACCTTGAGGAACTCAAGGAGAACAGCACCACAGTACCTGGAATCCTGGCCCATCCTACTGTACACACACACACAGCTCTGACAGTCTTCCCTACATCCACCCTGAACCCTCCCAAGGTGTCACCCCAACTGGGCCCTCGCTTTCCATTACCTAGGAAATACCAAAGCATGACTCCTGCTGAGGCCAAAGCAGCCAAGATCAGCAATAGTGGCGTGAAGCGGGCGTAGTCTCGGGCTTTTCTCTTGGTGTTTTTGGGGGTCTTGAACATCTCCTCTGGATCAGCAGCTCCCTCGCCATCACCTCCATTGCCCTGCCCACCAGCTGCTTGGGGTACCTCAGCGGTGGGCATCCCGGCAGAACAAGGAAGCTGGAAACATCTTGGCATCTGCAAGGGAGCCTTTGCTGAGACTCAGCGGTGCCCAGAAGCAAGGCAGCATCCCTGCCCTTTGCATGGAAGGGCAGGGACTTTGCAAGTAAGGACTGAGGGTGACTGCTGAGCAGCTTACAGGAAGCAGAGGTGGCCTCAGGGGGCATGCCAGAAGGCAGGCAACAAGGCTAGATGGTTTGACTCCCTGTGGGTCCTAAGAAAGGGCCCACAAACGGATGGGAGCCATGAATACAGACTTCTGCCACTTTCCCAGTGGCTTCCCTTCCATGTGGGAGAATGCTTTTCCTTCCTTGGGGTGTCTAACACCCCATTCGAATGTATGCACCCCAGTCCCCAGACACTCTGAACCATCCCTGTCCTCCACTCAGACCTGTTGTCCTGCAAGGTTGGGGGCCTTTGCTCTCCTCATCTCAAAAATCTCCTGGGACTGAGGAAGACCGCAAAAGTTCATGATCGTCTCATTCCTTCGGGAGACATTTTACATATCACCTTATTTAATCCGCAGGTTGCCCAGGATATGGACAACTGTCCCCATGTGTTCTTCTCCAGCCAGCCCTCCCCAAGTAAGCCTCTTGGGACTTTGAACCCATTAGACAGGTGAGGAAAATGAGACCCCGAGTGTCTTGGAAATAAGTCAGGCTAGGATTAGCCTAGGCTCATTTTCCTGGTGTATTTGAATGACTGGGATTAACACAAATGAAAACAAATTGAGGCTCAGAGAGGCTAAGCCGCCTGGCTAAGATCACACAGCAGCAGCTGAGTGTCTCTGACTTTCCCCCCTAGTCTGGCTATCTCCTGCAATTATCAAGTCATAGTCAAATGACAACGGGAAGTCACGCTTCCTAGTTCCTTCTGTTGTTCTACCTTAGCAAACTTTGGACACAGAAGGACAGTACCCCCCTTGCCCCGACACACACACACACAGACACACACAGACACACACACACATACACACACACACCACACCAAGGATTCCAGTTTATTGGGGACATTGTTTACTCTCCTTGTGATGCCTATAGATGTCACTGTGACCCCAAAGTGCACCCCCAGAACATGAGTTGGTAGGAGGATTCACCTGGACTCTTAGAACAGTCTCCTAGCTAGGCTGCCTGATTCCTGTCCCCTCCTCTGTCACATCCTTCACTTTGTCACCAGAAAGTTTTCCTGCCCTCTGCCCTCATCCACCTGCTGTAAATCCCCCATGGCTCCTAGAAACTGTGCCAGAGCATCCAAGCCGGCTCCCCCCCCCCCTCTCTCTCTCTCCTTTTCTTTGTTTCTTTTGGGTTATTTTTGAGACAGGGTTTCTCTGTATAATTTTGGAGTCTGTCCTAGACCTTGCTCTGTAGACCAGGCTGGCCTTGAACTCACAGAGATCTGTGTGTTTTTGCTCCTGAGCGCTGGGATTACAGACATGCACCACCACCGCCTGACATGCTCATTCTCTCTTGTCATAGGCATCACCCTTCATTCAAGACCTTGCCAATGGACCTTATCCTAGTGAAGCCACTAGGAGTGGGAACCCCTCTTATGTACTGTCTTGCCATGGGTCCAAGGGTTCAGGGTCCTTGGTGAGTTAAGTCACTCATCTCCTTGCACCCTGGGCCACCTTGGTTAAAACCAGCATACCTGGCTTTGGGCCTTGTTTCTCTCCATCTCCCCTTTTAAAATAAGAGCTGGGGCTGGAAAGATGGCTCACTGAATAGAATGCTTACTGGGCGAGTGTGAGGACCCAAGTTCGGATCCCCAGAACCTACATAAAAACGGAATGCAATAGCAGGCATCTGTAATTGCAGTGCTCCTACAGCAAGATGCAGCGTGGAGGCAGGTGAACCCTGATAAAAACTGGATGCAATAGTGGACATCGGTCGTCACAGAGCTGCTACAGCAAGATGGGATGTAGGATAGGTGAACCCTCAGAAGCTTGTGAGCCGGGTAACACAAACAAGATCCTGTCTCAAACACGGTAGGAGGTGAGGACTTTTCCTTTAACTAGCACACGTATGTTGCAGCATGCATGCACTGTGTCCACACCCAAAGAAACACACACATTCATACACACAAAAGCAAAACAAACAGAAAAGCAGAGCCTTGAGGTGTGCTTGATAGGGTGCATCCATAATCCTAGGCCTCAGGAATCTGAGTCTGAGGCAGGAGGATCACCTGTTCCAGACTCTAGGCTTGCTTGTTCTAAACAAGCCAGCCAGCAACCAGCAAACAAACAGGCAGCGTTTGCCCTTGTTCACCTCTGGAGCCCAGCTCGGGGTGTTTCCTTCAAATGAGTAATGGGTGCTGGGGTGTCGCGGTGGAGCAGCTTATGGGAAGCAGGGCCTGGAGGGGGGGTCTTAGATCCAAAAAGGATGCCGAGTTGCCTCAAACCCCTCAATTAGGTCACCCCATTTTGTTAGAGCTCTCAGAGAGCCAAAATCTCTGCTGGGCATGGGCTGGGGGTTTACAGTGACTACAGAGCCCCTGGCTCCATCTTCTATATCCACTATGAGGAGGGCCACACCAATGCTTTTTCTATTAGACAATGGTTCTCATTGTTCTGAGGTCCAACCTATCATAAAAATATGTGACTCTACCTTCTCACTACACTAAAAGCCACAGCCTTGCTGTGTAGCCCAGGCTAGCCTTCACCTCATTCCCCAAGGGCTGGGATGTAGGGTGTGGCCTCTATCCAGTCCTCCCCATCCTTTTCTGGCATCCCCTTGGCTCATCCTAGCTCCTCTCTCCTCTCTACCACATCTAGGCCATTTCATCCGTTTCTGCCAGACCCACTGTCACTATAATGACCAGTCATGACCGCTTCCATCGGTGAATTCCCACACAACTGCCAAGATGACTCCATCACCATGTTCCCAGCTTGCAAGCCACACATAGCTCCAGCTACCTAGAGCACAGTCCCAAAAGGACCCCGTGTGTCTTCCTCTGCTCCTCCTCCTTTGACTGAAGACACACGGTTTGCTGGACTGCTGACTCCCACCCCAGGGCCTTTGTGTTTGCCGCTTCCCCTGCCAGGAACATTTTTCCTTCTGTTTGCCTCATGGACCATACATCTCCTCTGAGCCTTTCCTGCCCCTTTCCCTGCGGACATTTTCTTTATGGTATTTCTGGAGCCCTATCCCCACGATATGCCTCAGAGTCTTCTGTCTGCCCGGTGACTGCACAAACACAAGGCTTTCTCCATCACCACTGTGTGTCCTGCTCCCTTGCAGAGCCTGGTATGGAGTGGGCCTTCACTTGCTGTCCAATGAATGAATGTAAGACCCCAGGTCCTTCCCACCTACCTTAAAGGCGCCACACTCCTCAGTGGCTGACCCATCTCCCACCTCGTCACCCCTCTCCCTCTTCCTTCTTGGCACGGGCCTTCTCTTGATTATAAACTTGAATAATGAGGACAATAGTAAACTTTTTGGACCAAGTGCCAGTCACCAGCCTGGGGCATGGCGTTAGTTGGATTGTAAGCCCTGAGAATCCTTGTTACTGATAATCAAGTGTCTCCTTTCCCGGTATTCCTCTTCTCTGAGCTCCCTCCTGACCCACAAACTCTAAAGTAACCTCTCTACACTCAGTGGAGACAGTAACTTCCTGCTAGAAGCTTTCACAGAGTGTCCGTGGAGGGGTGGTGACCCCATTAGTGCAATGGACCAGGAGGGTGTGCTCTCTGTCTGATCTATGACGCAGAGCCCCTGGTAGAGCATCTGAAAGACCCAGCTCCTGCTCTGCACCTGCTCCCACCCTCCTGACAGTGGAGCATCCTTGTTCGCCTTCTGCAGGCTGGGTTCACTGGGGCAGGGATGCTAGGTAGCACAGGGCAGACCCGGATTCAGTCGTAGTGTGAGAGATCTGCCCCAGCCACAGGCTGGATGGTGGCACACAGGCCCCTTTCCACCTCTCCCAGCCTCGGCTGCTTGCTATATGGTCTGTTTAGTGGAATCAGAAGTAACGGGAGATGAACTCCCTAGGACTGAGCAGAAGGGCCCAGCTGGGACTCTGACCCACGAACATGGGACATACATGTTGGCACCTGGAGGAAGCCCTGCTGTGAATGGCTGAAGCTAGGGACCCAAGTGTGGGCCTCGGGAGGGGACTGTTGGGAACTCCTGCCACACACTTAAGTCCACGCACACCTACCCCACCGATGCGTAGAGACTGAGATACACTGAGGAACGCGTATCTACCTGTTCATTATACAGACCCCTAGGTGTACACCCTGGCCACACACACACACACACACACACACACACCCTACACACACACACGCTCCAGCCTGAGTCAAGGGTCCTGTGTGTAGATCACACAGCTCTGGCTCTTCCTTGCTCTCTGGAAAGCCCAGGGTATGAAGCCGTAAGTGGAATGAGAAATAAAGCAACTAGTCCCATAAACTAGGCCTCTCCTGTCTCGGGACACCTGGATCTCAGGCCACCTAGTCCCCGGAAGCCCTCTGGCACCCTACACCTTACACCCAGGTAGGTTCACTCCACCTACAATCCTCCAGTTGCAGCTTGGTGCACCCCGTGGTCTCTGCTCCAGCTCACTGTGACCGATGAGGCCCTGCAAGTCCAGCTCAGAGCAACTCAGGCCCCTCAGAGCTCCAGGAAGCCAGGCCTGACTCTGAGAGGAGATGTTTCACCAGGCTGTTCTTAGATCCAGGTTCCCTGTTCAGAGGCCCCTGCTTACCTTCAAGAGCGGAAGGCAGTTGCAAGGCCTGCAAACAGGCCTGGAAGCCTCTGTTTATCCAGGCCAAGGTCTTTCCACCCCCAACTGACCAGCCTAGGCTGGATCAATGGCCTAGAGCCATGGCTTGGGTGTCTGGCCCTTGTCCCCTGTGGCCTGTGGCCCCAAGCTCCATGGGCCTCCAGTCAGGTCCAGAGCAACAATGTAACTGAACACAGGTAAACAGGCAGAAGGCCTGAGGTAAGCAGTGCCCGCCTACCCAGCCCCGCCCTGCCCCATGGGTACCCAGGGAGCAGGCATGCAGAAGCAGGAGACCTGAGCTCTCCCCCGGGGCCTGTTGCTTGGTGACATTCCTGCCTTGTTACAGCCCCTGGTCCCCCAAGAACATGAGTGGGAACAGATTCTGCTGGAGGATTGCAGAGGCCCAGTCAGGTGAGAACAGGGGCTCACACATCCTACACTGGCCAGAAAGGCCTGGGTTCATACTTTCTGGAGACAGAAGTGGTGTGCTTAGCGGAGGTGGGGAGTGGGGGGTGGGGGAGAGGTTGACACTCTGTTCATTGACCTAGGAATTATCTATTCTACGAAGCCCTGTTGCCGAAGCAGTGCCCACTGTGGTCCTTGGACATGGCTAGAGTCAGTATGAGCTGAGATGGGCTCATGAGTAATCTACACCCCAGATTCCCCAGATCCCAAGTGGGAAAAAAATGTCAGTTATCTCATTGATCATTTGGATAATGGTTGTAGATTGAATGTTAGCTTGGCTGCTCTCTTGGGTTAAATGACATGCGCGACAATGAATCCTGCTGCTTCTTTGCATTTTGATGCACATCTAGGAAACGGAAGCTGCATGTGAGACTCATGGAAGAATTCTGCAGAACAGTGCTGCCGCAGAGCGGGCGGGTCTCACCCAAACATTTCCTCAGATCACATGATACAAGCCAGGGTTTCCTGCAGAGAGTTCTATGTGCATCTGAGGTCCAGTGTGCTGTGGACAAGTGGTTCCCAGGGTGTGTGCATGTGCATAGGTGCACACCATATAGAAAATATATGTGCAGTGTGGAATGGATGTGTGGGTAGATGATGTATGTCTGGGGGCATGGAAAAATATCTGCATGAAGGACGTGTCTGTAGTGTGGAGTGGGTCTTTGTAAAGCACGGGGGATCTGTATATGTGAGGCATAAGATGTGTGTGAGGCACATGTGGCGTGAGAGATGCACATATATGTGAAGTGTATGGTGTGCAAGGCTGTGGCGTGGGAGGGTGTGGCATGGGAAGCTATGGGGTGCAAAAACGAGTGTGGAGAGTGTGAACACACACTCTGTGAGGTCAGCTGCATGCTCAGTAGACATGGTCCCTTTTGTGATAGAGGAACCATGGCAGGTCCCTGGGTCTGAGTTATGAACCATGTGTGATTAATTTCAGCCACTAGCCCTTCCTGGGCCAACAGGAAAATGGCTGGCATCTGAAAGTCAAGCCTTGTGGGGGTGAAGAGGCATGACTGGTTATTGTTCAAAAGGACGGTAGCTCTCCTGACTGTCCCCTGATCCTCGGCTCTATCTGGGTCCTTGCCCCCACTTATGGGTCTGACCCTTGACCCTATCTATAAGCCACTCATTCCCAATCCAGTTCATTCTCCCTCCTCTCACCCCAGTCTCCAGAATCCACCTTGCAAACCTTCCAAGGGGCAAGAACTTAGGATGGGAACAGGATCCACATACCAATAGGGCACAGTCACCCTGAGCCCCTCTTCTATGCCATATCCTGTTCTCTCGAATGCCAAGTGGCCTGGGCCCTGGCCCAGGCAGGATGGCAGGTGGGAGATCTAAGAAAGTCTTACACAATTGGTGGCCTCTGCACCTGGTGACCACAGCTATTGATCCACTCAGTGAAGGGGAGGGGCTGGCTCCAGGAGAGCAAGGGCCTCGGATCCCCAAGATCTCAGAACCTGGATCTATGACTGAGGTGTCTGGCCCTTGTCCTGTGCTCTCTCTGCTCGTGCCCACAGCAGAGAAAACAGGTACATACTTTTATATAATTCTACATAAATAGGGACATACTTTTATATAATTCTACATACATAGGAACATACTTCCATATACTTCTACATACATGCCATGAAGGCTTACTGCTCATGGAAATCTGCATGCCACAGCACTTCTGGCCCTCAGACTCCTGGGTCCTAGAGTCAGAGAGGCCGGGCGGCTATGGCTTGAAAGCTAGGGGTCCACCTGAGGGCAGATGTAGGCACTGAAATGCCCAGCTTATTCGGGTGACAAATGTCAATCCAGAGGTTGGGAAGTCAGGCTGGTTAAAATCCAAGTCTCCCCCGCTGCTGTTGTCAAGGTGTGTCACCTCTCCAGGTGGCCATCTCAGGCTTGACAAAGCTGAGTTGTTGAGGTTGTTGAGGGTAGAAAGATGTGAGGTGGACCCTAGTGCAATATGACTGATGTCCATATAAAAAGGGGGCTTGGAGACAGATATGCATGTGGTGTGTGTGTGTGTGTGCGCGCGCACTGCAAGTAAAGGCAGAGACAAGGTCAGGTGTTGCCTCTACATCAAGGACACCACAGGTCGACAACTATTGGATTTGGGGGAAAGGCCTAAAGTATATTCTCCTCCAGCTCTAGGAGGCAACAGCCCACTGGCTTGCAGCCTGAATCAATTGCAAGGCATGCTTTCCCAATGTCAAGAGCCTGTGCTGTCTCAACACCTCAGCAGACTCACCCTGACTTGACAAACCAGGATTGGGCATATGCTGTGCAATTGGCTAAATGGGTATCCAGCCCCTTTCAAGTGCATACATGCAGCAGGGTGCCACTCCCCAGTACATACATACAGCAGGGTGCCCCTCCCCAGCACACACATGCAGCAGGGTGCCCCTCCCCAGCGCATGCATGCAGCAAGGTGCCCCTCCCCAACGCATGCAGCAGGGTGCCCCTCCCCAGGACACACATGCAGCAGGGTGCCCCTCCCCAGCACACACATGCAGCAGGGTGCCCCTCCCCAGCGCATGCATGCAGCAAGGTGCCCCTCCCCAACGCATGCAGCAGGGTGCCCCTCCCCAGGACACACATGCAGCAGGGTGCCCCTCCCCAGCACACACATGCAGCAGGGTGCCTCATCCTATGGCCAATGTGAAGTAGGATGTCCCCTCCAAGGGCCCATATGCAGTTGGGTTCCCCCTCCACATACAATAGGGGCTCCCCTCCCAGGTCTGAATGAGTGAGGATGCACCCCTCCCAGGGGCCACACATGGCAGAACACATATGTAGCAGGTTGTAATTACTGTCCATAAAAGGGATGATGAGCCTGGCGGTAGTGGCACATGCCTTTAATCCCAGCAATCTGGAGGCAGAGGCAGGTGGATCTCTGTGAGTTCGAGGCCAGCCTGGTCTACAAGAGCTAGTTTCTGGACAGGCTCCAAAGCCACAAAGAAACCCCCCGTCTCAAAAAAAAGGGATGACGATCTGAGATAACCTTTATTTTTTTTTTCAATCAGGAGCCTTCCTGCAATGGGATGATGTAACTGGGACAGTCCCTCAAGGACATTGCAGGAAGTGGGAGAGTTGGTCTTGTTGGCTTGTTGGGGCCCCCATTTCCCTAGGGTTCTGCGGAGGAGGGAGAACACTGAATTACTGTTAAGACGCTGTTGATAAGATTCCATGGTAAGCATCCTTTGTAAGGCTTTGTTTCCCGTAAGCTAAGATTGGGGTACAAGGTCATTTAATTCCAAGACTGACAGATGTTGGCTGCTTCTCTGAGGCCCTGGCCATCTTGAGCAAAGGACTACCAGGTAAGCAGCCAGCTGGACTGGCCCCATGCCAGCAAGGTAAACACTCCCAGACACCTTGAGGAAGCTACCTGGCAGTCACAGCTGCTTGCTAACGGAGAGTAATGCCAGCCCCAGAAGGCACTGTTTCGGCTATGGCTGGGCCGAACAGTTTGTACAGGACTTGGTGAACTCCAGATGACCCTGCAGCCATTTCACCCAGGCCAGAGGGCTAACATTTTGGTGCAGCAGAAAGCCTGTGATCAGTACCAAGAAAGTCCTTTGTTCTTTCTGTTTGGCCCTTGGTTTTGTAACAGTCAGTCCAATAAGAAACTTCTTTGGAAGTCTATTTTTGAGCCTTATCAGTTAATAGAATCAGCTGGGAACATGAAGAGGACACTGGGACAGCAGCCACAAAGGCAGTAGCTGAGGGGCAGCCGAGCAAGCACCAGCCATGGCAAGAACAGCCAGAGGAGATCTGAAGCGTTCTAAAAAAGGGTGGGGGCAGAAATGACAGGGAACAAGGGCGGTAGAGTCCATGAGGAATGTCAAGAGCTGAAGATGGGAAACTGCAAGTCCTGATCGTTAGGCAAGGTCAAGGGAGCTGCCCAGGATATGGACCAAACATCTTACTGCAGGCCAGTTGTCATGGCTGAGAAGCCTCGCACTCTGGGCTATAACGTTATTACGACAGGGTGGAGGGTCCCGGCGCCCAAGGCCTGTAAAAGACCAGTAACAGAAAGTGGTACCACCTGCTGCTTTCTGTTGCCATTCAGTGTTGCTGAAGGCGAAGGGTTACAATAGCTTCCAAGTGCCAGGGCAGTTAAAGCCCAGAGTAATAAGCCTCAAACCTGGGTGTCGAGTTCCCAAAGCCTAGAGCCATAGGTCCCTCGCACTCAGGGCCCGCAACTGTAAGTCTTTAGGTTCATCAGTCTAGTCTGTAAGTCTTGAGCACTCCAGGGCCCCAAACAGCCAGTACCATGAACGTCTTACCTACCCATGATTCCTATCTGTGTAGAGCAAAGGGAGCACACCCAGATGACAGGTGACATCTTCACTTACATGGACCTACATTTCCTAATAGGATCTCATTCATAGTTTCTGCATAGGTACACTCTGTTGGCAGACATATCCATACTTTGGGTTGTTAGACACCCCATACTCTGAAGTGAGCAGGGAGAAGACTCCTTAATGAGCTGAGCCTTTCTAGAACCCTCTGTGGTGAAGGTAGGAGAGGGATCCAGGGACCTGCCCAGACACTATCTGGGAAGATGGAGCTGAGACATAGGGCTATGAAGAACGGCTTAGAATAACAGTAACAAGTTCTGTCTCCGTTCTAAAAGCTTGAAGTCTCCCCTAGGGCCACTGCAGACCCAGGGTGGGGGCGTATCCTTCCTGTCTCTTCCTGGTTCTGGCGGCTGCAGAACTTGGTACACAGACCTCAGGCAGGGAGTTCAGAATGTCCAAGGGATCAGGGTTCAAAAGTCAACATTTCTTTTTGTTGATCTTTAAAAGCTGCAGCCAAGGCCCGGGCGGTGGTGGCACATGCCCCTTTAATCTCAACACTCAGGAGGCACAGGCAGGCGGATCTCTGAGTTTGAGACCAGCCTGGTCTACACAGTGAGTTTTCGGATGGTCAGGGCTACACAGAGAAACCGTGTCAATAAATGAATAAATAAAATCTGCAGCCAGAGCCATGCTAAAAGTCCATGCAGCCCCAGGCTTAGATCCTTCCTCTAGGTGGTCTGGTCAAGGTCACCAACACTCACAATCTCCAAGGAGGCCCCACCTTCTATTAGCCACGTGTCCTCTTCTGTTCCCGCAATTGTTTTTCTCCATAGAAGCGGCACAATAAGCCGGTTGGTGATGGGGAGACCTCGGAACAGTGCCAGCACGTTCTAAGTGGCTGTTGCACCACACTGTCATCATGCTGAGCCCTAGTGGTGTTGTCTCGGCTGCGCGAGCATCACTGTCACGGTGAGGGAATTTTCTTTCCCGTCAGCTGACTCTGCTCCTGGAGACTCGCTCTGTCCCAGGCCGGAGCAGATGTCAGGAGCCGTCAGGCAGGGACGCTCACCCAATCACTAGAGTCCACCACCATCAAGATTGTCTCCTGGCAGCCCAGCTCCTTTGAATCTCACCACTTAAAGGTCAAACTCTCACGGCAGGAGCTGATAACCCCGCTGATAAATAACTGCCTGACAAGTTGGCCTCACGTGGGCCCCCCCCCCCAACACAGCCATTGTCTCTAATTCCCCTGGACACGGAATGTTGAGCAGGGAGCAATGTGGGAGGACTGTTTTAGAAAATAGGGGTGGTGCTGATGAAGGCGATGCCTCCATCTCCTTCTCGGGCTGTAGACCAGTCTTCCGGGCCACCAGAAATATAGAAGATAAATAGAATCTCCTTTCCGCCTCCCTCACTCCACATCATAGACAAGAAAACTGAGACTCTAAGAGGCCTGGTGGGACAGACCTGACAGGGACACAATGACCCTGAGTAAGGCTGGTGGCAGCTAAGATGACAGACCTGGGAGGAGGAGGTGATAGCCTCTGCTTCAGTGTTTGTCATACCTCCTAGGAAGAACCCCATGGTCAGGATACTTGGGGCAAACATACAAAGGAGTAAGAGCCTAGGAAGGGCCACCAGAGCCTCTGTGGGCTGCAAGGCAGACAAAAGCACCAGCAGCAAACAGCGAGTTGGGGGACTTCCACACTCACCATCCCCAGAACACCTTGTCACAGTTCTGTTCCCACCCATGACCCATCCCTAGCAATCTTCTAATTATATCACATGCATTTAATTAGTTTATACTCCTGACAGCCCTGGGGTTGCCAGGATAAGGAAACAGAAGCACAGAGAGGCTTTGGTACCCATATAAGGTCACAGCCGGCAGGTGGAAGAGCCAGAACATGGCACAGGCTACCCAGCTCCAGAAGGCTGGGACCATTCTTTCTCCCTGCCCCAGACATCGAGGGCTGCCGCGGTAGGTGGCAAAGGTCTTCCTTTCCTTTGTCATCCTGCATCCACCTTGCACATCACCAGCCTTCAAAAAGGAGCGTTGAATGCTCAGATGGACAGTTTTGTTATTTCTGTCCATCAAGTGCTTCCAAGTCTCACTGAGCTTGAGTTGAACGCCCTCGAAGGCCCCTCCAACATCTTCCCTCCTGCTTGAGCAGTCGGCTTCCTTGATGAGGTCTTGAGCCAGGTGTGGAGACAGTCTCATGAGTGTTGACAACTTGACTGCACCCTCCATGGTCACTCCTTCCCCCACGAGGCTGAGGCCTCTGCAGACACTCCAGCCCCGGGTACAGCACCTACAACTGCATGCCTATGTGCATGCCCACATGAGGCCAGCACCTATTGCATACATATTGCATGAGGCCAGGTACGACAGAGGGGTAGAGAAGCTGGCCTCTCCACCAGCTGCTCTCTCTCTCCTCAGCACCCTGGTTTCCTAGAATCAAGGGTACCTCCTGGCACCCTGCGCCCCAGGTCTCAAGCCGGCCCGCTTCCTGCTTTGCTTTCTCAAGGCCCCCAGTGGGTGTGTCACGTCCTGGGGTTGGAAAATGTCAGCAGAGGGGCTGTCCCAGGGCTGACGTGGGGTCAGGCTCAGAGCCTCTAGTGAACTTAAGTTTCATCCACACCCTCCCCTCTCACTAAACTCGCTGTGGCAGGGCGTGTGTCAGCATCCCGTTGGGTCGCAGAAGCCATCACTCTTGCCTCAGATTCTTGCCAGATGTCCTGAGATACTCGTGGGTACCTGCTTTAAAGAGCGCTGACAATCTGGGCCGGTAACAGTGTCACAGATCACCCCGGTTCATACCCTTTCTCTGCAATATTCTAGCTGTGTGACCTGGAGGGAGCCATCAGATCACTCTGAGTTCAGACCTCATCTGTAAAATGGGATGAAAACAACATCAGCACCACAGGGCACAGAAGTGAGGCTGGAGCACATCAACAACACAAGGCTTAGGGCAGAGTCTCCAGACGAACTGAATTGCCTCAACTCAAGAGGAGCTCAGAGGGCCTCCCAGAAACGGGAATTCTGAATGGGGTTCTGAGGGATCCGTAGGAGTCTGTGAGTGGATTGCTTGAGTATAGTGCTGTTTCAGCCTCAGAGATCAGCACGTGACAATGGAAATCAGTTATGTTCCTGTTTGTCTCGATTTCCTCATCTGCAAAATAGGAAACAAGGCCCACCTCTCAAAGCCATGAGAGGCAAAATGTTTCTTTGGTGGGAGCAGAAAGAATAGACTGGTTTGCATTTATTTATGTATTTATTCAATCAAATTTATTCATTCAAATTTATTTGTTTATTCAAGTTTATTTGTTTATTTTGGAACAGGGTCTTGTCCTGTAGTTCAGACTGACCTGGAACTCACTATATGAACCAGGCTACCTTCAAACCTGAGAGCCCCCTGCCTCAGGACCCCTGTGCTGGGGTTCAGGATTGAGCCACAGTACCTGCCTCTAACACGCTTTGGTGTTTTGGTTTTGCTTTCGCTTTCCTGGGGTTTCCTCTGCTGAGCATCACAATGAGGAAGGCAGGGCTGGATTTTTGTCTTCGACTTGAACAAACTATTCCTACCATAATTCACCTGAAAACTTGGGCTCTGGAAGTTGCTTAGAACAGAGGTGCGACCTGGGGAATGAAGGTACAGGCCAGGCTAACGAGAACACAGGAGAGGCCTGGAGCTCCTCCCCTCCTCCCCTTCCCTGAGCCCCTAGGTGCTCCCAGCTGCTTCCTGCTCCCCACTCTGCACCCGAAGCTCTCCAGAGCCTGGGTGGGGGTACCTGCTCTCCAGCTGGTGCCTTTCCCCTGAAATCTGACCCTGGGAATCCTGGCACCCCCTTCCCTGCACTACCCTGCCAGCTGCTCCCTGCTGGCCCCTCTCCCAAGATCTCCCTAGGATGAGCAGTGGCGCTGGCTCATGGTTCCATCTCCACCTGGCATATGGTGGCTCCTTTCTCCACCCAGTGCCAGCATGGGTCTCTCACCAGACACGGGAACAGCTGGGCTTCTGGGCCCCTTGCACCTTCATCACCCTCTCAGCTTTCAGGGCTGCATCACCTCAGTATCTGCTCTTCCTGCCCGGGAGTTAGCCAGGGAAAGCAAAGAGCTCACTTCGTAAAAGGAAACAGGCAGTGTAACCCAGACATGTCACTAGGTGCCAACTCTCATCAGTTGGGCCTGCCCAGAAACAGACCTGCCGAATCTAAAAGCTGCATGCAGCCTCTGGTGGAAGGAAGGCTGTGATTAAGTATTAATGTCTGCCATGAACAGGTGTAATTGGTTAGCAGTGTCTGCCCTATATAGATGCTATTGATTAGAAATATCTGCCATGTATAGGTGCAGTTGACTGGCAGTGTCTGCCATGCATAAGTATAATCAATATAGGTGCAATTGATTAGCAATGTCTGCCATGCATAAGTATAATCAATTAGCAATGTCTGCCACGTGTGCAGCTTCATGAATGCTAAAGATTACCGACTATTGTTTGTCAAGACAGTGCAAAAGTCCTGATAGTTGAGAAGTGATTATTAAGATAGCCAGACACACACACACACACACACACACACACACACACACACACACACAGAGAGAGAGAGAGAGAGAGAGAGAGAGAGAGAGAGAGAGCGACAGAGAGAGGCAGATAGATAAATGGATGATAGATCTATCCATGATCTGTTGGAACACTTGCCCAAGGCTGAATGTGAGAAGCTGGTGCATATTTGTGCACAGAGACCTGATTCCTATCAATGACAAAGATGTTCTCAACAGCCATACTTTGTTCTCGGAGGTTTCTCTACGTCTCCAGCAGCATCACCCTTCTAGGTTGAGATGACAGACTTCCAACAGCAATGAAATAAATACCATCCCTTTCCTCTTTCTCTTGCAGCGCCAGGGATGGAACCAGCAAGGCGGTTCTCTGCCACTAGGCTCCACACTCAGATCAGATCCACACATTACGCAGTTTTATTGTACCTGCTTTTTACAATCGCCTTTTATTTATAAGATTTTTCCAGCCATAGAAGTGATATGATAAAAAAATCTTTAAATAAATGTGGTTAAGCAAACAAACAAAATGAATGTGTTTTAAAACGTCTCAGGAATGCATTGCAAAGATGCCACGCACAGATCATTAAAAGAGAAAGAACCAAATCCTCCCCAGACCTTTTCAGACAGTGGAAATAAGTTCTATTTCTGTGTGGGAGCTAAAGCAAGAGAATTCCAAAGGTTTACATTTGCTCGGGATGCGCAGTCAATGGTGTGGGCGCAAGCACAGGTCTGATTCATCGCTGAGACAGGAGGATGGCCACACACAGCATCCTGTGGCAGGAGGGGATGTGTGGAGTCTCACACAGAAGAAGCAGGACGTCTGACCCCTGGCAGGCAGGAAAACTCTTGCATGGGAACTGAACACCTGCATTGGCTCATCTCTTCTTGCTAAGCTTAGGGACCTTGTATTAGGGGCCAGGACATCATCTGATTGGTTAGATCAGGCCCAGCCTCTGTGACAGACCTTCTGTGCCCACGCTGCCCATCAACCTGTGGTCTGGCCAGCCAGCCAATGCATAGTGAGCAGGAACCATGAGGCAGGCACTGTGGGTAGGGCATCCACTAGCTAGGTCTGAGTTTCCGCTTCCCTCAGCAGGTGGGATCTGATCACCGTGGTGCCATCAACCCTACAACAGTGACAGACACTGAGGCTCTGTGCTGGAGGAGCTGCCTGCAGAGAACAATGCCCTCCTCTGAGGGTGAGATGGTACATTCGGGCATGCCATCCTTGCCTGGACCGCTGGGACCTGGGGCTCACAGTTCAGTAGACTCCCTTGCAAATTGGTGAGGTGGGCATGGAAAGATCCAAAAGCCACTGCTGTGTTGGTAATTGTGTCCATGCCGAGCCTATGATTGGGAAGTCAGGCAATAGCTCCAAAGAAGGAAGATGGGTCAGGAGCTGTCCGCATCATCTCCTTCTAGTACGAACTGGGGAAATTTGAACGCGTTAAGGAAGCAGCACCGCCCTTAGAAGCACGGACTTACAGGTGAAGATGAGGGATGTTTGTCACATAAATGAGGCACAACAAATAATGCCTGAATAGGTGTGAGTCAAAGGGGGGCTCCAGGAGACCCCATGGGGTTCTCGTGAGGTTTCCACAAAGGACTGGGCAGACACAATGCATGTTGTGTAAGCTTTTTGCAGGGAGGGAGATACGTGAACAATATGGACTTCTCCCATAGATGGTGTCAAAGGCACAAATCCACTCAAGGCCAGCTTGGTGAACCACTGAGTCTTCTAGGCTTCCTTCCAGGAGGATAGGTGATTCCAAAACAGCTGTATCACAGAAAATCCAGACCCAGAATAGGTGATGATGATCAAACCTTCCGCCTTGCAAATGCCAGCATCTTCCAAAAAACACAGGCACCAGGGACAGAATTACCCATAGCTGGGGATGGGGTGCAGGAGAGTGGCTGTGATCTCCTTCTGATCCACAGTCTGATGGCCCTTCCCACCCCCTCCTTCTATGAGGGAATGTCAACAGTCAACAGGCTGTGTCCGGTCTTATCAGGAGCTCTTAGCTTGGGTGGACACAGCTGCTCTGACTAAGACAGTGACAACCACATCACACCCTGAGGACAGCTGTCCCACAGCCGCGTTGAAAGGGCCAGAGCTGGGACGGGAAATGGTGGAAAGGGCAGTAGGGAGCTACAGCAAACTCAAGGATAGGAGAAGAACATGGGCACATTTGTTTTGGGGAAAGCAGGTCCTGGCTGCCCTGTAAGCAGGAAGGAGTAAGGCAGGTTCAGGAAGCTAGTGATCTCATGACTACACAGGGAGGCGGAGCTGACCAGCCCTCCCTACCTCAGATCCTGGATGGACCATAGAGCAGCAAGTGGAGCTCAGGTGTGGATGATTAAGTGTTGGGATGTGGATGACCAGGGACAGTTCTCAACTGGTCCCCCCCAAGCCTGACATAACCTAGGCACTGGATCCCAAATCCTGGTCAGCTGGCTATACCAGGTAAGCTGGATCTTGGGCCTGTAGTTCTTGAAGAGACAGGTAGGCATCAGTGTTCAGAGGCAAGACAGAGGCCAGGGCCCTGTCCTGATCTTGCCCACAAGGGCTACCTTCGGGGACACTGGCTTGCTCCCCTGAGCTATGAGCAGGCAGCCCCTCCCCTTCACCTCCCTGCGCCACCAGCTCCAGAGAGCACTGCAAACCCATCAGGTCAGGGGATGGTAGCAGGGTACATCCCTCCTGCACAGAGAAGGGAGGCTTTTCTTCAAGAGCTGCTGCTCCCCCAAAGGCAGTGTTGGGGGAGCTCCGGCTGGGGGAGAAGAGCAACAGGTCATCCCTGGGTGGGAAGTCACAGTAGTCGTCCTCGTCCCCAGCCAGGGGAAGCGGAGATGGGAGGGGAGATCCCTGGGGCAGCCCTGGCCCATCGTCCTCCATGTCCTCTTCCACGCAGGGGTCATAGGTGAAGTACACCTGGCAGGATTCAATCTCTAAGGCATTGGGCAGATGGAAGAAAAAGTAGCCTTGGTTGGTGAAGCAGCTGGCCTGCGAGTGGCCGCTGGGCGAGGGTGAGGAGGCTGTGTCCTGCTGTAGCAGGAACAGCTGCATGGCTTTGCTGTCTCTGTCCAGCACCTCCAGTGGAGAGATCTCAGGTGCAGGGCCACTGGGGCTGAAGGAGGATGAGGGGAAGGGCGAGGAGAGCCATTTCTGCCAGAGAAAGGGAGGAGAGTGAGTGGGTTGCTCTACCTCCTACCTCACCACTAAACTCAACTCTTCCTTCCCCTTCCCTTCCTCCTGTTTTCCCTCTTCCAGCAGCATCCAGCCTCCATCCCACCCCTGACCTAGAAGCATCCCAGAGCCTTGCTATCTTGATGAACTTTCTGGACTTATCAGCCTAGGCCACATGCTAGATGAACACAACCATAGTACTAGGTATGCACGTGTGCGCACGTACTCACGCATGCACACACACACACACCTGTACTCAGCATGTGTGTGCACACACACCAAGAGTACTGTAATAAGACATCCTCAGTTCTGGGAGTCTCTCAGAGATTCTAGAAGGACCCTGCTCAGCCCTGATGAGGCATACAAGCCCACGCCAGCAGGAATAAAGCCCAGCCTAGACCTCCCTCCCATTCTCCCCAGGCCCCTTAGCCCGCCACCCCACAAGCTTCCCAATCATGGGAACACCAGTCAAGCTGGAGGGGGTAACAGTAGATTCCCCTCACCCTGTATCCACCCCTTGCTCCTCAAAGCTTCTAGTCTGAAGTAGATAGACTGGGAGTGAGGTTGCACTGTATGGGCCACACTTTGAAAACAAACCTAGGTTTTGTGATTCCAGGTGACCCGAGGACTGTGTCACCGTGACGTCACTGGACCTGCCAGGGATCACTTTGCCCACAGGGACAGAAGCCAAGGGGAGCCCCTGCAGCTCTCCAGCACCCACACTGTGCCTGTCAACATCCACCGGGCTGTACACTCATTAAGCTTAATTTTTTCCCCAATTGTACAAGTGAGGAAACCGAGACACTGGAAGGATCTATAACTTGCCCAACCGTACACAGCCAGGCATGGCAGAGCCAGAGTTCACATCAAGGCTGCGTGGCTTAGAAGGCACCCATGCCAGAGCAGGGACAGAGCTGTGCCCATGAAAGAGGCTGCTCACTTCAGCACCCTGTGAGGGCAAAGCTATTGTCACCTGGCGGTTGTCACCTGATCACATCTCTGCCCTGCAGCCTATCCTTAGACTGCCTATCAACAACCCCCACTCCCCACCCTTCCACCCTCCACCCACCCCCAGGCTCCTACCTGAAGGTCTCCTCCGTGCTGGGAGCTCAGCTGGGAGAAGAACTCAGAGGGGTCTGGGACGTGGCACTTGAGAACAGTCTTCAGCCTGGCCAGGAAAGAGAGGGAGGGGTGAAGGGCAAGGCCAGGGAAGAGGGGGGAAGGGGGAAGGGTGAGGACAAGGAGGGGGTGGCATGATGTCCTACCACCAGCTCCCCAGCCCTGAGAGTAGGGGACGCCCCCACACACACACACATCCAGTCATTTATTCAACAGTGTTGACGGGAGAGCACCGCACAGGGTACTGGGGACACAAGAGTGGGCAGCAGAGAAGGCCCTACTCCCTAGGAGCTGGCACTCTGGCAAGACAGACCTGAACCAAATGTGTAACAGGGTGGCTCATTCTATGGACCCGGAACTGAGTACTAGCCAAAAGATGGCCCTTGAGTGGGAGAGATCACACAGGCTGGAGGCGGAGGCAGGAGTGAGGCCTCCTAGTGAGCACTGCCTCGGATGGTGGTGCCCACCACACGTTGTATAACAGCAGCTGGCCTTAGGGAGACAGTGAGCGGAAGCTGAGCTCTCCCTCATGTTCTGCTCGCTAAGATGCCCAGAACACGAGCGTATCTAACTGGAGCAAGGGGAGCCACTTTGTGATTGGCACAGTTTCTAGTGGAGGCCCTCAGCGACCTGGATATATTATTGGTTAGGCGGGGGAATCTCTAAGGACAGTTAGACAAGAGTGTGGCACGGCTGGAACGCATAGCAGGGGACCAAGAGCAATGGGAAAGATGCTCAGAGGCCCCTGTGACTTTAGGGAGGGCCAAGGGGTCCTCCCTGCTGTTCTACCTCCCCTTCCCCTACCAGCTTCCACCTTTGGGGATGGGGCGCAGGGACAAGTTAGCTATTAGGGGAGCAGACAGAGAGGCCAGGTGTAAGGAAGCAGGATTCAGCCCAGCCCAGCCTGGAAAGATGTGCGGCACAGAGACACAGAGATGAGCTGGGAAGGGAATACTGGCCAGGAACTTCCTTACCATGGGCCCAAGTACTGGCACTTGAACAAAACGTAGACACAGACCATGAAGCCAAAAAGACAACCAAGGCCCAGGAGAACTTGTCTGGGCCACATTAGGGGTGGAATCCAGGGATCTGTCCAGGGTGTAAGAAGTGGGAGGTGAGAGGTGGCCCCTCAGGAGGTTACCTGAATCCCAGATCCACACCTCCCCCCATGTTGCACCCTGACAGTATCTAGCCAGGTTTGCTTTTACTGGGGACTTGGTCCTCAGTCCTGCTTAAGTTCACCTGTCCAGAAAGGCAGACTGTACTTAAAAGCCATGGCCTGGTGACATTCCCAGCAGAGCCCATGGCTGTACTGCCTGACTCCTACCTCAGCCACTGAGCCTACCGCTGGGAACCACACCTAGAGCTTCTGTATCTCTTGAATGCAGCAAATGACATGTTGAAGGATGGGTTCCCCACTAGTGTGGCAGCCCCACAGTACCCAGGCTAAGAGGCTAATAGTGCCTACCTTGTTTCTGGCAGAGCTACCTCACCCCACATCACTTGTTCCATACGTAAAGCTGGGGAAAAGTAGCCCCTGGCTCTGAGAATGGATGCCAGACTTCCTAACACACATGAGTCACGACTGATCTCCTCAGGAACCCTGTCTCTGGTGAGTCTATAGAAGGTGAAGACCCCACCTCTGCAGCTCCCAGGGCACCCTGGCCCCTACCCAGTTCCCTCCACGCTCCCCACTGTACCTGCTGGCCTTGTCCGGAAAGCCAGGGGCTGGCTCCAGGGGCTCCAGGACCCCTGGGCACCTCGATTGGCCCTGACCCGCACCTGGAGCTCATACGAGGTGCCAGGGGTAAGTGTCTCCAAGCAGATCCACTGTTGTCGCTGCTTGAGGCTTAACAAGGGTGCATCCTAAGCAGAGATGGGTACCCACTCAGCAAGGTCTCCACTGGTCTCATCTCCCACAACCCGGTCAAGAGGGTAAGCAAGCAACCTCTCCCTGGCCCTCCCAAAAGCTCCCTGTTCCCCCAGCTTCTTTGACCCTGAATCCCGGGGTCCTCAGGTAAGTATGGGAATGAGTGTGTGGATAATGAGTCTAAGCCCACTGTCCTTTGGCCTCCTGAAGCCAGCGAATGTGCTGGATTTGGGATGTGGAAAACAGCTGCGGAGCCTCACAGGTTGCCTTGCCCTGGGGTCTACATAGATGTGGACCCAGATGCATCCTCAGACTCTAAGAGTATGGGAGGAGCAGGCAGTGCCAAGCAATATAGGAAGACCAGGGTGAAAGAGCCACACTCCAGCATGTAGAAATGGACAAGGGCATGCACCAGAACAGGAAGGTGCAGCAGAGGCAGGGGATTGGCTATGTCCTCACCTTCCAGCTTTGGTCCAGGGAACGTTTGCGGGCCTCAAATTCCAAATAGTTATAAACATAGTGAGAAACCTGGGAGACCTCCCAGCTTATGTTGCATCTCTGGGTTTCAATGTGCAGGACTTGGAGTGAATGAGGGGCCTGCAGGCAAACTGCAGACAGAGAGGGAGGGAACAGATATCATGGACCAATCAGTAAAATGCCAAGAACATTAGCCCAGTTTGCACTACACAACATCCTTAGCACCAACTTTTCCTCAGCAACTTCCCTGACTCTTCCTCTGCACCTGCTCCTTCTCTGCACCTGCTTTTCCTCTTCTGCACCTACTTCTCATCCACCTCTGCACCTGCTCTTCCCTGCACCTGCTCTTCCTCTGCACCTGCTCTTCCTCTACACCTGCTTCTCATCCACCTCTACACCTGCTCTTCCTCTGCACCTGCTCTTCCTCTGCACTTGCTCTTCCTCTACACCTGCTTCTCATCCACTTCAGCACCTGCTCTTCCTCTGCACCTGCTCTTCCCTGCACCTGCTCTTCCTCTGCACCTGCTCTTCCCTGCACCTGTTCTTCCTCTACACCTGCTTCTCCTCCTCCTCTGCACCTGCTTCTCTTCCTCCTTTGCACCTGTTTCTCCTCAGTTTTGCAACCCTCCTCTTGTTAGTATGAAGAATCTATTTGGGATCTTCCTCCTTTTGTGCCCACCCCCTCCTGGGTTGCCTGAGTCAGGGTCTGGGATGTCTGATGAGCCTTTGGTTCCTGAGGCACTTTCCAGGATGACTGTTGAGTGATTGGCGAGCAACCCTGCCCTGCTTGAATACTGATCTGAGATCTGTACAGGAATCAGATCATGTACTTTATTTTATCCAAGTATCTATGTTATTGATGTGCTTGTGTTCATATGAATACATTTATATAGTATAAAACATAAATGTAAGTAATTATAAATATACAACTTAATTGCATGGCATTTAATATAAATTTATATCTGTGTATTCCACAGGTATACTTATTAAATGCAAATATAAATCATAAACATGCCTGATTCATTTCTCAATTACACTATATGTACACATTTATTTATTTATTTATTCAATATCTTTGTCTATTAATATTAGTGAGAGTATGTTGGCACAAGCTTGGCAAGTGTTCTAGCCACACACCCAGCCTGTGTGGATTTTAAGTGTGATATTTACTTCATTTTCCCTGAACCAAACTGCTCGAAGTCTGTAACTCTGAGATTCTGTCTACCCACAAAACACAAGTCTTTTCCCACGCCGAGGTGCTGAGCAGTTTATGCATCCTAGCTCACGTTCCTTCCTGTCATGAGGACCTCAGTTCTCCCACTTTACAGAGAACAAAACTAAGGCCCAACATGTTCAATGACCTCTGCCAGCTGATTTGAGTCAAGGCAAGGCTGCGATATGGATTCTGCGTGGATCTCCCCTCTACCCCTTCTTTTTTGTAGAGGCGGCCTCCAAGGTCACTCAGTCATTCAACAAGCCTTCCCCCAAGAAAGCACTGCCTGCTCAGGCCTGGAGTTGAGTGCTCAGAGAGGAGCTGCAGGGTCAGCAGAGAATCTACCCTCAGGGAGTTCCCGGACCAGCAAGGGAGACAGACTCACTACTAGGTGGGAGCTGAAGGGTGATTGGCGATCTTTCAGGCGGGGGTGGGGTATGGTGAAGAGGAGAGGGTTGGGATGGGGAGCTTTCCAGGTAGGCGTGGGGGCAAGTTTGAGAAGGGCTCGGAGGCTGATGACTACCAGGAGAGATGGGACCCATAAACCCAGACTCTGTACTCACGGTTGTCAAAGGGACTGAAGCTGCAGGTCTTCAGCTTGCGCCAGTAGTCTCTTTCCCAGCACATCACGTTTACGTTGAGGATATCCACAGCGGTCAGACGCTGAGACTACAAGAGAGGACCGGGAGAGGTGTGACTGCCAGAAGCCATTGAGAAGAGGGGCCATGAAAATGTCTAGGCGAGGACATACCTCACCTCTATTAGCCTTCTAAGGCAGGGGACAGCAAATATTGTCTACAGCCAGCCAGGTTGCACAGGCCACATGGCCTCTGTCACAACTCAACTCTGCTATGGTCTCAGAAGAACTACAGAGACAGCAAATGAATTGCTATCGGGACCACATTCCAGTAACGCTTTATTTACAAACACAGGCAGCCGCTGGGTTTGGTACAGCAAGCACGATCATCCACTAATCCCTGATATAAACAAAGTAGGCCACCAGGGTTTGAGAGAAGTTCCCCATCACAAGAGGTATTGCAAAACAGCTATTACTGCCCAAGGTCATCCTCAGAGAAGGCAGGAACTGGACCTACGGAATAGCCTTAACCTCTGATTCTTCCAGAAGGAAACAGTTAGGTACTGAGTGTCCCAGGCAGCTTACTGCTCAGCTCACATCTTGATGATGAGCACAGTGGTCCCTCCACATGCTACTCTAGAAGCCTGAGGTAAGGGATGCTCAGACCACTCAGCTTACCAGCAGGAAGTGGGGTTCGCATGAGGCCATTACCACAGCTTCCCAGAATGACCAGAGCACAGAAAATGAGTGACGTGGACCCCCAAGTATGCTGTGGCACAGACGCCCGCAATAGACAGGAGGGCGCAAGGAGGAGGGCCAGAGGTAGGCTGTGGTATGATCTGTGCTCTGGGACTGGGTCGTGGTTGCAGTCCAAACCTTGAGGCCTAACTCCTCTGACCTACCCCAAACTTTGAACTGGCCATCAGAGTTCCCTACCAACCAAACAGGGAACTGCTTCCAACCCCTTCACGGAGGGCTCTGCCTTCGTCTCCCAGAGTTGCTACCAGTCCAGTTCACCCACTTAATAATAGCATGGCTTGGTTATTTTTTGCTGCGGTTGTCCTGAAGGTATTGCCGGGTTACAGGCTGTTGGGGACTTCGGCCCCCTCTTCTTTGCATAAATTACTCTCACTACCCTCTAAGACAGACTTATACTATCACTATTCCCATCAGTTAGCTCGGCAGTCTGAACACAAGAGGGTTAAGGGACTGCCAAAGGTCACACAGCTAGGAAATAACGGTGGCCAGGCTGGAAGCAGGTCCCTGCAAAGCCCCCATGCTGGCATAGCTGGAGATTCACCAGCTGTGCTGTATGCCATCCTCCCCTCCCCTTCCTTTGAGAATGTGTGAAACCTGCCAAGCCTGGACAACACAGCCGGGCTCCTCAGGGTAGGACCCCTCCCCTACCTTGCCCCTGCCTTGCCCCTTTCTTCAATTGGTCTGAGGCACAAATTTTTAAGTTCCATCCACATGGTCTTAGACCAGGCCCAACAAGAGGGCAGTTTGAGATAGAGATAGTGTAAAAGTTCACCCAGGAACCCACAGACCTGGGGTCAATCTCCAGCCTCAGTTGCTTGTGGCTGGGGTGCCTTCAGCAGACACCGCATCTCTCGGTTATAGATGCTTCCTTGGTTAAGGAAGACCAAAATTGTGGCGGATTTCTTTCTTTTTTTTTTTAATTATTTATTATGTATACAATATTTTGTCTGCATGTATGCCCTGCAGGCAGAAGGAGGGCACCAGACCTCATCACAGATGGTTGTGAGCCACCATGTGGTTTGCTGGGAATTTGAACTCAGAAACCTTGGAAGGGCAGGCAATGCTCTTAACGGCCGAGCCATCTCTCCAGCCCCGGGGATTTATTTCTGACTCTCAGTATCTGTTCTGAACCAGAATGACCCCTCGAGGGAGGCTTCGTTTTTCTTTTCTATTTTATGGGGGGGGAAACTGAGGGCACTGAAGTTGCACGGAGTCAGAGAGCTGTTGTGCGGCAGCGCCATGCCCGGAGATGCCCAACTTTAACATGCCACTTTCACCAAGAGCCGAGACGCTGGGCCTCAGCCAGAGTCTGGTATGATGGTCATCATTAGTGGGGACACAGAAGGGTGGCCGACCCACAGTAGGAAGTGTGGGGACCAAGCATCTGTGTAGGGGCAACAAGGTTGCAGGCCCCAATATATCTTTCCTTCTCAGCGCATGTAACCTGCTCTCCATCACCAGGCTGATGCTTGCAGAAGTCCAGGACTACTCTGAGTCCTCAGCCCACAGCTGAAAGGACTTGACCACACACACACACACACACACACACACACACACACACACAATGCCCATGCTACTTACAGCTGAAAGGACTTAACCACATGCACGCACACACACACACACACACACACACACACACGCCCATGCTACTTATAGCTGAAAGGACTTGACCACACACACACACACACACACACCACTCACAAACACACAATACCCCTGCTACTTACATCTGGGGGTCCAAGGATCAGGGTTGCAGGCCCCAGGATACCTGATTCAAAGGAAATAGATTACAAGTTGTGTTCCAGGACCTTGCAAAAACAAAAAAGACACCTTAGAAAGAAAGGCCAGGACTAAAGAGCTAACCCAGAGACCCTTTTCCCAGGACCACCCTCAGCCCCTGTACTGTAAGCCCCCCCCTAGGACTAGGCGCACAGCCGAACAGTGGGCAAGGAGCCAGCTGCCCCCCCCATGCTCCCAGAGTTCTTCCCCTCCAGAATACCTTCCATGCCTTCGCCATCCCAACACCCATCATGGCCTCCCAGCAGCCAGGGTGACCAAAGAACACAAATCAGCTCAGGCCTGACCCCCACTCCAAGAGTTCCCCAAGTTCTAAGCAGTTAAATTCAGCCTAAAGAAGCCTGTGGCTTGCCAGATACTCCCTGTCCCTACAGGACAACATCACCCCCAGGCAATGGTCCCTGGTCCCACAATTGCCTGAGGACTCTCCCAAAATACCAGATTACTCAAAAAACTTAGGAAGCACCAAGTGCCCACCCTGTTTGCCTCTGACATGGCCTGGCATCAAAGGCTCATACTGATTGTTCCCTAACTACCTGGCCCAGGACCTTCCAGTTTTCAACTAGAGCCTGGATCCCACCCACTTGCCGGAGCCCAGATGACCAAGTGGCTGAGCCTGATGCTAACTACTGTGAATCTCAGGCTCAGGGTTCTACAGTTTAGAGCTCCCACAGCCCTGAGGTTCTGCCCTGTGACAGGCCACACTCACCGTTGGTTCGACTTGGCTTGGATTTGGCACTGTGTGACCTGAAAGGTCTCTTCTGGGCTCCACGTGCAGGAGACATTGGCTCTTGAGTCGTAGAAGCACTTAAGATGGGGACAGTCTGTGTGCAAAGAGGTGTGAGTGGCTGGCTGCACGGCACACATGGCCTCTGGGCATGTCTACTACCTTGCTCCCAGCACCCTGTGCCTGCCCGAGGAGGTAAGTGACTCAGAAAAGCAGAAAAAAAGTGTTCTAGCTCATGTCATGTTGTGTCTGTGTGTGCTTGTATGCGCTGTGCACATGCATGTGGAAACCAGAGAGCCCCAGGCACCATCCTCCTTGGGTCTTTGAGAGGGTCTTTCACTGAAACCCTGGCTTGACAATTCAGCTAGACTGGCTAGTGGGCAAGCCCCAGGAATCCTCCTGTCTCCACCTCATCATTGGGATTGCAAGTGTTTACTGCTATGCCTTGCTTTTTTTCTGTTTATAATGTGTGTGTGCACCTGTGCGTAGGTGCACATGGCATGGATGCCACGGCACGTGTGTAGAGGCCAGAAGACAGCTTTTGGGCATTGGCTGTTTCCTTCCACCCTGGGATCTGGGAGACTGAACTCAGATTGTCAGGTCTATGAGACAAGCACTGCCCACTACCTTGCCAGCCCACTCCTGAATAGTTTTTATGTGAGTGTTGTAAATGTGGACTCAAGTTCTCACGCTTGCAGGACAGGCACCTTACCCACTGAGCCACCTGTCACCCCCTCCTCCCAATTCAGACCCATTTCAAAAAAAAGGAAAGTGAACTCCAGAGATAGAAGGACCAGCGGCCAATCAATGGCTAAACAGGGACAAACGGCAGCCTCTACTTGTGCCTAGGAGAAGCCTATTCAGGCCACCAGACTGTGGACACCTGCCCTCTGGTCCCATCACCTCATCCTTGCTCCCCTGCCTCCTGCTGTCGTTGACTCTCCTCTCTGAAGGAGGAGTCTGGGATGCTGCCTCCCACCTGGGAAAGCAAAGACATCACAATGCTGCAATCCTCACCATTCACTGCTGCAGACACCCAAGGTGCAGGCAAGGGCAAGAGGACGATGTAGAGGGACAGACACCAGGACAGAGCTGTGGCAGCCATCACATCCAAGCTGCAGAGCTGAGGACACAAGCCCTAAGTGGAGGAGACCAGAGATCCAAATGAGAACAAGTCAGGACCCACACCCCACTTGGCTCTCCACCCAGCCAGAGCCAGAGCAATCCAGCCCCAGGCCCTCTGACCCACAGGAGCTCACTCCCTTCCTTCCCATCCTAATCAGGAGTCGCTCCATTTTGCATCAGCATTGTCTGTTTGCTTGTGTACAGTAGTAAGTAAATCTGTCCCCTAGAGGAGACCTCCAAGGATGCCTGAACCAAACTTATCCTTACGCATACTATGTTTGTCCTATAAATTACAGAGCCACCATGAGAAATAGGTGGCAGTGCAAGCAGTACAAGAAGATTCCTAGGGACATCAGCCAGCTCTCCTGAGCGCAATGTGGAAGAGGTCTCTCCCACTCAGTGTCCTCCAGCAGGTGCCCACCCGGTGTAACCAGGTGAGGTGGGGTGACCGGGCACTCACAGCACTGAGAGCTCTACACAGGGGATTGGACAATCAAGCCCCCTAGGGGACAGATGGGTGGAAAGCATCTACATCACAGATATTCTGGGCAAAGGAATAATTGCTTAGGCCCATGCAGGAGAGAGAAGGGGAGCTCAAGGCTTTCGCACATAAGACTTAGAACAGTATTCAATTCAGAATGAATGAATTGCTTCGTTCTGGAATTTTCTGTTTAATATTTTCCAACCACGGTTGATAGAGGTAACTAAAACCGTAGAAACTGCAGCAGAAAACAAGGGGAATGCCATGTTTACCCATCTGTTTTCGTGCCCACACGCGCACACATGCTCACATACATGCACACCCATGCACATGAGTCACAGACAATCTGCGAGGACAAGGCATGTTTGGTTTTTATTCATCCCTGGGCTTCTGGTTACCAACGTAGTACTTCTTACATATCAGACAGCTGCTGGCCAGCCACGGGGCTCCGGGGGTACCCTGTATGCTCTGCCCTCACCTTTCATGGCGTGAACTGATGCAATGGGATGGAAGCTGAAGGGTGGGCTAAGAGGAGGAGACACCACGGGGCCACCAAGAGGAGCCTGCAAAGCAAGGCTGAGCCCTGCCCTAGGTTGTTCTTGCAGTCTACACAAGCTGGGGACTCTCTCTGGCCTGGTCATCTGAGAGCCTTTCTGGAGTTGTCCTTTCTCCAGTGTCCCCAAGGCTCCTGCTACCCTTTAAGATCCCTTTCAAATTCCCCTTCCTCCTAGTTCTGTTGCGCACACCCCATTCTCCCCGTGAAGGGGGGGGGTGTCCTGCCTTAGGTTGCTGTCCAGCCCTCTGGTACTATAGTTGCCAGACTGGCAAGGCAGAATGCCCACTCCAAATTGCTGAGCTTGTTCTACAGGAGGTGGTCAATAAATGTCACATCCTGAAGGAACCACATGTGTTCAGGGATCTGTAGGGCAGCGAGTAATGCTGGATGGCCCGGTGACAGTGCTTGCCAGGGATGTTCAGTGAGCTCTGCCCAGGCCATGTGCCAAGGCCTTCGGGCTCCCAGCTACTCTCTTCTGCTGGCAGCTCAGCAGATGTTCTGTGTCCTTGCTACACAGATGTGGAGACCGATGCTCCCGGGGTCAAGTCTTCAGAGCTGTGGTTCTACTTAGGACCTCCCTGTCCCAAATGATCAGCTCCCTGCAGGTAGTTGGGTCAGAAGGAAGCCCTTCCAGGTCCCTGAAGAACCTAAGCAAGGGGTCCCCATAGCCCCTCAGGGCCCAAACATGAGCTGAAGTACTATAGGCTTTGATGAGGGAGTCACGCAGGTTTGGCCCAGACATCTGAGCAGCCTCAAGCTGTAAGAGACCTGGGACATAATCCTGGGCAAGAGGAAGTGGGATGAAAGAGGCAAAAGCATAGGCAGGTCGGGGCCAGACCACAAGACCCAGCTCAAAGCACAGAAGGCCTAGGAAAACACTCTCATGCCCGTTCCCCAGCCCAAAGCTGGCTGATCAGGCACAGGAATATCCACCCATCATGGACAGTGTTAGACAGAAGAAAATATGGAGGAAGTTTCTAGAAAGGTCTGGCTAGGGGCGGGGTAGCTCCATGCTGTTGTGGTAGTGGCCCCTTTCTTCAACAAGAAGGAAAGGGAGTCTCCGGGAGACTGAGGAAGCAACTCAAAACTACACAGCATGAGGCCAGCCTCAGGCAGAGCAAGCCCAGCTCAAGACCTGAGTCTCAGGCACTCTCCCCCTGAGGCTCACCCACGCATGCCCTTCACAGCTACCAGACGCTCCCACCCCTGACTCATATGTCACCACTGAGGCCTCAGCAGGCCCTGTCATCCCACAGGCCCAGGCTGTTCTAACTGGGTCACAATGACGACGGTGACAGAGCAGGGTCAGCAGTGACTGACAGTCATGATCCCTGTCCGGACTAACCCACACATGTCACAGCATGGTCTCACACACAGCCCAAGAGCAGGTCCTACGATGGCTCTTTCTACATGGCCCCAAATCAGGCTGTTTCCCAGGACAGAAGGAACAAGTCTCAGCCTGGGGCAGTCTGAGGCTCTATAAGTCTGTGGGATCCAGGGTCTCGGCTGAGGGAGCATGGTAAGCAGAAGACTGCATAGCTCACCTGCTGACCTTTGACCTCAGATGTCCTTTCTCTGCCCACCTCCCCAAAGACACACACACACACACACACACACACACACACACTGCTTACCTTTTGCTGTGGAAGGAGGGTAACCTTCAAAGGTAGCTCTGCCCTCCTCAGCCACCCACCTTGGCCCTGAAGTACTACAAACACAGCTAACGGTGGAAAGTTCCTACCTCAGGCAGTGTCGGAGATGGGTCCCAGTGTCCGGAGACACTCCTGGCTTCTCTAGCCACTCAGTAAACTAAGAGGCATGTCTAAGCTAGAGCCTTACCTCTGGCCTCCAGCCTAAGGCCCTCAGATACTGTCAATCAACAGAGCCGGCTCACAGCCAGGTCCTAGGGAAGATTCCCCTCCCCTCTCTCCCTCCCTAGCCGCCTAAGGAGTACTCAGTCTGAGACCCACTCCACAGGAAGCAGCGGTGGATTGTACCTGTCCCCAACACTATGTCGTCTCTGAGTCTAGCTCATCCTCTAGCCCTCTGGGCTAAGACATCACCACGTGGGGCACAGGGAAAGCCCTCACAGCAAAGGGGCTCACAGCCCCCCACAGTATAGGCTGGGAAGGAGCCACCGACATTGGAAGGGGCTTATTCTTAAAGGAGAAACCAGAACAGCCAAGTTACTCCATCCCCAGGGGATCCTAAGACAAGGCTGAACACCAAAACTCAGACAGAAACTATGGGGGAACTGAGTCAGAGATGAGTGTCTCCCCAGCCCCATGTCCCCAGGGAAGACCACCAAGAGGTGGCGGGGTACCCTGAGCTCCCAGAGGACAACACAGAGACATCACCTGGTTGCAACATGGAGTTGAGGCGGTATGTTCCCTGCAGGCCTACCGGAGAGTGGGTCCACGGCCATCTCCTGCTCCGCAGCTTAGGTAGCAGACAGCAGCTAGGCCAACAACAGACTGAAACCCAGGGCGAGCCCACTTCCTGTACAGAGGATGAGGGGCAAGGCCCAATGGGAGGTGGAGAAATGGGGGGTGATGAGGTAGCCTGAAACTCCACACACACCTAGCGCTGATAAGATCTCCTCCTACGCCTAGGGGCAGCCACCGCGTGTGGTGGCAACACACACGGTAGCTGTGGCACAGGGACGTAGCTATGCACAGAACCTGAGAGGGTAGGCCCTTCTTTGCTCACACAGGCCCCTACTGAATCTCACACATACTACCCAAGGCTCGTCATCTTCTGGTCACACACACACACACACACACACACCCTAACACCCAAACCACCCACAAACACATCCCTCTTGGCACCCCCTGGCCGATTCCCCTCCTAGCTCCTGCTACGTGCCTATCTCCCATTGACCCCACCTACCTCAGCCTTCTGAGATGCCCTTTACTCAGGCTAGCATTCAGGGATGCCTGGTTTTGGGAGGCCTGACAAATTGATGGGCTGCTGATTGGGCCTTCTAGAACTTTCTTTTCAAAGTTACAGGCTCTCCTTCTTTCTCTCTTGGTGAGATGGGGAAGGGATTCCGTTCATAGCTTTATTTCTAATGTTGAACAGTCATGAATTTCTCCTTAAATGAATGACGAGTATCATGGGGGGGACCACGGACGGAAAGAGTTCCCTGCCCTTTCCCCCACTCATCCCATTTCTTTCTCCCTTCATCCTGGTTTTAATGCCCTGCTTGGGGGAAATACTGTAAGCTGCTGCTTCTTATCAAAAAAAAAAAAAAAAAAAGCTGTGACTACCTTGAGAGATCCTCAAGATTAGAGCTGCTGACCTTCACCACCCCCACACACAGGAGGAAGAGTGTCATCAGATCCTCACCTGAGGTCCAGCCTCACCCTCCCATCCGCCAACCAGCAATATAATTGGATTCATGGGTGCTACATACTATAAAGTGTACAAGATTAGCGGGAAAAGGGACTCCTCCTAGCAGCTATGTGGATACAATCATCCATGCTTGGGTCAGACTTGCCAGTGTTATAGTTGCTTTGGGAATCTCCTAGTAGTGCATCCAGCTGTAAACTCATCCGCGGAATAGCCCAAAGATTGCATCTTCGTGATCCCATACCTTCCTAATAGCAACATCAGGGTACCAGGCTTTCTGCACAAGAGCTTTCTGGGGGTACCTCATATCCAAACTGTAATAGCATTTTATCGGTTTCTGCCTGGGTGGGTGGTGGGGACTGACACACAGAAATGCATCCAGGGCCCACATGAAGGTGTGAAGTAAAAGCCAGTTCTCCCTGGTGGGGTATGAGCGCACCCTAAATACTTATAAATTCAACCCCCAAATTCATACATTGATGGTCTGTGGAGGCAGACACTTCAGAGGTCATTAGGGTGGGGGGGGGGTCATGAAGGTGACTGCATGATGGTGGGAGCAACTTAATGTAGAAGAGAGACGAGAGCCAGCGCGCCGCTCTGTCTGGACATGGGGTGCCTGCCATGTGCCACAGTGCAGCAGGAAGGCCTTACCCACCGCCATTGTCACGCTCTTGAGCATCCACAGCTGTAAGCCCAACGAACTTCGGTTCTCTGTCATGACTGAGTTACAGCCACAGAAAATGGCTGGCGATTCTCTCTTACCCCGCTTCCCTACTCCCCTGGAAGTTCTTCTGCGCAGAAGAGAGAACATAACCTCAGTGACAGGGAAACTGGCGGCCAGGTTTCCTACGCGTGGACTACTCCTGGAAGCTTCTCAGGAAGCCATGATGACCGACTGTCCTAGTGGAGACGGGAGAGGAAGGATGCCACGCTCTGCTTGCAAACCTTGGGCTTAGCTCCTCCCTCCAGATAAACAGAATCAGTTAAGAAAACTTAAAGCACATATAAAGTCGAAAGAAATAATTATCCTTGGGCAAAAGTCAGAAACCACAGACCCAGTTTTGAATGACCCAGTGTCATCATAGCTGGGTCTGTGGTGGTGACACTGACTAGCCCAGCTGGTGCTGTCCAGGCTTCTTCTTTCTCCTCCATTTCCCCCCCCGCCCCCCCCCCCCCACACCTTCATCTCCCAACCGTCTCTTCCTTGCTGGGATTTCTGATCTGTAAGGCAAGTGAGGCACAAACCTCACCTCCACCCTCATCTGTGCAGCCGCCCAGGGCACTAGACCTAGCAGGGTCCAAAGCCCTAGGCACCATCCAGGTGCAGGGGAAATGTGCTGGCTCTCTTCCCATCCCTGGGGCCACAGGAGCTTCCTGGCCAGCCTCGGTTTCCTTTCCTTTTCTTTTTTTTTTTTTTAAAGATTTTATTTATTTATTATGTATACAACCTTCTGCCTCCATGTATGCCTGCAGGCCAGAAGAGGCGCCAGATCTCATTACAGATGGTTGTGAGCCACCATGTGGTTGTTGGGAATTGAACTCAGGACCTCTGGAAGAACAGTCAATGCTCTTAATCACTGAGCCATCTCTCCAGCCTTCTCAGTTTCCTTTTTAGTAGCCAGAACAGGCAGCCATGATGATCTTTCTTCAGCCCTAATCTGGCCACATCACCCCTCTCTCCCCGGGGCTTCCGGAACACTTGTCACCCAGTCCAAGCTTGGAAGCTTAACCTGAAAGCCCACAGGAGTCACCAGGCCTTCAGGCCTCAAGGAACCTCCTGCCCCAGCTCCTCCAGCTGTGGAACTCCTGCTGGCACCAGCTGGCCATCATGTTCAGGCTTTGGGACTTTCAAGTTCAGGGCCCAGGCATGCCATGCCACCGGCAGGACTCCAGTATTCACCGACCATCCTAGCAGAAGTGGAGTCCCCTTAGGGTCCTGGCCTGTTGTTCTGGAGACACCAGTATTTCCCCCAGGGTATCGTGAGGAAGAATCCAGAAGGTTCTCAGATGTCAGAGGTCTAACAGTAGCCTCCTAGTCACCCCACATTTCTTGCTGGGGACAAGTCCTCTTAGGCTATCTTTCCAACCAGCATGCACGCCCTGGTCCCCACGGGTGCTGCTCCTGGGCCCTCTATACTCCTGTTTTCTTCTGCATCCTCTTGGGGTTCCACTGAACAAGATTCCCTGCATCTCCACTTTCACAGACCCAGCTCATCTGCTCCTGCGGCCAGCCCCACCCAAAGACCCTATTTTCACAGGGGCTGCAAGATGCCTGCATTTGGGTTTCCTGGCCCCACTGTCCCTTCTCAGCTGTGACTTCCCCCCTGTCCACCTTAGCAATGCCCTGTTGGAGATCAAATCAGATTGTAACCCCTCAGCTTCCCCTCTCCTCTGCATCCTGGAGTCTAGGTTTGTGCCTCTGTAGTGGATAGTTTTATGTCGGCTTGATGCAAGCTAAAGTTACCTAAGAGGAGAGAGTCTCAATTGAAAAAAAAATCCTCCATAAGATCAGGCTGTTGAGCAAGCTGAGCAGTGGCTCAGTGTGTTAAGCGCAGTGTTTGTGAATCATGAGGTCCCGAGTTCGAATCCCAAGTCCAATCACAGAGCAGAGTGTGCCGTCTGTGTCCCGAGTGTGCCTGCCATTCCACGCCCTCTCGTGGCGTGGGAAAAAAAGATCAGGCTGGGCCGGGCGGTGGTGGCGCACGCCTTTAATCCCAGCACTCGGGAGGCAGAGGCAGGCGGATCTCTGAGTTCGAGGCCAGCCTGGTCTACAAGAGCTAGCTCCAGGACAGGCTCTAGAAACTACAGGGAAACCCTGTCTCGAAAAAAACCAAAAAAAAAAAAAAAAAAAAAAAGATCAGGCTGTTGGCAAGCCTGTAGGGCATTTTTTTTACTTAGTATTGATGGGGAAGGACCCAGTCCATTGTGGGTGGTACCATCCCTGAGCTGGTGGTTTTGCAATCTTTAAGAAAGCAATCTGAGCAAGCCTGGAAGCATCCCCCTCCATGCCTCTGCATCAGCTTCTGCTCCTGGTGTTCCCTTCAGAGCAATAGAAACCGTGGCTAAGACAGGCTCCAACATTCCTCATCATTCAAGCTTCAGGGAGTCCTCGAGGTCTGTGCTGCAGTACCAATGTTTCTGTGCCAGTTCCTCCCCACAAGGTGCTGTCCCCTTGCATCAGTACCACACCGGCTTCTCCATCTCATCATCACTGACCTGCTCCAGCCCAGACTCCGCAAGCTGCCTCCCACCCCTTTCCACCAGCAGCAGTGTCCCAGTTCTGCTGTGTGCGTCAACAGGAAAGATGAAAACAGCAGCTTAAAATAAGACAGGACTGATTTCTCTCACGGTGACCGTCCAGGCTGCCAGGTGGCTTTGTGAGGTCAGGATTCAGAGCCAAGATGGTTTTTCTTCCGGGGACATCCTCAATAGCCACTCTGCTGCCTCCTCACAGGCCAAAAGAGCTGCTCGGGTACCACCCATCACACCTGCATTCCTGCAGCTAGAGGGCAGGGAAAGAAGCACAGGGCACACCTCCCTTCCTAAAGTCACGCGGCTATTTCCTTTCTCCTTGGTGTGTGAACATGTGTAGTATATGTGTGCCCATGCACATGTTTGGGGGTACACTGTGCAAGAATGCAGAGGACAGAGAAAAATGTCAGGCTCCGTACTTCTCACTCTCTGATTTGTTCCCTTAAGACAGGGTCTCTCACTGGACCTAGAGCCAAGTCAGCATCCACCAAGTCCCAGAGATCTCCCTACCGGGGATTACAATAGTGTGTGCAGCCAGGTCCAGATTTTTGTGTGCCTGGGGGTTAGAACTCAGCCCTTCCTGTGTGTGCAGCAAGTGATCTTATTCACTTGGCCACCTCCCAGCTCTATCTTACATTTGCAGAAGAGTCTCCCTGAACCTGGAGCTCAGCAGTTTACTAATCTGACCAACCAATGAGTCCCTGAGAGCCTCCTGTCTTTGCCTCCCAGATCTGGGATCGAACTTAGGTCCTCAGGTGTGCGCAGCAAGCACTCTACCCAGTCTGTCCATTGGCCATCTCCAAGTCACATGACAGCCCAGCAGCAGTTGGGGAAGTTCATAACTATAAACAGAGGGCTGGAACAGTAAACTCCGGGCACCATTTCTACCTCTGCCACAATCAGTCTCCTACCATTATGAAGATCCCAGAACCTACTGAGCCAACCCCCATCCAGCTTCACTCTCCCTGCTCAGACTGGATGACGTCACTCATCCAGGTGACACTGTGGCCCATCTAGAGACCTAGAGACCACTCCCTCACCAATGCTAAGACCTGCCTTCTGCTATTCAGCCAGAGAGCTGAAGAGAAAGCCCCACCCCATGGCATCAGCCCCTCACTGGCGGCACAGATTCCAGTCTTGTCATTGGCCAAGAACTTAACAGGTATTGTTAAGTCCCTACAGGACTGAGGGCTGCCCCTCCCAGATGGAGAATGCTACAGGGTAGGAGGGAACCTCAGAGGGACCCAACTAAGATAAGAACAAGGACTGGTCTAGTGGTTTGTGTCTGGGGACTCATCCAGCACCCACTCCTCACTAGGGACACCCCATCTGCCAGTGCCAGAGCTAGAAGGTGCCATCCTTTATGGCTCCTTTCTCACCCTACTTCCAGACCATCCCCCCTTCATGTCCATATTGTCATACTGCTCCCCTCCACCTTGACCCCCTGATCTACAGACATGCATTCTCCCATGATGCTCTGGGAGCCACATGCTTCGCTGGCCATTCCAGCACCGCCACCAACAGCACCAACAGCATCCAACACAGTTCAACACAGGTCACATCCCGATCCTCTCTGCAACCACCTCGGGCTGAGAGGGTTAGCAGGACCTGGGATTTACCAGGGCTAAGATGGGGACAGAGCTGGTCATCTTGTTCCAACCCCATTCCTCCCCAGACCAACTCAGCTCCTGGGATGAAGCCAGTCCAGATTTGAGATATAGGGCTAGGGCCAATGTCCCAGATCATAACTTTACTGTGTGGGCTGTGGAGGCTCACTGCAACAGAAACTGTGGGATTCATCCAGACTGGTAGAGCCTGAAAATGGCCTGACCTTCAGTAGAGCATTTCTATGGAAGCGGGGAGGAAGGGAAAGAGAAGGACAGGAGGTTTAGGATTTCTAAAACCTTGGCAGTTTCTGACACAGTTGTGTGCAGTAGGTGTGATGGCATCTCCGCTGATGATGGACCCTCTGTGCTGCAGAGATTACCCAAGATGCCATGCCTTGCAGACCTTGAAGCTGCCTCAGTTTGTGTAAGCCCCCTGCTATGGAGACAGTGCGATGAAGGGACTTCCTAACTCAACATGCATTACTCAGAGTGAAGGGATTCCCCATCTTTAGTGGCACCCGAGAGGGAGGCAAAACACAGATGATGCCGGGAACAATCCATACTTGAAGTTTCAAGGCGTTCGTCACCCTTGCGTGTGCTTAAAGTGGCCCCACCTCTCTGGTAGGCGATCTGATGTGTATTGACATCTCCGGATGTAGCCCAGAAATCATGCCTAATGTGCCTCCAACATGGATTCACACGGGAAATGGGTGAAGATTGACAGTGTGGTCATGAAACCATGAGACCAGAAGCAGTGAAGTGGGCATCCGCTGGAGACTGGTGATGAGTTAAAAAGAAAGAATAAGGATGGCTGGAAGGAATAGGAACTCACTCCATTCCCTGGCCTGGAGACACATATAGGCAGATCCAAGTAGGTAATCTCGTCGGTGTCTAGGATAGGTTTGAACTATAATATCCACCATTGCCTCCAGGGAGGGCAGCTAGGAGCTCTGTTTCATTGGGACACAGCATCTTCTGAAAATAAGCTAGAACTAAGACCCCAATTTAAGGTGAGCTCTGCTTCATGTGGTCTCCTATCAACCACGATCTCTCTAACCCTGTCATACAACCTTGAGCATCCCTCAAGTCATGTGGCACATAGGAGCTCCTGGCCATCTTTCCCATGGTGCTCTGAGCCCAGGGAACAAAGCATTTTGTCCATAATTACAATGTGGTCAGTGGCAAGGTGACCTAACCCGGTATCCTCACTGCCTTGCCAGAATGTCCCTTTAGGGACAGTCAGGAGGGTTGTGCAGAGCCCGTGACAGTGTGCAATGCCCACTCCCTGCTCCTCCCCTCCATGGAAACTACATAGGGCAAGATTTTCTGTCTGTTTGCTCTTCGAAAACGGGTTTCGCCAAGATCTCTGATCTTTCTCAGAAGACAAGCTAGGTGTCACCTCCAGGAAAGGACATGTGATGTTTGCAGAACACCTGTGAGAAACTCTTTCTAGAAGCCCAGATCTCATGCTGTTTTGTTTTGTATCGTCTAAGTGTTTTTATTAAAGAACTGAAAATTTAAATGTCCCTTTGAGAAGGCTTTGCCTAGCTGTCTCCACGGCAGCCTTCATGTCTGCTTAGGAGAAGCAGACATCAAGGTTAGAAATCCATCTTGGAATGATACACCCCTTCCCCAACCCTGGGAGGTGTGGCTCCAAGAAACTCCAAAGAACAAGGGACCCTTTGCGCCCTGAGTAGCAAAGATGCAGTGTGGGGCAGTGGGTAGAAACAAGGCTGGGCCTGGCCCTACAACATATACAGAGAGCAGGGCAGCCGTCCACTGTCCCTGCCTCTGCTGCCCAGTCATGTCTGCCTCAGCACCACTTCGAGGATCTGAATAAGAGTGGACAGAGAGGAGAGAGGCAGTGACTCTCCAGCTCTGGCCATGTGCCAACTGGATACCAGATACCAACAGGACACCCAGATATAAAGGGGGTGCCAGATATCAATGAAGTACCAGGTTTCATTGGTACTTTGATATTTGTGTTTCCAGATATCAAAAGGGTACCAGTTATCAACAGAATACCAGATATTATGGAAGTATCCAGATATCAACAGGGTATCAGATATCAGTGAGATATCCAAATGAACTCCCCAGAGTCACAGGAATAAGCTGGGTCTACATGGAGAGCAGGGCAGGAGCTCTGGGCTGGTATAATCACCAGAAGGCACTGGGCCACTAATGAGTATTCACAGAAAGTGTGGGGTGTGAGACCTCCTGCCCTGACTGAGCATTGGCCCCTCGAAGCTCCCAGTGTTTTCACACCCGGCCCACATAACAACCAGACACAGCAAGGGCCACCCCAGCTTCAGAGTAGACCCATGATAAACTTAGTGGCATTTTGGGGACAAACAGCAATTAGCTAAAATGTGACCCTATCCATCGTCTCAGTCTCCCAATATTAAAGGCTCCTCAGGTTCACAGAGAAAAAAAGTGTGGCTCCCTTACCGGTTGATGGCAGAGCTATGAGTCCAGGTGCCCTAGTTCCTGGACGGTTGCAATGATAGGGGTTCCCTGAGGGGGACAGAGGAATGACAGTTTCCATTCAAGATGGAAGATTCTTGCTCTGATCGGGTACAGGGGATACAAGGGAAGGTGATACGGAGGGACACGCAAAGCCTTGGGCACCGTGACAGGGAGGCAGCCTGGTGTCTCTCCTGGTAGGCCTAGGTAGGTCCACAACTGTAGTCAGAAGCAGGAGTGAGTGTGGGGAGTGAGACATGACATGTTGGTGTGAAAGGCTAGATCAATACTGCCAGCAAACTCGGAATTTGCAGGAACAGCTGAAAGTAAGGTATTTTTATGTATTTAAGTGGGGACTGGTTGAGGCAAGGCCTCACTCTGTAGCCTAGGCTCATCTTGAACTTGGAGCAATCCTACTGTCTCAGCCTCCCATGTGATAGGATTGCAGGTGGAACTGTCACCCCAGATTGAAAATCGGGACCTAAAAGAGTTGAAACCCTGCCACCTAAAAGGTTAGCCATGGGCTCTAACTTAAATGCACAATCAACCACTATCAGCTCACCAACCACAGAGAACACACTGCTGGGAGCCACTGCTATCTATGTAAGGCTGGTGCATTCTAAAGGGAGGGGGAGGTGACACGGGACCCTCTAGTGAGGGTCTTTCTTCTCAGCTGCTGTATCCAGCTTTTATTTGATGTTACGTGGCAGCTTTGTGAACCTTCCCTTGTTTGGGAGAGTCTCCTGGGTTAGGGGTGTCTCCTGAGTTGGAGGTGTCTCCTGGGTTGGAGGTGTCTCCTGGGTTGGAGGTGTCTCCTGGATTGGGGGTGTCTCCTGGAATTGGAGGTATTTCCTAGATTGGGGGTGTCTTCTGGGTTGAGGGTATCTTCTGGATTGGAGGTGTCTCCTAGGTTAGGGGTGTCTCCTTGGTTGGAGGTGTCTCCTAGGTTGGGGGTGTCTCCTGGGTTGGGGGTATTTCCTGGGTTGGGGGTATCTCCTGGGCTGGGAGTGTCTCCTGGGTTAGAGGTATCTCCTTCTTTAGAGCTCTATGCTGGTTAGATTTTAGTGTCAACTTGATGGACCTTGGAAGAGTGAGCATCAACTGCCCAGACCAAATTGCCTGTGACCATATCTGAAAGGAATTATCTTGACTGGTAGTTGATATGAGAAGGTCCAGCCCACTGTTGGTGACACTATCCCTATTCTCTTGGGCCCAGGTTTTATAAGAAAGCTCTCTCACCATGCATGAGCTTGGGAGTGAACCAGAAAACAGTCCTTTACTGTGGTTTCTGCTCTGAGTCCCTTCCCTGACTTCCCTCCGTGATGGATTATGACCTAGAAGTGTAAGCCAAATAAAGCAACTTTCTCCTCCCCAACTTGTTTTGGTCAGAATATCACAGCAACAGAAAGCAAACCAGGACAGACCTCCAACCCAAAAACCACAACTTCACAGCAGCAAGCTTCCCTCTCAGGAAACACTCCCTCCCTGCCCCCTCTAGAGACTGCAGCCTGTTCCTCTCCCAAGGAATTAACACCTTGCCTGTTGGATAGGTGGCACTCAATAATGACATCTAAAAGCTACTGTACAGCTCCCTCCTTACACCCGTCTTAGTGGGGACAGTTTCTAAGGCAAGCCCTTAAGAGTTTCCAGTTTCCCTGTGGCTTCCTAGCCACCCCTGCTCCCTCTCCCCTGAGTGTCTGGAATCTTTCCTTTATTAAAAAACAAAAACAAAAACAGGTTTCTATGTAGTCTGAGCTGGCCTTGAACTTGCTATGCAATAGAGGATGGTCTTGAACTCCAGATGCTCTTGCACAAGGGTTCACAGTCTCTCCTTGTAGCTCTCCTTAAATGCTTACTTCTGCCTCCTTAGGCAGTCTTACCTCACCCCAACCCAGAAGCTATGGCAAACCTAACTACGCCTTTCTAGAACTACTACTTCTTCTGAGTGTAGCCGGAGATTACTTGGGAATGCACAGGTAATGTCAATTCACTGGGGCTTGAGGGGTGACTCAGGGGCTAAGAATGCTTGCTGCGTCATCCTTGGGAACAGAGTTTGTATCCCAGTACTTGCTTGGTGAGCAACATCATGTAACTCCAGCACCAGCACCAAGGAATCTGATGCTGACCTCTGCAAGGACACAGACACACACTCCCAGGCACACACTCACACAGTCTCTCTCTCTCTCTCTCTCTCTCTCTCTCTCTCTCTCTCTCTCACACACACACACACACACACACACACACACACACACACACACACACCACACAAAACCTTTAAAAAAAGAAACGCAAACTCACAGACCCCACTGCAGCTCTGGTGACTGGTGCTCTCTCTCAGGTCTCGGTGACATCTATTTTAGTGAGTCCTCCAGCAGATTCTGGTACCCATTCACATCTTAACATCTCTGCTCTAGGAAACAGCTCCTGCTGGCACCCACAGTGGCTGTGACAACCTACCTCCTGCTTTCCAGCAGTGTGTCAACATACACACCTGGTTCCACTTGACTCCTGACTCTCTCTCTTGCTTCGCCTCCCTTCTGCCCCGTTGCTGGCAGCATTTGAATTCAGTTCCTCCAGTATTTCCTTGAATTAGCATGGCTTCCCAGCAGCTCCCCAGGAACCCAGGCCTCAGACCTGTCCCCTGTCAGTTGTTAGACTGACCCATCTAAAATACAAGTGATGTGTGACAACCTTTCCTGCTGCAATGGGTTGGCTCTGAAATGTCCCTCCAAAAGCCCATGGAGAAGAGATTCGGTTTCCACCTTGGCACTACTGGTCTTTGGGTTACTGGAAGTATATCCTTGTGCGGAGTGGTACTAAAAGGGTCCCTGGGCCATCCATCATTCTCTCCCACTCTTGCTTCCTGATCATAAGATGAGAGGTGTGGTTTATCTATACACCGTCATCAGGAAATGTAAGCACAGGCCCAAAACAACAGGGAATTGGAACCTTCAAAACTGTGAGCCAAAAGGAGCCTTTCCTCTTTATAACTTGCCTATCTTGGTATTTGTTACAGTAACAAATGGCTGTATCAGTAACAAATGGCTGAATGATACAATGTTTGTTACAATGCTTCCAGAAATGGCTAAAATGTATCCATCCCAGGTCAGTGCTTCAGGGCCTTCAGGGGACAAGGGATAATATAACTAGGGACCTTTGTAGAGCTGTCCCAGATCCTAAAGGAGATCAGCTTCAAGGGGAGGGACATAGCTGAGGACACAGTTTTCTCTTGTCACCTACCTGCCTGCCTCCAGCCCTCTCTGCCTCTACCATCCTTGGCAACCTGATGCTTCGTTCACATAAAGTCAGTTTGAGGCTCACAGGAGGAAACCTTCAAGATGCAGTGGTGTAAACGGAGACTGCTGGTTTGTTTCCCGGCCGCCCAGATCCAAATAATCACACAGAAACTATATTAATTCCAAAACGTTTGGCCAATGGGTCGTCCATATTTCTAGCTAGTCTTACATCTTAAATTAACCCATTTCTATTAATCTGTGTGTCACCACGAGGTTGTAGCCTACCAGTAAGGTTCTGGCATCTTCCTCCTTTGGCAACTACATGGCATTTCCTTGACTCTGCCTACCCTCTCTCTATATCTCTTCTAACCTGGTTATATTATGCCTTGCCACAGGCCAAAGCAGTTTCTTTATTAACCAATGTTAATAAAACATATTCATAGCATACAGAGGGGCATCCCATATCATCTCCCCTTTTCTGTCTAAATAAAAAGGTTTTAACTTTAACATAGTAAAATTACATATAACAAAACAAGTATCAAGTAAGAATTACAGTTACAATACTTCTTGAGTCTAAAGTTTCATATCAAATTTATCTTTTATCATAACTAAGGAAAACTATAACTATCTGTCTTCAACTCCATCAAAGACTCCAGAAGGATATAATATTACCTAAGTAAACAGGAAGTGCATAGTAAGTAACTTCCAAAGTTCACAGCATACAGAGGGGCATCCCACATCACACTGGTAAGGAATTAAAATGATTAACTCAGCCAGCCATTAGCACTGATTGTTTTTGACTGACACTAATCTAAGGGTTTAGTGCGCATTATATCAGTTAATCTTCTTAACACCCCACATACTTAGTGAAAATTATCCTAATCCCTCAGTCCTGCATGAGAGGAAACTGGGCCCAGAAACACTCATCCTACCTCATGATTCCAAAGTGTTAAAGCTAAGATTTGAACTCAGCCGTGTCACGGAAGAGTTCAAACCCTTATCTGTGTCTATGTGTATTTATTCGTTTATTCTGAGAGGGGAGCATGCGTCTGTCAGAGCAGAGGACAACTTGTAAGAGTCGGTCCTCTTCTTCCACCACACAGGCCTCTGAGATAATTCAGATTGTCCAGTTTGGTGGCAAGCCCTCTTAACCACTAGCCATCATGGTAGCCCAAGTCAGGCTCAGACTCAATCTCTCTCTCTCCTCTCTCTCTCTCTCTCTCTCTCTCTCTCTCTCTCTCTCTGACAGCATTTCCACTGTGTATCCCTGGTTGGCCCTGCTTCAACTCACTGTGTAGACCAGACTGGCCTTGAACTCACAGAGATCCACCTACTTCTGCCTCCCTGAGTGCTGGGATTTAAGGCACGTGCCACCAGACACGCTTATCAAGCCAGACTCTAACCCCTGGGTGATGTTTACCTCACAAGTTTGTGACTATGACTGAGTGATGGGATCAAGTTTAGTTTAAGGATCTGTGTTAAGTCACAGCAGTTTAGTTTAAGGACCTGTGTTGCCTCTTCTTTTTTTTTTTTAATTTTTCTTTTCTGAGACAGGATTTCTCTTTGTAGCCTTGGCTACCCTGGAACTCACTTTGTAGACCAGATTGGCCTTGAACTCACAGATATCCACCTGCCTCTGTCTCCTGAGTGCTGGGATTAAAGGCGTGGCAGACACCACCAACTTTGATTCTAGAACCAAGCAACACTTTTCATAAAAAGGAAATAGGTGTTCCAGAAACATTCAGTTCTAAGCCTGGCTTGTAGGGTGACATGTGACCAGACTTCTCCACTCATATATCTCTGTTTGGAAGTGGAGAGGGGAAGGGAAGCTCGGAGGGATGGTGGGGGTGTTTGCGGCAGGCATCCTCCAGTACTGCTTCTCTGAGCCTTCGAGCCTCAATTCCAGAGACCTCTGGTGTCTCTTTTGCTGCTGGCGAATGTTGGCTTGGCTTCTATGTTTCTCACCTGGAGTTCTTGGCTGGTGTAGGTGCCCCTGTCAAGCTGAGGGAGCACCCCCTGAGCACAGAAGGAAGGATGATGGTGAGGGTAAGGCCAGTGTCCTGTGAGGGGGCATCCAGGAGCATACCCACCCCCAGCTTTCTCTCTCCCAGGGTCTTAGAGTCAGGATGGCATCATCACGTGGCATACTCCGGTGCCTACTCAAAGGTGCATAAGGTGCCAGCTTCATTCTGCTTGGCTCCCAAGCAGGGCTGGTGATAGGAAGAGAAGGGGCCTCTATGCTCAAGGCTGGTGTCTTCCTGGCAGACTGCCTGTGGAACCCCTGTACGGCTAGGGGGGCTAGTCCTCCGGGGGCTCGCTGCTTTGGGCAGCTGGCTAATAGAGACAGGCCACAGAGCTCTCAGAGGGAGCAGGGCCTGTGCTCAGTGGGTGGCTGGTTTCGCTTTCAGTGTGACTGAAAGGCACACCGAGAGGCCCATAGTACACGGAAGGACAAGACTGTATACGCAACCCTCCTTCCTGGGGCTGGGGGCCACATTCCTCACCTCCATGCCTCTGCTCTAGACTATGCGACAAGCCAGGGTGCTGAGGGGTGCTGGGGACCACGAGGGCCCCAACCGTCTCACTGGCTGACTCCACGTCTCAACCTATCCCATTTCCTCCTCACTCCGCCCAGCGGCCAAAGCACCAACACCTCCAACCCAACACAGACCCGCTAGATAAGGGGGGCTCCCTCCCAGTGTCCTCCCTGCCTCTTTAGCCCCACCACTGGCAACAGGGCAGAGATGGGTCCCATCAGGGCCACCAACTCACTAGGCCCATGTCCCTCATTTCACTGGGACCAGGTTACCCATCTCACTAAGCTTCGGTCCCTTCCCTGGGACAATCACACTGTGAGATTGCAGACCCCAAGCGCAGGTTGTGGCTGATATAGTGAACTAGCAGGAACCATAAGGATGCGGAGCGGCACAGGGGCTATGGGAGGACTGAGATCCAGACCTCGGAAGACAAACTCTAGAACAGCCCGAGAAACCCTAATCCAAAATCCAAAATCCAATTCTTGGCCTAGATCCCAGAGTCACACTGGCTAAGTGTGAGTTAATCATGTGTCACCTCCTGCGTGGAGCAGGAGAACTTCCTTAGTCAGTTCTGCCATGAATCCCAATGCAGAAAAGATTCCCAAAGAGACATGGCCACAGACGGAATGGCCAGAGCCCCATGAGCCAGAGCCCAAGGTGCTGTTCCTGCTTCCCTTCCCCTGCCCTAAGAGGAGGCCAATTCGGGTTGGCTTATCTTAAGTCCTTTTCCAGGGAAGGCACCCTTTAATTGGAAAGTCCACCCTAGGCTTTGTCCAACCCACACAGGAGATTGGGCTACAGAGAGGGAGTCAATGTGCTTTGCACCCTATTCCCTGAACCCCAGCTTAGGAAAAAGCCAGCCATTATTAGGCCTGTGTAGAAGCTCACCACCACTGATATGTGAGACTTGACCTCCGTAAACCATGACCTTGATACCAAGGACCTGCCAGAGCTCACAACATAGCAGAGAGCGCTAGCTAGGCTCCAGGCTGTTTTGCAATCCCCTTGTTCATCAAGATTGCTGCAACCATTCTCTTGACATTCTTTGAGCTCAGGCACTATGAAGTGGCATGAGCCAGGAGTCCTGGACCCCCAGACTCAAGTTTTTCTCCCAGGGATACTTGCAATAACCCTGGAACAGCCCTGGATAATCCCCCATGCTGAGGACAAGGCTATGAAAGGACGTGTAGTTCACAGGGATAGAACTGAAATGCTCAGCTCTATCTGCACCTCCAAACCCTCTATCTTATAAAAGTCAGGGGTCAGAGCTAAGCTGGGCCTGGCCTACACACACAGGGGCCAGAAGATAGGCCAGAGTAAACTGCCCTTGGACACTCCATTGGGGAGGATGTGGCCGAGGCTTTGGGCCTGTGGTTTCAGCCTGGTAGCCTGACTGCAGCCACCTGCACCTTTCTTGCAGGAAGCAGGGGGCGGCAGGTGCAAGGGGCAGGGGCGTGGGCGGGGGTGGAGAGGCTGTGGTTTGGGCTGTGAAGGCTCACCAAGCTAGCGTGGTCACTTGAGGAGGTGTTCTGTGGGCCCGAACCCCCAGGCCCTCTTCCTGGGTCTCTCTAAGCTCTCCCCTGTTCAATGCCTGTCCCCCCTCAAGGCCTACAGCATAGACTCACCCAGGGTCTCAGAACAGCCATCCCAAAGACACAAGAGACGACAGTATTGCTGATCCAAGCAGAGCCCTGTGACAGACATAAAGGCAGTATGTCGCCAGACAGAATGTTCTAGAAGCCATAGCCTCCCTAGATAAAAGCAACTGATGCTTCCTCCACCCTTAACATTAATTCCTAACTGTGTCAAGTTTTCGTGCCTACAGTATGTCAGAATCTCAGACCCCACCCAGACCTGCTGAGTCAGAATCCATTATGTGGTGAGACCCCCAAGTGATCCATAAACACACAGAAATGCAGTCATTTAGTACTGACAACAATCTTTCAGATAGGACTCCTCATGCCGCTCCTTGGATGAGGAAACTGAGGCACGATGTTAAATGACTAGCCCAAAGCCCAGTAGGTGGAAAGTGTCAGGGCTGGGATTAGAACCAGGACTGTCTGGCTTCAGTATGCATGGCCCTCTCTGCTTGGCCATTGCACCTTTGGGACAAGGAAGCCAGTGGATATTCGAGGTCATGTTGGGTCTGGCCAGGCTGCTTAGCCCTGGCCTCGCACGGCTCGCTGTGGCTTTCCCACTGTTTCTCTTGCCCGTGCTTATCAAGCGAGAGTCTGACCGCGCAGACCATCAGCATTAGTGATTAGCTCTGAGTTACCAATAATGCATCGCATTAAAGAAAGAAAGAAATGCACTTTGTCTTTCAGTCATTAAACCGAGACTAAGCCTAGATTCAAACTCTCTGCTTCATGCTTCCTGTGTCTTCCATCCTGTCTGTCTATTGTCTAAGTCTGAACCTATGCCTGCCTAAGGGCTATCTCATGAATCTCTTCGTTCCTGTGCCTATGTCTGTCCCTGTGTGTCTGGGGTGTCTGTCCTATGGGATTGTGTCTTCCATGTGTTCTGTGTGTCTGTCCCTTCATGCTTGGCTCTGTATTTACTGAAACAGCACAGAAAACACCATGTGGGTTAGGAACGGGACCCTTAGGAAGTTTTTAACGGTTTTACAAGACATTAAGTCATTAAGACTCCAACTGACTCAGACAACAAATACTATTGCAAACACACACCGCTGTTTACCAACTAATATCCATGAATGGATGCATTCAACCTTTATGGTAGATTGTAGAATGTTGTTTCAATCTCTGCGTTTACTGCTGTTGGCAAATGATTCACGTGCCTTGTTCTGGGACACGGATGGGGACGGGGCAGGGGTGTGGGACGAGTTATAACTTAAGGTCACAGCTATGCCTTAGCTTAGTTATAAAAAGTTGATTACATCCAAGGCAATCCAGGTTGGTTGTTACTTAGTCCTCTTAGAGGGCAGGTTAAGCAAACAGGCTGAGTACACAGTAGGCAGCAGTCTTAAGTGACTGCAAGATGTTGCCACAGACCTCTGGTTGTGAGGTCCGGCAAAAGCTCCAGTCTCTCAGTATGTAAGAAATATTTTCATGATATTGAATTTCCATACTGGATAATATTTTTCCTGGACACTGAAGGAAAATCTGCCTCCGGTCAGGAAGGAAACCATTCATTAAAGCTCCAGGACGGAAGGCATAGGTGGACACAGAAGAGGCCCAGGCCACCGAACCATCTAGGAGTCCTGAACTCACGTGTGCGGTCAGATAACAACAGATACATCAATACATGACCACACTGGAGTTTGTATGTCTCCCCCAGAGGGGGCCTGGCTCATGGACAGTCAGAAGGCAAGCCGAGTGGCACACGGTCTGGCTAAGTTTGATGCCGGAGCTCCCTTCTTTCCCAGGTCCCAGCCCTGATCCAAGACCAAACTTCCAGGAAAGGACCACACTGCTGTGAATTCCGCCAGTGTAAGAAGGTCATGACACATGTATTTGTGTGTGTTCTTTATTTATAGAAGGAAGAGGGCCTCTTTTGCACAAATCATGTCCATATACCCAGCCTGCAGAGGACCGCTGTGCATGGCAGCCAGCCCCCACATTCTTAGATTCCTGGAGTCTTGGATTCTTGTAATGCTGCCGCCGCTGCTGAAGAACCCTCCTCTGTTCCAAACTGGAAGGGGTCTCTTGACTGTCTGGGCTGGGAGGAAGGCTATGGTTTACACACACAGTCACAGCAGTGTGTTCCAGGCGCATGCAGTGGGCCGTGTGTGCTATACACAGACCTGTGCTTCCTGCCCAGACAGTGAGGCTACCAAATGCCTTCTAACTCTACTGTCCCTTCTTACCCCAAATGCACACTTGTGATAATTCTGCCTGAGGACCTTGGGCACTAAAGGCACTCAATAACTCCTTTAAGCGAAACTCAGATAAAAACACAGACAGGGTGGTACCAGTAGTTGCCACCAGGGGGCAGTGTGGGCACCACCCTCCTTTCCAAGCAGCACCAGTCTGCAAGAAGGAAGTGACCAGAACCCAAAGACCAGCAAGTCTATGGGGAATCTCATGGGCTAGATATAGGCCTGGGCCCAGAGAGAACAACCATCATTCTAGTTCACATAGCAGGGCAACATGTGACCTCTGACCTTCCAAATACCTTGTCAATCAAACCTCCCTGTCTACCCCTGCACCCACCCTCATCCCAGCCCTGAGTTCTCCCAATCCTATTAAGGTCAACAGCTCTATGATCGGTTCCACTTGCCTTTTAGTAAGCACCCAGTTGATCAGGTACTGGTTAGGTGGTCTGCTCGGTGTCTTCTTGGCTGTGGTGCCTCGAGTTCATAAGGTCTATGGATCCCACAGCTTTTCAGGTACCAAAAGCCAGGTGTGGCTCTACGTGGGTGCTCAGACTGTCCCAGCTGAAAGAATGGATGGGCTGGAGGAAGGAGAGAAGGAAGGAAGGAAGATAAAAAGAAAGAGGGAAAGATGGATGGATAGATGGACAGATGTAAAGACAGGCAGGTGAACCAAAGGATGGATAAATAAATGGATAGGTAGATGAGTAGGTAGGCGGGTGGATGGATGGATGGATGGATGGATGGATGGATGGATGGATGGACGGACGGACAGGTAGGTGAGTGGACAGATGAACATACAACCTCCATTTAAGCTGAAGAGGAATCCTTCCCTCATCCCAGGAAGAGCCTGCTGGTCCCCCTGGCAACTCCGTGCTGAGTCCTGTGGAAGGGCTAGGGGCTGACAGATTTGCAGTCTGCCTAAGCAAGGTGTTCTCTTAGCGATGGGGTGAACACACATGTAAGTTATAATGAGAGCAATGTCAATGTGTCATCCCTTGGCCTAGATTTTTGTGACAGTCCTAGTAGCAAGAAATATTAAATCCATATTGCTTGACTCTAAACCTTTCAAGACCTTAAATAAGCTAAAGTGACAGGGGAAAAAATATTTTTTTAGGTCACATCTACAGGTTTGGTCCTTAGAAAAATGTGGCTATCATAAGTATTAGGGACCTGGAACAGGCCTAGTTTAAAATGCATGCAAAAGCCAAAATAAAGATAAAGATAAATAAAAAATTTAAAAAAAAAACCAAAGCCTGGCTGAGCTGGAGCAAACAGGCCAGGTTTCTGGGGGAGGTGACCATGGTGACACCAGGACCTCCGTGAGCCTGGTGCCTTGATTCCATGCACCAGCCAAAGGCAGCTGATAGAGGCTCCAACCCCAACTTTTACACCCCCTGGCTGTGTGATCTTTGGTAAACTCTGACTTGACGGCACAGAGAGAGGGACGTGGGAAGGAAGGGCACTGGAAGAGCAGGGGGAAGGACAAAGGTGTGGGGTGCCTCCTGAATGTGCAAGACCATTTCTAGCTCTCCGAGTGAGCCCCAGTCTCCCAGACTCCTCCCTCCCACACTAGTCTATGAGTCCCGCAAAACGGGCCCTCAAAAGCGTTTGTAGGATTTCTGGACTCATCGTACAGAATGACATGCTGCTTGAACCTGCTTCCTACCCTTCCTTCCGAAAAATTCCTGCTCATCCTTCACAACTCAAATATACGGGGAAAAGTTGGTTGCTCCGACCTTTAGCGACCCACTCTCATACTTCACACAGACTTACTTTACAGCCCTTGTGCCTTACCCTGGACCTGAAGCTCTCAAGGGACTCTGACCTGCCCTGGTATCTGGGGATGCCCAAAGTGTCTTCTGGGAAATTCCGGGCTAATGGTAGCAGAATTGAAATGACCTACTGTTCTTTCAAAGCCTCCTGTCACGTAAGTGGCTTACATTTGTTGGGGTGCGAGAGGACTACAGTGTATTAATTAAGGTTATTTTAGCTGTGAGTGAGAGCGGTCAACTCCCATTAGTCAAGAGGAGAAAAAAAAAGTCTTGTTGGAAATGGGGATCAAAGGGGCAGCCCCAGGGCCTTTGCGTGAGTGACAGTACCTAGCCTCCCTTCCTGGCCACAGTTCCATCAGTCCTTGCACTCAGCCTGCTAGGTGCCAGGAGCAGGGTCCCAGCTGGCTCTGTGAGCCTTAAGGTCTCCATTAAAACCACCAGCCTTGCCCTGTTCTCTGCACGTCACATCATCCAGCTGTCCTCCAAGGAAGGACAGTGCATGGACGCTTGGCTGAGAGGCCCAGGGAGAGGCCCAGCCATGTGCCTCTTCCCAGCAGCCTGTAATTCCTCTAACACTGCCCCGTGGAAGATGTGTGCCCAGGTGCCACTGTATGTGTGTACGGTTGATACGATTTAAAGGAAGCGGGGCTTCTTTCAGGTGATGGTTGCAGAGGGCTTTGGTCCATCATGGTGAAAAGCCATGGTGGAGAGGCTTGGGTCATGGTGGAGAAGCCATGATAGAGGGGATCAGGTCATGGTGGGGAATCCGAGGTGGAGGGGCTAGGGGCAGTGGCAGGAGTGCCTGGCACTTCACAGAAAACCAGGAAAGCAGAGAACATACCAGAAATGCAGGTCTTGTAACACCTGCAAAGGGACCACCCTTAACGACCCCCCCTTCTGTCATCTTATCCCCTCTCTGCCGAGAGGCCCCATAACCTTGAAGAACAGCACCACATTCTGGGGAACAAGCTTGTAAAAACTTGAGCCTGTGGGGGCCACTCAGATTCCAATCCTAGCAGCTCCAACCATACTGCTTCCTTCCACAGGCTCCTCCTAACTCCTCGCTCCTCGTCCTGACCCTGAACGACCCGGAAGTTATCTGCTGTCTCCCTTGCCTGTCCGGAGCCTGTGTGAGCTCCTTGCTCCCACCAGCCCTCCACACTGCCTTCCACCCTTATTTCTTGTTTGTGCACGAAGGGTATTGTGAGGACCCACAGCATGTCCCCCTGCTGCTGACCGCCGGCACCAGAGGAAGTACATTGGGTTTTTCACACTGCCAGCCCTCTGTCATAAGGTCCCACAGAGGCCCCTCTGTGACAGGTATAGACTGTGACTGCAGACTCAGTGGACAGCGTGTTTCTAGAGGAGAGCACGGACCAGTCTACGGCGTCACAGTGGCTCCCTCAGTAAAATGACGACACCCTCCTCAGAGTACGTTTCCACAGAGGGCCTCCCCAGGCTCTGTGCTTGACTTTAACCCCCGCCACAGTTTCTTGTGTAGATCCTGTCGAACAGATGGGGAAACTGAGTCACAGAGCACTCAGGAGATGCTATCAAATGCTCAGAGCCTCAGCAGCTTCATCTTAACCGGAGGTGCCTGTGTTGGGGGCGGGGCGGTTAAATGCATCACTCTGCTGGGAAGGGTCAGGGGCTCCAAGGCTGGGACAACCCCGCCTACTAAAGCTAGACTCAAGGTGGCTTCTCCCAGGTCTCCATCCCTTGGTGAGACTTTGATTTTGTTGGGGGGCTCAGAGGTAAATTGTGTCTTCATAAGCCTATTCTCTTCCCCTGAGGCTGGATTAAGTCATGTGACCAGTTCTAGCCAAAGACAAGTGAGGAGCTGCTTCTGGCCCAAGCTCTTGCACAAGCCCTTGTCATGCCTCGATGAGACACCAGGCATGTGCCAGGCACGCGGGAGATGACCCTTGGCCCTCAGTGTGGCCATAGAGCTGTCTTGTCTCTCAACTCAAGGTTGTTTTTGTTTTCTCTGTGTTGTGCTGGGCTTGCTTTCTTTGCACCCCCAATAAATACAGGGGTACGAAACAAAAAACAGAAAGGAAAGGGGGAGGGGTCTTTGGGTATGCTCAGATTTTAATCCAAGCAGAGCCCATGGCCTAGAGGAAGGATGCAGTGTCCACCCTTACAAAGCCACCTCCACACACACACATACACACACACACACACACACACACAGACACAGACACACACACACCAGGGAATCTAAATGCCTGAGGTGGGGCACAAGGGAAGCAGGGCGTGTCAGTGGGGGCTGCTGCCCAAGCGATCTTGTCCTTTCTTCCCAGGCCGAGCCTGGTGGGGGTTCAAGGAGAACACCACACGCGTGCATACAGGTCTTACTTCTGAGATTCGGTGTCACTATTGGTCTTGATCAAGCCCCCGAGGGGGTGAGTAGATGCCTAGGAAAGCACAGCAGCACAGTGGACCTGGGCTGGGGGCGGGAGCCTGGCTCAGACTGCCCTCCAAGGATACGGTGCGGTACAGAGAAGACCTAGGTGTCTCATGAGAGCTGACAACCTGAAACCAGGGCCAGCTGTAAGGCAGGTGGAGGGGGAGAGGGGGGTGACGGCAGCCTGGAGCCAGTATTGACTGGTCACTGAGCAACGCATGGATAGATCTAGCAGCTGGCACTAGGACACCAAGGCTGCTTCTTGAGGGGCCAGGGAGAGGCAGTGGGAAGACAGGAGGTCGACATGGATGACATTGCCGGTCTTCAGTTTCATCCATGAATGCTGTCCTTAAGATGAAGATTAGCCCTTCAGAGAACACAAGCCCTGCTCCCCTGTGTCAGAATCCATGGTGTCAGTAATGCCCCTGGACTGACTAGCAATCCCTGGGAAGAGGTCAGCCACCTGCGGGAACACAGGGACCCGCATCTGTCCTCACCTCATCCTGCCTCTGACATGCCTGAGGGTTAACGCTTACAGCAGGTCTTCAGCTAAGGCCTTCCTGCCACCCTGGGGCCTCTCCAGTCTCTGGTCCTTCCAGGCTCAGAGGCCAGGCCTGCCAAGCCCTATGAACTCTGTCCTGGAATCCCTCTTCCTTTCTGGCTCCCTCCGCGTGCCCCACCCATAATGTCCTCCCCATCTGCTTCTCTTCCTGGTAAGTGTCTCTGGCTTTCTCCCTTCCCTGCAGCTGTACACGTGGCAGCATGAGGCCCACAGTGAGGGGCCTGCAGGGCCAATCAGGAGGAGCACACTCAGCCAAAGTCATTCATCCAACCGGCATATGCTCTTCAATCAGAGCAGAGCCCCCACCCCCCTCCACTATTGCTTGAACACAATGGGAGCAAAGTCAAGGCTCATGCAGAGGGAAGAGCTAGTCCAGACCCTGTGACAGGGAACACTGAGGTGGATGGGCTCTGACAGAGTGGTTCTTAAGGGGAAGCTGCTCCCTCAGAGCCCCCAATCTGGCTCCAGAGCCCACAGGAGCTGGGACACCTGCTTGCCGCTTCTCACAAGCTACTCAAATGCTTTGTATTTTCTGTAACAATAAGCCTTATTCCATGACCCCCCCCCCCATTGTGCACCCCTCATGAGTTTCGGAAGTTGGTTTCTGCTGCCCATTCCCATGTGTACCTTGAGTCAAAGGCCTCAGCAGAACAGAAGATTTGGGATCAGATGTTAGAAAGACAATGTGGGGTCCAAAAAGACTAAACAAATTACCCCGCATTCTCCATCCCTCCAGTCAAACAAAAGGACTGTCCTGTGCAAAAGCCAGGACAGAAAGCCACCAGGTCTCTTAGATAAAAGCCTTTAGAAATTGGGGAGCCTGGTGTACTTTGTCTGGACTGGGCACCTGCCTGCTTTTGCTCTCTGCTTCCAATCTTCCCACATCCTTCGAAGTAGTCTTGTGGGAACTTCCTTCCTCCTCATGGCATTTGGCTTTCTCCTCATTTCTGGGACTCGTTCCACTCTGGACCACAGTAACAGGCCTCCTCCCTCAGGTGGGGATCTCTCTGTACCACCTGGCCCCAGTGAGCTCCCTCCTAAAGGTCCCAACAAGGTGAACCCCAGGCCAGGCTTGACACACAGCCCTTCTTATGTCCAATCCCATCCCGTTTTACTGGTTTTTCTGTCTGTCTATCTGTCTGTCTCTGCGCGTTTTTATTTTATTTCATTGAGACAGTGTCTATGTAGCCCTGGTTATCCTGGAACTCTCTTTATAGACCAGGGTGGCTTTCAAACACAGATATCCCCCTGCCTCTGCCAAGTGCTAAAGGTTAAAGGCATGCACCATCATGCCCAGCTCTCTCCACTTTTACAAACACAAATCTGTCTGCAGTCCTGGCTTAACAGCCTCCAATTTTATGGAGCCCCTACCCAAACCTCACTATGCCTACCCAGTTGGGAAAGTCTGTCCACCAAGATATAGGGGCTCCTGGGACTATAACACTGAGTCAGGGATACTAGTATGAACATTGTTGGAGACAATCTCAAGGCCACCTCTGAACCAGGGCTGGGAGGAAGTGAGCATGGTAGTGGGACAGGAGAGGGAGGCAGGGTGCTGGCTTCGTACTGCCTGGAAATGTCTGTGGCTTTGGCTTCAGTAAGTAAGTTCTGCAGGTGCCTGGCACAAAGTTTCCACAGCTGCGGTCAGCTGACCACAAATCCTGCCGACACACACAAGACAGCAGATCCGGGCCTTCTTTGTGTTAAAGCATATTAAACAAGCAAGAGCTTGACCAGAGCACATTGTGAGACCAGTTCTTTGCAGATCACTGGGAAGCATGCAGGTATCATGGAAAAACGTCACTTCCGAGCCCTCACGGGTCCCAAGGACACAGAGCCCACTCTGCCACTGAGTGGACTTGGGTCCCAAACAGGAGTAGATGGTGAACTCTGCAGGATGCAGCTTCCACGAAGTGCTCAGAGAGCCACCCAAACAGTGATGGTCATACAGATCAGGACACAAACTCCTGTCCTTCCATCCACAGCAGCAGACAAGGATAGGAGAGGCCGGGGTCACTTTAACAGTACAGGCAAGGGACTGTGCTAGTCAACAAGGCCGTCCCCCAACAGAACATTCTCTATGAGGCAGGATGAGTGTTTTCAGCTGTTTTGTTTATAAGCATGAGACAGAGGTGCGGGACTCTGAGGTCCCTCAACAGAATAGTTACTGTGGTTGGTACGTGGTGAGATGGGACATGATCTAGAATCACCTAAGGCAAGTGTCTGGGCATGTCCATGAAGTGGTTTCGAAACTAGGCTAGAAGGAGGGATGATGCCCCTTACCTGTGGGTGGCAACCACTCCATGATTGGGGTCCAGGATAACGCAAGGTGAGCACCGGGTGCATCTCATTGCTTCCTGACGGAGGATGCGATGTGGCCCACCGCCTCCCACCCTGGCTGTCCTCTGCCCCCCACCCTGGCTGTCATGTCATCCATGCCACATGGCAGACTGTACCCTCCAGCCATAATAAACCCTTTGCTCCTTGAATTGCTTCTGTCACTCTATCAAGACAGTAGCTAATACAATTGGTGCAGCACTTGGAGTTCCCAGCTGGAACCTGAGGTCTCGGCGATGGTCTCTATGGAAATAACCATTGTGCTGTGGCCGCTACAGGGAGCCACACTGCAGGTGACTGACAGATGTTGTCCAAGAGGAACATGGCACCTGTGTAGTAGGAGCTGCGGGTTGCGTTCCCGCCCAGCTCCCGCATGGCTAGCTTAGCCCCAAAATAATTACACGGAAACTGTATTCATTTAAACACTGCCTGGCCCATTAGTTTCAGCCTCTTATTGGCTAATTTTGATATCTTGCTTTAACCCATATTAGTAATCTGTGTAGCACCACGAGGTGGTGTTCTTACGAAGAAGGATCTTAGCCTGCATCATCTCGGAGAAGAGAAGCTATGGCGTCTGCCTGAGGCATCTGCCTGACTCTGTTTTTTTTCTCCCACAATTCTGTTCTGTCTACTCCGCCTACCTAATTTTCTGTCCTATTAAAGGGGCCAAGGCAGTTTCTTTATTAACCAATGAAAGTAACACATAGACAAATAACCTTCCTCCATCACACCTGCCAGGCTACCATGCCATTTAAACCATTGTCACCTCCACTTTGCAGGCAGTGAAGTTGAGGCTCAGAGATGGGACTTACCCAGACCCTAGCTGACTCTCAGCGGGTCCCCACTAACTCCAGGACCCTAGCTCTTGCTGTGTGAGTGACCAGAACTGATGCTTTCTTGTAGGCAGAGGACACAGAGAGTGAAGCCCTTAGCAAGGCTTTGTTTCCATGAAGCCCTCTGTCTGCAGAGAGGCCACCTTCCAAGACAGGAGGAGGAGGAGGGCATAGGGCAAAAAGTACCAGGCTGAATTGCAAGAGAATCCAGTAATTTTATTCACACTGCCAAGCAGGCAAGGACAGTCAGGCTGAGTGTGGTTTTGTTGAACCAGCCTTCACAGCACTGGCAGGCCTTGCCTTTGCCACCCCTGCCATGGCTCCCTTGACTGTAAGCACCGAGATGCCTGCCCAGGGCATTCGTGCCCTGGGTCTGCAGAAGCACCAATGGACGAGGCCACCTTCCCCTGAAAAGCTTGGGGCAGCCTACAGTGGAAGAGGGGAAGGTTAGAGGGGCCACCAGGCCATACGCTCTGGGAAAGGCGTGGGGGTCTCGGTGTTTCCTGCTTCTCCATGACCTTCCCCAGGACCGGTCTTGCAGCATGGCTCAGAGAAGGCCCCCAGGTAACCTGAATGTCACTGGCTTCATCCCTAGACCTGCTTTGGGCTGAAACCTACCACCTCTGTCCTGCCTGACTCCCCTGATGTCTGCTAGGGGCAATACAGGCAGGTGAAGTCCTAAAACGGGAGCCACCTCCTGGGTGTCCTTAGCACCTTCATTATCCTGGTGTGACACTGGGCTTTTGAGGGGCCAGAGGTCCAGAGAGCACCTAGTACCTGGTCTGACCATGGCTAAAGACCTGGGGAATGAGGTCAAGAAGGGCAGAAGGAGTCTTCAAAGATCAGGGAGGAGATGGGCTCCAATTCCGCCCAGGCACCCTTTATACACTGGGTGCCTCCAAATTCCCTGGGCTTTCCCCCTAACCAAGACTATATCTAGGGTTTGCTTTAACGCTGGGCATCGGGCAAGAAGGTAGAGAATGTGAAAGGGATATCATCCCCACTCCAGCACCCCGGGCCACCACGGGAGCAGTGAAGAACTGCCCATGCTGCCTAGAACCCAGTTTAGAGGAGCACCCAGGAAGTGCTCAAGTCTTTGTACCCAGTTGAGCACAAACCGCAACCTCTGTCCAGGTTCCTGGGGCATTCGTCAGGGGAGGGGGCAGGACCTAGGGTCTGATTAGCCTAGTTTCCTCAGGCCTGGGACCAAGTGAGCAGTCAGCATTTGGTGAATGCATAGGGGAACAATGGCTAGAAAAGAGGCTGGGGGAGGGGTTTGCCCAGGGTGAGAGAAAACCTGAGGATGCCAGAAATACTAGAGTTTTGGTGGGGGGATTCCAGAATGTTTGGGAAGTCCCTAGAATACTAGGACCATTCTAGGGAGCCCAATTCCGCAAAGCGTCGTCCAGAGACCCGCGATATCAGCATTATTGAGGAATTGCTAGAAATGCAGGAATCCTGGGTCCACCCCCAAAATGCCAGCCAGAATCTACCATACAATAAGTCCTCAGTGATGAATAGCACGGTGGTGTGTGAGGAGAGCCGCTCTAAGTCTCCGAAAAATGAAGCCAGGATGGGGAGGGGGCAGAGACAAGACTGTAAGTGATCCCTGGGGGAAACCTACAGGACCTGCCCTAGCACCAGCCCTCCCCTAAGCTGCCCAGCGGCGAAACTGGTCAGGGAAGGTCAGTCCTCCGCCTTGACAGATGGCCACTTGAAGGAATGTAGGTGGTCCACGTCGTCGCTTGTAGATGGCGTTCTCCTCCCGCTCTCCGGCTTGAAGAGCCGCACCCACACGGGTCAACGGCTCCCGCGGCAGCATCACACTCTGGCTCTGCTATGATGCTGCGCTCGCTGGGCTGCGCGTAGAGGATCACGGCCGCCTGCTCATTGTGGACGATGTGAACGTAGGTCTCCTTGTAATTCCAGCTGTGCACGTGAGCTAAAGAGTAGAGGCCGCGCAGGGGAGCCCTGAAGCGGCCAGTGGCCATGTCGAAGTGGCCGTCGGTGTTCACGAAGACCCTGTCGAACAGCAGTGGGAGGAAGTCCTCACTGCTGTGCAGGGCTGTCTTGCGACCCACATAGAAGGGCCGAGTAGTGCACCTGGCACGAGCTGCCAGGGTTGCCTGCCTGCCCCTTGTCGCCTTTGACAAAACCCTGAGAGCCACGGTCCCCTCGGGGACCATCTTTGCCTGGCTTCCCTGGTGTTTCCTGGAGGACCTCTGTCCCCTTTGTCACCTGTGAGGGACAAGAAGGGGAGAAGTTAGTGACAGGCCCCTGGCCTATGCTAACACGCACTTTTGGAAGTCACTGCTTTGCGTGGATCCAGAACAAAGGACCTGGTGTTTAGTGAGAATCTACTCCTGCCGGGCGTTACCCACCCCCGACATCCCTCTGCAGAAGTGAAAACTGAGGGCCATTTCCAAAACCCAGACTGTGTTTTGTCCAGCTCAGTCTGGGTCCTCTTTCTGCCAAGGAGAGCATAGCAGGCTTCCAGGAGGCTGCCTGCCGAGACCAGCCAGGGAGTTTGGGGCAAGGTAAGACACACTTTGCACCTCTGGTTAAGAATAAAACTAACTTTGCCATGGCCTGGGAATTTGGGGTATACTTTAAAGGGCAATGCCCACTTCACAGGTCACAGGAGTCCCACTTGGCAGGAGAGGGCAGTTCATCCACCCAGACATCCGTCTCCACCCTCCCTGGCAGTGGTGACCTGATTACTTTCCTCGCCCTGGCTCCAGGCTGAATCTGAGCATAGAACAGGACACCTCCCATCCCACCTCAAAACACACCTAGTGTGCACTGAAAAGACCTTGCTCCACCATAGTTTCCCTGGTGAGGCTGTGGACTTTCTCAGGTCCCCTGGACCTGTGCGGTGGTGAAGCCAGTAGAAGAAGGGTAGAGAGAGAAAGGAAGGCACAGATCCTCGGAATCAGACCAAAGGAAAGGGGAGTGGGGGAGGGGGGGTCCGTGCTATGGGATGACAACCACAGTGCCACCTGCTGGCAATAGCACCTCACTGATTACAGAGCTTTAGAGCGCCCTCTCTGCCAGCCTAAGGCCAAGGTGGCTGTGAAGAGGGGGCTGGCGAGAGGTCAGCCTGACCCCAAGGCTTAGACACAGCTCCAGATGCTACCCAAGCACCCTTTGTGCTGCAAAGGGGAAACCGTCTTCTGAACCTATCCAAGGGCAACTCAGGGCTGAAGACGGACTGTCACAGCAAAGGGTCCCAGGGCCTGGGTCCCGTCCCGCCTCCAGAGGCTAAGCTACTTGAAGCTGCACTGAGTAAGCCATCAGGCAAGCAGAGACCAGGAAGTTTCCTCCCCCAGGTCTAGAATGACATGAGCGGGAGTCTCAGGTGTGGACTGGCTAATCAGAGGGGAGTGCCCTGCTCTGTCCCTGCATCAAGGTGACTCCAGAAGACCCCTACTGACACTATTGCCCTATCTGCATGTGAGAGGAGCGAACCCGCCATCCCCTCACATTGGGCGGGGGCAATGGTGAGCACAGCTGGATGTCATGGTGTGGCCATGGCCATCATGGGTCCCATCATACGGGAGTGGAACTAATTCCCTCACATTTGAGTTATACATCAGGGAGTTGCCACCCCACAACTTTAAGCCACAGAGCTCCCCCAGGTCTTTACACTTTCACCTCTCTCCCTATCAATGTGCCCCACAGGACACCAATGGGGCCAGGTCCTCTTTCTGCTCAACCCCCCTGATCCCACAGAGAGAAACCATTATCCTGGTGGTAGCTGGTGACCCTGTGGGTCCACAACCTTTCTCCCTGTGCCATCTCCTTTCACACCGCTGCTGGGAAGCCCCTTACCTTGTGATCCTAGGCTTGCATTCATCTTCCCAGGAGCCTCATGAACCTGCTGGCTCACTCTGCTGCCTGTGCCCCACACTTCACCCCAGTACCTCTCTGCTCACATTTTGGATCCCAGGGCCTTTTCCACTGAGTCCTTCACTCTGAACTCAGAACATACTTGCACATTCTAGGTGCTATGCATATGCAACCAAAGGCAGGCAGGGCCCAGGCAGGCCTGCCCTGCTTTTTTCTGTCCTCCCTCTCTCCCCTCCCTCCCTCCCTCCCTCCCTCCCTCCCTCCCTCCCTCCCTCTCTCCCTCCCTTCCTATCCCATACCAATTCCGCCAGGCCACGACTCACCCTTCAGGATGGTAATGTTGATGTAGGGCCTGACCTCGGGCAGAACATAGGGGAAGTTGGGGGAAGCAGGGTCTTGGACAGAATCAGCCGAGGACAGCGGTTCCTCAGGGTCACAGCATCGTCGGCAGCCTTTGCTGAGGTGGGAGGCCGCAGAGTCCCCAAAGGTGGGCTCCTCTGTGGGGACTCCGAACACTAGGGGAAGCAGGAGTACTGCCCAGAAGGAACCCAGGCTGTCTGTCCCCATGATGACCTGGACGGAGAGACACATTTGATTCGGCGCATCCGGCATGTCAATGCCCAGGGGTAACATTACTCCTGTAGCCAGGGCAGACCCTGTGTTACTAGAGAGAGTAGGTAGGACCTCCTGTAACAGGCAAGTCTGGGGCCACCCGGCGAAGCAAGGCTGAGGACACCAGACTGGCCACCGAGCCTTCTGCCATCTGTCTATTGTGACCACGGCCACATGGCCTGAGAAGAGACCCTCAGATGGCACACACCAGGCTCCAGGCCTTTACTGGGGCACCAAAGAAGATGCCAAATTGTCCATGTGGCTAACCAAGGAGGTGAAGAATGTTTCTTTGGCCCCCTCATCTCTAAAGACCATGGCTCTCACCACCACCTGCAGGCAACCGCAGGCAGTGCTACAGCTGGGGTTCCTGAGGATCAAGGCATCGGGTCCTGCACGCCTCTTCTGTGGCAGAAGCAGGGGAAGTCTTGAAGAAGTCAGAAAATGAGACATCCCCTTTGGAACAACACAAGGTTGAGGATATGCAGCTTAGTAGGACTCACAGTTCTGGTATCTTTGTACCCTCAACAACCCCCTTCAGCCAGGACCGCTTCTGGCCCCCTGCTCCCCCACCCCCCCCCCCGACACACACACACAGAGAGAGAGAGAGAGAGAGAGAGAGAGAGAGAGAGAGAGAGAGAGAGAGAGAGAGAGAAAGCTCGGTGTTCAATCATTGGAAGATGGTTGTATCAATCATAACAGGCCTACCAATCGGCATCAAAGGTGTTAAATAGTGAAATTAGGGGTAGGGGAGATCAAAGAAGCGAAACTAAAAATTCAGAGGAATCAGAATTAGTGACGTTCCATCTTGGGCCTTGAACATGAAGGGGGTCCAGAGTTTCCAGAGTGGGGCAGGAAGTAGGGCCGGACACTAAAGAAAGAGCCTGGACGGGGTGGGCAGGAAGCCCGCAGCGGGCCTTTGAGGTGGTGACAAAGCCTCGGGACTGTCGGGCCGCCTGACTATCTCAGATCAGAAACTGCTATTGAAACCAGACTGGTTTTATACACCTCTGGCGTCTCTTTGTTTATTCCTTTTTGTTTCCCCGTTAACGTTTAGTACAATTCAAAAATATTTTCTGTGGTTATACAGGCTGAGAAGGTAAAATGATTCTTTTAGAAAGGTTTGAAGAGGGACTAGGGGTTAAAGAGACAGAAGCTCTTGGGGCTTCTCCTCAGCGGCCAGGTGAAGACAGGAGGCATCTTAAGAGACACCCTGGTTCTGGAATGATGCTGTCCACAACTTCTGGGTTTTTGCTGGTTCTGCTCCACCAGGCAGGCAAACCTCTCAAGAGACCAGCCACCCCTATTATCCTTAACTCCAGGTTGCAGCAACCCCACCCCCACCCTCTGCCTTATTTAGTCCAAAGATGTGTCCCACCCTGTGGGGAGACATCTGAATAACACAAACGGTGCGGGCCGAGGCTTGTGGCTTAGCCCTTCTGGTCTTCACGCTCTCCCTCATTCGCACGAGGATGCCAGCGTGTCTTCCTTGCCAGGCTATATGGATGACTGACACACAGGGAAGCTGCCTAGCTTGTCATATACTTCATATACTTCCAAGAGTCCATTCCTTCCTCTGCCTGGCAGCGACCTCATCCTGGTGTTTATGACTTGAAAGGCACAAAACTTCTGAAGTGTCAGCATGGTTTGGAGACATTTCTGTTTCTTATTGGTCTCGCCCCTGGGGAGTCAGAGGCTCAGAGACACAGACCAGGGGTGTGGGGGGGGGGAGGCTTAGGGACGGAAGCAGGAAGCAAACTCTGGCTCCCTGGAAGCAGCACAGGGGCGGCTCTAACTACAGCTAGGATCCCTGGCTGGCTCCTGGGATGGGGCCAGTCAGGACTGTGGTGGGAAGGGAAGGTCACACTAACTGTAGAGCGATCTTGAGGGTCCCCACCATCTCTACTAAAAAGCCAGAGCCTCTTGGAGGGGGCTGAAGCTCCCACTGGCATCATCAGGGCTGAGCTGAGTGGCTAGGGAAAGCAGGAGTCACTGCAGGGGGCAGATAAAAGCCAGGAGCAGTGCAGGGTGGCAGAGAGGAGGCGATCCCCCAAGGAGCTGGCTAGGCCGAGGGAAAGAGCTATGTGCTTGTCAGAAAGAGGGGAACAGAGAAATCTCAGACTCTGACCGCAGCCCCCAGCCCAGACAGAAGCAGAGAGGCTTCCAGCCACTCACCCTGGTCCTGCAGCCTCAAGCTCAACTCACAGACCCCGGGCGGCCTCTGGCTCCTTGGCCCATGTCTGTGATAATAGCTTGTTGCTGGCCCGACCCCCAGGGCCTACGACTGAGCTGGGAGGGCGGAGGGATGGAGGGAAGGAGGAGGGAGCACGCTGAGCTGGCTTCCCATTCCCCACCTCCTGCTCCCGCCCCTCCAGCCTGGGGCTCTGCCTCGGAGATACTGGGATATGTTTGAACTTCCTTGGGCATCTGTAGCCCAGTCCCAGCCACAGGACCCTATTTGAGTCAAAGGCCCTGAGAGTTTAGACCGGACGGATGAGGGCAGGAGCCTAGAAATACTTGGGCGTGGAAATCAAAGGCAGCAAGAGAGGGGGGCAGGATTTTCCATTACTCAGGAAAAGGGAGGCAGCGCAGGGAACTCCCGTAGCCCTGGTCTAGTCGGAGCCCAAGAGCCATCTGCCAAGAGCTACAGAGACAGGGAGGGTGGCGTGAGGGCACTAGTGCCCATCCTCCATAGGCATAAATCCTGGTCAATCTAACATCTAGCAGCCAGCAACACGGGCCAAGTACTGCCTCTCCCATCCTAGGTGGTCTGGTCACGCCCCAGCCCATAAGTGCTAGACCAAGATGACTTGCTCCCCCCTCCTCCTCCTGGAATCCTGCCTTTATTGATTCAACCTCTGGTCTCCTAAAGCCAGCTGCCTCACAGAGGTAACCCCCAAGAAGCTCATGGGGGTCCTACCTTAGTTTCCCCTCCTAGGCAGGCTAGGGGAATTTTAGCAAGGGCCACAGATGAGGGTCCTAGTCCCCAGCTTCCTGGGCTAGAGCCCCTGTGTCAGATGATGTCAATGTCCCTCACACTTGGCTACCTTAATATTTTAATTTCACTATTTCCCACCTGAGTTAGGTGTCACCTCTCTCGGGGACCTTGCTCCTCAAAAGTGTTTAGACCCCACGATTTTCCCCCACTCCACCCCTCCAGCCCAGGGAGTGCAAAGCAAGTTAGCAGAGTTAGAGGGTCTTGGAGTGACACTACTCTCCAGCTCACTACTTTTCAGACAGATTGAGGTTCTGGGACTTTCCTGGCCCCATTAAAGCTCCAATGCCTTGGGTCCCTGACAGGGCTGTCTCTGGGCCCAGGCTTCCTGTGTGTTTAAGCAGACAATCCAACAGCATATCAGGCCTGGAAGGAGCCTCTGAGATGATCTAATCCCATCCCTTAATCAGGGACATCTCGGCCCAGGGAGCTCAAAGCTTTGGTACAAGGTCACATAGCAGAGCTGAGTCCAAGTTGGGAGGATGCCAGACTCTTCTAGGCTGGCCTCCCAAAATGACTCAGAGTCCTCGGGTCCAGTCAGGAGTACTGAGGGTAAGGGGCAGAAGAAAGCAAAACCGAGGGACAGTGGCCATATAGGGACCACCACCAGGACCCAAACTGGCATGGCCTCTGTGTGGGCCTAGCCTGAACAGCATTCCCAGGGCATTGAGGCCAGCCCTGCAAAGAGGCTCCCCTCCAAGCTGCAGCCACCAGAGCAAAGGGCTGAAGTCAGCAGCCCTGGGGGTGGGTACAGGACCAGGCATTCTCAGTTTCTGGTGTAGAAAGCTGGAAAAAATGGACGAAAAAAAAAGATGGGTGGAATAGAGAGAAGTGGGAAGGCACGGTTCTGTTGGAGGCCAGCTGTGTGTCTAGCACTGGGCACCCCATTTATGCTAGGCACCCCACTTATAGAGCAACACTGCTCACTCCACCTTAACAGTTGAGGTGACTCGAAGCCACTGACATGGGCCATGAGAATGTCCCAGGCAGGTCAGATAGATTGAGACCGCAACTCCAGTCCTGGAGTAGACAGACAAGACAGCTTGGATTATAGCTCTGTTGCATGTCCTTCTTTCTAACTGTGTTGACGTTGGGTAAGTTTCTTCCTTCTCTGAGTATTTGTTTTGTTTCTCAAGACAGGATTTCACTGTGTAGCCCAGGCTTGGGCCTTGAACTCACAGAGATCTGCCTGACTCTATCTCCCGAGTGCTGGGATTAAGGCATATACCAACCACCACCTGGCACTTGTCTGAGTCTTGATGATCCTGGGCCAGACGATCTTGACTCCAGGACTGTATGAGTGTCTGGGAATAGTCAAAGGGTGTTTCCTCCTGGCTACTTCGGTTAAGCTTGTATGCTGAGGAGAACGCACTCTTTTCACAGCACACCTGCTAGTAGGTGCCCCCAGGTGCCGTTGTTGCCCCTCCATCCTCCTTCATAAGCCTCTATGAGCGAATGTGTACCAGGTCATCAAGGGCAGAGTCTCACGGTGTGAGTCTGGTTCTCTGCTCACTCCCGCCCCTTTCGCATACTTCCAGGAGCCAGGACGATTAGCTGACTCCAGAAGTCAGCTGTGTCAATGGCAATTCAGAGTTCAAGGTCACTGCCAAGTTAGCGGCTGAACTAATGGAGAGGAGGGCGCCATCTCCTGGGGAGAGCCAGCATGCGGCCCAGCAGCCAGCAACCCAGCCAATCCAACCTGGTTGGAGAGCTGGAGGTCCTCCAAACCTCAGAAAGTAGGCAGGGTTCCCTCTGACATATCAGCCCCGTGAGGACAGCTCCAAATTGGATTTACTACTGCCATCTATTGAGCGACCCAGGTTAGACCCTCCAGGCCCAGCCAAAAAGTGAGCAAAAAGATGACTTCAAGATCCCCAGGGCCCTCAACAAGGAAGCCGAAACCGGAGAGGAGCCGAGCAGAACCGAAAAGGGCCGACCAGAGCCGATCTAGTCTAGCCGAGCAGGCAGAGTAGAGCCGAACAAAGTCGATTTTTCCCGAGCCAAAACGAACAGATTCGGGTCCAGTCGGTTGGGATCCGACAATGGCCGAATAAAGCCGAATCTGAGCGAAGAGGAGGTGCGGGTACGCTGAGGGCCAGAGGCGCCCCCTGGCGGACACAGGAAGCTCTGGACTGATCGGAGCGGGAGTCATTGGGAGTCCTGTGATAGTCTTGTAAAATGGGGTTATGGGGTGCACTTCAGAAATAAGGAAACTGAGGCTCCCCTCGAATCCGAGACTGCCTCACAGGCCTCTAAGCTGGGAAGTAAAGGCTCTGGAGTTTCCTTTGATGGTGTATGGCCAAGAACACCCCTGCCACTTAAAACTCACGTGTAAATTTGGTTGTGTTTGCCGATTTATTACAGCCAAAGGCCTACAGAGATCTCCCTTCTGAAGGGCTAGCAGAGTTCAGATACAACCATGGTCTCACAGATGGAGAAACCAAGCCGGCTTCAGAGGTGTTGACCAAGGGCCGTGGGGCGGCAGTTCCCATGAGCAAATATTGACACATTTCCTGGCCATTAAAGCAGAAAGCCGGACTGAAAAGAGGATGTTCTGTCCCTTCTCGGCAAAGCTTGAAGCAACCCTGCCCCCACTCCAGGCCTCAGTTTCCCCACCTGCAGCAAGATAGTAGCAGAGGATGTGGCCAGGATCCCCGGTATCTGGATCCTAAGGAGAATGAGGCATTTCCCCGGAGCCAGTGAGAAAGAAAAAGCCATTTATAGGCATGTACAATTCACCCCAATTCACCCCTATGCTACAGCACTCTGGAGTGCCTGCCCAAGGCTGCAGGGTTTGGGACGCTGGGCCTGTGAGAAGCAACTGAGGCCACTTCCCAGGGACATTGTGTGCCACCAGGCAGCTGGCACAGGTAGTCTCAGAGCACCCCAATCCCCAGCATCACTTTTTGCACCCAGCATCGGGGAGGCTGAGGCAGGAAGATGGCCCCTGTTCTCAGTCTTCTTTCTGGTCGTGACATTGGGCAACAACGGTGACATTCCAGACCTCCAGAGAAGGTCTTGCACACCTGTCCTGTGAGCACACTTCTGAAAATGCTTGTGCAGTCACCATGGGCACCAGGCACTGGCCTAAGGCCTAGCTCTGCAGATGTTAACTCTTTAACGACCTAGACCACAACTTATCCCAGTGAGGAAGAAACTAAGGCAAGGAGGTTAGTTTGCTGGCTCAAGGTCAGACGGCTAGTGAATGGGTGAGCAGGGACTTAACCACAGGCAGCGGAGTCCACACACTGTCACTCTCTGCTGTCCCCCTTCTTGGCTCCTAGACAAACCATCTGGCCTCTGGGTTGAGCCTTAAGCGGTTAACAGGGCCCACATACCACACTCTGCATGAAGGATGAGTAGGCTGGTTTGAACAGACCTTCTAGGGACCCGGGAGGGAGAGGCCACTAACACCATATGGCAAATGGGCAGTGGTCTTAACCAGCACCACAGCTGGGAGCTTCAGCAACAAAAGCTTATTGTGTTGGCAGGGATAATGGTGCATGCCTGTCATCCCCGCACTTGGGAGACTGAGGTAGGATTGCCATGAGGTCCAGGCCAGACTGCACTACAAAGTGAGACTTTACCTTGAAAAAGAAAAAAACAAGGGCTGAAGAGATGGCATAGCTGGTAAAGAGCCCGCTTTGCACGTGTGAGGACCTGAGTTCGGATCCCTTGGGACCTACATTAAAAAGTAGCTCATGGTCACATGTACCTTCAGCCCTAGCAATTGCTCCGGTGAGAGACCCTGCCTCAAAAGACAAACAGGAGCCAGGTGGTAGTGGCACGCTCCTTTAATCCCAGCACTTGGGAGGCAGATACAGGTGGATCTCTATGAGTGGTAGGCAGCCTACCAAGCAAGTTCCAGGACAGCCAGTACTGTTACACAGTGAAACCCTGCCTCAAATAAACAAAAACAAAAACAAAACAAAACAAAAAAGCAGGGAGAAATTGGGGAAGATATCCAACATGGCCTTTGGCCTACACATATGATGCACACACACATACATGCACACACACACACACACACACACACACACACACACACACGGAAGCATGCACACAAGTTTATTGTGACCCAGTTCTGAACTCCAGAAGTCCAGGACCAAGGCATCAGTCTGATAGCTCTGCTGGGGACTATGGGTCTGTTCCAAGCCTCCTCCTGGTTTTGAAGAGTTTGGTGGCACTCTCAGTATCCCTTGTCTTAGAGAAGTATCCTCCTAGTCTTTTGGGGGGGCTGGGTTAAGGCAGGGTCTCACTCTGGAATAAAAACTGACCTTGAACTCAAGGTAATTCTCAGCCTCTCAAATGCTGGGATCACAGGTGTGTGCCCCCCACCCCATCACCCTGATGACACCTCGGTGCTATCCTTGTGTGTGTCTGTGTCCAAAGCTCTTTTCCTGGGGACACACATTCTATTGAGTCCACCCTAGTTGAGCATGACTTCCCCCCACTAACATCTGCAATGACCTTGCTCCCAGAAAAAAAGGAAACAGAGGTTAAGGGGCTGCAAGGGACACAACCCAGCCTCCAACTCCAACAGGAGCCGACTCTCCAGGACACCATGACTTTACCCTCGGCATCCGCATAGGAGGTCACCTCTACCCTTCCCTCCCATGACCTTGCTGGCTCAACACACACCAGCCCCTCTGTCTGGCACACTCAGGCTCTGGCACCAGCCTCTGTGCCCACCCACTATGCTCTCCCAGTACACACATGTTCTCTCCTTCCCCACTACGCCCAAATGGTAGCATTCGCAAGTGGCCACTTGGGAAAGTCCAGATGCTGGAGCCATGCCCACAGACCCCAGCCACCTTCCCTCCATAACAGTCCAGTGGCGGGCTGGCCCTCTGAAAACTCTCTCTTAAGTGAACTGTGTCCGGAGAAGTGAAAAATATTACACAGTAGGTTCACAGTAAAGAGAAGCCTAAGGCCCAGGACACCTAATGTTGGATCTCATTTTATCTGTGCATGAGTGCGTGCGTGCGTGCATGCGTGTGTGCGTGCGTGCGTGTGTGCGTGCATGCATGTGTGTGTGTGCGCGTGCATGCATGTGTGTGCGTGCATGCATGCGTGCGTGTGCGCGCGCGCGTGTGTACTATGGCACACATGTGGAGGTCTTAGGATGACTTAATAGTCAGTTCCATCCACATGCCTTTGGAGGCCAGAGGAGAGTATCAGATCCCCGGGACTGGTTACAGGTGGCTGTGAGCTGCCATGGCTTCCAGTCCTCTGGTAAAGAAGCATTTACTCTCCTGACTCTGAGTCATCTCTCCAGCCGCTCTCATGCCTTTTAGGTCATACATCTCCCCTCCCCCCCTACAACTTTATGTGGACTCCCCAAGAGTCTGAGGGTTATCAGTAGCAGGAAGAACCCGGAGGCTTTGTCAGGACCACACTTTGCTCACCTCTAAGAGCCCCTTACAACACAGCCCTGGGTCCCTCTACTCGAGACTTTTCTTCTGAGGGTCGATGGAGCCCAGTGGTCACCTCCCTTTGGGACAGTGGCCTCCATCATCTTCGGATGAAGGAAGTTTTCCATCAATCCGTAGCCTTGTCCTCTCCAGCCTCAGGCTCTGCAGACTCCAAGCTCTTCTCCCATCACGCTGTCGCTGATGCAAGCCCCAATCCAGAAGCTGGTGGCCATGGGCTGTTGCCTGGCAACCATCTCTGAGCGACAAGATCAAGGTAAGTCAGCAACTTCCATGGCTGAAGAGGAGGACGGAGGCAGGCTTGACGGTCACTGCCTTTCTTTCTCTGTTCAGGACCAAGTCACAGGTTCTAGTCCCCAACCCCAAACAGGCTCCTTCAGTTCCCCTCACCTGCCCTTGGAGCATTTGTTCCCAAACACAGCTCTAAAGCAGACTCCTCATGGGTGACTGTGGCCCCAATGACCCCGCTCATGTATTCATTCCAGATACTCATGGGAAGGACCATAGCTGCCCTGCCAGGGCCTGGCATCAGCCCAGCCCTGCGAGGTCAAGGTTTTCAGAAGCATGCGGACCCACGCCGTGTGCACCTCAGTGTGCCCCAGCAGTGGCTCCCAATGTGGGTATGTTCGGAATCGTAGGTGAAGAAAAGAAACCCCGGCCCCTGTGGACACTTCCAGGTAACTCCCAGGCACTGGCTGGTGTTTGTACACTTGGGACACATGTCCTACGACATACCGTGCACTTATCTGGCCTTTCCTTCCATGTGCCTGCCCCTCCGACTACGCCACTGGCCAGATTATACTGTCCATCACACCGCCTCATCCCTATCTGGCTGGAAAGATATACACTGACCAATTATCACCCCAATGCCCTGCCTTGTTGTTGGCCCAGGAGGCCATCATGTGACTTATTTGTAGCCAATCACCTTTCTGCTTTGAGAGTTTGCTGCTTGGATAAGAAGAGGTGTCTACTGTTTCAGGGGCTGATCTTCAAGGGTATAGGCTCAAACTTTTAAGGCCCTCTTATGACCCCATATGAAAAGAAGCCACACAACTGCACACACACACCCATCAGGACATACAGTGGAAATGACTCAATCACTATCTTTATTGACGGGAGCTAGGGTCAGAAGCAGCGGAGGATTTCCCAGGTGGCCATCCAGCTCCATCTGCAGGATGCAGCTCCCCTGCTTCATCCAGGAAAGTTGGACTGCTCACCTCCCACCCTAGCTCCTCCTCAGAGGAACCCCAGGGTGGGGCCTCAGGCTCCACACAGACCTGAGTTTGCCAACTTCCTCCTCCTGGGGTGGCCTGCATTCTCTCTGACCCTTGACCTTTGACCTTCTACAACCCAGTTCTCATGAATACCTTCACCCTGGTCGCTGACACAGAGACCACTCACAGAAGGGGCAGGATGTGGGCTGAGTCTAAGCTGAGGGTATCTGTACTTTGTATCCCGTAGGTAGGCCCATTGCGGTGAACAGTGGCTTCCCCAGTGTGGCTCAGTTTCCTCCTGGATTCCAGCAGACTGGTGGGCTAGGGAACCACAACCATACCGTGGTGAGGACTCTGAGGCCCAGAGAAGGAGGGCCAGGCCAAGCAGCTTGAGGTGAAGAGAAGATCCAGTTTCTCAGCTTCTGGATTTGTGGGTTCCCTGAGGACCCTACCTTTGCAGAGTAGGGCAGGGGTTTAGGCAGAAACTCCAACCTTTCCAGGGCCAGCTTGGTTAGGACCAAAAGGGTCATTTCTGGGAGGGTGAGGGTGGTGTCCTGGGTCAGCCTGGGGCACTGGCTGCTCACTGTGACAGCCTTTTAGCCTCTTGACATCATCGGGAACCCTAGGAACACAGAGGATGGGGAGGTCTGACCCCACCAGGGGCTTACCACCCCTCCCTGAAGTTCTGAGGAGCCACACCCCCTCCCAAGATCAACACTGTGTCCTGTGCCTCTCTCACCAGCACTGCAGACCCTCCAGGGGCCCCTTGCTGCAGGCCCTTCCTAACACCAGGGCTGCAAGGGGCAAAGCCTGCTCAAGATCACAGCCCAATTCTGTTCCCTCCTCTCCTCTCCTCTCCTCTCCTCTCCTCTCCTCTCCTCTCCTCTCCTCTCCTCTCCTCTCCTCTCCTCTCCTCTCCTCTCCTCTTCCCCTCCCCTTCCTACTGTCTCGGCTTCCTCTCCTTCATCTTGACCACCTTCCTCCTATGTCTCTTCCCCTCAGGCTGCCTGCCACATAGTCTCTGCCCTGGGGACCAGGTACCCGACCTAAATAGGGTGAGTCAGACTGTGGGTGGCCTTAGCCTGTGCCATGTGTGGTCCCTCCCCCAGAAAAGGAATACAAAATTAGAAACATCAGTCAGATGCAGGCCCTAGAAGGAACCAAACAGTGAGAAACCCTGAAGATTCTTCTTCTTCTTCTTCTTCTTCTTCTTCTTCTTCTTCTTCTTCTTCTTCTTCTTCTTCTTCTTCTTCTTCTTCTTTTTTGGTTTTTCGAGACAGGATTTCTCTGTAGCTTTGGAGCCTGTCCTGGAACTAGCTCTTGTAGACCAGACTGGCCTCGAACTCACAGAGATCCGCCTGCCTCTGCCTCCCGAGTGCTGGGATTAAAGGTGTGTGCCACCACCATCCGGCTCATCTGTCTTCTAAAAACTTTTTCTCTCACATCCAGGAGCACAGGAGTCCCAGCACTGAGACACTGGGGTGAGGGCCTGGAGGACATTGGGCTGTCCAGCAGGAGAGGTAGAAGCCTAGGCAGGAACAGAGTGGCCAAGGCCACACAGCAGCATGGGAAGGGCTGACCTGGGTCCTAAGCACATCCGTACTACCATCTTACTCTCCTTTGGGCTTTAGTCAAACCCCAGCTTATCCGCATCCCTGGTTTCTCAAGCCCAGCTCTATCTCCATAAGGGTCAAGATACAGACTGGCAGCCCCCCCCCCCCGAAAGATACCTTGTTTCTTGGTCAGGCTGCTCACATCGTCTTAACTTGGGCTCGGAAGAGTCACCCTAGTAACGACACCCTCCATACCCCTCTCATGACAAGGCCCATCCAGGCCTCGTTATGCCCATCCCTGAGTCAAAAGTAGGAAGCAAGGCCCAGAGAGGGCAAATGACCTGCTAAAGGACACACAGCAAGTCCTAGAACAGTGGGGCAGAGCCCAGGCCTCTGAACATTTCATCACTGGACCTGGCGTCCTCAGAGGCCCAAAGACAGCCGGAAGAGCTGTGCAAATGAAGTCACCTCAGCTTGGTCAGACCACTGCAAGTGGCTGGTACTCATGTCCCTGGGCCAGGAACAGCCTCTGCCCTTCTCGGGCCCTGCTGGTCCTTTGAAGTCCTTATAGGTGGCTCAGGGTGCTAGACCTGTCCCCAATTGTGGCCTCCCGCGGTAGAAACTGTTTCTCCTTGGCAGCCCCTGTGCTGGGCTCCTGCCCACTGGTGCCAGGCTGTACAGTCTGGCTGCCTTTTCCATTCGTCTCCTTCCTCCTCTGAGCCCTCCGCTCCTCCTCTTCTCTTCTCTCTTCCTCCTCTTCATCCTCCTCCTCCTCAGTCTTCTCTGGAGGGCCAGACCCTGGCTCCTGACTCCGTATGCGACGGGACGGTCTCAGCAGGACCCTGCGGAAGCCCTGCTTGAAGCGGTAGGAGAGGAAGCCATAGAGGATGGGGTTGGCACAGCTGTTGGCGTAGGGCAGTGCCACCACCAGGAAGTAGAGCCCAAAGAAGGCAGGCTCCTCAGGCAGCGGGCACACCACATTAATGATGTTGAGCAGATAGAAGGGCATCCAGCAGAGGACAAAGAGCGCCACCACGGCCACCACCATGCGTGTAACCCTGCGCTCAGAACGCCGCCGCCGCTGGCATGAAGGTGCCTGGACCCACTGGCAGGATGGTGCCCGCACACGCCGTGTGGTCGACCGCACCTTCACCACGATGAGCAGGTAGCATAAGCAGATGACCAGCAGGGGCCCGAAGAAACCCAGTGCAGCTGTGTAGATGATGAACGCCGCTCGCCAAGCAGCCGCTGGCTCTGGCCACTGCATGTGGCACGTGCTCATGCCCCGGGGCACTCCTGAGAAGACGACCACGGGCAGCACCACCACGGCTGAGGCCACCCAGACAGCCGCACTGACTATGCGAGCCACAGGCGCCGTGCGCCAGCGGGCCGAGCGTGTGGGATGCACCACGGCCAGGTAGCGGTCCACGCTCATGACGGTGAGGCAGAAGATGCTGGTGAACTGGTTGATGCCGTCCACGGCCATGACCAGACGGCACATGAGAGAGCCAAAGGGCCAATAGGACAGGGCATTCTGAGCAGCCAGGAAGGGTAGCCCTAACATGAAGAGCTCATCAGCCAGAGCCAGGTTGAGGATATAGACACTGGTCACTGATGGACTGGCTGTGTGTCGCAGTACTACGTAGATCACCAGAGAGTTTCCCAGCAGGCCCACCACACACACCACTAGGTACACCAGAGAGATCAAGATGCCACTGACAGCCAGACCTGCCAGGCTAGCGCCAGCAGATGCATTGCCCAGGGTAGTGTCCAGCGGCCAGGCAGTGGATGTGTTCCCAGGGTCCAAGGTTATGGGCACCGATGAAGGATAGGCAGCGGTGGCCATGGCCACGGAGAGGCTGGTCAGCAATCAACTAGTCCTGGCCTACAGGAGGAAGAACACAAGGTAATTGTGTTGGGAACCCTTCCCTTGTGCCACTCTACCACCACTACCTAGAACGTGGAGACCTACTATGCACCAGCTCAGAGCTCGATGAGCATCTTGTACACTCGGCAAAGCCCAGTAATGTGAGGGATGCTATTCCAATTTCTCAGATGAGACAAGTCCTCCAAATCCCAGATGAAAGTTGATATGGGATTGTCTTTTCTAGCAGAGCCCAGAACTTTCCTCAGTTCCTAATTCCAGGCAGGATGCCAACGAGCTGATGGTGTCGCCTCTCCGGGGAGTCAGAGCCCTCAGCACCTCCCTAACTCTGGCCATCACATGGCGCCCCTACCTAAAGCCCTACCTGGGGGGATGACTGTGAACGTGAAAGTGGGTGCCTGTACCCCCTTTCCTCCCAGACATACTGGTGATGTGAAGTCTGCAAGGCATCTGAACGCTACATCCCCCAGCTGCAGGGCTGTGGGTACTGGGCTGGGCAGGAGTGGGCATTCCCTGGCACTTGGTGAGGTCCTTTTATACTATCTTTGTGCCTGGACCTCGGGATTCTGCTGGGCTCCCCTGCTGGACTCAAATCTCCTGCATCACTGAGATTCATCCAACCCTGGACCATTTCCACTGTCCCCCTCCTCTCACTCCATCACCTCCTGCACCAGTGAATGAGGCATCGAATGAGTCAGAGGAGCCCAGAGTGGGCAGTGAAGGAGTGGGCTGCAGAGTGGGGACCAGGCCTGGTCAGCTGGTTGCTGCTTCCAGAACTCTCGATAAGAGGCTAAGAGCAGCCCCTCCGTTGGCCTGACTGCCCATCTCTTTCCAGCCATTGAAGCTTTCTGCCTGCCCCTAGCAGCTCCCTTGGAGCTTGGATCCTGAGTGTTTCCAACTCCGTGCTGCAGAGTGGAGTTAAGTGGAAGTCTCTAAGCTAAGAAGCTTTCCTTCTCAATTTTCTGTCTACCCACTCTGGGTCTAGACCCCTCCACTGGAAACTGAGAGTGCTTTGGGCATCCCAATGAGACTCCGAAAGTAGGAGGTTCCTGGGAAGGGGAAGCACCTAGCTCCCAGCATGCTCCTGAGTAGGGAGCATGTGCAACAGCTCTAAGTGCCAGGCTGTTGATGCCAAGGATGGCAAAAGACCCCTGGCAGAGTGCCAAGGCTCTTCCCTGCTACACTCCAGATTGGCTAGGCTTCCAGCAGCCTCCAAGCCCCAGGCTCAGGGAGCCCCCACGTGGTTCTCAACCTGCTGTACCCTCAGTTCTCGTGAGCTGGGTCTGGTGAATCTGCGCACTAAGCTGTGGGATCCTAGGGTCTTCACAGAGCTGGCTCTTCCTTGCTGAACCCTGACCCTAGAAGACTTCAGGAAAAGTTGGAGTCTCAGAAGTGACACAACCCCTGTGTACCTGCTGCCCTCACCAACTGGCCAGGAGCTAAGGAAAGTCCCAAGACTCTGCCCATAGCTAGGAAGGAGCATGTATAGGACCTATCACATGTCATCCCTTTTTACAGGCTGGCAGACTGAGGCCAGGGCAGCACAGTCTCCTACCTCAGTACCGTGCTGGCTTCACTATCCTGCCGGACTAGGCAGAACTTGCCTGGCTGATGTCTGTGCTCTTGAACTTGGGGCCATGAGCCCAAAAGCCTCAGACCCATAGGAGCCTGGAGATGGGAATTTAAATTCTTGAAACACAGCCACGGCTCTCAGAGTCAGGTTTTCAGGCCTCGTGACTTTTAATCAGAGAATGTCACAACTCCAGACAGCTGGAGTCAAACCATCCTAGGCCAGGAACTGTGGGTTCTAGGACCTTACATTTCTTCTCCCAGAGTAGAGGTGGGGTGCCCTACGTCACCCGGCCACCGTGCCCACTTGGTTTGCACAGTGCCTCTCTCTAGCTTTCCCACAGAGTGGCCAATCAAAGACATTCAGGACTGCAGGAGAAAAGAGAGTGCCAGGCACAGCGAAGAGCTGAGAGCCAGGCAAACCTCATTTCCAGGTTCCCGGCACAGATGCCCTCGGGGAAGCCCAGGGTGTGCTCCAAGGATGGTCCCTCCAGCCTCACACAGGAGCATTCGCGAACCTGCAGAAGCACATGCGCACATAACACACAACACACGCATGCACACACACACACAGGAACACAGCTACCCAGCCAAACCCTCCCCAGACTCGAGGGTGGAGCATCCCTCCTGGTACCCTGGCCTCCCTCCAAGACACCCTCCTTGCTGTCAAAGTTGACAGGCCAGGAGGTGCCAGAACACAGAAATCACACCCTTTCACCCGGGAAGACAGACCTGCAATTTCGGTGCCGTCTTTTCTTCAAGGATCCGGGATCCTATGCCTGATCTAATTCTTCCTTGGAAGGGAGGGAGGGACTTTGCCTCTCTGTCTGGTTTATCTTTGGCACAAGCTTGCCTGAAAGCTGGGGGTGGAATCTCCTCAGGGGACTGTTCAGGAGAGGAGAGACCCGCAGAGAGGGTGAGTATTGTTCCCAAGCCCCACAGTAACTACGGCTGCCCCCTCGGGCATGGAAGACACTCCAGTTGTTCTTATTTGCCTCTCATTCAACTCCCGCCCCCTCCAGAGTGCTTTCACTGAGCACTTAGCCTAGCACCCAGAGCTCGGTAAGTACTAATAGAAACAAGCATACTAGAAAGTAGACCTCAAAAGTGCAAGATGTCCCTGGGCCGAGACTTCAAACTCACATCCTGAGACCCTAGCAGAGCCCAGAAAGGAGGGATGAAGGAGGAATTTGAAGCTCGGAGAGGTTAAGTGACTTCTGCAAGGTTACCCAACTATTGAGTGAGAAATCAGATTCCAGTTCTGTCCTTCTACTAGACCATGCTGGGTTTCCTTAAAGGCCTCCAGCTTGGAGTTGTCAAAAGTGAATGCAGACTGAGGACCCCTGGCTCTGTCATCCGTCTGCCCTCTGCACCCCTGGACCTGGGGTTTTGTTTGTCAGCAGTGACTGACATAAGCCCTAGGCCCAGGGCCTGGCTCTCGGGAGCAGCCCCTAAGGCCCTGAGCTAGGACTTGGCCTCACTGCTACGTGACCTTGGACAAGTCACTTCCTTCTAGTTCTAGTCTCCTCCTACCACAATGGAGTCCTGCTTACCCAGTCCCAGGGTGCTGCATGGGTGAAAGGGGTGTGTCAGATGCTCCGCTCCCAGCATGAAGGGGAGCTCAGGAGTGCCACCACTAAGGCCCAGGAGGCTGGACAGCAGTGTGCATCTGGTTTGGTCCAGTTCCGACATTCTTCTGTACGGAGGCTTCAAGGTTCTGGAATGATGGCACAAGATGCTGGGATTAATAACCCTTCCTACCTTACAGCCCACACAGAGTTCATCAAAAGCCTCCCTCACTGCTTCCTAGAACTCTCCACCCTCTGCTGGCTCTAGTATCATCCCTAAATTCAACCTGGTCAGAGAAAGACCTTAGGTATCCCACCCTCCAAGATCCCCATGAGCCCAGCCTCCTTACCTGCCCACAGGGCAAGAGCTCCCTTTGTAGTCGCCAGGTTGGATAACATTCTGCAGCCAGGCACCACTAGCAGACAAGCAGCTGGTGTCCCACACAGTGCCCACTCCTCCAGCGCTCGTGGACTCGGGCCCTTTCTAGGCCCTTTCTAGGCCCTCAGCAGCCACGTCAGCCCACATTGCCTCTCCCATCTGGTCCCCAGCCCTGGCTCCCCACCTTCACCTAGTCTGTCCGTCATCCCCAATCTCCGGGACTCGAGGGTGCAGGACACAGAATAGGGTCTTCTGACAGCACCCAGTCGGGGGTGGCAGGAATCACTTCCCAAGGTGACAGGAATGTGGAGAGAGCAGGGGACATAAGAAGCCAATAGAAAATAAGGAAAGGGGGGGTGGGTCGGAGGTGGAGAGAGGGAGGAGAGGGAGAGGAGACAGTGTGTGGGTGGAAAGGCAGAATGAGGGGGAGTAAGGAGAGAAGCTTGGCAAGGAGAAGGGACAGAGGAGAAAAGAGGAGAGGAGAGAATGGACGGATGGAGGAGCAGGGAGAGATGCAGAAAACGGCAGGGACAGAGGGAGGCAGGAGGAAGGAGAAAGAGGGGGTGGTAGGGACAGTGACAGAGAAGGATTGTGCCACAGATGGTGACATGGAGAGCCAGCAGAGGGGGGGAGCAGGAGGGTGCAGGAGGGGCCGGGAGGAGGGGCTGAGGGCCGGACAGTAGGTGCCAGACTGAGAGGGGCAGCAGGTTAAGGGCGGAGGCCGGCAGAGGGAGAGGCAGATCCCGTTACCGAGGAGATTGCAGCCACCCACGCTGGCCTTGGCTCCCGCAGGGACTTGGAAAAAAGAGGGGAGCAGCGGAGAGGGGGAGCTGCCTGCCAGAGGCAGGACAGCCCCAGATCCCAAGGATATACTCGGTGAGGGAGGGGCTGTGCAGCAGGATGAGGAGGGAGAAGGCAGGATGGGCACTGAGATGCAGGTTCCAAGCCCACAGCTCTCCTGTTGGGAATCCCAAGGGCAGCGGGACAGGTCCAGGAGAAGGCAGCTAGGGGCTGTGGTCGTGGGGTCAGTTGGATCTGGACAGAGGAGCAGAGAGATGGAATAGCAAGAAGGTATTTGGGGCTTTGAGAACCAAGAGGCAAAAGTCAAAGATACACAGTGGGAAAACAAATTCCCTCCCTTTGAACTGATACAATCTGAAATATAACAAGTGCACTTTAAGATAATTGTTCACATCAACAATAGACATATCAACTAATGAGCTCCCTGGGAGGGGGATATTTGACTCTGTTGGAGCATAAAGGTGGTGGTCCCTAGTATCAGATTGTTCACCTGAGTAAGCCGTTTGTTCTCGATTGGTCAAGTGGACAGACCCAAGCAGTAAATGGTGGCAATCTGTGGCCACTGCTGCTCTAAAGTGGACACAGGCTCTGAGCAGCTCTGGATATGTCCTCAGAGTCCAGAGTGAGCCTCCCGAAGCTGTCTTTCTCCGCTCATGGTTCCCCATGGCTCTTCAGTGCAGTCACCCACAGCCTACTCTCCCGTTGCCTGCTAACTACAACTTCCCTTTGGCTCCCCGAGCTCTGAGTTTATCAACCTCATTCATTCATTCATTCTCCATCCTCAGTCACTGTTGCCTCCAATCTTGTTCCAGTCTCTAGGAAGGAAAGGGAAGAGGTTAGCCCTAAGCAGACAGTCCATACCCCATCACTAAAGGCTAAGTCCAACTTCCCAACCTTGGCTAGGACCAAAAGGAAGTGGGGCAGAGACAGAACTAGGAACTATGAGGGTGGGTGAGGAGCTGGCATCTCACCAAGCAAGGATCTAGACAGGGCAGTCACAGTCAAACCTGGAGAACTTATGGTCAGCTTGGGATATGGTCCTCTCAAACCCGATGAGCCAGGAGCTTCTGAGAATGGAAGAGAGGGGCTGCGCCTTGATTGAGATTTCCACACTTCTTTATCTGCTGCCCTGAGCTACATCCATGGCAAGGGTAGGAGCAGGAGGCCAGTCAGAAGCCTCAGGGTCTTTGCACAGGCTGTACCTGCAGCTGAAATACTGATTTTACCCCATCCCCATGAGTGGGAAAAAATGGTCATTAAGTTGACAGTTCTCATCCAGGACAGGGAGTCTCACTCCCCAGACTTCCAGACTCTGTCCTCATATCTGTAATATACTTCATGATGACTCACCTGAGGATGGGACATGAATGTTTTCTGTACTGGACTGTCAGTTCCCCCATGGGGCAGTTCTATCCAGGTCCCCAAGGTGGCCCTGAGCTGGCACCAGCCTGGCACACAGTAGGTATTCATCCCATGACTAGTGAAAGAGGATGGAAGATGGGTGCATGTATGGACACATGAATGAATGGATGCATGCATGCATGAATGTATGAATGGATAGATGATGGTGAATACATGAATGGATGATGGATGGATGGATGAATGGAGGATGAATGGATGAATAGATGGATACATGCATGGGTACATGAATGGATAGATGACGGGTGGATACATGAATGAATGATGAATGGATGGATGATGGATGGATTCTTTCATGGATGCATGAATGGATAGATGATGGTGGATACATGAATGGATGTAGGATGGATGGATGGATGGATGGATGGATGGATGGATGGATGGATGGATAAATGGATGGATAGATGATGGAATGGATGATGGATGAATTCACATTCATGGGTGATTGAGGGGAAATGAATAGATAGTGAGTAGCAGAGGAACAAGGGATACCTGTTTTCTGAGAATACACTGGAAGAACGAGAGGGGGTAAAAGGCATCCTATACAGCAGAGTGGGGTCAACCCTTCTCTAGGAGACTTCTGCCAGCAAAAGTGACCTGGGACTCCTATTGAGCCCAGAGAGGGGAAAATACAAGTCAATGGCTAGAGTTCTGGGAGCAGGGGACACTGGGAACTCAGAGACACTCCAGAGGGACGGTCCTGCCTTGGGGGATTGAGGTGCTGGAAGCCTGTGACTCCAAGTCCCAAATCCCTGACCCCAGGCTGGACCTGACCTCCAGGGCTCTCAGGGTGTAGAAGCTTCCTGGCTAACTTTCCCAAAGAAAGGACAGCGCCAGACACCCCCATGTGATTTTGGCCTTAGCAAAAACCATGGTGGTGTCTCCACCCTCACACTAGAGGGCTCCCATGGCCAGCAATAGTGCCTCTTCCATCAGACAAGGGAGCCCAGATCCAGGCTCTTCTCTCTGGGAGTGAGAGAAAACCCTCCCCTCTCCTCCCTGATGGTGCCTAGGCAGGAACTGACCGTGGGGCCAGGGAGATACCTGGCTACCAAAACAGGCCCGTCTTCTAAAACATGGGATGCCTTCCTGGCCCTATTCTCACTTTTTCACTAATGTCCCCATCGAGGGTGTCTTTGGGTTTGTCACCTGCTGCTGGGTCCTCACTGAAAGTGTGACTGACCATTCCTGAGACTCATCCCAGGCTCCTATGACACAGGGTTATGCAGATAACATGATGAGCCACCCCTCTCATCCCCAAGTCTGCAGCAGTTCCTAGGAACCTGCCACTTCTGACTTCTGAGCGCCTCCGCGTGAGGGGCCTGAGGACCGTGGCACTGGACAGCAGGGTTTCAGTCCCAGCTCTATCCCCAGCTACATGACTGCAAAATCCCTCTTGGAACTTTAGTGTTCTCCAGTAGAGGCCCCTGCACCACCCGGCTTCAGGGGATCTGACCATGGTTGGCCGGAGTCTGTCTCTGTGTCTGTCTGTCTCTCTCTCTCTCTCTCTCTCTCTCTCTCTCTCTCTCTCTCTCTCTCTCTCTCTCTCTCTCTCTCTCTCACACACACACACACACACACACAATTTGTCTCTCCTCTCTCACCTGGCTGACTCTCCAGCATCCCTCCCACCAGCCTTCGTGGGATTCTAAGAGTGCCACCCCCCTCCAAGGCTGCTGTTTCACATTGACTCTTTTTTTTTTAACTAAAGGTACTTGAAAATCAAGAAGGACACCGTGACCTTCCCTTCTCCCTTTGAAAGCAGGGGCTGAAGGCCAGGAGAGGCGCCTCCCAGCACCAGGAGGATGGTAACTGGCTTGTAACCAGGCAGAGCTGGGGAAGGGAGGGTCTACAGAGCTCACCTTCTATTTAACCCTCATCTTCCCACGCCACAGCTGCCATGCTCTCTACCCAGCCCATGAGCACATCAACATGAACTTTGTTGCCCGTGGGAGAAGTGAAACAGAGGATGCTCCTATACCATGCACATTAGTACAGCTCACATGCCTGTCTCCCCTTAATCTGTCCCGTGTCCATTTCATTCTTGGCATGGCCAAAGACCCTTAGACAGCAGAGTGACATCAGTCTGCTCAGGAGGAACAGTGAATCTATGAAAATGCTGAGTCACGGTCTGACTCCTCACGGCCACCTGTCACTCACTGAATAAGTCCCTGCCTCCGTGTTTAGCACTAACCTGCCTCTGCTGACCCATTTTACCCCTCCTCTTGTTGCTAGCGCAACTGAACCTCAGGAGGGCTCTGGGGCCTTTGCCCAGGCTGTTCCCCATGTCTCCCCTGCTCTGAGGCATGCTTCCTCCCCTGAGCCTCCTTTTCGTCTGCAGTGCAACTATTTTTCATTTCTAATTTGTTCTTGCGTTCTTCAAGCATTATCTGCAAGCATGTTTCTGAACCCTGTTGTGCTAAAAGGTTTTAAATGACAAGATGTAGCCGCCCTCCAGCGGCCCCCTTACCACTCCCCAGTCTGTCTCAGAGGCAGCGCTGACGTTTAGTTATGTTTAAACACCCACGCTTCCTAAGCGCCATTGTATTCTTTCTCCAACACCCCCCACCAACACACACGTTGCATTTTTGAGATAGGGTCTTACTATGGAGCCCAGATTAATGTTGCATCCTCCTGCCTCAACCTTCCAAGTTTGGAATTTCTAAGTACGGGTCATCCCACACAACAGAGTTTTTTCTTTGTTTTGTTTTGTTTTGTTTGTCTTTTGAGACAGGGTTTCTCTGTAGCTTTGGGGCCTGTCCTGGAACTAGCTCTTGTAGACCAGGCTGGCCTTGAACTCAAAGAGCTCCGCCTGTCTCTGACTCCTGAGAGGATTAAAGGCGTGCGCCACCACCGCCCTGCTCAGTTTTTTTTTTTTTAATGTACTTTATGTGTTTGAGTTTTTCCTGAAAATGTCTGTGTGCCATGTGCATGCCTGATGCCAAATGGGGCCAGAAGAGAACACCAGATGGTTGATAGCCACCGTGTGTGTGTGTGTGTGTGTGTGTGTGTGTGTCTGTAACTGAACCCCAGTTCTCTGGGAGAGCAACCATTGTTCTTTACAGTTGAGCCATCTCTCCAGCTCTCCACAAGAGATCTTGCTTTCTTCCTCTCGTTCTTGCTTCCCACCCTTTCAGCAATCTTCACTCTCTCACTTGCTTTCTTAAAAAAAAAAAAAAAACCAAAAACCTTCCTTTTCAGGGGCTTATTATTTGCACATGACCCTACAGTGCCCTGAAGGCCATGCAGCAGAAGCCCTAGAGTTGAGCTATAGTGAGAATTTTCTTAGAGATTATCAAGTTGCTTTCCTCAGTGCTAGCTGTCCCCTGGGCTGACCCCCCGGGACTGTGTCTTCATCAGAGAATGGGTTGCTTTAGCTTTTCCCCAGGTTTTATCTGCCTTCTGGAGTCCCAGGCTTCCCCTCTAGTGATCTCTAACTTAGGAAGAGTGTAGCCCTGCCTGGAACACTTAACACCTTACATTCACGGACAGCCGGGGTGGGTGTTGCATTTGAGGCCTGGCTCATGGACGCCACCTCTGGGTGGGCTCTGACTTCTGCACTGCACCCATTCCCACTCCACAGCACATGTGTTTCTGTATGGGGCCTTTTCCCTTAGTTCTTCTTTGTCTCTGACTGTTACGAGGCACCAGCTCCCCCCACCATGCCCTTTCCCCCGTGCCCACGTGTCTAAAAGCAATAGAGTCGGCTGATTATGGGTTGAAACCTCTGGAACCATAAGTCCCAATCAACCGTTCAGACCCTAGGCTGTTTACTTCAGACGTTCCGTCGCTACCACAAAAGCCGCACGGAAAGGCTGGTGCTGAGAACTGAGGTGACTTCTCTGACAGTTCTTGGCCATGTGGTCCTGAAGGCTTCAGAACTGGTTTGTGGGAGGAATTGGGAAAAAAAAAAAAAAAAAAAAAAAAAAAAAAAAAAAAAAAAAAAAAAAAAAAAAACAAAACCTTGGAGACATGGGCTGGTGGAGCCCTGGAATGCTGCAAGCAACAGCTCAGTGGGCCGTTCCGGTGGAACCTCAGAGAACCAGAGTGCAATCAGAATGTTCCGCAGAACTGTGAGTGAATGAACCCTTTCCTCCCCAAGTTGCTTTGGTCATGGCATTCATCACAGCAATAGGAACCCTAATTAGGATAAGTTGGTACCAGGAGTGGAGTGTTGCCTTGACAGACATGACCATGTTGTTTTGGGTGGGACTGTGGAAGGACTTTGGAACTTTGGGCTAGAAATCCACTGAGTGTCGAGAGCTCAGCGAGCTGTTGTGCAGGGGTTTGAGAGCGGCGCAGACGGTAGAGGCCCTACTTGTGAAGTGCAGAGCAGAGCAGACTCTGCTGGGCCAATGTGTGAAGGATCTGTGGCTCTGCCCTGTTGGGGCTAAAGAGCCAGCTGTGATTAAAAAGAGATCAGAATTATTGAGGCGACACCCTCTTGGAAGTGTTTCCTGGGAGTCAGCGCACCGGATCTGTGTTCCAGAAGTGGTCAAGGTCGTACCCTGTGGTGGCAGCTGGTCTTGGTAGTGTACGAATCACCAGATGGTACTGGTTTTGAAGACACCAAAGGGTCGTGAGGAGCATCTGAGGCTTGGCACTCTGTGGCAGGGCTGGAGTTACTGAAATGAGTCGAGAAAGACTACTGGTAAACGTGCAGCCCGCTTGTAGCAAGAAGCCCCACCATTCTGGGAGAACCGGTACTGCGGGATGATCACCTAAAGCAGCAGCTGAAGCAGAGTGTGGTCAGATGGGGCCTACAAGACAAGCTGTGGGCGCTGCGGAGGGCAGAGTCAGAGACGCGACCCCAGGCCCGTGGAGGAGCCCAGAAGATTGTGAGTGAATCCCTGGTAATTGGACATTGAGTTATTTAAACTTTAGGAGTTTGGTTTTGCTTTGTTCAGATTGGGAATGTATGCTGGTTCTTCCCTCCTGAAGAAAGAAAGTACTTCATTTATTTTTGATTTTGTAAGAACCCACAATTGAAGGATTTTGAATTTTAAAAGACTTTGGATTATAAAAGAGAATGTATATTTTAAAGAAATTGAATATTATTTTTAACTTTTTTATAGGTTTATTTATTATGTGTAGTGTTCTATCTACATATATGTGTAGTGTTCTATCTGCACCAGATCTCAACACACTTATTACAGATGGTTGTCAGCCACCATGTGTGTTGCTGGAGACTGAACTCAGGACCTCTGGAAGAGCAGCCAGTGTTGGTTTTTTGTTTTTTTGTTTTTTGGGGGTTTGTTTGTTTGTCAAGACAAGGTTTCTCTGTAGCTTTGGAGACTGTCCTGGAACTCGCTCTGTAGACCACGCTGGCCTCAAACTCACAGAGATTCACCTGCCTCTGCTTCCCAAGTGCTGGGATTAAAGGTGTGTGCCACCAGTGCCTGGCCAGCCAGTGCTCTTAGCCTCTGAGCCATCTCTCTAGCCCCAAGAGACTGAACTTTTAAGTATTTAAAGTTTTAAAGACTGTGGGACTTTTACATTTTGGAATGTTCATATTGTAATGTGGATATTAATGTGTGATCTTGGTAAAGCACAATAAAAAGGGCTATGGTCTGACAGTGATGTGTTTATGTGTCAAGCTGACAACAGGTCAGTAGTATTATGTGGTTTTATATCAACTTGACACAAACTCGAGTTATCTGAGAGGAGGGAACCTCAGTTAAGATAAAATGCCTCCATAAGAACCAGCTGTAGGACATTTTAGTGACTGTCAGGAGAGGGACCCAGTGCACCTGGGTGGTGTCCTTCCTGGGCTGCTGACCCTTGGTTCTGTAAGAAATCAGGGTGATGGCACACGCCTTTAATCCCAGCACTCAGGACGCAGAGGCAGGCGGATCTCTGTGAGTTCGAGGCCAGCTTGGTCTATAAGAGCTAGTTCCAGGACAGGCTCCAAAGCCACAGAGAAACCCCTGTCTCGAAAAGAAAGAAAGAAAGAAAGAAAGAAAGAAAGAAAGAAAGAAAGAAAGAAAGAAAGAAAGAAAGAAAGAAATCAGGGTGAGCAAGCCATGAGGAACAAGCCAGTAAGCAACCCCCCCCCCATGGCCTCCGCATCAGTTTCTGCCTCCAGGTTTCTTCCCTGCTTGAGTTCCAGCCCTCACTGCTTTTGATGATGAACTATGAAAGTTTCATATGGAACTATGACTGAATAGCCCTTTCCTCCCCAAGTTGCTCTTGGTCATGATGTTTCATTGTGGACAGAGCAGTGTCCGTGAAGATTCAGAGGGGACATGAACACTGCTGTGAACTGGACCGTACGTCATTAATGTTTCCTTACATCAAAGAACCTGCCCCTGCTTCCCCGAGTCTGAGACTTTGTTAGACTAAGCTTAAAGGTGATGGACTAATTAGTATGGCAGAGGAAATTTTAAGGCATTTCACCGTTTAGATTAGCTAGCTGCTTATAGCCATACTGATGGCAAGAATTTGGAGACGAAGGTTTGGAAAAAACTTGCAGGTTGCTCAATAAAGGAGTGGTTAAAGTTGGCTCTAAATTGCTAAAGAGGTTCACATGATTACAAGGAACTGGGAGGCACAAGCACGGGATCTCTGGGAGTCCGAGGCCAACCTGGTCTACAAAGAGAGTTCCAGGCCAACCAGGGCCACACAGTGAGACCCTGCCTCAAACAAACAAACAAACAAACAAACAAACACCAAAAATACCAACAAAAAATAGCCAATACCTTGTATCTGAGCAGTAGGGGGAAAAACGCCTTGAGACCATCACAAGAGTGGTCAGACCTCACCCACTGGCAGAGTCCAGCCCGTAAAAGAACTCATTTAAAAGATTTTCCCAGGATTCATTTCACCAAGCACATCTGCCCAGGCACTCAGAGGCTGCCACAGCCATGGTTCACAAGGGACCAGCTGTTGCTTGAGATGATTGCAGACCTGCGCAGTTCATATGACACTGGTTTCGCAGGCATGTAGATTGGATGACTTGTATTATCATGGAGGCATCCAGCCAGACTTCAAAGGAAAGCCCAGGAGGCCAGGTGGAGAGTGCCGGGGTCCGTCCCTGGGAGGGCAACGTGTGAAACTGAGGAGAAACTGAAGGTGCAGTAGAGACCATGGGGAGCTGGAGATGCCAGAGGCGTAGAACAACTGCCAAGGAAACCCACAGCCAGTGAGCAGAGCCAAGCCAGCAGAGAGGCCGTGTGCAATATACCCAGCAAAAAATGCCAGAGTGCTGGGGACCAAGCTCACATTATGTCACCATGTGCCCTGGATGCAAAACATGGATCTGCAGGATTTGATGGTCGCCCTGTTGGGTCGATGGCCTCACACCTCCTTTCTAGTCTCCTGTTCGCTCTGAAAGAGTGAGTTTACTGTGTAATTTTTTTTTTTTGATTTTGTAAATCTTACTTGACTTTCAGCCTCCGTTTGAACTTTTAATCAATGTTAAAACCATTGAGGTTTTTGGAGAAAGCCTCGGTGTGGTGCTGGGTATTCACAGGCCAGCTGCGTTGTGTCCAATGATTGTCTTGCAACTGTCTTCATTTGGAGGGTAAGTGTGGCCTCAGGAAGTATGTTAGGGTGTCAAACTGACACGCGGTGGGATTGAAGAGGTTAATCGTGATTGACTTGCGAGACACCTAGGACATTAGTAGAGAACACCCTGGGTGTCTGTGGCCATTTCTGGAAATGATTAGATGGTGGAGCCTCCAACTTAACCAGGGATTTAATCCATTAAGAGTCTACTTCCAGATGGACTGTTGGGGAGCAGAATTGTGGAAGGTGGGGCCCAATCGGAGGAAGAGGGTTTCTGAGACCATGTTTCAGAAGGGTTAGTCTTGGTCCTGGCTCCTTACTGTTTATCTCTTTGCTTTGCTGGCTGCTGAGATGAGCAGGCCGCCCTCTACCATGTCCCTCCTCCATGATGTCCCATTCTTGCTGCAGGCCTAAAAGGGAAGAATCAATCCACCACCTGCCAACACCTCTGAAACCTCGGGTGGAAAGGAATCTTACCTCCTTTAAGTATCTCAGGCATTTTTTTTTTAAATAAGTGGAATCAAATCCACACCTCCCAAACCCAGTGCGGACAACTCACCCTGGCTCCTTGTAGCAGGCACTCTTCCTACCCTGTGGTCTCAGCCCCAGCAGCCCCCCACCTCCATAGAACTTGGGAAAGCCCTGCCCCCAGCACCTCTGAGCTCCAGTCTCCAGCCTCTGCCTGTCTCAGTCATTATTGCTGGTTGTTTATGAAGAGGACTTTGTCCGGGTGCTTCCCCCAGGCTGGAAGTGACCAGGCTGTCTTGTTCTGTGTTGCCACTAAAGCCCTAGTTAGTGCTGGGCAGAGGACTTCAGACTTGGGAACAGGTAGACCGAGTGTGAACTGAATTTGTTTGCACTGTGAAGACGTCGTCCCAGCGGCTCTGAAATGATGTCACATTCACAACACGAAAACAAGAACACCGCGCACGAGGGATGAACAAGTGAACCATCGCTTGGTGACCACCCCTGCTGCAGATTTCGAAAACTCGACTCCATGGCCCAGCAGTGTTGGGCTCTGCTGTCTAAAGAGAAACATGTGGAGTGGACCTGGACACCGTGAAGCCCTCACCAGAGGGGTTCTATTGTTATGTGTCATAACTGACTGTGACAGGAGGTTTTGGGGGCAAGACTGGTGAGGATATTTGCAGCGGAGGGGGTGGAGATTTGGGGTCGGCTGGGAGACATCTGGCACGTGGTGAAAGGAAAAAGCAAGGGATCAGAACACATAAAGAATGACGTCAGAGTCCAGGATGACGTCAGAGTTCAGGTACTGAGTGTCCATGCCGGTAGGGTATGTGGGACTGAAAGCACAGGGGACATTCATACAGCGGGGCCACTTCCCCACTCTCTGGTGACATGGGACCCTCCTAGATGGCCTAGGAGCTCCTGAGGGCATGGTGCTGCCCACAGACTCCATGACAGCCCACTAGATGAGTTTAGGTGCCAGCGAACGACGGGTCTCACACATTTCTTAAGCAGCAAGTATAGACAACACTTAGCGTGGCACACTGTGTCTGTGACAAGGCCCAGCGCAGGAGGGGCAGTGCCATCAGGGGCTGTAATTAGGGGACACTGGGTGACAATCATCCAGGCCTGACCAGTGAGAGCTGATGTGAGATGATGGGGCTTTGGAAGAAGGAGCAGAAAGCAGCTGGGTGTTGTGGGGCGTAGCTTCAGAAGAGGAGGCCTGGTCCAACAGGCTCTTGCCTTGGTACCCTGGCCATGATGTCCTGGTAAGAGGGCTGAGCCCTGGCCCCTCCCAGGCCACACACCACATGAGTGGGTGCTCTGAGAGGCTGCTGGAGTGAGCCTCACTCCCGAGCCAACTCAGCGATTCTTCCTGTTTCAAAAGATCTTCTCTTCCGCTGCTCACGGCATGCCATTTTCTGTCCAAGAGGCCTCTGAGTCTCAGTCACTAAGCTCAGGGTCCATGGCCTCAGCCAACAGCAAAGATCAGCAGAAAGTCCCATCAACTGTTGCAAAAATGAGCATGTGGTTCCTTCATCCTCCATCCCCAGAACGAGGCTGACTGAGGCTTTCGGGCACCAGGTTCAATTTATCCTGTCCCCGTTCTGAGCAGCTGGCTTCTGTTTATGCTGTGGCTTCAAGCTCACAAGATGGCAGTAGCTGCTCCAGACATCCCATCAGAGTTCCTAGCACAGAGAGGGATGGCACAGAGGGCAGTGGAGACCAGTTCTGTCATTTCTCTCCAGAGAAGCCACTTCTCTGACTGACTCTCCTTGTGTGTGGCTAGTCAAAATAGTGTAACCTCAGAGCCCCAAAGGCTGAGAAAACAAGTATATTTATTTTAAATATTTATTTTTTTAGTGTGGGGTGTGTATGTGTGTGTGTGTGTGTGTGTGTGCATCTGTGTTTGAATGAACATAGGTGCAGGTGCCCACAGAAGGGAAAAGAGGACATCAGATCCCCCCAGAGCTAGAGTTAGGAACAAAACTTGGATCCTCTGAAAGAGCAGCAAGCACTCTTATTTCTGAGCTTTCTCTCCAGCCCCTGAAAACAAGTGTTCTGTCTCATGCTAAGCACACTGCTGCCCTGCCCCAAGCTGAGATTCTCTAGGCAAGGAGAACAGAATGGTGGAAGGGAAGGAGGTGGGGCGGGGGTGGGGATCAGGCTGCTTTTTCCATCTGAGCACTGACTGCTAGGCTTTCCACGGCCTGTTTCTTCCTTTGCCATGAATAGCAGCACCCCACGTGACATGATGGGGTTCTGAGATTATATGTGGGGGTGGGGGAGAGGCACAGTGTATTTTGTATCATTACCATTGATGTAAAGGAAGGCCCCCAGGGCAGCCCGGAGGAGCTGAACACCCACTGCAGGATCGCATCCCAGCATAGGGTGTTTAAGGAGCACCGGGTCAGGGCCCAGGATGGTGGGCAGATGAGCAACAGAGGGAGAAGAAAGGTCGTGGGAACTGTTTCTGGTGTGCAGGGTTTTCTAGGTTCTTGGTCTTGTGTTCAGGGAACTGAAAGAAAGGCTTACACAGGTTACAGAAGTAACGGGGACTTGATTCTAAGCAAAGTGAAACTCGAGATCAGAAAGAAGCTTGCTGCCAAGGCTGAGGGCGGATGGGTGAGTGACAGCGTTCTCAAAGGCTCTGGGTGACAGCCCTGGGCGGCTTTTATGCAGTGTGCAGGGAGAAGGGGTTTCACTACTCAGGGCCATAGTTTGAACGATTCTGTATTTTGATCTACGGATTTAAATCATGGAAGTCTTTGCTCAGTATCAGTCACAAAAAGGAGCCAGGAGCTAAAAGAGGCACCCTGGGACTCTGGCTAACTATAGGGGCACCCGGGCCTTAAACATGCCAGCCTGACTGGGGTGCAGGTCCTCCCAACCATGTTGGAGCATCCAGCAAGTGTGGGTTTGAAATCTTTCTTTCTGTGTTGGAGAAATACATTGAAAGACTGACTTCACATGATCCGAGCTCAGAACAGTGGCTTCCCCTGCTGTACCTAGCCCTTCCAGAGGTAGAGTCCCTTAAAGGGGGGTGCTGTGGAGCTGGGGGTGGGGGCTGGGACTCTAGGAGACAGAACATGGAGAGACTGGGCACTCCTTGGCTGGAACTGGTCTCCCAGGCTTTCAGGGTGAACCATCTCCTCTCAGTCACTTAGGGCCTCAGGCCCTGGGGGCGGGAGCGGCTGTGTCATCCCTGGCGGCACCTGACACAGACAGGTCAGCAGAAGTGTGCTGGGAGGACAGGGGCACTCAGGCAGTGAGAGTGCCCTGGGGTACCTGATATGAGCACCTCCTCAACTTCCATAGCTGCCTAAGCTCTCCAGCAAGAATTTCAACATTATCCAGGCATGAAGATAATCCCTTATAATCCTAGCACTTAGGAAGCCGAGGTAGGAGGATAGTGGGTCTGAGGTCAACTCAGGCTATAACAAAAACAACAGAAAAAAAAATCTGTTTTTCTTAGTGCCAGCTGGGGCAGGAACTGTCCCAGCAATGGTGAGATGGATAATTACCATACGGTTCTCTGGCTTCTGAACACCAGAGTTCTAGAAAGGTTGTTTTTCTTGAGAACACATCCTCCCCCACACCCACCCTGTACCCCAGCTTCCTGGGGGTCACCTATACTCCTATTTCTAACAGGCTTGTGACCACAGCTTAGCGTCTCTCTAACAGACAGCTGGTGGAAGGCGGGCCTAAGACAAACTGGTCCAATCAGAGTAACCCTTCGAACTTTGCCTGAACTTGAAGCTCACAGGATCAAGCCTGAACAGTCAACAGCTTGAAAATGGTCTGCCTGCAGCAGACAGAGCCAGAAGGGACAGGAAGGCAAACTCCGTGGCATCATTTGGACCCCTCCGCCATGCCTTGAGCAAGCTGCACCCAAAGTCACAGCAGTTCCGACTCAAATCAATATATTTATTTTCCGCATAAGCAAGAGAGCTGTGTTTTCTATCTGGCTGGCAGGGTGAGGTGGACAGTCCCAAGAAAATACAGCTAGGACCCTTTGAAAAGAGTAGGAAGTCTTGAGAGATGGTAGGGGTGGGCTGAGCTCCTTGCTTGGCTGGGCAGACGAGAGATTTACAGAAATGGATTTGCTCTGTGATTTGGGGGAAAAAAAGGAGAACAGATGAGCAGACTCACGCATCTCTCCTTCTGGTTCAGGGAAGGAGATGATGCCCACAAGGCAGACCAGGGGTATTGGAGCAGGAAACCCTGTCCCTGCAGACACAGTGGTGGGAGGCCGTGGAAACCGGAAGCTTGGAGAGGGAAGTCAGGAAGGCCTGGATCAGGTGGGTGTATGACGCTGTATGACGTGAGGATGACTAGCTGAGTCTTGGGACTCCCCTCTGGTCCCTGGGAACACAGGAGCATTCCAGGTAGGGCATGGCCTATCAACATCCTCCCATCCCAGGGGACCTCCACTGAGGAGATAGGCAAGTTCTGCAGCTGTCTGGGAAGAAACGTCACAAGGAGGGGTCGGCATGTCCCATCAGCGCATCATTGGGCTTCGGTAGGGATCCTGGAGGGTCAAGAGTGGGAGGACTGGGATGAGACCTGGAAGGGACACAGGAAAAGGTCAGTATCAGGGCCATCCAGGCCCATGGCTCCTTCCAACCTCTACCTTCCCCAGGGCTGCCCTCCATATATCCTGCTGCTGTGGGTTGGGTACTATTGGAATTCTCTGGTTCCATTAGGCTTTTGTGGCCAGGATGGGCTGAGTGAGAGCCTGGCAGCCCCTGTGTTCTGGCCTGAGTCACTGGGCAGGTTCTGGCCTCCTTAGGCTGTGTCTATCAGGGAGGAAGCCCCACACACAATGGAGTACCTGAGGCTACTTGGATACCCATGTCCCTCTGTCCTTGTCTAATGCTACTCTCAGTGACCTGAGGCCCAGGCCCAGGGGCAAGGTGCCCTTCCAGCAGCAGAGGAGAGGCGTGTACCCCTAGAGCAGGCTGCAGGGGCGCTTCTGCTGCCGTGTGGGCTGTGGACACAGGACGGCCCGGATGGCCTCATCGAAGACGGTCTTCAGGCCCCGTTGGGTGAGCGCGGAACATTCCAGGTACTTCACTGAATCTGAGAAGGAACAGCAGGGAAGCGGGGCCTGAGTTATGGAGAAGCAGCTGTGTCACCCCAAATGGGGGCATCGCCAAGTGGGAGTGTCACCCAAGTGGGGAGCAGCCTCTCTGTACTTCATCTTCCTCCTGCAGGACTCAGTGAGGAAGGTGGAGGCCCCAGGGCAGGCCAGACTCTCTAGGACACAAGGCCCTTTGCTCGGAAAGTGGGCAGGTTAAAGTCCTTCCCGTGAAAGGACGGGACTTGCTTCCATGACCAAATCTCCCAGCATGCCACCCAGGCCTTCCACATGAAGGGGACACCTCTGGGCAGGTCTGAGGCACCCCCAATATATCTGTCATTTAGTCAAACCCAACCTATGAGGAAATCAAGGCGAACAGAGGCAATGAGACCTGCCTGCCCCCGGGGCAGCTCAGTGAGAGGAAGAAAATAGAGAACCCATCTGAGCCCTCAGAGGACTGACCCCTGGGAGGAGTCTGCATGACTTCCTGTCCCCTGCAGCCTGAACACAGAGCCCTGACACAGAAGGTCAGGAGATTTCAGAGTACTGGGGGAGGAAAAGGGAAGGAAGGGGAGCCAGGTGCCCTTGCTGGTGCCCTCTGCTCTTTTCTCTGGGGCAGGAAATTCTGACAGCCGTGAGGAAACGGTGGCCCTCCCTATCCCTGTGACCTGAAAGGCCCAGAACAGAACAGGGACAAGGGGTCCCCACTGGAGGGGAAGTCACCAAAGCCAGGGCTTGGGAGACCAAAGGCAGCAAGGAGGAAATGGAGCTTCAGGGAGCCGGACACTGGTCAGTCACACCTGCATGTTTCCTGTCCCTGGAGCATTCCCAAGACGCTCTTTGATCATCGAGAAGATGAAGCCAGGGTCCTGGCCTGGCCTCTGACCATTATTCCAGAGGGGGCTCCTGGCCTCTGTTCCTTAAGGCCCCTCATCTCTATGACCAATAGTGAGGCACTCTGAACCCAGGATCCTAGGGATTAGGCTGGGACATTCACCTGCTCATTCTCAAGGGTAGCTGGAAGGGAGGGGCTCTCAGTCCCTTACAGAGGATGAAACAGCCTTGGGGAGGAGAAGAACCACAGACAGGACACACACACACACATGCACACACACGGACACACATGCATACACACATGCACACACACATGCACATACATGCACACATACACGCATGTACATGTACACACACAATAGGAGACTAAGGCCAAGAAAGCAAGAGTCAGAAATCCAAGACCTCACAGTCAATCAGTGACACAGCCAGAAACAGAGCCCATCTACAGAGCCCGGTCACGTAGAGCACACGCTTTAAGGGGAAGAAGTTCGGCCAGGAGTGACTGTAAATCCAGCACCAGGAAGGCTGACAGGTGGTTTGCACAAATTTGGAGGCTAGCCTAGACTACACAGTGAGATGAACAAGGCATCAAGAGAGGGGAGGGGGGGAGGGGAGGGAAGGGGAGAGGAGAGGAGAAGAGAAGAGAGGGAAGGGGAGGGGAGGGGGGGGGAGGGGGGAGGGGAGGGAGAAATAGATAAACTTGGCCAGAGAAGCTTCTCCTTGTAGTGACAATAATCAATGCAGAGAAACGTTGGTCAATGTGCAGAGAGGAGTAACTACTGAATGCTTTCAGTACTAAATGGGACACCTATACCAACCCCAACCCCACCCTGAGTGCTCAGTACTAAATGGGACACCTATACAAACCGCCACCCATCCTGAGTGCTCAGTACTAAATGGGACACCTATACTAACCCCCACCCCACCCTGAGGCTTAGGGAACGTTGAGCAAGATGGGGCAGAGTCAGGGTGGTGTCGGGTGCTGTGAAATACTGTCTTCTGGACATGGCATGGCCATTGCACCTGTGATCTCATAGCAGCTATGGTTGCCAGCGAGAGACCTGTGCAAGGTTAAAGCCAAGATCAGTCAACATTCCAGCAGGCAGCCCGAAGTGGACTCGTGGAGCTACAGACACTCACACAGACATGCCCACACACATGCATGCATACTCACCCATACTCACACACACATACATGCACACACATACACAGGACATGAAGGGAAGATGGACATGTGTCAGGTATCTGGGTAGAATGACGGGGTAGTTCAAGGTGGATATGATCAAGACACATTGTTTACTATTATGAAATTGTCTAAGAATAAATAAAAATATTCCATTTTTAAAAGACATAGAAGGGAAAGTGAGCTGGGCACCAGTGTTCTCACTCTCTGCTCCGTTGCTGTGGCTGTGACCAGCTGCCTCAGGTTCCTGCAACCATGTCATTCCCACACCATTGACTGCACCTTGGGGGGGGGAGCAATTCTAATGCACCCCCAAATCATGCAGGCCAGTTTGGGAATAAGCTAGTTAAGAAGACAAAGCTGGAATACGTCCCTGACATTTACGAGGCTAGAGCAAAGGGCCCAGGGTGAAGCAGCAGAGAGGCCCCTTGGGAGACAGCCATGACAACCAGCTAGTCACAGGAAGGTTGCGGTTACTCTTCCTGTGAAGAGCCCCTCCCCCTATTTCCTGCAGAGGAAGAGGTGCAGGGTTGGGTGGAGGCCAGACCTAGCTGGCAGTTCTGCCTCAAGAGGACACCACCATGGGAGAGGCCAGACCCAGAGTTAGGTCTCCTGGGGATGGAGAGCTTAGCCAGGGCAAGGTGTCCCCACTCACCCAGCCAGCAACCCTCTTCCAGGCTGCTTTCAGCTGCAGCCACCACCTCTCCAGCTGAATGACCTTGAAGGGTCAAGCCTCCTCTGCCCGGTTCTTGGAGGCACACAGTGACTGGTGGAGAGTCAGGATGGGTGGAGAAAGGGAGGCGAGGGCCAGGCACAAAGGAATGAGTCACCCTTCAAGTCCCCAACAGGGACACCTTCTGCAGGAAGCCTCCCAGAAACAACCTAACCTCACTTGGCTGCCTGTGCTCCCACCTCTGCTTCGATCTATTCCCATCAGTCCCTCGCTTCAGGGTCTAAACTTGGCTGACGCCATGACCAGCTAACACAGAATCCCCCTGTGCAGTGCTGCTCTTGGGACCTGTGAGCCTAGACACCCAACATGGCATAAGCCATCACTACCGCCACACCTTCCTGTCAGAGAAACACAAGCACAGAGAGGCCAAGTGACCAGTCCAAAGTCACACAACTGGTACGATGATTTGAAGGACAGCCAGAGTCCGACACACGGCATAACCCTAGGATGAGGGTGTCCAGGCACCACCCCCAGCCCTCAGCCTCCAACTCTCTGAGCTCGAGCCTCATACCAATATCCTTGGCCAGTGCCAGGCCTTGTGGGTAGGTGATGGGAGCCAGCTTCTTCTCCTTCAGCTTCTCGATGGTGTCCTTGTCGTCTCGAAGGTCCAACTTGGTACCCACCAGGATGATAGGAGTGCTGGGGCAGTGGTGTCGCACCTCAGGGAACCACTGGCAGGGGTGGGGAGAGGAGAGTGAGAGAGAGCAGAGGGAAGTGGGACATCAATGCCTGGGGTACCAGGCAAAGGGAGAAAGAGGCCCCAGAGCAGGGTCACAGGGTACAACAGGAGCTGAGCAGGCGTGGGAAAAAAAAGGCAAGATTTTTTTTTAGATAAGAGTCAAGAGAGGTGGTTGTGTATTGATAAGAGGGCCACGAGACTGGGCAGGGAGAGGAACAGGGAACAGAAGAAGGCGGAACGCTTCCTGTCCCAGCCCAGGGAGACTCTCTCCTCATTGGCCCTGTGTGGCATTAGTGACCCTCTGTCGTGGATTCTCCTAATCCAGAGTGGACCTCGACAGCTCGACCCTCCTTCCCTCAGTGCCACCTATATGTGTCCCCAGCCCCCTTGAGGCTCACCTTGGCTCGGACGTTTTCATAGGAGGCTGGGCTGACGAGTGAGAAGCAGATGAGGAACACATCCTGGAGACAGAGCAGGGCAGGGTCCTCAAGACGGAGGCCAGAGAGTCCTGTCTGCCCACACCCTCAGCCCTCCCCCATATGCCCCAACTCCTGCCACTGCTGTGTTAACCCTCTACCTGGAAGTCTGACCCTCTCTTTGCCGTGGTGGGTAGAGAGCCCAGATCCACGGACCCAGAAGACACAGAACTATCTGCTACAGGTCCCCTGCCCACCTCACACTAGGCACGCTGGCCTGGCTGCTCACATAAACCCTGGTAGTGTCTGCCTGTTGCACACTGAGAAAGGCTGGCATCTCAGGGCATGGATACTGGGGGCAGCAGGGCTGAGGGAGCACAGTTTGGGGAGCATCGTAGCTCAGCTCTGCCCTAGAGGCCTCAGAGGGAGACTCGGGGTTGAGTAGGCACAGCTGGCAAGGTCATGGGCAGCAGATGGGACAGGATCGAGTCCCGGACCACAAAGAGGTGCGTACCGTCTGCGGGTAGGAGAGCGGCCGGAGGCGGTCATAGTCCTCCTGGCCTGCCGTGTCCCATAGCCCCAGGTTCACAGGCTTACTGTCCACCATCACATTGGCCGAATAGTTGTCAAACCTGTGGGAAGCAGGAAGGACCAGGTCAGCCTCAAACCCAGAGCCCCGCCAGGACTTCCAGCACAGGCCCCAAGGCTGCTCTCCTCAGAGCCATAGGACTAGCCCGAAGTCACACAGCACTGTGCCGCTGGCTGTGTTCGCAACTGAAGGGCACCATTAAAAACACTGTAAAGGTGTTCGCAACTGAAGGGCACCATTAAAAACACTGTAAAGGCATGTAAACAAAGAGGAAAATGCGTCTCGGTCATTTTCCTTCCTCCACTCGTCCTCAGGAAAGGTGACTGCTGGGTTGTGCGCCATGAACCCAAAGACTGACAAGAACGGACGTTAACCTTCCTCCTAGCTGCGCACCTAGATCATCACAGTGTCTGCTGAGTGACTGACCGTTGGTCCCTCATTTGAGCTGGGTCCTCCCTGAAGCAATCCCTGAGTGAAGGAAGCAGAGAGGGGTGTACTCGGGAGGTAACTCCAGGAAGCTGTCAGAGGGAAACAGGAAGGAGACAGAAGATGACAGGCAATGCAGATGCTAGGGAGCCATCTGGGAGACAAAGGGACCATGTCCTGAGCCTCCTGGGAAGGGCAGGAGCTGCAGAGGATCCACTGTCTCACTCCTGTGATGAGTAGCTGCGCTAGGCCCCCTTCTAGAGGACAGACAGACAGATATCAGTTGTGAGCCTGTGGCCTTGCACTGCTGTGGGTCAGACACTGGACCGGGAGCCCATTGAGCAAGTGTTGAGACATGGACCACTTGGAAGCCCTGGGAGGGCCCAGCCCAGCGCTCCACACTGAGTGGAGGGGGCTTTAGGGAGTAAACCCCCACTATTCATACCCTTAGGGGAAAGAAACAGGCTTGTTGGTTGATGCATAGGGCCAGGATCAGAAGGGTGTCATGATCCCATGTGAGGCCACACAGCCAGTGAGTGACCCACCGAGGGGAGAAGCTGTGTCCGTGTCCGGCAGGCTTGCCGCGTCCTGTCACAGTTGTGCCTCTAGAGACACCTTCATTGCCTGTCTATGCGAGCTGGGTATCCTCTGACCTCCTAGGCTCAAACATGCACCCAGTCAAGACCTGGTCCACTGAGACCTCGAGCTCCTACCTTCTCCATCTGCGCTTCCCTCACAAGGCTTACACTGCCTGCCTGCTGAGCTGGCCTATGCACACTACTTCATCCTAGTCCCACCTATCCTTAATTGCTCCCATCTTCCCCAGGACTCTGTGTCACTCCCTGGAACACCCCAGGGAGACTTTTCTGTCCCAGCCAGGTCAGCCCCACTAACAACACCCCTTGAGGGAGGGGGGAATCCGGCTTGTTCCTTTCTGCCCTGAGACCAGTCCAGGATAGACAATTGGCACATAGTAGGTCTGCTCTGTGCCTATTCTGGGAACCACTCCTGTGAATCTCAGAAGAACTTTTTGGGAGGCAAGGCTAGCCAAGGTAGGAAGGCAGGTGTCTGGGCTATTTGGGGCCCCAATAACATGGAGAGATCAGGACCTTCTGTCTTCCCAAGATGCCTTGCAGCAAAGGCATCTGTCTTTCTGGGTCCTCTGGGCTCTAAGGGCATTTGCTCTTCCTATGACATCCGTTTGGGGGCAAGAAAATGAAGAGCATGAGTGTTGATTCAGTCCAGGGCAGCTGCCTGAGCTTTGAGAAGGGCAGGGTTCGCCCTGACCTGGCTGTATGGCTCAGGGATGGCCAACTAGCTTTTCTGAGCTTCACTTATGGGGTCATTATTGGGCTTCAGTGAGCTGGGAAGCATTCATATCATCCCGCTGAGAGTGTCTCCAGTTTCTAGAGGACTAGCTGCTGAATTCAAGAAACAGCCAGAGACATGACACATGCTTGGACTATATCACACTCTCCCTTCCTCAGACGCCTTTCATACACATCACTGTGGCCACAGTGACCCCTTTTCCTAGATAGAAGTAGGTTCACGGGAAGGAGTGGATTTACCCAGGATTCCCAGGCTGGTAGGCGGCAGGGCCAGGCATCGGGACTTGTTCCCCAGTTTGGAGAAGCCACTGTGATGAGCGTAGCTGCTGGGCACGTTATGAGACGGTGAGGACGGGTGGGACAATTTTCACCTTACCTGGTGCTCTGTGGCCTGGACTCTGGCTGCAGGCCAGCCTCACCCTGAACACGGAGTAGGATGTGCAAGGGGCCACACACCTAGGTCACCTGGCGGCTGCCCACGGAACATGGATGGCACATTCAAAGAACCAAGAGTCCATGAATCCATGGCTAGTGTCTTGGGGCCATGGGAGGACTGAACAGGTAATCAGGGTGAGGATTTAGGAACAGTTTTGGTCTTGGAGGCCTGGTTGTCATAGTGGTCGAGGGAAGGCCAGATTGGTCCTACTGAGTCACCAGAGCCAGAGTCATCAAGGACAGCACAGACTAAGTCTCATATAACCTTATCTCAAGGTGATCTTTTCCCTATGGAGCTGAACATGCATCACCAACCCATAGCAGCGTAGAGCAGACTCCACCCACCAACCAGGATGCTCTGCCCACTGCCAGCAGCAGCAATGAGATGTTCTAGAAACTGGTACTCTGTTCTAGAGTCAGGAGTGAGCTAGCTACATCAGGGTTCTGGCCTCACACAGCTCTGCCCCAGCCCTGAAGAGTACTCAATGGGCAGGACAGAAAGTGGAAGAAGAGAAGGAGGAAGTGGGCTGCTGCAGGCCAGGAATGCTGTCAGGAAGGGAGGCATCGGGGTCTCCCTGGGGGAGACCAAGGAGTTGAGAGAGCCCAGGGATCATGGGCTGAACTCCTGGAGGAGATGGGACAGGTGAGGTGGAACTTGGGAAGTTTTGATATCCCCTTGTACTGAGTTTTAACCATAAATGGGATCCACCTGAGGTATTGAGGCCAGGTTGTGGCTCTGCCTAAATTCTGCTTTTAAAAACTTATCTACTCGAAAAAAAATTACTTTAAAGATGTGCAGTGGTGGTGCACGTCTTTAATCCCAGTATTTAGGAGGCAGAAGCAGGCAGATCTCGGTGAGTTCGAGGCCAGCCTGGTCTACAAAGTGAGTTCCAGGACAGTCAGAACTGTTACACAGAGAAACCCTGTCTCAAAAAAAAAAGCTTATCTATGGATTTTTAAATTTTTTTTTGGTTTTTCGAGACAGGGTTTCCCTGTAGTTTCTAGAGCCTGTCCTGGAGCTAGCTCTTGTAGACCAGGCTGGCCTCGAACTCAGAGATCCGCCTGCCTCTGCCTCCCGAGTGCTGGGATTAAAGGCATGCGCCCGGCTGGATTTTTTTTAAATAGAAAGATTTGCCTAGGGACTGGTAGGCACCACATAAAACCAGATATGTTGGTGCACACCTGTAATCCCAGCACTCCAGCGGTGAAGGCAGGAAGATCAGGAATTCGAGGTCATCTTCATCTCCTTAATGAGTTTAGATTAGCCAGCCTAGACTACAAAACAAACAAAAAGAACCCCACAAATTTTACCTGGAACCTGGCTGTTGGGGAGACAGAGACAAGAGGATAGCTATAAGCTAGAGGCCAGCCTGAGCTACATTGTGAATTCTAGGTCAGTCAGGGTTATAGTATATACACTACCACAAAAATGAAAAAAAAAAAGTCAAAGTTTATGGAGGCTTTTGTTGGACCATCAGGAGGTAGCCAGGATTGGAGGCCTTGTCTCTGTGCCTGATGGCACGGGGCAGCTGTCATGTTTCTGTGCCCATAGCACTCGGCACAGAACCATTCTCAGGCAGGTGTCACCATCTGAGAATATGTGTGCCAACCTTGTTGGCCATGGGTTCATCTCAGAGAAAGAAATCCAAGAAACAGTTGGCACCGGCCGCCACCTACACAGCAACACAGGGGGATTGATTGGGGACAGGCCTGCAAACCCTTGGTCCCCATCTGGCTGACCAGCAGTGAAGCCCTCAGGACATGGAAAGCTTCTGACCTCCATTTCCCACCTCCTTGCAGGAAAGCTGCTGTACAAGGCTCAGATCTCCCGGTCCAGGGCCTGTCTCTTGTAGAAAGGGAAACTGAGGCTCATGGGCTCAGAGGGAAAGTAACCACTTCGAAATCCTTGAGCAGGTGGATCCTCCACCATAGCCAGGGCAGGTAAAGACAGAACAGGGTCTTGACTCAGGGACAAGGGCAGTGTCAACATACCCCGGTGACAGCGGCCTTCAGCCAGAATCCCCTTTGCTCCTGTTCTTGCTCAGGTCTAACCCCAGCCCTCTCTGACTTCCAGGAGCCTTAGAAGCCTGGTGGCAAGAGTCATTCCACTTTGCACAGCGGGACAATTGCCAGTCTTCATTTATATTAGGATACAACTGGGCAGAAAGCAGCGCCCAGCTGTCTACCCAGCCCTTCTGACTGCCCTCTGCTGGGTCCTCCCCAGCAGGTGACAGAGACAGATGAACCCCTGTTCCTGAAAGTGAGCTCCATACAAATACATGGAGGACTTGGAATGGAGTCTTGGTTTGGCATTAGTGGGGTTGCTGGCTCCTCTGATGGTGTGGGGGTTGGGAGTGACTTTTAGGCCCTAGGTACTGCCCCTCTATATACCCTTTATGCTCCAAGCAGCCCCCCCAAAAAAATAAAAATAAGGGCCCCAGTGAGGCTCTGAAGCCCGATAGGCTGAGTGGCCCTAGGCGATAAGCCCCTTGGCTGCTGTGAGCTATCAGGATATTGTAACACCCTCTTCCCTCAAGGACCCAATGCAATCATGAGTTTGACATCCTGTACCAGGCCACCAACCGAAGGCCTTCTAAGTAGATGTTGCGGTTCTAGCTAGTTAGTGTGCTGGTTCTCCTGGGCCTTGCCACCTCAAAGCACATACATCACACATGAGATCTTGTGTATAGTACACGGTGTGTCAACCACCATGTAGAGAAGGTGGGGGAGAACCCAAGAAAAATACATGGCTCCCTGCCCTCCACAGGCTTACGATCTTGGGAGAGATTTGACAAACTCCTCTGGGGGAATGACAGACCTTTAGGCTGGACCAAAAGCTTCCCAGAGGGGCACCAAAGATGGGCCTGGAGGGTGAACATGAGGTTGAGACAGGAAATTACCACAGACATGGGAAAAGCTGGGTGCAAAGGCCCTGCCACAGACTTGCCTAAGGAGTGTTGGTCTAAAAAGCAAAACAGTGGGTAACATCTCTAGGAGGGACAACTGAAGGAGACCCAGAAGAGCCTTGCAAGGTGCTGGGGAGCGTCCCTGTGAGTGGTGGGGTGCCCTGGGTCCCTTTCTGACACCTGTGGACTCCTCCTTGATATCATGTGGCAGCTGGTGGCAACATCCTGCACCAGGAAGCAGGCCTCCCATGGACTGCAGCTGGCACTGCCGCACCCCAATCATTTGGTCCCCAGACTCTGAGCCATCCAAGTGTCTGGAGTTCTCTCCCTCACCTCCACACTCCATCTCCACACCTCTTTCTCCTCCTGGCCAGCGAAGGGCATCTTCCCATCCCACAGTCCCTCCTCCTCCTGGAGCCTCCGCCTCCCTATCCCATGTCACTGCATTGCCAGCTGGACCACAGGCCAGCTTCTCCAAGATGGAGTCTCTCTAACTTTACTAGCCTGCCCGACTTCAGGTGTCCAAAGGGGACAGCCCGAAGAAGGGCCTGGAGCAGGTGGAACTCACACAGTGGGGATGTATTCTCCGGGGAAGGCATTGGTGGTATAGCTGATGAGAAGGCACGTCTTGCCCACGGCTCTGAAAGACAAGAGACACGAAGCAGAAGATACCAAGGTCATGGGCTATGCCTGAGACAAGGGGACATCTGAGCCCTTACCCAGGCTCCCCATCTCTGGGCCTCAGTCTCCCAATCCCAGACACTCCATGGCCGTGTCCTTAAGCCCCTGCAGTATCCATAAACACCCAGACTTCAATCCTGGCAATGGGTCTGGGCCCTACATCCGTGGAGACCTGGGGAACTGTATGTGTCCCCTGTATGTTGGGTGCAGGTTATAGATACAGACTGTCATGGGGCAGAGGAGAAGACCCTGGAGACCTGGACAAGGCTGTCACATCCCTGGGCTTAGATCTCGGCTCTACCATCTACCATCTACACAACTTTGGTAAGTCACCTAAGCTCCTTATGCCTCAGTTTTCCCATCTAGACAACAAGGACAAGTCCGTCTTCCCAGTGAATTACGTGATACTCCAAAGACACTGAGCCCAGTGCCATGGGTGCCACAACAGCCAAGGCTTGCTAGGGGATGCCCGTAGCCTTAGAGTATATGGAGCTTTTTAGCCAGAGGGGCCTGGGTTCAAATCCTCTCTGCACTCTAAGGCAGGTTACTTAATTTCTCTGAGCTTTCAGTCTTCCCACCAATAAAATGAACCCTGTGATGGTAGGCAGGGCTGGTGGGAAACTAAGTTAGACAGAGGGCCATGACCCGGTGACCACACACAGTGAGCAACAGAAAAATGGCACAAATAGAGATGACCACCATTTAGGCTGTCTCCCTTTCAATCTGGGAGGCTACCCAGATCATTCAGCAGGAAGCCGAGCGGCCAGAGGGACAGCTCTGGGCCTTTCCCAGCTCTGTTCTGTTAAGTCACTTCCCACTCTAGGAGCCTGGCCTACCTTCCCTCCCCTCTACATGTCTGCACAGGCTGCCACCTAGGTAACTCTGAATGAGTAGAATCATTGGCTTCCGGCCAATCCCCTCTCTGTCTCGCTCCCCCAGAGCAGACCCAAAGCAGAAGTGAGCAAGGCAGCTGTGGCAGATAACGGCTGGCTGACTGCTGACACCCCTCGAGCAGAGACCATGATAAAGTCATCTGAGTGGTAGATAGCCTCTGAGCCCAGGAGACCAGCAGGGCCTGAATGTGACCTTGAGAGCCAAACCAGGAAAGGTCCCAAGGCTTCGGCCACTCCCTCTTTTGAATTGAAGCTGTGCATCTAGAACATACCAGGGCAGATCTAGCGAGACCCCAAGATGTACCTGAGGGCTGCACCCTAATGTTCTGGAATACCCGAGAAACTGACCCCCTCACTGCACAGAGGAGATTGAGTCCTTGGGTCATGATAGCCTGTGGTCTCAAGGCCTGACAATGGATATAAACCCTGAGCTGGGGTGCAGCCAGCCTGCCCCCTGGAAGTCCCCACCATCCCCCTTCACCTTCCTCCTTCCCTTACACTGACCTTAGCTTCCCCTTGCTCCCCACCTCCTCCCCACCACATGGAGTAGAGTCAGACACTACAGGCAGGACAGCAAGGAACCTGTCTCAAGCCACCCCAGCCCTCCCCTGGGACTGGGTAAGAGTCAGAAAGAGTGGAAAGTCTCAGGAGTTTCCCCAGCCCCAGCAGCAGCAAGTCAGGCACTAGAGCCCAGGTCAACCAGAGAACAAAGGTTCAAAGGTCAAGTCTCTGATTTCCCTACCTCACACCTGCGCCCTGAATGGGACCCTGATTCCCGGCCCTCATGGGTGTGCTGCCCCAGCTCTCAGGGTACAGGCAAGGAGCAGCACCCCACCCCCACTCCCAGGCCCTCTACCCAGGTGGCTTCCGGGGAAGGAGTGGACTGAGGACAAAAGAGCAGTCCAGGTCCACCCCAAATGCTCCTGGTGGGCCCTAGGAGATGAAGAGACTATCCCCAGGACCGCCTGGGAGACCTGAACCTGTGGGTATACTAGGGAGGATCTTGGGGACATCCTGGTAGGGGGTGGGGGACAACGCAGCCAGACACTTACCCATCACCCACCACCACACACTTGATGGCCTGCATTGCACCCGAGACCCGACAGCCAGTGATGACACTTGGGGACCAGAAGCGTTGCTGTGGACACCAGCGGTATGGAGTGGCTGGGAGGTGCCCCGCACTGCACTGAGGAGCGACACCCCAGCTCAGGAGGCAGGAGGAAACGGAAGAGGAACTTACCCAAGCTGCTGCCCCACAGCCTTGAAGGGGTGGAGCATGTGGTCTGAAGAGGACCTGGGGCCCCTCAGGTGCTAGGTTGTGCCCTGGCCACCCATGGGCACCTGACCCAGGCTTCAACAAGAACCCAGACACCCTCTGGGCTTGGAGATTCACTTCCTGATCTAGGGTAGCCCCAGAGTTGATCTCTAAGAATCTGTGTCCTCCCAAAAGTCAGCCGGCCTAGATCCTAGGTGTAAGCACCTAATGAGTGCCTACTATGTGTCAGGCATTGTGTCGGGAGCTGGTGCCTCTAAAATGCAGGAAACAGGGCTGTCCTGGAGTTCCTAGCCTCTAGAGAGGCTAACTGCATCACAGGTGCTGTGAGCAAGGCAGGAGACACAGGCCTTGGGAGAGCTACAGGGTAGCCTCAGAGTCACCAGCAGGGAGAGCTGGTGGGTGCGAAATGTGACGAGGCCCAACAGAGGATGCTGTCTAAGCAGGGGCCAGTATAAAAATAAAAGGCAAAGGCGGGGGACAGACGGGAGGAGAAGAGGAGGAGAAGGAAGAAGAGGAAGAAAGACAGGAGTGGGGGAGGCAGAGGACAAAGGGACATCAAATGCGGTAGACAAGTTCACAGAAACTTGGCAAGCCATTTGTCACAGCATGGTGGCTCATGCCTGCAACTCAAACAAGCTGAGACAGCAGGATTGCTGTGAGCTTGAGTCTGGGATACAGAGTGAGTTCCAAGCCAGCCAGTGCTATATAGCAAGATCCTAGCTGGAAAAATGCCCCAAACCAAAAACCCTACCAATGAACTGATGTGGGCTTCTCGCCATTTTAATTATATCAGCTGATTGCGAGGGATACTGAGACACTTGCCAAGTGTTTAACATTTATGTTTGCAGGTGTGTTGTTGATCATGCGTGTTTGCAGGTGTTCTGTTGATCATGCGTGTTTGCAGGTGTTTTGTTGATTGTTCGTGTTTGCAGGCATTTTTGATTGTTCGTGTTTGCAGGTGTTTTGCTGGGCATTTGCGTTTGTAACTGTGTATTGGACTTCTGAGTTTCCTGTTGCCTATTTATGTCCTTGTCCATTTCTCTGCTGAGCTACTTTGTCCCCCTCTCTTTGGAGAAATTCAGCATTTGACTTTCATGTAGATTGCTATAAACATTTCCTAGCTTGTTTTCAGTCTTGGGACTGTTTTGTATAAGCTATAATATTTATAAATGTTTATTTGTATGTGATCAACTTTATCTTTTCTTCCCTAATGACTTATACTCTTTGAGTCTTTCTTAAGCATTCCTATCCTGTGAGTTTGAGGTCAGCCTGGTCTACAAGAGCTAGTTTCAGGACAGCTAGGACTGTTATATAGGAAAACCCTGTCTCAAAAAACAAAAAAACAACAACAACAAAAAAAACCCAAAAAAGCTATTCTATTAAGTGTGTAAGGTGTCTGTCACACATGGTGACCTTTACACATGGGGTGGATTTTAAATGATACAAGGACTGCTTTTAGTTTTTGTGGGATGTTGATTTGATCTCACTAGTGCTTTCTAAGTTTCTCTTTCTATCCCTTTGAGGAAATACTTTGACCAAAGTCACTTACAGGGGAGAGGGTTTATTCTGGTTCATGGTCGAGGTTAGAATCCGTCACGGAGGGGAAGTCCAAGCTTCAGGAGCCCGCATTCCACCTGCAGCCACGAGTGGGCCTGACGTCTTTGCAACATTCTATCTGCCTGCCTGTTAGTAGCCTCTCTTTCTTCTTTATATCTTTCAATAAAATTTTGCCATTTCCTCCCAGAAAGGTCATGCACATTTTTCAAAAGATTTATTTCTTGATACCTTATTACTCTCAGCACTATTGTAGCTAATAATTTTCAAATTGAATTTCCAATCTGCTCCCTGTATGTAGGGGAAATGTCAGCTTTTGCATACTGGATTTATGCATGTGGAAACCTGGGCAAAAGTCTCATGGCAGCTTTTTAAATTAAAACAACAACAACAATTATTTGTGCGTGTGCCCATGCAAGCAGCCTGCCAGGCTGCATCTGTGGAGGCCAGAGGACAATGTGTGGGATCCTGGGGATCAAACTCGGGTCCTCAGGCTTGGCAGCAAGCCCCTTTACTCTCTGAACCCTCCCACCAGCCTTTGTCACAGCTCAATCTGAGATTTGCTAACAAGCCTGGCAGTGATTTGCAGTTTGTCGTTGTTAGCAAAAGAATGACTGATGGAGGAGAGTTATCTGTCTATGTTTCTCTCATTGGTTAATTAATAAAGAAAACTGCCTTGGCCCTTTAAGAGGACAGAAAATTAGGTAGGTGGAGTAGACAGAACAGAATTATGGGAACAAGGAAGTAGAGTTGGGGAGACGCTTCAGGCAGTCGCCATAGGGAGTCTCCATGCTTCTCCTCTCCGACATGGACGCAGGTTAAGATCTCTCCTGGTAAGCCACACCTCGTGGTGCTACAAAGATTACTAAATATGGGTTAAAGGAAGATGTGAGAATTAGGCAATAAGAGGCTGAAACTATGGGCCAGGCAGTATTTAAAAGAATACAGTTTCCGTGTAATTATTTTGGGTAAAGCTAGCCGGGTGGCGGGACACAGCCCGCTGTTCCTTCTACAGATTGGCGCTCCAACGTGGTGACTAAATCCACTTAAAAACTCAAGAGGGCTTTAAATAAAGGAGGGAGAGAGTTTAACACAGCTTTTTGCTGTTTGCCTGGACGTGCCGTAGAGAGATTTCCTGTTTCGGCAATAGCGGCAGAGAAAAAGCTGAGTCATTTTAAAACGCGGCTTCCTGGTGCTGTGCTGCCAGTGCAAATTCTGGCTATAAACCATTTCAGTGGCTTTTATGGACTGGATGTTTGTGTGCCCGCTTGGGATCGGCGAAAAAAAGTACTCGGAGACCATGCCGATGGCTCACTGCTCCCTGCCTGCACCTGGGCAGATGGCGGAATCAGGCTTAGGCGAGCGGGACAGCGTTTGCGGATTCCTGCCGCCATAGAGAGAGAGGTGTTTTCAGACTGCGCGGTGCTCTGCGCATCAGATTTGGCTGTAACTTTGATGAAAAGAGTTTCTGTGCCGCATACTCAGTCTCAGAGTTAAAGTGCTGAGTGCAGCTCCTACCTGGCAGCCCCAGAGCTAACAGAAAATGGTACGTCCTCCATTTTGAAATTGGAGAGAGGTGGAGCCAACATCCAGAGCAGCCCGCAGCTCTGCAGCTCAGAGCTGCAACCCATTCAGAGTCACAAGCGGCTCAGCCATGTTGGACTGGGCATGGCAAGCTCACAGTACCTGTTTTTGACCTAGGAATGTCACAGCTTAGAGTCTTAAGCGCTTAGCAATGTAAAGGCTCAAATCAAACAAGTTTCTCGACAGTAAAAAAATTACAGATTCACAATAGGACAGATTCAGACATAAAAGACTTTTAAATGAGTCACAGTGTTGGATGAATGTATGTAGGCTTGAGAGAGAGAAGAAGAAAATATAAAAAATAAAGTTAATGCCTAAAAAAAAGGCTAAAGTCTTTAAAGAGACAGAATAAAGTAAAGTGATAGAATGAAAATAAGCCGCATAAAAATGGAAAATTCACAGAGAGTCTGGATTATGTATTTTGTTGTGTTTTCTTTGAAATTTTTGACTGTAAAGGAGCTAAATACAGAGAGACATTTCATTATATGGGCTGCCAGGCTAGACCAGAATGGACATTTTAATGGTATGACTTCAGGATTTGGATCTAAGAACATGATGCTTTGGAAAAGAGTTTCTTCTTTTGTTTTCACAGAGGACGAGACTCTGTGGATTGCTTCTATCCCAATATGGTATGATAGACCACGCCCTCCTGAAAGGTTGCTGTGAACATCTTCAAAAAATTACTTCACTCAACTGCCAACTGAGAGGAACCTAGCACACAGGTTATACCATAAAAGACCTAAATAACAGCGCCCCCATTCAGCAGGAAGCAGTTTGGAGAGAAATAACTGCGCCCATTTTCCCAAATATTGTTTATAAATGTTCTTTTACATTTAAAGGGGGATATGATATAGAGATGAATAATTTGCATTGGTATGGATTTTAAGGTCAATTTGTTATATGTATATGTATTTCTGATCTTGATTAAGGTATTTGATTGTGTAGTACATTTAAAAATGTAATGTATAATTAGAAAATATAGATTGTTAATGGATAATCATTGATAATAGTTAAGCTTGTAGTCATGTTATTAGATTTTCTAGATATGTAGAGATATATTTCAGTTAGATAGACATTCTTCATATCTTTCAAAGACTGCAGAATATGGCATTTAATGTTTTAATAACTTAGGGTTTTTCATGACAATGAGACATGTCTGCTCCTGGCAGCACCAATCTACTTCGAGAGGAAGATGGGCATTGAAGAGGCTACTTATGGAGTTTGTTAGCCATTTGGGCAAGAAACTGCTCTTGCCTGGACTGTTGCATAAACTGGACACAAGGAACCCACAGAAAGAGGACTGCTGAACTTGCCTAAAGGTGAGATGGTCTTTCGGGGTTCCTGATTCGTGAAAGAGTCTGCGAGACGTTCTGCAGGACACAGCAGAAAGTGACTGAACTGTCTTTGGAATTTTTCTGCTTCATGGAAATGTCTGCTGGATACTGTGGGCCTGAAGCCCGAAGATGGATGCCCCAACGGTACAGAGGAACTTTGGGTGACTGTCCAGGCAGCGAGTTGTCTCTGTCATTTCTAGAGTTTTATAAGTTACTTATTTCTTGTTTACTTAGGTAGCATTGTATCCTTCTGGAGTCTTTGATGGAGTTGAAGAATAAATAGATAGTTATAGCTTTCCTTAGTTATGATAAAAGATAAAATAGATTTAAATATTGTAACTGTAATTCTTGCTTGATAACTGTTTTGTTATATGTAATTTTGCTATGTTAAAGTTGAAGCCTTCCTTTTTTGTTTAAACAGAAAAAGGGGAAATGATGGAAGAGAGTTATCTGTCTATGTTTCTCTCATTGGTTAATTAATAAAGAAAACTGCCTTGGCCCTTTAAGAGGACAGAAAATTAGGTAGGTGGAGTAGACAGAACAGAATTATGGGAACAAGGAAGTAGAGTTGGGGAGACGCTTCAGGCAGTCGCCATAGGGAGTCTCCATGCTTCTCCTCTCCGAGATGGACGCAGGTTAAGATCTCTCCTGGTAAGCCACACCTCGTGGTGCTACAAAGATTACTAAATATGGGTTAAAGGAAGATGTGAGAATTAGGCAATAAGAGGCTGAAACTATGGGCCAGGCAGTATTTAAAAGAATACAGTTTCCGTGTAATTATTTTGGGTAAAGCTAGCCGGGTGGCGGGACACAGCCCGCTGTTCCTTCTACAAATGACAGTACATTTCTTCTCCTGGTTTTATAATATTCATTCCTTGGCTTGACTGAGCTCTTCATAGAAAGCCCATGTAAGCCTGCAGTGTCAAACGTGGCGCCTCAGTCCCAGCTTGAAAAGATTCTTCTGACGTCTTAACATGAAACATAGGAGGCCCGTCACCCATTAAAGATGCTCACCGCTCTTCTTCAAAACAGCAGCTTTGGGTTTTATTCTGTTTAATCTTACTGAACACTTTCCCAGATGAACGGAGATGTTATAGGTGATGATGATGTCTTTTCTTAACCCTGTCACCCTGGTTAGTCAGTCCTGACAGTCTGCCAGACTGTCCCCAGCCATTCTCCAATCCATGCGACCCTCTTGCTGTGCTTCCACCTGTGCTCACAGGGGAGAACATGTACACACCTGTGTGCACACACATATACACATGTGTACACACTTGTAAATGGAGGCGGAGCTTTTTTCTCCGAACCACTCAGTCCCAAATAAACACACAAAAGCTTAATATTAAATGCAATTCTTACTTGATAACTGTTTTGTTGTATGTAATTTTACTATGTTAAAGTTAAAACCTTCCTTTTGGGTGAGACAGAAAGGCAAAAATGCTGAGGAATATCCTTCTGTATGCTGTGAATATGTATTACTCTCATTGAAAGATAATAAAGCTGATTTGGACTATAACAAGGCAGAATAAAGGCTAGGCAGGAAAGCCAAACTGAAAATATATAGAGAAAGAAGGACAGGATCAGAGTAAGATGAGCCAGCTTCAGGGGAAGCAAGATGCTAGAGAACAAGTAAAGCCATGAGTCATGTGGCAAAATGTAGATTAATAGAAATGGGTTGATTTAAGTTGTAAGAGCTAGTTAGTAATAAGCCTGAGCTATAGGCCAAACATTTTGCAATTAATATTAAGCTTCTGTGTGATTATTTGGGACCAGGTAATTAGGACAAAAGAAAAGATCCACCTCCATCTACACACACTCACACCTGCATGCACATGCATGTGTACATATTCACATGTGCGCACACACACATATACACAGGTATACACATACATGTGTACATATATATACACACGAACACTCACATGTAAGCAAACACACTTGTATACACATGTACACACATGTTCACGTGCACATATAGATATACACATGTGTAGACACATAATTTACCAATTTTGATATCTTTATAAGCTTGTGGATTTCTTTTTCATAATGTGCCACTTGAAAGTGTATCATTCACGTGCACAAGTCCAGGAAAGGCTGCTGCCTCTCTGCCATACTTTACTTACGAAAGACCATGAGCTACATGCTGCTGACTCCTATTGGGGTGTTGGGGTGCAGGTTCGAGTGCTGGCTTGTGGGGTTTTTAATAAACAGATGTGAGATGATGTCACACCATCTACCATCAGAGATACTAGCCGAGCCTGTCCGTCTTCTGTAACAGCACAAAGATAACTGTCTGGCTAGACCTTGCTACCAAGGCCAGGTGTGGAATCCCCACTATGACAGTAGCTCTGCCTGAGCTCCTGTTCAGTCTTTGCTTTCTAAACCCTGAGGCTATGTCATCAGGCATACACAACCTTAGAACTATAGCATCTCCCTGAAAATGTTCACCTTAAACAGCCAGTCTTTGTCCCACATCTGGCCAGAGCTGATGTTCAAATGTGGAAATAAGAGGTTTAAAAACATCATTTGGGGCAGAGGAGATGGCTTGGCAGAAATAATCCTTGCCACACAGCAGGAGAACCTGGACTTAAATCTTCATAACCCATATAAAAGCCAGGCGGAGTAGGGTGACCTCACAATACAGATATTCCTACTGTGAGATGGGAGTGGAAGCAGGAAGACCCCCGAAGCTTGCTGCTAGCAAGCCTAGCACAGGAGCAGTAGACAAGAGACCCTGCCTCAAAGCAAAAGGGAGAGGAGGACTGGCTCCTGAGCTTGCCTTCTGACCTCCACACGGGCACCATGCCACATGTGTGCCTCAATAACACACACAGTATACACACACAAAGATTAAAAGATAATAAATAGGGCTGGCAAGGTGGTTCTGTGGATGAAGGTGATTGCTGCCAATCCTGATGATCTGAGTTCAATCCCCAGAACCCACACATGGTGGAAGAAAAAAAAGTGACTCCCAAAAGTTGCCCTCTGACCTCCAAACTTGCACATGGTATTCACAGGTACATATATAACAAATAAATAATTTTAATTTTTCTGTTTTTATGTACATTGGTATTTTTGCCTACATGTATGTCTGTGTGAGAGTGTCAGATCACCCGGAACTGGGCCATTGTGAGCTGCCATGTGGGTGCTGAGAATTGAACCCAGGTCCTCTGGAAGAGCAGTCAGTGTTCTTAACCATTGAGCCATCTCTCCAGACCCACAAATAAATAATTCAAATAAATCATTTTAAATGTAGTAATTAAAAAATACCCAGGTGGTGGTGGTGCATGCCTTTAGTCCCAGCACTTGGGAGGCAAAAGCAGGAGGATCTGTGAGTTCAAGGCCAGCCTGGTTGACAGAGCTAGTTCCAGAACAGTCAAGGCTACACAGAGAAACCTTGTCTTGTAACACTAATAAATAAACAAATAAACTTTTTTTTTTTAAAAAAAAGGAAAGCTAATCTATCTACCTAATCTCCCCTAACCCTGATGGGTGTGTGACAGAGTTAGGGCTGGGCAGTATATGGGCTAGAATCCTCTCTGCCTTGAATGATCAATCCACAGGATCGAGAAAAGAGGGGGTCAGCTCTGGGCAGACACCAGTCTGGGAGGCTCTCCCCCAGAGTGCCAGCTGTTTCTCTACAGCTCCACGGGCCTCCCTCAGCCACGGGGACATTCCAGACAGTCTTTCCCTCCACAGCTGAGCAAGAGACCCACTCAGGAGGCTCCACTTGGTACAACCAGGGCTCAGGGAAGGGACTTTCTCTCAGGAAATTTCCCCTCCCTGAAAGAATGCAGGCCTTCTCTACATCAGTGACTTTCCTGACCAGAAACCTAGACATGCAGAATAGTCAGGATCTGATGTCCTGGTCTCAGGGCCCTCTCAGCAGTTAGCTCCCCTAGCCACCTCAGGTGGATGGGCATGAATGGACTGATGGATACACAGATAGATAGATGATAGACCGACAGATATAGATAGACAGACAGACGGATGGACGGACTGACGGACAGATGGACGGACAGACAGACAGACAGACAGATAGACAGATAGAAGATAAATAGGTGGGTAGGTAAATAGATGATAAATAAGCAGGTAGGTAGGTAGGTAGGTAGGTAGATATGTGGATGGAGGGATAGATGGGTATACATTTGGATAGGTTGCATTATGGTGTGTATGTATATATGCATACATGCATGATGTATCAGATGGATGATGCACAGATGAATGAATATGGATGGATGGGTAAAGGGATGGATGAATGGATAGACTGGTGTCCAGATGAATGGGCAGATGGATACACGGATGTATGGACAGCAAGATGGATATACAGATACACGGATGAATGGATGGATAAATAGATGGATGCACATATGTGTTTATATGCATGCATGCATGGATGGATGGATGGATGGATGGATGGACAGAGACGGATGAATGGATAGATGCCTGCATGGGTGTATGAATGGATGAACGGAGGGATGGATGGTCCCCTCTCTGTTGGCTGCATCTGCTGCTCTAGAGGTTTCCAGTTTTTCTCACTCTCTGAGACTGGTTCAGTATGGGGCTCTGAGACCTCTCCCCACTCAACGTGAGGCACCCCATTGGGGCTTCACAGTAGCCTTCAGCTCATCCGTCCCATTAAGAACACAGTCATTCCAGTACCCTAACCTCCCCAAGCAACATTACAGCTTTTTAAAGCGTTAGCTACCGTTCAGGTGTTTCCCGATTACTTTGAGTGGGGATTATCCTCGCACAGTCCAAACGCAAGCGTACTTAAAGGGCTTGTGTTAGGAATGCCTTCCTGGAGCTGGAGAAGGCTCAGGGGCTCAGAGGGAAGACTGGTCCTGCAGAGGACCGAGCTCAGTTTTCAGCGCCATTAAGTGACTTCCAGTAACTCCAGCGCCAGGGCGTCTCTCCCTCTTCTGGCCTCCAGAGGCAACTGTATTCATGTGTGCCTACTCTGCCCCACATACACATAACTTAAAAATAATAATAAAAAAATCTTCTCAAAAGAATGCCTCCAGCTAGTGTCCCTGCTATCTGGGTCCCATCATCAGGTGACCTTCACGGCTGATTCCTCCAGTCCCATCTAGACTAATCCAGGAAAATAACGCATTCTTTATTTCCTCTCCGGTTGTCCTCTGTCCTCGGCACCTCCTTGGTTTCCATTAATTATTCACCCTGAACTTCGTTCCCTATTTGAATAGCTTCCTCTCTTCCCAGCCCCAAGTACCGGCGTGGGAAAGTCTGAGGAGTTCCCGCTGGGTGAGGAGGTGGATTCCCGCCTCTCTCTGCTGCAGGGCTACAGCACTGCGCGTGCGCATTCTGGCAGGCGTGGCTTCTTGAGACAGCTTTCCCTCCACCTTCAGGGTCATGGTGGGGGGGGGGGGGGAGGTCTAGACCCTTGTTCTTGACCGCCCTGCAGGACTCTTTCAGGTCCCCGCAGGCAATGCCTTAGCCAGCTCCTCCTTTTCCCTCTCACCAACTCAGAGGGCCAGGCACGACTGTTTTTGACAATCGGGCAGGCAAAAAAGAAAGAAAATACGAGTGGGTTGATTGTGATTTGCATTCGGCTTCCTTTCAGCTAGCATCTTTCCAGCCGGCTTGGAGCTCACCCAGTTTCCGTCCTCCCCCACCGCAGTGTTCTCTTCTGCTTTGCCCTTTATATCCTTTATGTTGGTGCTTCCCACTGATTTTCCTACCAGGGAAATTCGCTGCTTCTCTGGGGAGTGACAGGCACGGTTCTAGCTTTATGGAGTGTGGGCTAGTTACCTATCTCTTCCTTAATGGTTTCGGGAGCTTCCACGAAAGGCTTCTGCATTCTGGGCCGTGTTTTAGAAGCATCCTTCTGTGACTGCTTCTCCCAGGTTCCTGGTTTTTAACATTTCACACTCGCTTGCCTGGGACAGCTCATATCATCCATCCATGTGGAGCGTGTCCTACTTCCTATTTTTCCAGATGGCCTCCCATTAGCCAGCCGTTCAGCCTGGTGATGTACGTCTCCACAGTGACACGCTTCCTGCCTCCTACTAAACCACGTTTAAAGTCAGGCTGGCCTGGGCTGTCTTTTTTCACACTATTCACCTGAGTCCCAGCACCCAGGACTCTCGGGGTCCTTAAAGCGTCTCTTCTTAAATATTTCATTTCTTTTTTTGGGGGGGGGGGGGGCTGGGATGGGGGTGGGGAACAAGGTGTCCTCATGAAGCCCAGGCTTCAACTCATCATTCTCCTACTCAGTATCCCAAGTATTGGGGTTCTAGATGTGCACCACCACACATGGATATATATATATATTTAGAAAATCTCTCCTTTCGTTGTGCCCCTCAAAACGTGGTGGGGGACAGGAGGGATGTCATCAGATAAGAGCAAACACTACTCCTGCAGAGGACCTGAGCTGTGGTCCCAGGATCCACATCACACACGAGAGCACACAGGCACACACAACACACAGGACACGGGTACACTATTTTAAAACAATAAGCAAAACACCTTTAATTGGGAATGAAGCTTTTCTGTGAGGAATGTGGAGAGGGCTTGGTGCTGGGGAGAGTGAACTTGGAGTTTTCTGGGCGGGGAGCCTCCCTGTGAAGGCTGCCGTCAAGATCGAGGGCTGCCGGATTCTGACCCCATCAAGTCTCTCAACTGACTTGCGGCGGGCTTCCACTTCGCTGGCCTCTAGCCAGACCGTGGGACAGGCCCTTACCCAATGGCAGGCATTTTCCCAGCAACCGTGTCCCTACTTCCTGCTTTCTTCTCCAAGAGAGTTTTCTAACACCCTTGCTCACCTCTCACAGAAGAAGGTGGCCCCGGAGCAGCAACCCCACAGGAGCCGCAGGAGCGCATTGTACCCAGGAACCGTCTGGATTTGCCTGTGTGCAGAGTGGGAGCCTGGTGCCTGCACCCTCTCCTTCCCTGAAACGGCAGGAGGTCTCGGGTACTCTCCCGTGCCCCACTGTGTCCCTCCCTAGGGGGAGGGAGAGCCTCGGAAGGCCAAAGGGGAAGGGTCCTGAAGGGAGAGCTTGGATTGGTCCCCTGTCAGCACATCCCTCGTGCACTACGTAGCTAACATGCTGTGTGTCTCCTGCAACATATTTAAACAGGCTCGTGCGGGGTTCATTTGAACAAAGCGACATCTCTGCCCCAGGGAGCTCCCTAAGAGGCAGACAGACATTACAGTAGGTTAATCTACGAAACCTCACTGGGTAAGGAAGATAGGGGAACTGGCTAACGAAAGTGGGGATTCGGCTGGAGGTCTCGGGTGTCTGTAGGTTGGTCAAGGATGCGGTGCGCCTGGAACGACTCGCACAGGGTGCACAGTACCAGGTCCCAGAGGCACACTCTAGATGCTTCTTTGTATTTTTTTTTTCCTGGAGCAAAGTGAAAAACCACAGGATGTGAATTCCACTGGCGCCCTCTGGTGGTCATATGAGGAGTAGGTTTGGATGGGTTGAGGGAGAAATCAAGAAACAGGCCGAGACTGCTACAGGATGGGTAGGGTTGAACTGCGACTCACGAAGAGATGTGGAGGGAGGGAGGGTGGATGGTGTGGACAGACTGAAAATATGTTGTATAGAGTCTGTGGGACTTGATAGTGGTAGAATCTCTAGTGTCCAAAATGCCAGGCTCTGGCTGGGTATAGGCGTTTACTGGCAAGCTTAATTACCAAAGTTCCATGTCCAGGACCCACACAGTGGGAGGAACGAGCTGACTCCTGCACACGTGCACCCACACAAATACAATAAATAAAATGCAAAGTGTGATTTAAATTTTTTTAATGTCAGGCTCATCGTCCTTAGCAATGTGGCAGGTGCTGGCATGGTGTCAGTAGATCTTTATGGTACAGTCCCCCCCAACCACATGGGGATGTGGCAAGAGGGTAGTCACCAGGAGCCAGGAAGCAGCCTTCCCCAGATGCTGACCTGGCAGAGCCCGGACTTCCAGCCCCCAGAAACACAAGCTGAGTTTATAAGTCATTCGGTCTGCAGCTCTTTGTCACTGTGACCGAACAAGACAGAGTGAGGACCGACTGGCGCTTTGGCTGACAGGCTGTTGATTGACGGTTGATTGACGATTGATCGATTGATACCGTATAGTACAACATACTGGTATAGTATTCGGGGTTTACTTCAACACACAGTTACAGTAAGGGACGATTAACAAATAAGAATGGGCTCCACTTTCCCAGCCTGTTGGGGTCTATGTATGCACTGTGGCATGACGAAATCAAGCTAATAATCACCCACATGGTGTTTTGTTTTGCTTTGTTTGCAGGAGGTGAGAACACCAGCTCTTGGCACAGTCCAAATACACAGTGCAGGCTGCAGAGCACCCTCTTCCGCTTCGCAGGCCTCACCCCGCTCACCCCGAGCATCTGTTCCCAGCTCTCAGCTCTGTCTTGGCTGTAGCGGACGGTTCCTGACTGCGGATCTGTGACCAGCTGTCTTTGCATCCTTAGCGAGCATAGGAGGAAATGAATGTTGCTGGATCATAGAGTTCCATTTTTAAGTTTTGAGGAAGCCCTGGGCTGTTTTCCACGATGACTGCTCATTTGCATTCTCACCAGCACTTCAGGGCAACCTTCCTCTCCTCCTCCACCACAGACCTCCGGCGGGCTGCCTTCCCAGTCGGGTGGCCGCCCTTCTGAGAGAGAAGCGGTGTCTCCCTGAAGCTTTCATTTGGATTTCCCCGGTGACTTATGAAGATGAGCTTTGTGTTCAAGTGTCTGAGCCCATTCTTGTCTTGTTCTGAGACGCGTCTGCTTGAGCCTTTGCCAGCTTTAAGATCAGATTGTCCTCCTGCTCTTGAGTTGGGTTTGCTCTTTATATTTCCTGGATAGCGGCCATCTGACAGATGTGTGACTTATGAATCTATCCAGCTGCGTGCATTCTCTCCATTCTGTTGATTGCTGGCTCTTTCACCTTCTGATTCAATGCATCCTTATATCTTCCTTGCCGTTGTTCTATGTCTTTTCAGGACCACATTTTTAAAGCATCAATGCACAGGACGATGTCAGGGAACTCTCTCCCCTTTTCTCCTAACACACTTACAGTCCCGCTTTCATAGCTCTTAACCAGTTGTGTGAAATTCTACTCTTTATTGTTATTTTATGTGCATTGGTGTTTTGCCTATATCTGTGTCTTATGAGGATGTCACATTCCCTGGAACTGGAATTAAATTGCAGACAGTTGTGAGCCACGATGTGGGTGCTGGGAATTGAACCTGGGTCCTTTGGAAGAGCAGTCAGTGCTCTTACCTGCTGAGCCACCTCTTCAGCCCCTACTCTGTGCATGTGAACATCCAGCACTCCCAGTATCATCTAGTCAAGAGACTGTCCCTGCCTCCTCACATGCTCCTGAAAGCCGGTTGGCTATAGATGTGTGTACGCTTATTTCTGGGCTCGCTGCTGTGTCCTGTTGGTCTGTATGTCTGCTTTTAAGCCAGCACCATGCAGTTTTGACTACAACAGCTTTGTAGTATATTTTGAAATCAGTTATTGTGATGTCTCCAGTTTTCGATGTTCAGGGTTGCTTCTGCTGGGTATGAGGTTCAGCACTCGAGAGGCTGAGGCAGGAGGATCACAAGTAGGAAGGCTTTTCTGCACTACATAGTGGAAGTGGAACTCTATTGTGTGCGAGAGAAAGAGGTTGCTTAGCTAGTCCACTCTTCAGGCTATTTCATGATTCCATACATATTTTAGTAATTTTCTTTCTTGTGAAAGATAACACGTAAATTTTGACAGGATCACTACCGAATCTTTAGGGCACTTTGGTTAGTGGAGGCATCTTTGTTTGATTGATTGATTTTGAGACAGGGTCTTGTATAGCCTAGACTGACCTCAAACTCCCTATATAGTCAATGACCTTGACCTTCTGACCTTCTGCCTCCACTTCCCAAGTGCTGGGATTGTAGATACACACCACTGTGACCGGTTTACGGGAGCTAGGAATGGGTCCCAGGTCCTTGTGCATATCCGGAGAATCACTCCAGCGACTGAGCCACATTCCCAGGCCAGTGCCGGCATTTTAATAGCAGGAGAACGGAGTCATGGACTCAGCGGTAATCACAGGCTAGCTCTCTACTTGCTGTGCCTTCTTCCATTTCTTTTCTGACCCCAGAGACAAAGATCTGCAGAGCTCCCCGATGGCCCCAACCTCTTAAAGGTCCCTAACATGACCATCCGAAGAACCTCACTTCCAACACACCTCATGCATTTTACAAAGAAGCAGCCCGGGCCTCGTCTCCAGGTCCCTTCTCATTGCCAGTCACCCACATGGCTTCCCAGACCAGTGACTAAGTGGTGTCAGGGCTGAGGCCTTGACCCAACTTGACCAGTGTCTTACAAAAGGAGATAGGAACACAGACAAGCACAGAGAGAAATGTCTGTGAGGTTTGGCCATGGTGGTGCATGCCTGTCATCCCAGGACTCAGGAGATGGAGGGAGAGGATCCAGAGTCCAAGACCAGTCTTAGATACATAAGCAGGGCAGTCTAGGTGCATGGACTTATCTCTGGAGGGAGGGTTAGAGAGGAAGAGAGACCAACTTGTAAGTATGTGAAGACCCAGGGGAAAATCACAGAGCAAAAGCCACAGAGATGCCCAAGGCAATCCAGGACTATTGAGATGACTTAGTGGGTTAGGTGACTGACACTAAACCTGATAACCTGAGTTCAGTCTCTGGGAACCACATGGTAGAAGAAGAAAACTGACTCCCAAAAGTTGTCTGACCCCTGACCTGTATGTGCACTGTGATACACCTGCACATACACAGAAACAAACATACACACACGCACATAGGCACACGCATGTGTGCACACACACACACACACACACACATACACACACACACACACACACACACACACACACACTACGCTTAGGGGGAGTGCTCTGAGGCAGGCCTCCAGGAAAGCTTCTAGAAAACCATAGGCTTGACCAAGGAAACTATTGCCAAGACTTAACCAAGAAAGGAAGGAACCATGGTCAAGTCACCGTTACCGCTGCCATCCAGAGGCTGGACACTGCCACCACCACAGTTTCTGTCACTTATCCCTTAGAAAGCACATGACTCGGTGCCCAGTGCTGCCACCTACTGTCACCTCTTTTCCATACTCAGACCCACTGGCTAGTCACTGCCCTCAAGAGGAGCAAGAGCACCCCCCTCCCATATACAGCACACCCTACTGAGAGCCATAGCTGCAAGGGATCCAGGACACAGCATTGTGGCAGCCTATCAAGGCCTTGACCACACAAGTCAGGGTGCCCCCCATCACTCCCTGGCTGTGTGATTCAGGGAGAATCATAGAATTTCTTTCAGGCTCAACCCCGCTCACAGGCTGGATGGGGTACCTTCAGGATCTCAAAGGGAAGGGCTTTGGGAGGAGCCAGCCTAAGAGAGATTTCTTGACAAGGCAGGTCCTTCTTTGCCAGCAGGGGAAACAAGAGGTGTAGATGGGTCCTAGTGCCTGGCCTCTCAGCCCACTTCCTTTTTAGACTCATTCCTCCCTCTCCCCTGAAGTCACAGGCACACACTGACCTACACGCAGGCATACACCGAGGTCATAGCTTCACCACATGGTTTGCACAGGTTGACCCGCTCACTCTTCCCCCTCCCGTGGAGGTCCTCAGACCCCCTCCAGCCCACAGCCCCTTCCTAGGTTCTCCCCAGGGAATGGTCACTGCTGTTCTCTGCTACTGTCCACATGGTGGTGGACTAACCCGAGGACTGTCTGCTCCCAGGGTGGGGTGGACCTCACTGCACCCCTGGTCTCCCTCGTGACCCAGATCGATGTCACTCACCACCTGAAGAAACTGAACACCAAGCTTTGTCCTCTGGTAACAAAGAGAATCACTGGCTATAGACATATTTGTAGGGACTAGAGAGGGGGAAGAGAGAGAGCTGATGGCTGTCAGTTGTGCCCAGGAGCACAGGAACGCTGCACAGATGACTTGTACCCCTGATGGGGATTGTCCTCACAGGTGAAGTAAGGGGCAATTGGCCACAGAGGACCAGAACCACAGTGGCCTGTGGACAGACTGGCAGAGAGGAACGATGCGGGGGAGGGGGGTGACCAGAGATGAGGGAGGGGGGAATGGAGCAATAAAGGAAGGTGGATGGGAGAAGGGAGGACAACGGAGGGAGGAGGGAAGATGATGGATAGGAGGAGTGACGACGAAGGGAGGGAGAAGGAAAGAGGGGGGAGGGAGGAGGGAAGGGAGATGGGGGAGCCAATGAATTTCCTGGAGAACCATCCCAGCACTCCATGTGAGGCCTTTACATTTTGACTATACCAGCCTTTCCTGTCGGCCTCTATGGGGTGTGGGGGTGGGGTATGAGTGACCCCAGGGGAAGCTAAGAACTCAGACAGTGATAAATAGTGTCCATACCATACCATTAACCGTCAGAAGAAATGGTGGGGGTGCGGGGAGTCAGAATAAATAAAATTCTAAGTAGAGATAGAATCTGACCCAGAACATCAAAGGCTTACATCATCCGTTCCTGTCAGACCCAACCTCCCACCCCTGTAGGAGGAGTTTCTCTCCACACCCCTGCAGCTCCTGACGCCACACTGCTCTCGGGCCCCAATGCCCTGTACCCTTCACTCTGAGACCAGCAGTGGAGACTCAGGGAAGATGCATAGAGAAAGCCAGACAGAGGGGGCCCAACCCCAGGGTCCCTTGGGTGAAGCTTGAGGAACCCTCAGAGGTGGGCATTGCTCTGAAACCCAGGAGTATTTCTGAGTGTGGTCCCCACTTCCGTCACACGAGGGCGCCAGTGAGCCGGCTGTGCTCAGAGTAGACTTCCTCCCATCAGTTTCTAGGTGCCCACAGAGCCCCAGGCCCAACCCTCCTGCTGCAGCTGGCCCTGGTTGGCTATCTGCTAACTGCATTCCATGGACTTTGTTAGCAAGATCCCTAAGAACTCCCCTGTGGGACTGCTGTCAGTCATTACTCCCACTCTCACAGAACAGGAAGCTGGTACCTGTCCTCGGAAGCTGGAGTAAGCAAGAGAAGAGCAAGCTTGTCCACGATTTCCATAGCATCTCCATGCCCACCCCAAGACCACAACGCACATGTAGCCCAGGCTAGACTCAGACTCACTATTTAGCGGAGAATCACCTTGAACACTTGATCTTCCTGCTTCCACTTCCCAAGTGCTGGGATTACAGGGTGCACTGCCACATCCAGTTTCTGGGGTGCTGGGATGTAAACCAGGGCTTTGTTTATACAAAGTAATCATCCTAGCACTGAGCCATGTCTGCAGCCTGCAGTACCTCCGCTTTGTGCAGCAAGGCTAACAAGCCTGGCTTTCGCCTTGCTGCTCGGATAGAACCGTGGTGGAAGCCTGGGATGTCTGACCTGAGTCCCCAGGCCTCATGTTCCTGTCTGGAGTCCTGGGAATCCCACAGTCTCCTGAGAGCCAAGCAAGGATGACTTCCATCCACAGATAGGTCATGAGTTCCCATCCCCCATGATGCTGAGCGTGCAAAATATCCCCACCACCATATCTGTGCCAAGGCTGTGGTGGACCCTGTTAGACCAGGACGGTGTTTCTCAACCTGTGATTGTGACCCCATTGGAGGACGCATGTCAGATATTCACATCTCGATTCATAACAGTAGCAAAATTACAGTTATGAAGTAGCAGTAAAATGATTTCATGATTGGGGGTCACCACAACATGAGGAGCTATTTTAAAGGGTCACAGCATTAGGAAGGGTGAGAACCACTGGCCTAGGTGACAGAGAAGACCCAGGTAGCTGTGGTCCTCAGCCTTCTGACAGTCTGGCAGACACAGAGACATAGGGTGAGGACCACACTGAGCAAAAGAACCCAAGGCCCCAGAGGAGGAATTGAAACCTGACTGGGTTTGACAGCACTGAGCAGAGCCTGCACCTCACTTCCTTGCTTCTTCTTCTGTGATTATGAAGGAGACACTTGAGCGGTTGTCAAGGCTCCTCCCATGGGCTGCCCCGGCCTGAGAGGACTACAAGCTCACTGCCTTCACACTGCCTTAGTTATTTCCTGTATAAAATGCAAAAGCAACTAAACCACAGTTTGGGGGTGCAGGCCACTGTTGTGAAGTCAAGACATCAGAGCTTGGTGTTGCTGTTCGCAGAGCACACACAGTCCAGACGCCCGGCTTGTTTTCTCCTTTTTCTGCAATCCAGGATCCCAAGCCAGGGAATGGCGCCACCCACAGTGGGCAGGCCTTCTCACTTTAATTTACCTAATGAAGGTAATCTCCCGCAGGTACACCCAATGGTCATCTCCCGTACGCGTTTAGAGCCCATCAAGTTGAACACAGATCTCAACCATCACAGGCTACCTTCTCTCCACCCCTGAGTGGGACTCCCTCCACCCAGCCCTGGCAAAGGCAGAAGCTGTGGAACCAGTGAGGGCATAGAACCCCACCTCACACCAGGAAGTGTGAAGCCTGTGGCTTAGCTCCCAGTGAGGCCCAGGGCCATGTTGGGAGGGAACGTCACCACCCCCAAGGGATTAGGGAGGAGAGCCCAACCTTTTGAAATCACCCCTTGCCTTTTGCTGGGGTGGGATGTGGCAGCTGTGGGCTGCGGGAAACCATCCAATAAACATTCCACACACCGCATGCAAAGAGCTAGCCGGACAGTCCCAGAGCCTACAGCGAGGGGTGGTGGAGAGGGCAGAGGGTGGGTGCGGAAGCCAGGGAAGGGATTTCGTTCTATTCCCTTTCTGGGAACTTGGAGTTTTGTTCCTTCAGGGCCAGCAAGAGGGTTCAGCAGGTGAGGGTACTGCTGCCAGTCCAGAAGGCCTGAATTTGAACCTCAGGACCCACGTGGTAGGAGGAGAGAACTAACTCTTGCACACACATGACCAGGCACCCCCATGTTCCTCAACATGCATGCTCAAAAATAATTGAAAATGTACTAGAGTTGTGTTTGTTTACATTGGGGCAAAATAGGCATAAAATTTGCCGTTTCTACTAGTTTGAAATGTGTCCTTCCTCACCAGGAGCCTTTGCAGCAGGCACCACCGCTTCCAGCCCGCTCTAGAATGCTCTCCATCCTTCAGAACTGCCATTGCATTCATGAAACAGCAGCTCCCACCCCTGCCCTGGCCCTGGCAATCGTGGATTCCCTCTCTCTCTGGATCTGATGCCCTCGTGACCTCCTGCAGTGGAACCCTGCAGCCTGGCCTCTGTGGCCGCCTTACTTCCTCAGCCTAGTGTCCTCACGACTGATTCATACTGTAACCCGTGACAGGATACCTTCCTTTTGGGGGGTGAATAATATTCTGTTAACTATGTGCGTACCATCTCCTACAGTCCATACATGGACTCATTTACCATGGATACTTGACTCCACCTTCTGGCTACTGGCTACTGTTAACGCCTATGGCCAAATAGTCATTGGAGTTCTATTGTGGTTTCAAGTCTAAATAATCAGATTTGAGTTTTAGACAACCACTTCAGATACTATTTGGGGGAGAGGGGGCAGGATGGGTGGGGCAAGGCTAGTAACCAAAGGGCTGCTGGGGGCTGTCACAGCTGCGAAGGTGGCACTGGTCCTTGGAGGTGGGACCGCAGTAATGGCAATCAAATTGTGTCCTAGTCTGCTCTATTTTACTTTTGTTTAAAGTTTATTTTTATTTGTGTATGTGTTTGTGTGGCTATGAAATTGTGTGTGCAGTGCCTGCAGAGGCCAGGAGGGGGCACCACATCCTCCAAAGGGTTGTGAGCTGCCATGTGGGTTTGGGAATCAAACTCAGGCCCTCTGGGAGAACAACTCAGTGTTCTTAACCGCTGAGCCATTGCTCTCTGGCTGGTACGACCACCCCACTGCCAATGCATTCTGTGCACACTGCCCTTGTGTGGTTAATCTTTGTCTTCTCGTTTTCTCTTTGCCCTGTGTCATAAATTCTGAGGAGAAATATTTGAACAACCAAGACGCTAAGCGCTGGAACTGCTGATTACAGGGTAAATAGCAGGCGGGCTCTACCCCGAGCCTCTTTGCCAGTCAGCTGTTCCTGTGGCTTCTCACAGCCCAGTTCATCTGACGGTCTCCAGATGACATTGAAGTGCGGCCCAAGGGCTCCCTAATCTTGTTCTTTAATTAAGAGTAGATGGTGCTCATTGCAGAGAGACGGTGTGTGGGTCTGGAGAGTTCTAGAGGACTGGCCTAGGAGCTGAGAGTCGATTGCATCTCAAGGACACTCCAGCTTAAGGACAAACGAGATACTGGCCCTGAATAATAATGACTTTCTCAGAGCCTGCTGCCCAATGTCTCCAGTCCCCCTCCTGGCACCCCAAGAGAACCTTCTGCAGACCCAAGCCCTCTTAGATGCTCTTTGTTTGGGGAGAGCCTCTTTTGTTCCCATTTTCTGAGGCCCTTGAGTAAACAGGATCCCCACAACCCCGACTTCATAGATAAGTGTTGAATGATCGTAGGGCCCAAGAACACGCACATGTTGATACCGGGAACATTAGGTTCAGCCCCCCTTGTCTCTGCCAGCATACTTCATCTAGCCCCTTTTTCTTCCTCTTTCCTTTCTTTTGATTCTGAGAATCGGCCTCCCTGGGACCACACCTCCCACATCCACAGAAGCCAGTGACAGGAATTTGGAGGCAGCTATGCCAAAGTATGGGGGTGCTGCAGCTGACCTTCAGATTTGCCTGAGCTTCCTGGCAGCCGAGGCAAAAAGGGAAACAGCAAGTGGCTCGGTTCTCCTCACTGCAAAAGGAGAAGCATGCCAGAGCCTTGGTGAGGCCGATTTTCCAGACAGTATGCTAGAAGAAAGTCCTGGTGTGTGTGTGTGTGTGTGTGTGTGTGTGTGTGTGTGTGTGACACCGGGTGATGTCATACCTCTAACATGTGACACCGGGTGATGTCATACCTCTGACATGGTACAGGCACGGTTGTTTCCAGTATTTCATTGCCGAAGGCTACAGCCCAGAGTGTGTGCTGTCATCTCCAGGGGGGCAGAAGGACATTTTGTCACATGAGTCCCAACCATCCCAGTACAAGGGTGAAGAGGCCCCAGGCCACCTTCACAGGGTCCCCGTAGGATACGGCTGTGGCTAGAGGAGTCCTCTGCCCCGACTAATTTTCCTAAATCCCATCAAGGGCAATCAAGGCCCTATCTGTGCCCAGGGATGGAGCTCCCTGGGAGCCCAAGGAGGGCACAGTAAAGACAAGGATCCAGCACAATGTTATCACGGCTCCCTCACCCCCAAGAGTCAGTGAGATACTGCTGCTTCCCATTATAGAGAGAGGTATGTTGGGCCTGGAGGTAGTCACAAAGGCTCAGAAGCAGGGACACTGGAGCTGGAGCCTGGAAACTGCTCAGGGTCCCATGAGCTGCAACTGCCACCACCACCAGCCACATCCTCAACCCTCCCCAAACAACCGGAGTTGTTCCTCCCAGAAGCAAGTGTTCGCCACCTACTGCAGGTCTGTCCTACTGTCAGGGACACGGTGAACCCAGCAAGGTCTTTGTTCTGTCTTTCGGACACACAAAAGACACTTGTGTAGCACTGTGCTCCAAGCGGTAGAGCCACCATGCTTTTCGGATCAGCTGTTCCTGATAACAAAAGGCCCTGGTGGCTGAGCTTGCAGACTGACAATTCCATCATGGAAGGAGGCGTGAGGAGGATCACTCTGTCCTCACCTGAGGTTCCAGCCACTCCTCCCAACTGCTTGTGGAGAATCCTGCCCTGAATGCACATGGCCCTGGAGTCTAGACAGATGCTGGAGTATATAGAATGGGGGAGGTGGAGAGGGCTCCATCCTTGGGCGCCCATCCTCCGCGATGGATGAAGACTTTTGGTACAGATGCTTTGGTCACCCTGTAGACAGCCCCTTACCCAGGCTCTGCAAACCCAAGAGACTCACTGGTTCTCCAGGAAGAACTTCGGGGAAATCATATTTTGGTTTGTCTTTGGGACCATAGGAGAAAGGGGGTAGATGTTTCTGTCTTCCCAGAAGGAACTCTGGCATCAATCCTCATGTGCAGTGGACCCCTGGGGCCCTTCTCATGCCTGGACATTCTTCCACTCTGCCAGCCCAGAGCTGAGCCCACCATGGGATCCCTCCCCCATAGTCCAGACCCAGTGATGGCCCAGGGGCCCTCCTCTTGGGAACTGTGTGACACTTCACCTTTCTTCTTTTTTTTTAGAATAAATCAGTTTTAATAAAAGGAGAAAGTGGGATACACTTACAAATCCGAGGTTCCAGGGACACAGAGAACCAAGTGGAAAAAGAAGGGCAGGCCTATCCCAAACCCAGTTGCCCCTGGAGCAACCACGCCCCTCAGACCAGGGATTGGTCAGCCACCCCAACATCTCCCCCTTTTGTCTAACAATTATATTTGTTATTCTATTTGTGGTGGGGAGGGAGGGATGCGTCCTCACTCGTGAAGGTCAGAGGACCACTCTTTGGAGTCAGTTCCCTTTCCACTTTTCTGTGGAATTTTGGGTGTTAGTTCAGATCATCCAGCTTGCACAGAGCTATTTTGTGAGCCCATTTATTTAAGTTTAATATGTTGGCTGTGTGATTGTGTCTGTGTACATACATGTGTATGCACGGGTGTGTGCTCACGCAAGTTGTAATTTTTTCATTCTCCCTCCACTTTGTTTTTTGAGTCAGGGTCTCTCTCTCTCTCTCTCTCTCTCTCTCTCTCTCTCTCTCTCTCTCCCTCCCTCCCTCCCTTCCTCTCACTAAACCTGGCACTCACTGATTCAGCTAGGCTAGCTCATGAGCTCTGTCTTCATCTCCCAGAGCTGGGGGTCATAGATGTGCACCATCATGCCTAGCTTTTACATGGTATGGTGGATTGATGCAAATGGCCCCATAGGCCATTTTGTCCCCGATGGATGGAAGACTGACACCATTCCCGGTCTGTCTGTCTCTCTCTGTCTCTCTCTGTCTCTGTCTATCTGTCTCCCTGTCTCATACCTTGATACTTGGGGATCAAGATGTGAGCTTTCTCCTGCTCCAGGCTATACCTACCTGCTGCCATATTCCCCAGCATGATGGTGATATGTCGGAACCAAAGCCCAATCCTAATTAGACACTTTCTTTTATAAGTTGCCTTGGTTGTCGTCTTCTTCTTCTTCTTCTTCTTCTTCTTCTTCTTCTTCTTCTTCTTCTTCTTCTTCTTCTTCTTCTTCTTCCTCTTCTTCCTCCTCCTCCTCCTCATATCCCCCCTCCTTCTCCTCCTCTTCCTCTGCTGCTGCCACCACAAGAGAAGTGACTGACATAGGAGATACAGGGTATCTGGGAAAACAGAGTGCTGCAGAGCCCAGTCTGCTCTACTCCATAAGTCAGTGGAGTGCCCCCTGCTGTTGATCCACGAAACTGTACCATCCCCTCTGCTAGCGTCTGTGGGTCAAGAGCTCAGACTCCAGGGGCAGAAGGGCACCTCCTTTCATCTTATTTATTTATTTGTTTGTTTTAGTGCAGGGCCTTGGATACGCTAGACAGGTTCTTTACCCATGAGCTATGGCCAGTAACCCTCTTTGCTTCTTATTTTAAGATAGGTTTTCACTAAGCTGCCTGGATCAGTCTTGATGTTTCAAACCTCTGCTTCAATCTCCCAAGAAGCCAAGATGACAGACCTAGACCACCAGGTCAGAGAAGTGTATTACTCCAGGAGGGAAGTTCCTGTGGGCTCTGTGTCTTCCACACTACCTTCCCTCAGTCCGTTCATTCGTTCATTCATTCATTCATTCATTCATTCATCCTCACTTGGACACTCCCATCCTTCTCCCACTTTGAGAGATCCTAGTTCACAAAGTAAGCCCAGATGTGGCTTGAACCCCAAGGAGTGAGCATTCAGCTGATGAAAATTTCCTTGTGCCACCCCCCTTTGCCTCTAGGATTTGAACCAACATGCCAGAAAAGAGCTAAGCAATGAAGCTGTGAATTTCCATCAAAAATAGGGGGAAGAAACTAAAGCCCAAAAGGAAAGCTTTTCTTGAGCACCTACTGTGTCCCAAGAACTGCACACTGCCCTTGCTAAGTTCCCAACTGAGTGTGGCCACTCCCTTCACAGACAAGCAAAGTGAAACTCAAGGCAGATGCACGGCGAGCCCAAAGTCACATGAGTCCTGAGTGGAGGAGCCGAAAGTCAGACAACTGAATCTGGCCTCAAGTCACACGGAAGAACCGAACAGATTTGATGGTGAGTTTCCCAGCAGCCTGGGGAGAAAGGGAAATTAGACACTTCATGAGATGGGGGAGCATGTCTTTGGAGGGAGGGAGCTGAATAAATCTGTCTTTTTCTCCAGTGAGAATTGATGAGGAATTCAGGGAGGACCCTAGAAACGGGAGAGCATTTGACTTATATATAGGGAGGTTGCTGGGTGAAAGTCCATATATCCCCAGAGGAGATCTAGCTTCGGCACCTTCTTCCCCTGTGGCCAAATGCGTGTGTGTGTGTGTGTGTGTATGCATGAGTGTACGCGTGTGCATTTGTGTGTGTGCAGGTGTGTGTATTGTGTGCATATGTGTGCATGTATGTGTGTGTGCATGTGTCTATGTGTGTACTTGTGTGCATTTGTGTGTGTGCATGTGCAGGTGTGTGTATTGTGTGCATATGTGTGCATGTATGTGTGTGCATGTGTCTATGTGTGTATTTGTGTGCATTTGTGTGTGTGCGTGTGCAGGTGTGTGTATTGTGTGCCTGTGTGTGCCTGTATGTGTGTGTGCATGTGTCTATGTGTGTACGTGTGTGTGTGTGTGTGTGTGTGTGTGTGTGTGTGTGTATTTCTTTACCAGGTCCCAGCCCTAGGTCTGTCTTCCTTCCACCAGTCCACTTTCTTTAGTACTCAGATGCCAGGGTCCCAGCTAACTGGCGAAATGCAAGTGTCTTTAGGAAGTGTGTGCTGCGTCAGGAGCCTGCGCACAGACCCCTGTGGCCAGGGCTGGCTTCCTCCCACAGGGTCTGGGCGGGGCGGGCAGGAAGGTGCTGTGACCAGCCCTGTCTGCCACCCACCAGAACAGCAGCTGAGCTAGCAAGACAAACAGCTGGACCACCTTCCCCCAGGGCTTCAGAATGGACCTGTGTCATGCAGGTAAGTGAACGGGGCCCAGCCATGGGCCTCAGCATTTCCTCCTGCAGAACAGGGAAGCAGTGGTAGCCTTGCAGGGAGGGCCCCGAGAGCACAGAAGTAAAACTGGTTTTAACCAGTCCCAAACATCAAACCCTGTGTGCAGAGGTGGGGACCAGGCTTGGCTGCTGGTTCCTGGGTTCCACAGGGATCTGAGTGGTCACTGACCTTCTGGGTCAGCTCCGGGATGGAGGGTAATGTAACGGGGGGGGGGTGAAGAACGAGACAGGAGGACACAGTATAGGGAAGAGGGCCTTGGGAGGCCTCAAGGGGACACAGCTTGAGCACAGAGAGGGTTCTTAGGTGTTCTGAGCAAGAGTATTCAGGCAGAGGGAAGAGCTTCTACAAGGGCCCAGAGGGAGCTGGACAGAATGACCTCTGGCGAAGGTGGATGCTGTTGGTGGTGGAATGTGTCTAGATCGTGCAAGGGCCGGCAGCACATTTTCCGCTCTTGGGCCTGGTGGCCTTTGATGGAGTCTGGGGACACTGCCCAGAGGAGTAACACAGACAGTGAGGCCCTAATGCAGTAGGCGTCATTCACTCAGTAGCCAGGGTGCTGGGTCTGAGGGAGAGAAAAGAAGGAGGCCGCAGAGTTGGTACAGGTAGGACAAGCTAGTGTGGTTCTTGAGGGGCAGAGACCAGGGCTATGGAAGGAGCCTCAGAAAGTACCCCCGGAGCTCTGGCTTCTGAGGGACGGCAGCAGCTATCTGAGCTGGGCTATGTGACTCTGAACTGGCCCAGACCCATGCCTTTCTCCAAATGAAACCTAACCGCCTAAGTACCCTCAACAGCCTGGCCCCACCCACAGGCACTGGGCATCCCCAGAGTCTAGGCCTAGTGCTGGGGACCCATCAGGCTCTTCCGACAGCCATTCATTTATGGACCAGATACACGAGACTGTGAGAGAACATGGCTCTGGTCACCTTGCCCAAGGCTCTCGCTGCCTCTCTGGGGTTTTGTGGGAGAGGGGAAGGTGAGTCCAGTCACTCAGAGACTGAGTGAAGAGGCTGAGATCAGGGCCACTGAGAAGACAAAGGGACACCTGGTGACAGGCTGGCCCCGCCCCAGGTCATTCAGAGTCCTTTACTCACTGGGGTCCTGACATAATGGGGTGACAGGACAATCCACACTTGGTGCAGATAAGGAACCTGAGGCTCCCAGAAGGGAGCTAAGGGTGCAGACTGGCTAGACTCAGGTCATAAGGCCAATAAACAAGAGCATAAAAGAAGGGCCCGCCTTAGACAGGGGCTGCAAAAGGCTGGGACGCCATTCAGGCCGATCTAGATACAGGGATGGACAAAGGCCAATCTGCGGAGGATTTGGGGTTTCCGTGGATTGATTTGTCTTTTGGTTCATTCATTTACTCATTCATTTTACCAACAGTCCTGTGATGTGCTTCATGGGAGCTGACATTCCAGGGTGTTGGGTGGACGGGAAGGGGATTCTGACCTATACCCGACCTGGCACAAACAGGCAGAGTGAGAGAAGAGGCTGGGGACTTCCTGGAGGAGGCCTCTGGGAAGGGGGTGATCGTTCTGTTTCCCAGAGCAGGTCCCACAGACGTCCACAGTGGCAGGGGACTCCCCTCAGCCTCATTGTGAATGGCTGACCCTTTGTCCTCCTGCCGGCCTCTGAGAATGAGAAAATCTGCCCCACAAGCGCCAAGGCTGGGCCTCTTCCTTCAGCAGGCCTTGGTTTCCTTGTGATGTTTACGGATAGGATGGTGACAAGGACTCTCTCAGGCTGCCCCACGCCACCCCAGCTCCTGTTGTGGACCTGTCATGCAGGGAAGCAAGTCAAATCCCTCCCCCAGGGCCTACAAGAAGATGAGCCCTGAACGCAAGAAAGCCCTGCCTGATGAAGGCGCGTGAGCAGATGAAGGCAGGTGGGCTGAATCTAGAGGCCTCTGGCAGAGAGAGGAAGCTGCAACTAGTGTTCCCTGTTTGATACCCCTCTACCCAATGCCCCTCAGGAGCACCCTCCCTGTATGCCCATGGTACCCCCTCCACTGACAAAGGGGAAGTGGAGCCAGCTGTCCTGGAAGCAGGGTTGCAGACACTAAAAATATGATGGAAAAGAGGAAGGACAAGGGGGAAGTGGTGAGGAGCTGGGGTGGTGGCTTCAGGGCAGTGGGCATCAGGCACTCACTGACCTGAGACTGGTTCACAGAAGACAGAGCAAGCAAGGGTGAAGGGTTACAGGAGGCTGGGAGCACAGAAGGTAGAGTGGGCAGGGGTGAAGGGTGATAGGAGGCTGGGAGCACAGAAGGTAGAGTGGGCAGGGGTGAAGGGTGGTAGGAGACTGGGAGCACAGAAAGCAGGGCAGGCAGGGGTGAAGGGTGATGGGAGGCTGGGGAACAAAGAAGGTAGAGTGGGCAGGGGTGAAGGGTGATGGGAGGCTGGGAGCACAGGAAGTAGAGTGGGCAGGGGTGAAGGGTAGAGGGAGGCTGGGAGCACAGAAGGTAGAGTGGGCAGGGGTGAAAGGTGGTGGGAGGCTGGGAGCACAGAAAGCAGGGCAGGCAGAGGTGAAGGGTGATGGGAGGCTGTGAAACAAAGAAGGTAGAGTGGGCAGGGGTGAAGGGTAGAGGGAGGCTGGGAGCACAGAAGGTAGAGTGGACAGGGGCGAAAGGTGATGGGAGACTGGGAGCACAGAAGGTAGAGTGGGCAGGGGTGAAGGGTGATCAGAGACTGGGAGCACAGAAAGCAGGGCAGGTAGGGGTGAAGGGTGATGGGAGGCTGGGAGCACAGAAGGTAGAGTGGGCAGGGGTGAAGGGTAATGGGAGTCTGGGAGCACAGAAGGTAGAGTGGGCAGGGGTGAAGGGTGATCAGAGACTGGGAGCACAGAAAGCAGGGCAGGTAGGGGTGAAGGGTGATGGGAGGCTGGGAGCACAGAAAGCAGGGCACACAGGGGAGAAGGGTGGCGGGAGGCTGGGGAGCACCATGGGAGGATCAGATACTCATCCTATGGTGATATGTCTGTATGTTTCTAGTGTTTGTACTGCTTCAAAACAGCCTCTCCCAGGACCCTTACCAATGCCTGAAACCCACTCTTGGTGGGTCACATCAGAGGTGGCCCCTGTCTGGCAGTGTCTACATTACCCCCGATCTTAGATCCTTAGATCTGGAATGGGGGGGCACTCTGTGCTTTGATAAGTGGTCTGATGAAAAGTCAGAGGGTCCTTGTGACCCACATGGCCTGTGTTGGGGCAGCAGGCCAGAGATTGTGGCCTGCTGTCTCGTAGGTTCAGATGTACTTGAACAGCTGAAACTCACTGGAGACAGGACTTGGGGAAAGGGGACAGTTTCCTCAGAGGGTTCCTGAATCCTTTGCTACCACAGAGCCTGAGAACAGCTTAGAGGGCAAGGTTCAGGCCACCCCTCACTGCCCCTGCACTGCCCACTCCCCTAGGAATCCTAGTTCCTTGTATCTATTTCCAACCATTCCCGTGCCTCAGTTTCCCTCAAAGGAGGTCCTGCTGCAGGTTCATTCCTGCATCTTCATTTTCACACTGCTGCGTCTGGCACAGGGTCGGAACACCCAGGCTTGTGTGTTCCACAAGGTTATAGAAGGGTTGGAGGCTTCAGCCCCAGGTGGGTAGAATATGAATCCCAGCCCCTGTTACCATCCAGCTGTGCCGACTGAGGGAGGCCATTGAACCCCAAGAGTATCATATACAGGAAGAAGTTAGAAACCCCTTCTGCAGAACAGTGGGGATTGAGAGATAGAAGGAGAAGGTGCACACAGTGGGTCCTCAGTTGAAGAGCAGGCTTTGGGAGCCCCCAGAGCTGGCACACAGAGGGGGGCATAGTAGCATTGGAAAGTCCAACTTCCACCTTGGTAATCGGATGGTGGTAGAGGCCATGGAAACAGAAGATTGACAGGACCTGGTGATTGGGGAGAGGAGAGTCAAGGGCTAGACAGAGGTGGCATCAAGGTGCTTGGGGTTGAGATGTACCCCAAAAGCTCAGGAAGAGGTTGAATGGAGGAGAATTCTCAGAGTTGTTTGGGACCCAGGTGGGGCTTGCTGGCCAGCCAGTCTGGGTTTGTGAGAGATGCTGTCTCAAAGAAGGAAGATAGAAAGGTTAGAGAACACATATGGTACCAGCCTCTGGTCTCTACACAGGTGAGCACACATGCTCATTCACTCCCAACACAGACATGCACGTGCACATGCATGCATACACACACACACACACACACACACACCTGCCTCACCTGGGCAGAGCTGTGTGTCTGTAACCCTACTGGAATCCCACACTGCCTCTTCCCAACTGCATGACCTGGGATATATCACCTCACCTTTCTGAGTTTCTGTGTCTTAAACTGAAAACAACCCCCTATTTTAAAAAAATCCCAAGGGTTGGTTTCCTTGGCTGTTTGGGAGCTAGGATTTCAATGAGACTGTGTCATACTCCTCTCTGATCCGCCTTGAACAGGCTAGACTTCTAGCCTTTCAGGGATAAAAAGAAAGTTCTGTCAAGCCCACAGGGCAGCACTCTTGCCTAAGGAGCCCTGCAACCAGCTGCATGTGTCATGGGGAGGGGCGACAAGCATCCTGGAGGGGCCATCCACTGCACCACCATGAGGATGCTCCATTCTTGTCACCAGCAGGCCTTCGTGGTGACAAGTGCGGGAATAAGCAGGTCCCACTGCACGCAGCCTTGGCTGCAAAAGAGGCTCTTTGGTTTCACATGGTCCCATGGTGTGTGAGAGCCCTTGGGTAAAGGAGTGGAGCAACCCATGTCTGCCTGAGCTTCTGTGGACTCCAGCCAACATGAATGGCAGGCCAGGATGGGGATCAGGGGTCGAGAATCTGTCTGGCATGTTCAAAGCCTTTCGTTCTATCCTTAGCAATACAAAAATAAAAATAAAAATAAAAGTCTGACTAGTCTTTGCTACAGCAAACATTCAAGTCCACGGACCTTCCGGAGAAATCGTGGCACAGGGCCAATCTGCTGCTGCTTGGTTGGACATTGATGGATGGTAGTAAAAGGACCCAGGAAGGAGTCCAGCTCTCTGCCACGCCATTTGGCTACTTCCTTCACTGTGACAGAACCAAGGTGGCTCAGTAGGAGGCTGGTGAACCAACCTACCAGGTCCATTAGTGGTGCTGTGTTCTCATTCCCTTTCTGCCTGCCCGCCTGCTGGTGACCCCTGTAACTCTGTGCCCACCTTCCTCCATAAAGTCACCCATGTCTTCTCCCAACTTGTGCCCCCATCTTTCCACTGTCCTTTCTCTTGGCCTTGGCTTCTGCTAGTCACTGCTGCCAGGAATTCAGGGGTGCCCTCTCTTCCTGAACCATAGGAAGTGGTGACCAGGTGCCCTAACCAAGATCTTCCTAGTGGTCTTTCTGGGAAGGCCTGCAGTTCCTTAGCTGCCCACATTGTTGGCCATAGTTTGCGTTTTTTCTTTTTCTTTTTCTTTTTGGTTTTTCGAGACAGGGTTTCTCTGCAGCTTTTTTTAGAGCCTGTCCTGGAACTAGCTCTTGTAGACCAGGCTGGCCTTGAACTCACAGAGATCCGCCTGCCTCTGCCTCCCGAGTGCTGGGATTAAAGGCCTGCGCCACCACCGCCTGGCTCTTTTTTTTTTTTGAGACTGAGTCTCACCCTATAACCCAGACTGGCCTCAAGTTTGTAATCTTCCTGCCTCAGCTTCCCGAATGTCATGATCACAAGTGTGAGCTGCTATGCCTGGCTCTGTAGAGGTTCTGACTAGAGTGTGGTAGGTAGAATGGGGGAACACTGTCCTGGTGGGGGGTCAGGGTCGTACTAGCTCCAGGACCATGGGTCTCACTTTGTTTAGGGGGTCAGTAGGAAAGCACAAGATTAGAAGTCTCTCCAATCCAGGGTCCCAGCAGGCTTTGTGGCTTTGCCCCTGTGCAACCTTAGCCATTTTATTTCTTTTCTGAGTCACAGTGTCTGAGAGCAGAAACTAATGCCCCCCATTCTATTTCCCTTCCTACAAAGTCAGGACAACAGGAAAATCCCATAAAGCTCATTTGCCAGCCTCCCTTGCAGCTAGGTGTGACCTGGTGACCCCACAATGGCCACAGGAAATCTTTCTTCAGGGAGTGAAAGGAATTATGATGGAGAAGTGGGGCTACATAAGTGGGGAATTATTGAGGGAGACGTACCCTATCTGGGCAGGGATGACCAAGAATGCCTCTCAGTGCTGGTAGCATCCAGTCAGGCCCCAGGGGTAACAGCAAGTGTCACATTAGCTCCAGAGCCATGGATCTCCCCAGGAGGAGCCCTGGGATGCAGAGCCAAACAATCCTCCTCTCTCCTCAGATCTCGCCGAGCTCAGCAGTGGGGAGGCCAAGGAGCTACAGCAGATCAAATGGCACCGGAAGCAACTACTGGAAGACATCCAGGTGTGTGTACACATGCTTACATTCATAGACCCACACACTCTCACACTCAACAGACTGATACATGTTCACACTCACACACACACACACACACACACACCACACAAACACAAACACACACACACATGCTCATTCTCACGGACCCATACACATTCATGCTAATTGCTAAACTACACACACTCACAAGTCAGCACATCCTCTGCTCTCCTGACCAAATGCTCAGAAAGCCAGCCAGACCTTGTCTCCTCCTCCCCGAAGACCCAGGCAGCAGCCCCCTTTGCCCACCGGTCCCAGACCACTGACTCTTTCTTCTCATCCCAACCTCAGGTCCCAGAGCCCCTCACCCTAGCTCCAGAACCCAGCCTTACTCCCGCCTCAGAAATGGAAAGTGGGCCGAAACTCCTAGGGACTGAGCAGCCAAGCCCAGGGCAGACCAGCTACAGGCTCTTGCCTCTTCCCGAATATACCCTTTGGACAAGGTCACACCTGCCCCAGGCTCAGCTCTTGGAAGCTCACCAGTTTCTTAGATGATAGCTCCCAAGATTTCCAGTGACCTTTAGATTCCTCAATCTGCCTTGCTCGGTCCAGCCTCTGCCTCCACTGGGGTTCCTCCCAGTTCTCATACTCCTGCTCCTTCTCCTTCCCAGACAAGGTTCTACCTCCTCCTGCAGGCTGTCTACCACTTACACACACACACACACACACACACACACACACACACACACACAGATTCCATTCTAAGGCACCCACTCTGCTAACATGTGTCACATGTGTCAGGCTCTCTCTGCCACTGCTGTGGCCACTTGCTGCAAAGCTACTTCCTTCACCCCCTAGCACCTTCCCATAAACCCAACATCCCCAAACTCTAACTCCATGAACTCAGAACCTGGGCCTTGCTCACCACTGGACCTCAGTCCCATAGCTATAGCATATAGGCACTCAGCACTAGTGAAGATGTCCCTGTCATACCTGTGGGTGGGAGCCCAGCCAAGATCCCTGGGAACAAGATCTGTCTGACCTCAGAGCAAGGGGTACTGCGCCAGTTCTGATCTCCAGGAACAACCCAGGGGTACCACATCCCAACACCCCTCATCTCGGGGAGAGGGTGGATGCCTCTCAGGTCAATTGCCCTGTTCATCTACAGCCTGCAGACGATGCCAGGACATCTGCCCTCCTACCGGTCCAGCAGATGTGGTTGATGGGCAAGCTAAGGGCCTCTTCTGCACTGGGCAATCCCTGGAGGCAGACTGAGGCAGGCTGGGGTAGAACCAGGAGCCGCACAGCTCTGGAATCAGTTCGGCAGACTTGGGATTGCCTCGTCGGCCATGGCTGCTTCCTCTTCCCTCTGTTCCTCTGAACCGCACAGCTTCTGAGAGGCCTATGCTGCCAAGGCCCTGGGGTACCTAAAGCACCTAGCCTGTGACAGGCACTTACTGACAAGTGACAGAGAAGATGGGATGCCAGAGAGGAGGTGTGGTCTGTTCCCTCGAAAACCATAGGGAGAGCTGTGTCATGCTACTGTGGGAAGCTGCCAGCCAGGTTGAGTGAGGGCTTGTTGGCGAACAGAGGGCAGGGGCCGGCTGCATGGGAAGAGAGAGCAAGCTGGAAATAGGGTCAGGTGTGGCCACAGGGCCTCCCACCCCTGAGGCGAGGGCCGGTGGAGGGACAAGGGCACACAGAGCCATTGAGCTCCTGCTCTCAAGGGGGAAAGGAATAGGAAGTAGAGGATATGAGAGGGTTGAGTAAGGCACAAAGGGAGAGGCCTGAACCCCAGGCAGAGTGGGAGCTGTGGGGACATCCTGACCTCCAGGCCACCCCTCGCATGTGTGTCCACAGAAGCTGAAGGATGAAATTGCAGACGTGTTCGCCCAGATTGACTGCTTCGAGAGCACCGAGGAGAGGTGAGGGGCCCAGCCTGTGGGAAGACAGTTCCCGGGTACATCTCAGTCCCCATGTGCCACGGATGGTACCACAGCTCCATCTAGACTATCTGAGCCACTCCCCACCGACTCTCAAGTGACCTCCACCCTCTCCCCCTGCACCCCACCTCCCCACACAACCACCCTACACATTATTGATCAGGGGCAGATAGAACCAGATGAGCAAAGAAACTTCCCCTTGGATGAGGGTGAAGGAACGCTGGTAACTGGGGACCAGAAACCTGGCCTGGAGTAGGCTCTACTGCTCCCCCATCCCCAAGTCCCTTGTCTCTCACACTGGATGGCTGCTGCTGGCTCTTTGTCCTGGGACAGGGCCATCTCCCTGGGCCTCAGTTTCTCCATTTGTATAAGGAGGTTAGGTTCTCACAAGTCTCCTAGACCACAGCCTCTTGACACTGTAAAACCAGCACAACAATATTTCAGCTACAAACTAGAAAAAAAACCCTCAGTGTTTTAAGTAAGTTTACCTTTGTGTTGGGGGACGTTCATAGCTCTCCAGGGCCAAATGTAACCAGGCGCGGCCAGTAGGCGGGACACGCCTGCTAGGACTCTAGGGCACTGAACTAAAGAACTACATATGGTTTGCCAGTTCCCTGCCCCACCTGAGAGGCCTCTGCCTCTCCACCATCTCATGCCCATGCCCATGCCCATGCATGTATGCACGTGAACATACACATCCCCTGCGTCAGGGCAGCAGACGGTTCTTACAGAGAAGGAAACTGAGGCCTGGGAGGGATAAAGCGACTCCCCTCTAGTGGCCAGGTCCCAGAGTACAGCAAGACTTATATGCTTGGAAGCAGCCTCTGGGGCCCACGTTCTCACTGGTCCCGCCATTCCCCAGCCTTCTGCATCCTCCCCAAAGAGCTCTACTTGCAGCCCCACCCCTCGATGCCTCCCACCCCGTTCTTGCTCTCCCAGATAGTCTCGGGCTGGGGATGCATGTGGCGTTCCAAAGGCATGTTGACCCTCCCGAGGAAGGCCCCCTGAGATCTTGTGGGGGACAGCAGCAGCCGGAGCCACCATGCTTGTATCTCCCTGTTCACAGCCGGATGGCGCAGAAAGAGAAGGAGATGTGTATTGGGAGGAAGAAATTCAACATGGACCCTGCCAAGGTACACATCCAGGAGAGGGGACATGGATCCCACTGAAGTGGGCATCTGGGTGGCCACAGGAGGGGGACACGGGCCTCACCAATGTGCACAGCAGAGCTAAGAGGGGAGGCTGTCTTCTGGGTACCTTTGCAGCTGATGCCACAACCCACCCAACAGAGGAGACAGCTGGGACCCCTCAGGGCCAAGACTTTGGTCCCCAACTGAGGCTAGTCTCTGTCCATTGTACAACACTGCACTCCCCAAATGGGAGGCTGTGAAGTCCCCCCAACTTGGACCCATTCACTTTCTCTCCTTGGCTCTATGCCCTCCTCTGGAACAGGCTCGAGCAGTGAGGCCCTTAGATGGTAAACTCTGTCCCTAGCATGTCTTCCAAGCCCTGGCTGCAGAAACACATTCTAAAGCTTGGTTGATCATGATCTCAGAGCCAGCCTGCAGCCCTTCACTCTGCCAGGTGGCAATGGGCTCACTCTCCAACGGGGGCAGGCACAGAAGGAAGCCACACACTGAACCAGGGCAAGGGTCCAGGCAGCCACAGGGAATGCCGAGCTCTGGCTAAGACTGTCTCAGCTGCACACAGTCCCCTGGCACAGCCACAGGCCCTGGACCACTGCTCCCCTTACTGGCCCTCATACAGACATGCGCATACGTTCCCAGCTCTGGCCACAGGATGCCCGGCATCCTCAGCCTTCCATCTAGGAGCAGCAGGGACAACAAGGAGCCAAACACCAGAGACCACCTCATGTCCTCCCCACATTGGCGGGGGGGGGGAGGAGGATGACTCTTTGGGCCTGGGCAGCAATGAGAGGGGCTCAAGAGCCTATCATATGAGCAAAGCTAGCTTCAAGGTGACAGGAGGCGAGGGTATGCCCTCCCATCTCCTAGAGAAGGGGCCTGAAGGTCATTGCCACGGAAGCTGGCTACCTCCCAGGTGGGGTCTGTACCGTCTCCTCCCCTTCTGATTTAGCTGGTTTGTGCCCATTTCTACACAATGGGCACCGACTGCTAGTGTGATGAAGTGAAACTATTTGAAATAATATGAATTTGGAGGAAACAAAAGGAGAGGCTGAATCACCGAGTCTTAGCACTGCGACTCCCAGCAGCCACGGGAGGCTGTAGTCTAAGCGTGCCAGGCTGGACGGCCCCTGGGAAGCACACGGCACGAACATGTATCACCTAGCACATGATCTCTGTGTCACCTCCAGGGCATCCAGTATCTCACTGACCACAAGCTGCTGACCTCTGATGTCCAGGACATCGCCCAGTTCCTGTACAAGGGTGACGGCCTCAACAAGACAGCCATTGGCACCTACTTGGGGGAAAAGTAAGAGGACCCCAGACAGGGAGCAGGAAGTGGGGGTGTGCGGGTGGAAGTGCCACTCAGGGTGCTTGGAAAGAAAGCCATCATGCTTAGGACTTGAAATGAGCACCGGCTCCAAAGCTGGACCATTCATTCATTCATTCACTCATTCACTCATTCACTCATTCATTCATTCATTCATTCATTCAGTTGTTTGCATCTCCTGTGATCTGAGCTCTCTTCCAAATGGCAGCTATATAGAAGAGATGGTCAAGTTCCTGTCTACAGGGACAGGAACTTTCTGCAAGACAGAGGGACAGAAAGCTCTGTCTGGTACATGAAAGGCAGAAAAGAGGCAAAGACGGGAGGGTTCTGAGCTGGAGCTCTGTTTTCTGTCCACGTGGAGGTAGAGGCAATGCACACTGAAGGATTCCAGGCAGTGAGAGCAGTTAAAGCAGAGGCCCTAAGACAGAGCGGCTCATCTTACAGCTGGCTGAGGAGAACGAAGGAGTGCGAGGGAGGAAGGAAGGGGATGAGGCAGGGGGATCCATGGAGGCTCTAGACAGGAGCACCTGACTGGCAGAAGGGCTAGGCCACAGGTGAGGAGGCTCAGGGAGTCACCAGCCCTTCTCCCACACTTTCTGGGTGACGTGGCACACAGGTTCCTGACTTGAGAGCTGGGGGGAGAGAGGAAGGAAACAAGAGAACCCTGCTTTTCCTGCAGCTGATGAGGAAACCGGGTCGTGGTGATGTTCAGGAACTCGAGCAGGGTCACCAGGCAGGAAGTGACCAAGGGAGAACTTGCCTAAGAGGCCCAAGAGGTCCAAACCCAGAGCTTACCGTCACCCAGGGCTGATTGTGTGTGTGCAAGCTGACAAGTGTTCCCTCTTCTCCTGTCCCCCTCCAGGGACCCCATCAACCTGCAGGTCCTACAGGCCTTTGTGGACTGCCACGAGTTTGCCAATCTCAACCTTGTTCAGGCCCTCAGGTGAGTGGTAGGGGTGGGGGTGGGGATCCAGCCCAGGGCAGCTGCCTCTCATTGCTCTGCCACCGTTATTAAGGCCTGAGAGACTTGCAAGCGCCTTTCCTCCCGGCCATCTGGGGACTCTAGTACCGCGCTCTAGCACTTTCTAGGCTAGCACAGGTACGTGTGGACTTTATCCCCACGCCCAGCTCCGTGTAGAACGTGGCTGCTGTGGCTTGTGATTGCCCAATTCCAATGCTCACCACTATTTGTGATTTCGCATCCCTGGGCCCAGTGTGGGGCCCGAGTTAGCAGCACGAGCCCCAAACCCTAAGGTCCTCATGTGACCCAGGGCAAGGCACAAATAAGAAAACTCACAGCTGGGTGTGGTGTTTCACACCTGTAATCAAGGCACTCGGAAGTCTGAGGCATTTTGCTGTGAGCTCCCAGGCCAACTTGGGCTACATAGTGGGTTCCAGGCTAACCTGGGCTACCCTCTCTTTAAAAAAGAAAAAAAAAGAAAGAAAACAAGACACAGAAAAGGAAAAGGAAGGAAGATTCCCTAAGCCAAATCAGTACCAAATCCAGAAGGCAGAAGGACTAAATGAGGAAGGAACTTGTCACCAGCCATAGCTGGTCACTTCCACAAGTTGGTTGTTAAGTCTTAGTAAAACTTCAGGTCGCTTAGGGAGTCTTAAAGCTGCTGCTGAGAAGGCTTGGAAGTCTGCTCCCAAGAGAGTCATTTGATATGGGCTTTGAAAGATGAACAGGAGTTTGTAAGGCAGAGAAGGAAGAGGTCACTACCATCCATCCAGAGAATATGGCTTTCTGGAGGAAGAGTTTAGGAAGCACTCATCTCCATTCATTCATTCATTCATTCTTTCATTCACTCTTACTCATTCAATAAGCTTTCACTGAGCAGGTTTTAATTGACCTGTGGAAACAAACAAACAACAAAAAAACAAAAAACAAACAAACAAAAAAAATTAAAAAACAAAAACAAAACAACAACAAGAAACTTAGCTGACACCAAATCACAAGCTTCCAGAACTGGGGGAAGATTAGGCCCCAGGACAGGGAGGCCCATCTAGGAGCGGCTCTGCCCAGGGCCCCACAGCCAGATCCTGTTGTTCCACCCCAAGTCTCTGTAAGAGTGTGACCCCATGTCCTCCTGTGCTCTTGGCCCCTTCACATCCGAACCCACCTGCCCTGTGTTGGAACCTAGAGGAGGTTCCCGTTCACAAGGGCAGAGGCAGGGCACCCGAGTTAGGGCATAGAGGAGGTCATGGGTTCCCATTCACGGGGCAGCGGCAGAGCACTGCCTGGTATCACCGAGAGCCCCATCTGCTTCACTGACCATGGCCCTGTCCCCCTAGGCAGTTCCTGTGGAGCTTCCGGTTACCTGGTGAGGCCCAAAAGATTGACCGCATGATGGAAGCCTTCGCTGCTCGCTACTGCCTCTGCAATCCAGGTGTCTTCCGGTCCACAGGTGACACAGCTCCTCATATTCCCTAAACACGTTAGCCGTTCAGGTCCTTACTAAACACTCACTGGGCACGGATTCCATGCCTGTCTAGAGCATGGTCCCGAGGAGAGGCAGCATGAAAAGATAGACCAGCATGTGGGAGTGTGGAGTACAGGAAGGCTTTGCAGGGGAAGGCTGGTCTGGGTGAGGTTCTCAAGGATAACTAGGAGTTCTCTAGGAACTTATGATAAGGGGGAACACTTTCATGTATCACTTAAAGGCCCCAGTGCATCCTTGGAAGGGCAGATAAGGGGCAAAGAGCAGAGCAGGTGACCAGCAGGCTAAGTCACCCATAACTCTGTCTCCAAGGGTAACCACATATTGGGAAAGGGACAGGATGAGGGAGGGGCTGCCACAACCAACTGGCTGTGCCTCTTCTTTTGGCTCTGGAGTTACCACACAGCAATAGAGAAAGTTCCGGTTTTCACGGTGCTTTTTACGCACAGGGCCTTTGGATCCTCTTGTCAGGAGCATCAGATCCCAACATCACTCTCTAAGCTCAGCAGCAGATTGTCCCTGGTGAAGCGTGACTCAGAGTCTGACAAGAAGCAACTTGTCCCAGGGCAGACTGTTCCCTTTCTGCTGTGCAGAGGGCAGAAGCCCCTGGAGCTTCTGCCACACTTGGCCACAACCTAAGAACTGGCATCTGCTTGCCTGCAGGTTTCACACACCTAAACCCCCGATCACCTGCGACTTTCAGGGGTGGTAGCATCCATCTCTAACATCAGCATTAGGGAGGCTGAGGCAGGAGGATTGCTGCCAGTTCAAGGCCAGCTGGGTTTCAAGTGAGACCCTCAGTCAATCAGTCTGGGTAGAATGGAAGGCATTTTAATCAGCCAATCAGTTTGTCACTGTGTGAATGTGACTCAACCTCCTTGTGCCTCAGTGTCTCGTCTTTAAGATGGAGGTGTAGTCGCACTTGTCCCCCAGGATAGGCCTGGGGGTGCCGAGAGCTGAGCACAGGTTGAGACCACGGCTGTGGGAGGGAGAATCATCTCTTCCTATAACATCAGCTTTCGAGAGTCACATGAGCAGGCTGAAGGTCAAGGGGTTGGAACTGGCCCCCTCAGGTTCTGGATCCTCAGAAAACCCAGAATGGCAGCCATACCCCCAAGCCTGTGGTCTGCCCAATGTGGCAGGCTGCTGGCAGCGTGACCCACCAGGCAGCTCAGAACAAGCTACTAACTAGCAGGGCGGCTAACAATGAGCTCCCGTTCCCAGGAGGCAGAGAACAGAGTGGGCGGGCCTGGAAGGGCTGCAGCTGATGGCAAGCTGGATCTGAAAGGGAAGGAGGGCGCAGCTGCAGGGGGGCAGAGCTGCAGAAGCTGCAGCTGAAGTTTGTAAGGGTGGGAGGGGGAGGCTGGGCCCTGAATGTCTGCCAACATCAGCCAGGGACAGGGTGAGCCTTCAGGGCCTTGCTAGGACTGGGACAGAGGAGGGGACGGTGACCTGGGCCCGGACGGTGACCAGCGCTAGGTTCCACAGACACCTGCTACGTGCTGTCTTTCTCGGTCATCATGCTCAACACTGGCCTACACAACCCCAACGTCCGGGACAGACCGCCCTTCGAGCGCTTCGTGTCCATGAACCGCGGCATCAACAATGGCAGCGACCTGCCCGAGGAGCAGCTGAGGGTGAGAACATTACCATCTTACTGGTCCTCGGGGAGTCCCACCCCTCCGAGGCACAGCCAAGGCGGACGCCAGGCTAGTCACTGTTGGGAGGTGGGCCTCCTCAACATGGCCTCATCTCCACAAGGATAGCTGCAGGTGGACTCCAGGAAGTCCTCCAAATACAGAATTTGGGGAACGCTGGCCAAGCGCTATTCATACTTCCCCCAATGATACTTTGGGCTGGGAGTGAGGTTCAAAAGCATGCACAGGCCTTAGGATCCATCCTGAGCTGCTCCCCCACAATAAAAGGGGACAGCGCCAGAGTCTCTGCAACTCAGGAGGAGAAAATGCTTGGCTGGGGTCCTCGAAAGAAGACAGTCAGTCTCCCACAAGTTCCCACTAGCTAGGCTAGGCCCAAGCCTCATGTTCCATTATCCCAATACCCCATCCTCACTACACTGCACCAAACTCTGTTCTGGGCACAGGGAACCAGGGATGACTCCATGCTGGTCCTGCCTAGACCAAATCAGAGGTCTGGTGGGAAGGGATCTACACATAAATTGCATCAGCAATCAACTCCCGAAGCTCACTGATGTCATCCATGCTGACAGTGAGAGCTTTGCTACAGAGAGATCTTGGGGGACAGGCAAAGGTGTCACCCCAGAAACTTGGCCAGAGCAGGTGACTTCCGCACTGGGCTTAGACACCCGGGTAAGATTTGTCTTAGGGTTTCTATTGCTGCAACTGAACTCCATGACCAGAAAGCAAGTTGGGGAGGAAAGGGTTTATTTGGCTTACACTTCCACATCGCTGTCCATCACTGAAGGAAGCCAGGACAGGAAGTGAAGCAGGGCAGGAGCCTGGAGGCAGGAGCTGATGCGGAGGCGATGGTGGGGTGCTGCTTACTGGCTTGCTTCACATGACTTGCTCAGCCTGCTTTCTATAGAACCCAGGACCAGCAGCCCAGGGATGGCACCACCCACCATGGCTTGGGCCCTCCCCCACTAATCAACAATTGAGAAAATGTCTTACAGCTGGATCTCATGGAGGCATTTCCTCAACTGAGGCTCCTTCCTCTCTGGTGACTCTAACTTGTGTCAAGTTGACACACAAAACCAGCCAGTACAAGAGTCTTGCGGCAGGAGCAGGGCAAGGGCATTCCGGAAGGAGAAAGCAGGGTTTAGCTGGGAAGGGTCAGCATCTAGTGTGATCCCCTGAGATGCAGTAGATGTGAGTGGTGAAGGCCAGCCTCGGGAACACATGGAAGCCAATGGGTGGCAACACCAGACGCTTGGCCTGGTGAGAAACAGTCATACCGTTCAACAATGAGAGAGACACCCTGGTACTCAGAGCACTGAAGTCTCCCCAGGATCAAAGTCATCAGAGAGGTGAGCAAGGACATAGCCCCCCAGATCAGAGCCTGGCCATCCCCTCAGCCCACAGAACGCGGGCCCTGCAGGAGCCACTCTGCGTATAAGGATTGCTACAGCGCCACTAGAGCTCTGGGCAGCCCCATCTCCCCTATCGCCTGCAGAGTAGCCTTGGGTGGTTACCTGGGGTTCAGTCCACTGTGCCCTCCAAGAGTGGGGGTGATCAACCTGAATCACGGCTGCTGTAAGCAGTCTTTTTTTTTTAAAATGTTAAGGGTAGGGCCTGCCCTGTTCAAACCCAGACTTAAAGGCAGCTCATGTCATCAGAAAGAATAATTCAGAATGTGCTGGCATTGCGGCTCAGCTGGTAGAATCCTTGCCAAGCATGCACAAGGCCCTGGGTTCAATCCCCAGTATAAAAACAGGCTTTGTAGCACACACCTATTAATCCCAGCATGGAGGAGGCAGGAGGATCAGGAGTTCAAAGGCATCCTTGGTTACACAGCAAGTTTAAGGCTAGCCTGGGCTACAGAAGATGCCATCTCAAAGCAAAGAAGTAAAAAAAAAAAAAAGAAGAAGTCAAAAAACAAAGAGAATAAAACAAAAACAAAAACACCAAAACCAAACAAACAAAACCAACCCTGAGAGCAGGCTAGAAATACAGGCATTTCATCACACTTGGGGGCAGAAACAGCATGTGTCTGACATGTGCCCTGAACGTGCAAGGCCTCCCGCTGACTGACCTTTCCTACCTTCCACCCAGAGAGCCTTCCTCTGCATCCTCCCCTCCTCATGCCCTCAGGCTGGAACTACTCAGTCATCTCTGCGTAGCTTCTGCCCTGCCCAGGAGGCCTGGGAAGGGTCCTGTGTCCTGGTCAGCAACACAGGCAAAGAGCAGAACCAAGCAGAGCCTCAGCCAGCTGGCTGCCTGTCTTTCAGCCGGGAGCTGGACTCTGGAAGCCCTCGAGCAGGGAGGACAGCATGGGGAGTGGCTGGTGGGCAGGAATCTCCTCCAGCTCTGTCACAGGGTGCCCAGGCCTGCTCTAAGAGCAATCCCAGGTTTTCATAGGCAGCCACATGGATCCAGGATCCTCTCACCTTCTCCCTGGCTTCATTTTAATATTTTAGAAGCCAGAATCCAGGGTCACACTATCCATTGCAGAAGTGAGTTCTCCATGGACCACCATTGCTCAACTACCTAGGAAGCCCCAAAATACATTAAAGTGCACACCAAGAGGCAGAAGTAAATTTACATAGATATATGTCCCAAGAGAGGTCACCCCAAGGTCACACAGCCCTGGAGGGTGTCCTTATAGGATAGACTAAGAGAGATGCATTATGGCAGGCTGGGACACAGTACTTAAAAGGTTCTATGTACAGAGGGGATGAACCCCAGCTCCTCCCTGGGCCATTCTGGGTCTCCCTGTCAGAGCAGGCCATGTCCTAGGCATGATGCTATTGTGTCCCCCCTATTCCCAGGGTTCAGCTGAGGTGCCACTGGAGGTAGTTGACCTGAGGCTTCGTGTTTGTAATAAGAGAGTCCCAGCTGCTGTCTGACTCTGCAGCTCTGCCTCCTGCAGAAATTAGCAGGTAGCATCTTGAGCACAGAGGACCTAACCATGCTACCTCCCCTGTCACAGAGGAGGAACTGAATCCACAAGGCATATCCATTGATTTCCAGGCTCTTGGGACCTGGAGCAAAGAACTGGGCCAGGGACACAAGGATAATAGGAGAGATCCAGTTTATTAAGGAAGAAAAAAGCATTTCTGAGAAAGGAGGAGGGCTGGAGAGATGAGACAGGAAAGAGAGTCATGAGCTGCCGGCCACCGGTCCTCATCCATTGGAGTCCCTTTGGGGTTCCTCACACCTTCTCCAGCATTTGGAGATGGAGGTTCTTCTATGTGTTCTGTCCCTTACATGTTGCCACAGTACACATGTTAAGGTCATAGGACAATTTGGGGGAATTGGTTCTCTCCCTGCACAGACTTGAACTCGGGTCATTAGGATTAGCAACACCTCCACCCACTAACCCATCTTGCTGGTCCATCATACGTAAATTTTCATGTCTCTTTCTCTTTCTTCATGCCTTTCTGTCCTGCCACATTGGATGAAAGAATCACAACTAATATCACTAAAAAGAACAGGGATCACTTTGCCTTTAGACTGTCAACTTTGAGTGTGGCTAGATCTGAGAGCTCGGTGGCCTGAGGGGGCTGCATGTCACAGCGAGCCTGTCCTGCACAGTGGTTATCTCTTAGACCCTGGCTAATGCAAAGATACCCATGTAGGTCCAGGCTACTAGCTTCTCCCCACAAAACTAAACCCCTGGAAATAAGCCCTATTGACTATTTGGGGTCATGTGTCTTTATCTAAACTAGTTTCTATAGCACGTAAGCAGAAAGGCTCTAAACAGCCAAAGGGGAGTGATTGTCCCTTCCTGGAACCTGGGGATGAAAGAGGGTACCCAATTCACTGAACAACCTAGACAGAAAAGAGAGGAGAGGGGATCCTGGGACAGGGCCCCAGAGCCCCAGGGAGACAGGCCACGCTGTACACCCAGGGCCCAGAGAGGTCTCTATGCAGTGGTTTGTTTGGTGACAGAGACTTCAGGGTGTTTTCAAGACACAGGAAGTGTGGGTGTGCTGCTGTTTTGTACGCACCATGATACTGTGACCACAGAAACTTCCAGGTACCCCTGTGGGTTTGGCAGAGGCTGAGGCCCTGTCTGCCACCCCGACGCCTCCTCAGGCCTCCCTAATACTTGTCTGAGCTGGCAGCCCAGCTACCACTCAGGCCTTCCTGTCTCAGATACTCAAGGCACCAGTCAGCCACCTGGGGATTCCCAAGGCAAAGCCTGCTATCCCCGCAACCACATGCTTCCCCCTTCCCCCCAGCCCAAAAGAAGCTGGTCCCCACTTTTCTCTCACCCCCACACCACAGTGAGATCGAGAGGGGACGTTAAAGGCTTAGCTGGTGGGTGCTCCAGCCCCACCTCCATAAACTCAGGAAAACTAGCATTAGGTCTGCTCCCCATGGGGACCCCCTAGACAAAGGACAGGATGGCAGTAAATAGTGGGAGGCAGGCATTCATTCATCTACCAACCCATCCATCTACCTACCCACCCATATATACGTCAAGGTGTGAAATCATCCATTATGGTACTGGGAGGCATCACTGCAAAGCCAGATGCATGGAGAGGTAATAGCTGCACACTGCCTTCTGGCTTTAACAAGCAGGAGCAAGTTAGAATGTTAGAAGTCCAATCCCAGCACTGGAGGAGACCAGCGCCCCCAAAAAGGTTCAAAACACTCTGGGGGGTCTGCACCCACACCTTGCCCTAGGGTAGGAGCCATCTTATCTCTGGCTTGCTTACCTTCCCTGACAGAGAGTGCATTACCCTCCAGGGTCATCCCTTGTATATTGAAGCAGCTTTTTACAGCCATCTATAAAGGACTGAAGTCAGCTCTTGGGGGGCCCTCTCCATCCCAATCCCTGTAATCAGAGACCATCCTGTATAGAAACTATAGTCAGCACCACACTACAGACCTCCCCTGCTGGGCCTCTGGGCCTGAAGCTGTCCATTCCTTCCTCCCCAGGGTCTCACCTATCTTCACCCAGCATGTGTTATCTAGAAGGTTCTACTGTCTACCTAAGTAGAAGAAGGGCATATCCCATCATGAGCACTGCCTGAAGTAGCCCCTACTCCAGCTATTGTGCCCGGGGAGGGTGGGTATGTGTGTCTGTGTCCCCATGTGCCAACCTAAGGCATCCACCCTGCTCACTCTGCCCTGAGGCAACACAGGGGAGGGGACACAAAGGTGTGGGTGTGGCCAGTGCAAAGGAGAACACCAGTCACCTAAGGGACAGGGAAGGCTTTCACAAGAATGGCCCGGGAGGGGGTTTACCAGAAGGACGACCTGCCCAAGGCCACCCAGGCCAGGCGGCCAAGGCCCCAAACTCAGTGGACTGAACCCATCTTTCCCATCTCCCCGGACAGAACCTCTTTGACAGCATCAAGAGTGAGCCCTTCTCCATCCCTGAGGATGACGGCGGTGACCTCACCCATACCTTCTTCAATCCTGACCGTGAAGGCTGGCTACTCAAGCTGGGTAAGACCTCTGTGCACACACTCATAAGTTCACTTGCACACATGTGGCTAACACACACATATGTACCGGCGGGTACCGGCGTGTACCGGCGGTCGGAGGGGTTTGGAAATAACCAAAATAGTCCTTTTATAATAAATCAGTTTTAATAAAAGGGGAAATAAGGGAACTTACAGAACCAAGGGTCCAGCGGAGCAGAAGGTAACGCGGGGGATAGCAAACGGGGCTCCTTCCGGCGCCCCATCCTTTTTAAGGGTATCCTACTCCCCTGGGGCAGCCACGCCCCTAAACACAGGGATTGGGCCAGCTGCCCCAACACACATATACCTCAGGAGGGGACCTGTGCAGTGCCGGGTTACCTGACCCCCGGCCCAGTAGTCTGCCTGCCCATTCTACCCTTCCTCTCACCCACCCTCTCAGTCATCCAGCTCCCGGCCCATTGCCCTGCCCATCCATTCATCTGCCTACTCATCCATCCACCTAGCCAGCCACTCTTCTATCTACCTACCTGTCTCATCGTCTCCCCACCTATACGCTTATGTATCCATCCATCCACCCACCCCTCCACTCCTCATCCATCCTCCCACCTACCCATCTACCTATCCCACACATCCTTTATCCACCCATCTATCCTTTCACCTGCCCATCATCCATTCATCCATCTACCCATCCATCTGTATGCTCAGCCCCCCCTACATACATAAAAACACCTACCCTCCTGCCCATCCTTCTGTCTTGGGATGCAGGTGTCAGGGGGAGGCTGGATGTAAGGGAGCAGTGGAGACAGGGGCTCCATGGACATCTCTGTTTCCTCCCAGAGGAATGGAGAGAAGAGTCTAGCAGACTGGTAGTCTAGCAGGACCACTGAACATGAGATGCTGGTCCTCCAACAGCCTGACCTTTGGGCGGCCATTCTCAGGAAGCCAAGACTAGGCAAGGTTAGGGCAGCTTCTCAAGGCCACACAGCCACATTTGGGGCAGCAGAGGGCTGGATGTCTCTGAAGTAAGAGATGGGATGTAGCTCAGACAAAGCGCTGGTGGATGCGCCCTTGGCTGAGGGAAGCAGCCAGCCCTGCCTCCTCCAGGAATACTCCCAGGAGCCTCCACAGCAGGACCAGCCAGTCAGGGACTGCGGTCTTCCAAGGCGGGTGATGAAAAATGCCTCATGTTGGAGGAAGGGCCTCAGCCAGGCAGCCTCCACCACTTACTGTGTACCTAGACTATGGCAGACTCACCCGCATCCCAGATGCCCACCAAGCCTTCTGTCTGTCACTGTACCCCAGCTTCTCCTCCTACAGGCCTCAGGGCCTCCCATGCTGCCCCAGACACTAGCTCCTGGCCTCCCAAAGTATCTCCAAGTCACAAAGCCGGTCAGCAGCGGGGCACCAGAGCCTCACGGCTGACCCCACAAGCCACTCTTCAGCATCCGTCTCTGCAGCTGGACGGTGGAGACAGTGACCCAGAGAGCACCAGCCACATAGCAGCATGGCTGAGAGCCTGGGCTCCAGGGCGGTGGCACTGGAGTTTGAATGGACAGGACATGAACACATGGCCTAGCTTTTCCTGGCCTTGGTTTCCTCATCTATAAAAATGGGGTGTCCAGTGGCCCTCCTCCTTCTGGATGGCCACAGGGACTCACTTCCTCATTTTTTCCCGCGCCTGGTGACTCAACGCTCGAATGCTGTGTCAGCTTCTGTTTCCAGGGCTACAACAACACACCTAACAAAAGCAGCTTAGGCGGGGAAAGGTGCGATTGGCTCTGAGGGAAGAGCTCCTCCTGGCAGGAACTTGAGGCAGCTGATCACATCGTGTGCATAGTCAGGAAGCAGGGAGCGATGACGGCAGTCTGGGACCCCAGCTCCTGGGATGGTGCTGCCCACATTGAAAGTGTGCCTTCCCACCTCAGATGACTCAGTCTAGAAACTTCCTCAGACAGGCTCCGAGGCGCACTTCCAGATGGTTCTAGAGCCTGCCACCCTGACAGTCAATACTAAGCACCATAAGCACATAAAGCAAGCCTGGGTCTGGGTGGCTTCGGGCAGGGGGTCAGGTGACAGCGACCCGGAAGAGCAGGGAGCAGTGCCACTGTCCCCTCTATCTAATCTCTGAGAACCCAAATATGAGTAAATGGGGCGATGGGAGCCACTAACACTTGGAGTATAGAAAGGATGGGTCTGGAAGCTCGGGGAATTAGGGGTGCACGCACAGTAGCCCAGGAGAAGGAAGATTGACCTACCGCACTGCCGGCTTCTTTCAGGCGGCCGTGTGAAGACGTGGAAGCGACGCTGGTTCATCCTCACAGACAACTGCCTCTACTACTTTGAGTTCACCACTGTGAGTGTGGGGGAAGGTGGGACTGGAACACAACCAGCCACGACAGGCTCTCCAGCTGCTGCCACCACCTGAGAGTGCCAGGCCATTTCAGAATGCTCATCTCCTCTCTACTCCCATTTCACAGATGAGGAGAACTGAGGGACAAAGAGGAGGATGGGCTGGGCAAGAGGGATCACTCACTTAAAGTTGGGTTTCCTGGGCTGGGGCTGTAGGTCAGGGTTAGAGCATGGGCCTAATGTGTGAGGCCCTGGTCAAATCCCAGCACTGGAAAAAAACACTTGTTCAAAGATAGATATATCACCTAAAGGTTAGGCATGGGGACTCATACCCATAATCGCAGCCTTGAGAACGTAGAGACAGGAGGGTCCAAACATGTTCAAGGCCAACCTGAGCTACACAACAAGACTCTTTTTTAGAAAATAAATAGATCACTAGATATAAACGAACAAACAAATGAGCTGGAGAGATGACTCAGCAGTTAAGAACACTGGCTCCTCTTCCAGAGGACCTGAGTTCAATTCCCAGCACCTACATGGCAGCTCACAACTGTCTGGAATTCCAATCCCTGGGTAGGGGGGATCTGATGCCCTCTTCTGGCCATTGTGGGCACTGCACACATGTGATGCACATACATGCATTCAGGCTAAAACATCCATACACATACAATAAAAATGAAAAACATCTTTAATTTGGTCTCCCAGATCCCAAACAGGGCTCTTGCGCTGTGTCCTTCTGTGGCTGGGTAATCTGGGGAGATGGTCTGGGGAGGCCCCAAGCTCACATATCCTGTCCTTGACTTCACTTCCTCAGGACAAGGAGCCTCGGGGGATCATTCCTCTGGAGAACCTCTCTGTGCAGAAGGTGGATGATCCCAAGAAGCCGGTGAGAGTCCATCTGGGGATTTCCAGTACAGCGGGAAGGTGCCCACAAGGTGCCCTCCACAAGGCCGGGCTATTCTGTAGGGTCGCTCCTGGAGCTTTGCACACAGGGCGGTCCAGTGTCATTTTAGCCTCAGTTGTCTTGTGGGGCTGAACTCTGGCACTAACTGGGGGACTTCTAAGTCACAGCCTTTTCTGGGCCTTGGTTTCCCCCATCTGTTACATGGGATTCTAGGGAGCCTGGTATATAGTAGGTACCTGGTGTCCTCTCCCCCTGAGCTGTTGGGGAAGGGCATTTCGCGGGAGTCCACCTAGCCCTGTCCCCCAATCATGCCCTCACCTGGCACCTCCCACAGTTCTGCCTGGAGTTATATAACCCCAGCTGCCGGGGCCAGAAGATAAAGGCATGCAAGACTGACGGGGATGGCAAGGTGGTGGAGGGGAAGCATGAGTCCTACCGCATCTCAGCCGCCAACGCAGAGGAGCGGGACCAGTGGATCGAGGCCATCAGGTGAGGGCAGCCGGGACACTGAACACTTCCTGTCACCTTTCTGCCTCTTCAGGTCTTCTTTCCTTGTCTGTAAAGAAGCAAACGCCAGGTCTCCCTCCTATTGGTGGCCTTCGGTGGGCAAGTTCTTGCCCTAGTCTCCATGTCAGGCCTAGGGAACAGAAGGAAGACGCCAACTTCATGGGTGCAGTGGGAGGCCCTGGCACTTGGTCCTTGCTAGGAACTCAGTCAGAGGGGAGACTTGGACAAGTGGTAGACCTGTCAGCTAGAAGGCATGTATGGCCACTGGACAAGGACCATGTCCTAGGACCTGGAAGAATCAGAGGCGCAGAGATGGCAGAGCCTGGCCCAGAGCCACACAGTGAGAGGCCCAGCTGACTTCAACACTAACTCTCTTGCTTCTCCTGGTTCTCTAAAGGGGCTGGGAAAGGAGTCTTGGGAGAGTCTCTGCTGGGCTCTCACCTTCAAACCCGAGGTCTTGCTCTTGCTGGGCCTGCCTAAGGGTCAAGGCTATTAAAGTAGGATTTCTCTACATCAGTGCCTGGCCTTTCCCTGCAGCGGGGTGAGCCATCACCTCCGTGGAAGTCACACACCCCAAACCACAAGTCCAGAGGTCCTACGCTCCAGCCAACCCTGAAGTCTCATTTCCTCCCATACCCCCAGGGCCAGCATCACCCGTGTCCCCTTCTACGATCTGTTGTCTGCTCGGAAAAAGAAGATTGCCAGCAAGCAGTAAGCTTCCAGGAAGTGGCTCTGGCAAGCCGGTAGGACCTGTGGTATCTGGAGACACACCTCTCACCCACTGCACCTGTTCCTGCTCACAAACCTACCCCTCCCCATCACTGGAACTGGCTATGGGGGATGCAGAACCTTGGATGGCACAGAGCTCACAGGGAAGCCCTGATACTAGGGCTACGAGCCAGGAAGAACCTCTGAGGCTCTACCCTGGACCGCTGCAGCCCAGGGTAAAGATGGGGAGATGAGCCAGCCCAGAGCACACTACCAGTGTGTCCCACCTTCTCCCTCTCCATCAGGAGGACCATGGATTCCCTGGAAGCTTCCAGTTCAGAGGCATCCCACCCCTCAATTGGGCCAGGCTCTCCCTGACAACACCAGGTATCAGCCTAGACCCAAATCTGAGCCTGAAGCTTCAGACACACCCTTCTGCTGAATCACAGCCTTCTCTGGGTCTTACAGAAATTCAGGGTTTGGACAGGAAACATCTTGACCTTTGGTCAGCTTGACTTCCGGGGGAGCTGGGATACCAGGTGACTGAACCAGACACACTGTGCTGGAGAGTTCTGAGGACACCACCGTCACCAGTTTCAAGGCCTTTGACATGAGAAGAGGCACAGGGGAGACCCTCCAGGCAGTAGCAGTATCTGTGGCTGGCTGGTCTGAGCTACAGCTGAGAGAAATGGGAGCGGAGAAAATGCTGTAGGTGGTACCCACCAGGAGGGCTGCCTGCAGGCCATGGGGAGCCAGCTGGAAGCAGGGGACTCACACTTGAACAGACTCTTGCCCATGGCACCACTACTAGATGCCTGGCCAGCAGAGCTAGGGTAGTGAGGGGTTACAGACTGGGCCCTTGTTCCCGCCTCCTGCCAGAACAAATCCAGCTTTCTATGCACAGCAGGCCTCTGTGTCCCCACAGAGCCCTTACCTGGAGGAAGCTTCTTGCCCAGAGCACCCCGTCCAGGGAAAACTCCTCAGCAAAGTTGCAAAAAATGGGGCTTCCTCTGCTCTGGGCCAGCCTGGGCCCTGAGCAGGAGCAGCAGGTGGCCAGGCTGCCTCAACCCCCGCAGCCGCCCACACATGCATACTTCCCACAAGGTGTGTGTGGCAGGAGGGGTGAGACTCCTGTCTCTGAATGGGCACATGCCTGGGAGCTGGGGCACCAGCAGACAGCGCCCTTGCTGGACAACTGGGGGCTTGAGCTGAACCCACCCCAGTTTTATAGGAGTTAAAGGACCCTAAAGTATTCCTCTGCTTCTGGCATGTGTTGTGCACAAAGGCTGTGGGACCTTTGTTGTCCCCCTGCCTCCCATCCTCAGCTTCTTCCCCAGCACCAAGGTGGTGGGGGCAGGGTCATCACATTATTTCCTGTCCTGACACTTAGAAGCAAGAATAAAGCTCATGATCCAACTCATGGACAGAAAGCTGTCCTTCTGCAATTGTGTCTGTCATCACTGACCCCTCCCTGGTCCTTCCCCCCTCATCCAGGAAGAGTGAGCACCCAGGGGTCCCTAGAACCTTATTTTCAGGACGCTGGGGGAGGTGCCAGACTGGGCAGAAGTTCCCCTGGGATTTGGGCTTTCTCTGGGCTTCTTCGGGGCAGGGTTAGAGGCTAGGCTGAGTTAATTCTGCTATGGCCAGGAAAAGATAGAATTTTCCAAAAGGCAGCACTATATACAGATTGAACAGCTGACACGGAAGATAGGTACTGATCCCCCTGCCTCTGGAGGGATGAAAAGCACAGGCTGGCTCAGGGACCAGTGTGGGCAGAGTTGTGTAACCTTTACTGACTGTCTTCCCACAGATGTTTATATAATGTCCCTGCTGTGCCGGGCCCTGTCCCAGGCACTGGCAGGCCAAGCCAGAATCCCTGCCACCTAGGCTCATGGTCCAGCGCTCCTGAGTCCTAAGGCCACCTCTTGCCTCCCTCACACAGCCCTTGCCTAAAATCCCACCATTAGCGCCTTCCTTGAGGATCCTCGCGGCTGAACTAGCTCAACTTGCCTGTTCTTTCCTTCTTTTTGCCCATGTACTAAATACCTACTGTGTACCAAAATCTGTAGCAGAGCCGGGGTCCAAAGAGCCCTGGGACCACAGTCACATCCCTGTCCTCAAAACGAGTCCAAGTCTGGGGGCTGGAGAGATGGCTCAGCAGTTAAGAGTACTTGTTGCTCTTCTTCTCCAGTCTAATAGGAGAGACAGGTGAGATGGGCCCAGACTGGCATGTGCAGGGTCAGTGCAGAACTGGGCCGGGCTGACAAACAGTCCAAGAGGAGGGTGCCTAAGCTAGGCATCCAGGCCTGTACCACACAGTCACCTCATCCTGCCAGACTGTGAGGGCCATGCAGCTCTGACTGTGTGCTTGCTGAACACCTGGCACACACTGGGTTCATAATAATTGTTGTTTGACTGAAGTTACTTATTAAATACAAAACAACAAAGCACCAGGACTCAGCATCAATAGGTTCCAGGGTCTGGTGGTCCCTGAGACTCTGAGACCAAGAAGACAGATATTTTGAGGGACAGGAGAAGGCCCAGGACCATATCGTTCATTGGGAGGTCCCTCCAACTCTGGTCCAGATCTCCCTAGGAGAGGGTGGCTTTCAGCTCTTCCTGCTTCTGTGTAGTACTAAATATGGCCAGCAGGGAGCGCTCACCACACATAGATGAGCACTTTCCTCCACAGCTGGAGGGACAGTTTGGACCCCTGGCCAACACAGAACCTGGTGTGGGCATGGTGCGTGAGGAGGCACCTGGTTGACTAGGGCCTGTGGCCTTAAGCAGCCCTATAAGGGCCTCCTTCTCCCTCACAGGGACTCCCTGCCTCTCCCAATGTCTTCCTGGCTGTGCACCTCAGAACAGACTGCCACTTCTTTGGATTAGATTTTCCTCCCTGAGAACGCTTTTAATAGCACTAACCTTTAATGGAGATGTCTAGGCAAGGGGGGTCTCAGGCATGGACCTGGTGTGGCTCCTGCCATAGGCTGGAGTGGTGGGAGTGGGGTGGCAGCAGGTCACTTACTGTGAGAGGCTGTAGGGACAGCCATGAGAGCCATTCAGGAGGGCTGGCTCTCTCAATGTCTTAAGTAATTTCTTCAGCATTCAGAGCTTCAGACTGCCCACTTGTAAAATGAGAATAACTGAGTATATATGAAATGCTTAGTCCAGTGTAGCCAGCAATATATCTTAATGGATAAAGCACTTGCCACCAAGCCCAAGGGTCTAAGTTAGATCCTGGGGACCCACACTGTAGAAGAACGGACCAACTCCTGAAAGTTGTCCTCTGACCTCTATATATGCGGTGACACACATACATGCATATATGTGCAAGAACACACATGCACACATGCATGCATGCATCCATACATACATACATACATTCACAGAAAGCTGAAAACAATGGTGTGCAGCTCCTTGGAGTTATCTTACACGCTGTTTATTGCATTGCCTGAATGCTGTCACAGGGAGACAAAGGGCCCCTGGAGGAGGGGAGACCCTCTAAGAAAGGGAAGGAGGCAATCAGGAGGCTTCCTGGGAGAGGTGTCATGAAACACAAGACCAGTAAAGGCCTGGAGCCCTCCAGCCAACCTGACCTCTAAGAGACAGGATGAGGTAAGGTGTTTGGGGAACTTCCCTGGGCCCCCACACAAGCCCCCGTGGGGCCGAGAGGGCACTGGGTCACAGGATAGCCAGGGTCAGGGCTGAACTGTGCCGGATGTGGCTAATCCCGGCATCCATGCCAGGCAGCTGCTAGCTGCAGGAAGCTCTGAAGGGCTCCAGGACCGCAGCTATTGAATGCAGGCCAGGCCAGCACGAGGAGGCCTTGCCTGGCCCAGAATGTTTGGGGAGAGAGAGGAAACAGCAAAGGGACCACTGCCAGGAGCCTGGGGGCTGGAAGTCTCTGCAGTGCCCAGATGTCAGGCGACAGGAGCTGGGGGCAGGCAGCCTGGAGCTGGAGGCAGGTATGAGAGACCTGGAGAAGTTGATTTATTAGGGACGATGAAAGAAGCTAAATATGTTTGCAGCTCAGCGATGACTCAGGCGTTCCCCAGGGGTTCGAGAGAATAAGCATCAAAGAACCAAAGGCAAGCCTCCTCCTACCAGGGCACTGCCAGGTCCCTCACCCCCCCCCCCCCAGCAATAGAAAACAACCACTCTGGCCCACAAAGCCCAGGCACCAGCTGACCTCACCCAGAATGGCTGAAGGAAGACCCCTCAGATAGAGAGACAGTTAGGTCCAATCCTGGATTTTCTCCAAACTGCTGTGTGATCTTAGTCCAGTGGCTGACCCTCTCTGTACCCTCGTTCACCAGAAAGCACTCATCCACAATGGACCAGGCCCCACCTCCTTCTCTCTTCCCATTGGCTTCTCCCAGAGGCTGATGGATGTTTCCTTTACCAGAAAAGCTCCCAACTGCTCTCCAGGAGAGAAGCCAGACTCCACAGAACCTGCAAAAGGGAGGGCGGCTTTTCAGTGCCAAGCTGCAGGCCTGGCGCTGGGACCCAGGATGAACTGTGTGCAGGCTAGATGTCACAGGGGTGGAAGAGCAAGGAGGGAGTGGTTGGGGGGAACATCCCAGCCTGCAGGAGTACCCTAGGAAGTGTGGAAATCCCCCAACAGCAGCTGGACAGGGGTGAGAAGTAGGGAGTGGTTTGGTGGACAGTGAGGACCTATCTTAGAATAACAGGATGTGGAAGCAACAGAGAGGCCTGTCTAGCCAGGCGTGCACAGCCTTAGACTGTTGGGTAGCGTCCAGAGCCTCTCTGGGGATGCTCCATCAAGATGGATTCAGGAAGACACAGGAACTGGCAGGTATGTAAGGAAGCTGGTGACTGGGCTGAGCAGCAGCCTGATTGTCAGGGGGCCTCCAGACCCCCTGACAGCCTGGTACAGGGCTAGGGTCAGGATGAACCAGTCACAGTACGTGGAGGGGGCTGCAGGCTCCTGTATTGGGACTGATACCTAGGCTACACTGGAAGCCCTCCTCTTCCTCTGCTGTACCCCCTTTTGCCTTCCTGCTAGTCCCCTCTTGATCCTGTCCCTTTCTTCTCATCCTTTCTTGCTTTCTTGTCTTCCTTTCTTGCTCATCCTGCCCTGACCCAATGGCATATTGTAAGTAATTGCATACCCGGGTTTAAATCCTGGCTTCTTAATGGCCGTGTGGCTCTGGGCCATGTCAGCTCATCTCCTGCCACTGGAAGCTGGGGATTCCCAGCTGTAATCCTGGGACCCAGAGCCCATAGCTGGCCTGCTGGCTCAAGACAGCCACAAGGAAGAAGTAGAATTTCTATGGGTCTCAGAAGTCCCTGGCCCTTCCCAAGCCCACTGCCTTCTCTGTGGTGTAACAACAGCTTTGCCACTAATGATCCTAGACGGTCCCTTGATTTTCATTTTCTTACTTAGGAGAATTGTTTTTGTGGTTTTGGTTACTTGAAACAGTCTCACAGTTCTAGACAGGCCTATAATTCATGGGCAGTCTTTCTGCCTCGACTTCTTGAATACTGGGATTACAGCTATCTGAGACAGGGCCTCACTCTGTAACCCAGGCTGGCCTCAACTCATGGTGGTTCCCCCTCCTCAGCCTCTGAAATTCTAGGGTTCCCAGTATGCACCTCCTCACTCAGCCTCCCCTTCATTTCTAGAAAACCCAGTGTTCCATAGTAGGTACAGACAGCCCAGCCCACCAGGGTCAGCGATGATGCCACAGCCCAAGATGCCAAGCACATACCAGCCACTCTGCCAGGACCTCTGCCAGCATGTCCTGTTCCTCCTCCTGCATTCTCCAATGCGGGGACAGTTATCCTGTGCCATAGAGTGCCAGTCCAGTTCTTCCCAAAGACTCCAGCCTTTCTCTTGCCCCAATAATGTGGTCATAGCTCAGCTTCTAGTGCAACAGCATGGAGGGCTGGGACTTCCCTCAAGGAGGGTGAAAGCACTGTGCGGCCGGCCAGCTCCAAGGCACTCCATCCAAGGGTGTGTTAGCCAGCAACAACAGCCTGATTTCCTGTTCTTCCTTCCTTCCTTCCTTCCTTCCTTCCTTCCTTCCTTCCTTCCTCCTTTCCTTCTTCCCCTCCTCTCTTCCCCCCTCCCTCCTTCCTTCCTTCCTTCCTTCTTTCTTTCCTTCCTTCCTCCCCTTCTCTCCTCCTTTCTTCCCTCCCTCCCTCCCTCCCTCCCTCCCTCCCTTTTTCCTTCCTTCCTTCCTTCCTTCCTTCCTTCCTTCCTTCCTTCCTTCCTTCCTTCCTTCCAGAGGAAACAAAAGCTCCTCATTGTTAAGGCACCAACACACAGGCCCCCTTGAGGAAGCCAAAGGCAGGCAATTGCTCCATCTTCTGAATACATTGCTTCCTCCCAGCAGCCCACAGGGAGACAGGACCACTCCCATCCAAAAGATGACTGTTGGGAACGGATTGCTTAATACAATGGTGCTGGCCAAGTACAGGCTGGGAGGAAGCTGAGGGTCAGATCCACAACCTCCACAGCCTGCCTATCCTCTGAGGCTAAAATCTATCTGTCCCTTCTCCCTAAAGCAGTGATTCTCAACCTTCCTAATGCTGTGACCCTTTAATTCAATTCCTCATGTTGTGGTGACCCCAACCATAAAATTATTTTCATTGTTACTTCATAACTGTGATTTTGCTACTGTTATGAATTGTAATGTAAATATCCGTGCTTTCCGATGGTCTCAGGCAACCTTTGTGAAGGGATTGTTCAACCCCCACCCCCACAGGAGTTGTGACCCCACTGCCATAAACACTTTCCCCTGAGTAAATAAAGGTCCAGAGAGGACCCATCTCTGCTGCAAAGAAATTATCATTTTAATAAAATATCCACCATCTAAAAACTAATGACATCCTCCACTGAGAAAGCTGGATAGTGTACTAGAGAAGAAAATAAAAGTCTTGAGACTTTAGTACAGTGGATATTGCCAGCATTTCCCAACCTGTCCAGCACGCCCACACCTGTAGCAAGTTAGGTCTCCGAAGTGGTCTTCGAAGTGGTACCGCGGATACAATTTAGTGGTCTGCATCTGCTTTAGTCCTGTGACATTCCCACATCCCACAGGACCAACCAGTCAGGACAAGCAAAGGCATCCTTTAGTAACAACCCCTAATGCTTGCTGTTGTTTAGCAATTTTCTGCCATACGAGCGATACAATGTTCCATCCTGGAGGGCAGCTCCTTAACACACAGGTTGTTCTAAGCGATACAATGTTCCATCCTGGAGGGCAGCTCCTTAAGACACAGGTTGTTCTAAGGGACACAATGTTCTATTCTGGAGGGCAGCTCCTTATGTTCGGAAGTAAACACTCAAAAGCTTCAGGAAGTCCCTGAAACCAGCCAGATTCCCTTGGCCCCTCCTTCAGCATCTCTTAGCAGTAAGAACTGCCCTCCAAGCTGAGCTGCCTAAAAGAGGCAGGTAAGTGACTGGAAGAGGTTTAGCCCAACTAAGCTACCTGGAAAGGACACTCTCAAGCCCGACCAGCTGCCTACAGACTGTGCAGTGTGCTCCAGGTTGCCAGCTTTTGTGAGCTGTCACCCGTGCTGGGATGGGCTTTGGTGAGGCGGCTGTCTTTGAGTCATTTCTGTCCCTATAAGTAACTCTTCACCCACACTTCTGTAAATAACCACAATAAACTCATTGGCTCATCAACTGGACTAGACTTTGGTGGAGTCATATTTTGGTCTGTTATTGGTTTCCCATCTGGGATGAATAGGCCTTTGTCTGCATCTTTGCAGGAACAGAATCACACAACACTAGTGATAGAGGGTGTGTCTAATGCTTCCATGTAGGGAGTAGAATAAGGGTCTCTGTCACAGGAATTCAGGGACCCACTCTGACTCGGTGCCATCCTGACACAGACCACCAGGAGCGCTGTCTGAGAAGGACAATCATTCCCTATCGTGTTTCACTGGCAACGAAAGGTCATATGGTCACCTAGCTTCAAGAGGAGCGAAGTACCATGATACTCCCTGCCCAGAGGGAGGACAGAAGGGAACAATTCTGCCTACAGCATTACCAGCGCTTACATGTCGGGTGGCCATGTGTCCGCATTTGCTCAGGACTGAGGTGGTTCTAGGATCAGAATGCCCTTTGATAACCCTGGGAAAAGCCTTGGGCAGAACTGAAACTCACTGTGCCATACTGTACAGCCTTCACAAACTGCCTTTTTACTACACAGCAACCATACTACCCAACCCCATAGCTCTCGCGGCTGGAGACTTAGGTCGCTTCCAGTCTTATATGTTTCTAAACCCAGTGCCAGGCTACAGAGATGGCTCGGCAGGTCAAGGGACCTGCAGGAGAAAGGGAACTAAAGTAATCAAATGGGCATTGATTAACTCCTGTTGCACAGTCCCCCAGAAGGCAAAGGGAGCCGTCCCAGCCACATCACACCAATGAGAGCTCGAACAAATAGATGTGTGGTCCCAAGGTTTCCACTCAGTCTTGGGCAGAACCTACCAGTGTGGTTTCTAACATGTTCCTAGGCCATGTTGAGGGTTCTGAGTCTAAGACCACACTTTTGAGATCTATCAACTTAGCCATTCTGTGCCACCTGCTTGTCACCTGACAGCTGATGGTGAGGTGACTCATCCCTTCTCAGTTTCCTCACCTGTGAGTTGGGGCCCGGCTGGGAAGTACCACATGGCAGGCTTTGAGGGGACGCCCAGGCTTGTGACGAGCTGTTGAAGACAGTGAGTGTTCTTCAGTGGTAGATTAAATAACTGCATGTTTTAAAATATTTGTTCATTTGAATGGAATTACATTTATTAAAATTTCCATGGCTTTCAGAGCTGAGTGGGAATGAATTATCTCTGTGCCGTGGCTAAGCGCGTGCGTTTCCTCTCACGCGTGAATCACCAGCTCCTGCCTTTTGCCCGCTGTCTGCGGAGCCCCTGCCCTTCCCCACCAGCTCCATCCAGAGCAGACAACCCACCCCCACAGTCTTCCTGCTTGCTGAGATGTGCACAGTACAGGAAGCCAAAACCACTCACCCCGCTTCTGTGTTTATTCCCCCTGCCAAGGTCAAGCTTAGTGGAGGACTTGGTCCAAACTATGACAAAAAGGAAGAAAGTGGGTTTGAAGGATAGCGCTTCCTGCTTCATGATGGCTGAAAGGGGAAGAGGGTGCCCTCTGACTCACCCCAAACTATCTGGTCATGACAGAAGACTAAGTCAGGAACTGGGGTCTCTCCATTCTACACCCACCCCCACATTAGGCTCTGCCATATGCTGCCATGTCCTCTCCCTCCCCACTGGAAGGTTCCTGGGAGGTCCCATTGCCCACTACCAGCTGGAAGCAGGGGCACAGGTTTAAGAACAGTCCTCAATTGCCCCACATTCAGAAGACAGAGGCAGGCGGATCTCTGGGGGCTCTGGCCAACATAGTGAGTTCCAGGCCAGCCAGAGCTACAGAGTGAGACTGTCTCAAAACAAACAAAGAGACAACTGGCTTCATAAGCCAGTATGGTGCCGCATGCCTGTAATCCCAGGAGACAGGGGATGGTGGAGAATCAGAAGTTCAAGGTCACACTTAGCTACATAGCAAGTTCCAGACCAGTCTGGGCTAGAGGAAACCCATCTCAGAACAAACAAGAATAGTCCCAGTTTTAGACAAGCCAGTTGAGTTCGCTGAGTTCCATGAGCCTTGACTCTCTAGGTCCCTGTTCTCTTGTACATACTCTGTCCAAGGGGCTGGAGAGATAGATGGTTCAGTGGTTAACATCACTGGATGCTCTTCCAGGGGACACAGGTTCGATTCCCAGCACCCATGTGACATCTCACAACTGTGTTTGCAATTCCAATTCCAAGGAATGAGATCCAATGCCCTCTTTGGCTTCTGCAGACACTAGGGAGATAAACATACAGGAAAATTGCCCATACACAAATAAAATAAAATAAAATAAAATAAATAAAACAATGTCCAGGTCAGCAGAAGGAGTTAAATAGATCATTGCTACCACAGCTGCTAAGTGGGGCTTGCTGCTCTGTCCAGTTCTGTTCCCAGGGTGATGGCCTTTTCCTCTATTTGAACTGATAATGGCCAACTCTCCAGGCAGGCTCCCACAGGGTTCCCTGCCACGTTGCCACCACTGTCACCAAGGGAGTCCGGTGTTTAAAAGCATTTGAAACGCCACCCAGAGGCTACAGAGAGGAGAGGATGCCATTCTTTAGTCATTAAGGAAGACAAATGAAAAGATGGGGGACTGAGGCACTTGGGAAGCAGGCAGTTTCCCAGGCATACCCCTGGTGAGACCTCACAGTGACCCCACAGATGGAGGAGTCTTGAAGCTCTCAGGTCTTCCCACTGGGGAGCAGTTGGGGAAAAACTCCTCTTCTAGATGGGGGACTCGGGGTTGGTTTTCCTTTCGCTGCCTTCTGACTGAGCTGGGTATCCTGCAGGTGGGTTCACTGTGCATGCATCCCAAGGCGAGAGAAGGAGGTACCCAGTACAGACAAGACTAGGGAAGGGGACTCAACCTTGGACAGCACTTTGGACAAGTCTACTTTGGAAGCCAAAGACCCTTGCGGACCACCACCCAAAGAGCCCCAGTCCTGTTGCCAATTGCCTTGGGATAACCACCAATCAATCATTCTTTTTATAGCTGGGCAGCGGTGGTGCACACCTTCAATCCCAGCACTTGTGAGGCAGAGACAGGTGGACCTCTCTGAGTTCTAGGCCAACCTGGTCTACAGAATGAGTTGCAGGGCAATCAGGGCTACACAGAGAAACCTTGTCTTGAATAAACAAAAATAAATCATGCTTCCCCCCCCCCCCTAAGACAATTTGTTCATTTGTTTGCTTTGGGACAGGCCAAACTCACTACTTAGCCCAGCCTGGGCTTGAGTTCAAAGCCATCTCCTATTGCCTCAGCCTCCCAAGCAGTTTCTTTCATTTTGTTGCATTTATTTGGAGGGGGCGCCACAACCCAAGGCCAAGCTTTGCTTTGTTTTTTTCTTTTTTTCCCTTTTTCTTTTCAGACTGGATCTCACTATGTAGCCCAGGCTGGCCCCTATTTTTCAGCTAATTCTCCTGCCTCAGCCTCTGTGTGTTGAGATTACAGGTATGCACTGTTATGTTAGGCTCAGACGTCTGTAAAGAGAAAGAAAACAAACATTTCCTGCCTTGTGGAATTTGTATGAGATTGGCTTTCTGTGCTCAGGTTCACACCCAGAGTGATTGTTTTGCAACGCAGAGGGTGGAGCCCAGGGCCTCTGTGGTGCTAGGCTGCCCACTGAGCTTCATCCCCCCCCCCCCACACACACACTCCATGGCTGTGTTTAAATACAGCCCATTTGGTGGTGGTGGTGTTTCCATGACAATAGCCAAGCTGGGTAGTTTAGCCCGCAAGGTATAACTCCAAAACCCAAAATAAGAATTGTCCAGTCCTTTCCAGAATCTGGCTGCCATCCCTCGCTAATGGCACGAGTGGCACATTTCCAGACTCAGTTTCTCATCTGAACAAATGGGAATGCTGGTCAACGAGGGTTAAGCGCGAAGTCTGGGAAAGAGCCCAAGACTGAGCCCTGTGCCCTTTCAGCACCTCCCTTGGAAACACCTGTGATCTCTAACAGGTGCCAAGCACCCACTCTTGGGAGGCCCTCACTCCCAACCACTACATAGGGGTGAATATCTTTGCTTTCTCAGTCCCTGCTCCCTAGCTCCATCATACCATGCTGAGCCTCCACTGTGACATACCCCATCTATGGCCAAGCCTAGCTGGCTTCATCTCCAGCATCCAGCACACATTTCCTGGGTGGTGCAGTTGTGAGCGGCCTGGCTGGCTGCCCTCGTCTCTGCTCACTGCTCTTCCTTCTCGTGTGTCTCTTGTTTTGTTGGTAGTGGTGGATGGCTGGCGTTATTTTGCTGTGATTGCTTTGGTGGGACAGGCAGAGTCCCATGGAACCCAGACTGGCCTCGAACTCGCTGGGTAGCCAAAGATGACTTTGAACTCCTTGGCCTCCTGCCTCCACCTGCATAGAGTTGGAATTATAGGCATTCGCCCCTACATCTTATTTACGCGGTGCTGAGAATTGAACCCATAGTTTCACGCATGCAGGCGAGCACTCTACCAGCTGAGCCATGTGTCTAGCCACTTTCTTTTTCATCCCATACTCTTAAGACAGGCCTCTGGCTCCTTTCTCCCCTTCCCATGGAGGCCACAACCTCAGTCAGTACCTAAATGTCAAAATACAACCTTTCTCTGATCTAACCACTACAGTCTGCTCTTCCTGTGCCAGTGGATGGGTCTCTGTCCTTGAATTCTCTTCCTTATTCAGAGTCCGGCGTGGGCCCACGTCATCTGCTTGCCCCTCCCCCAAGTCTCATAGCAAGCCCCAAGTCCTGGACACCTCTATAGATCTGCCCCAACCTCCAGGCTGCCCCTGGTGATATCTTGCTGTCTTTATAAATATGCATGAGCCTCTCCTGTTGCCCTTATGAATATTCATGTGTATCTACTGGTGCTCCTGTTAGCCCAGGGAGCACCAAGACTTGAATTGGTTTTTCTGAACCTTCAGTCCCAGCAAAAGTGTGGACCAGACTTAGCTAAATATGTAATAAATGAGAGCCAGATGGGGGTGGCGCATACCTGTAATGCTGCATCCCGGAGCTGAAGAAAAATGTGACTTGGAGGCCAGCCTGGGCTACAGAAGCAAGGCAAGCACTCTACCAACTGAGCCTTGTCTCCAGGCCCTTCCTTTTCCACCCCATACTCTCAAGATAGGTGGCCTGCCCCCGTCTCAAAAAGGAAAAGCTAAATGAAAAAGAATGAAATAAGTAATTAATACAGCTAGGTTCCCCACTCCCCTCTTTGGCTCAACAACCTTCCGAATCTCCTGGTTTCTGCTCCGAAGGCTTCAAGCTCTATGTTTATCGTCCTTGTTCACCCGTTTGTACCTGTGGGGGCTGTGGTCCTCCTTGGAAGCTTCATGGCACTTCAGGAATCCAGGAACATCAGAGAGTACGAGAATATAGGGACTGTGGCCCCCATGTGAGGATGTCAGGCTGGATGGATCCTGCCAGCTCTCCACTAGGGATGGGCCTCACCTCCCCAAAGAAGACCAGGAGGGCCTCCCTGGCTGCTGGGTTTGATGAGCAGAGGTTTGAAGTTCTGGGTCGGCAGTGCTCAGCAGAAGTGTGATGTGCTGTCTGGCCGGATCTGGACTAACCTATCCTTTTCCCACCCCAGACTGAGGCTCAGGCAGCCACCCCGGAGCACCCCCACAGCCCCCTCCCAGCCCTCAGCCTAACCTCTCCGCCTTGCTCCTTCACCCGAATAGCTCCTGCAGCTAGCCTGCGACTAAGGCTCCTGTGGGTAGAATGCCAATGAGGCCAGGCCTAAAGGGCCCATCTGGGGACCAGAGACCAGGCAGAGGTTTAGAATGAAGAGGGTGAGGAGGCGAGGCCAGGACAGAGGGCAGGGCTGGGGCAGGAACCACAGTCTGGGAAACAGGTTGGGACCAGGACCAGGCTCCCTGTAAAACTGCCCCCAAGGTCAAGAAAGGAGACAGAGGAGAGAGCGGCCTGTCCCAGAAAAGAGGTTGGGGGTGTCTTAAGGGTTGGGGAGACAGAGGGATGCAAGAGCATAAAAAAGCAAAGAACCATATCAGTGTCTGAGTATCTGAGTATACCAGTCTTCTTCACCTGTGGTTAGGGAGGCTAGAGATTCTGCAGGCCTAGGCAAAGGAAACCCCATTCCAGGCCTGGAGGAAGCAGGGGAGAGGACAGGACAATTAAGAAAGTAGGTGTGGCCGGAGCAGGCAAATCAGAAAGACACCAGCCTGCCATGCTTACTGGTGACCTCATCACAGCTCGCAAGAGACCCCTGCCCAGAGTCCTGCTGGTCACCCGCCCTACCTTTGCCTACCCTGGTGCCCTGCCTGATCCCCTTCCCTCCCACCCCACCATTCTCTCAGCCAAGATGTACCCTGCCTCATCCATCTCTCCAGCCCAGCCTCCCTCAGCAGAGACTCTCTCTCCAACCTTAGGGTTCCATGCTACTGCCCTGGTGTCCTGGTGGGCCAGAAGTGTAAGTTGTTCCCACTGTTTTAAGACCTCACAGTGCCTCCCCAGAGAAGCCTCTGGGCCTACTGGTGAGGCTTCTAGGCTTGGGATGTGCCTGGGCCAGGTTCCGTTCAAGGCCCTGGGACCCCAGCTGCACACAGTAGGTGCTTCACACACGCCAGGGCCTTCCTCCTGCTACATCATCACGTGCGCGCATAGCAGGTGCCAAAGATGGCTCTTGAGCTGAGCTAAGGTGACTCCATTGGGGAGGCATAGGTGCCACCGCTGTTGGTGGTCTCCCAGGCAGCCCAGCCTGGGAGACAGCTCGTGCTCCTTGAGTCTGCAGCTGGGGCAATCAATCGGTTGCCGTGGAAACCGGCCACGAATCAGAGGCAGGCACTTCTTGCCTAAGCCAGCACCACCTATCCACCCACTCAGTCCTGACTGCGAAGGTCCCTCACTCAGATCTGATGGAGAAGGTACAGAAAGGGAAGGAGTCGGGCTCTGATATAACTCAGAACTTCAGTCTGCACCCCCAGTCTCTGCAACCCCCAATGACTAGGTGGTATCTTGTGGGGACAGACCCTCCCAAGTAGTCCCCTCCCCTCGGGTTTTTACAAGGCTCACCCCTTACATTGCAGCAGCAGTTCTCAACCTGTGCATCATGGGGGGTGTCAAATAACCCTTTCATAAGGGTCTGTATATCAGATATTTAGATTATGATTCATAACCGTAGCAAATTATAGTTATGAAGTAGCAATGAAAATAAGTTTATGGTTGAGGTGCGCACAACATGAAGAACTGTGTTAAGGGGTCGCAGCACTAGGAAGGTTGAGAACCACTGCATTATAGCCGTACCCGTTGTTACTTAGAGCAAGACCTGAGGGGAGGGGCCATGGGCCTGTTGGGCAGAAGGGAAAGCTGAGACACAGTTTGGAAGTCCTGGCAATGTACGTCTGAGCCCTCTTCCTGAGCCCCAACTCCCAGTCTCCCCTCCCCAGCCTGAGAGATGAAAGCAGGGAAAGAGGAGGGGACAGAGGAACTCTGCCTTCCCACCAGATCAGAACTTGAACTTAGCACTTCCTGTTCCTATTCATGCTAGGCCTACCAAGGGCCATTAGCCAAGCCTGTGGGCCTGCTCCCTCCTGCCCACCCACGCAGCTGCAGCCTCTGACTCCAGCAGAGAGGCCAGAACTGGACAGAGCCCTGGCTCCATGTCAACCCAACCAAGCCCATTCCTAGGCTCCTCGCTGGGAGAGGCCTGAGTTTCTCCATTTGCAAAATGGGAGCGATTGTCTCTGCCTCACTGAAGAGTAATGAGAAGCCAACTCAAGGGCAGAGAAAACTTGACATGGTATCAGGAATGTCATCTAGATTTCTTGGACATGAGCATGAGGCCAGTTCACCTACTCAGAACCCAAAACTGTCCCTAGGAGCTGACCGTTCCCAAGACACCCACCTCGCTGGAGGGGCAAGAAGATGAACACTACCACTATCCACAACCAGCCAGGGACAAAGAGAACCGCAAGTCCATATAGAGATGCCCAACAAGACTCCAGGCACAGCTAGCAAGGGGTCCGATGCCACGCGAGTCTGTCTGGTTGCTGCTGTTATGCCCAAATCCATGGGGTCCTCACAAAAGCCAACAAAGGAGACCGAGTCCCATATGTAAAAGCAAAGAGCCTTTATTGGGATAACCGGAGAGCCCTGAGCTCAATTAGAATTGGGTTTATATGGTAGTAAAGGTGGGGGTGAGGGGTCTCTGAGGCTCAGGACCCTTGATTGGCTGACATTTGTCTAGGGGTGTTCTGGTGAGGTGCGCTGGCAGGTGATCCTATCTGGCATTTCCTCTGAATGGTCTGCTCTTGGGTGGGGGTCAGGTAATCTCAGCTTGTGGGGTTTTCCTGCTACCAGGTATTGCTTCAGGGTAAACTACTGAGACTCGGGCCTCTTATTTAAATTTACCTATGGCCAGAGTCCCAGGTGATAATGGATGGAAGTAAACAACTTCCTTTGGGTGACCTGCCCAGACTTAGATTATCATGGCTGACCCCCACAGCTGCCACTGCTGGGCTGTGCACAGGTCACAGGAGGGAAGTTGAGTGGAAGAGGCTAACCAGACTCCTAGAGAACTGCAGAGGGCCTGTCACCTTGGAGTAGGCCCTTGCCTTCTGCCTAAAAGCCATAATCCCCAACCCCAGCTCTGTCTGCTGGGATCCAGAGTCTGTGGCACAAGCCTTGCTCAGCAGGGTGCTCTAGGTCCAGTTCCACCCTAACTGACACCCCCCTTCCTCTTCCCCTCTGCGTGGATCTACTACATTCCGGAACAGTTAGAGGCACATTTTCAGGGCATGGGGCAGCCTCACACTGGGTTGTCCCCTTCTCAGACATGAGGCTGGCACAGAGACCTGTGGATTGCTCATGGTTGTGTCGCCGAGGCAGAGGCAGGGTTTGGACCCAGGTGTGAGAGGCTTCAAAGCCAATCTCTAAGGAAGATGTTGGGGTTTCCTTCCTGGGGCTTCGCTCCCTCTATTCCTCCCCATGGCTCCCGGAGAGCAGGATGAAGCAACAGGACCCAGCTATCCTCTCTCCAGGTCCTGCTCCTTTCCTTCAAGAAACAAATGGATGCACCAATTACACTTCAGTCCTTGCGGCAGAGGGGAGGGGGTGCTGACTGGCACTCCGGTAGGAAGCAGGACTGTAATCAGCCCCAGGGCCAGGTGCCCTCCCCAGCCAGGGCACTTTTCCACATTCTAGAACCTCCCGTGATTAAACACTAATTGCTGCCACGCTCTCAAATTGAAGACTTTAATTTTCCCTCGAAACGAAAAGTACATTTCAATCAGTTCCCTCTCCCAAACCATTCCTCCTCAGGAGCCAGGGTGGAACACAAGCCCTTGGGGACCAAGGAGGAAGCTCACCCCTCCCCCCACACACACATCTTGCCACCCCCCCCCCTCTTCTCCTGTCTACAGCAGGGTCCTAGGCACTTGGAGTGTGGGAAAAACACTAGAGAGACCCAGGAGCTGTTGAAGGTAGCACATACCTGTGACCCCAGCATTCGGGAGGATGATGCAGGGGGATTGCCTTGAGTTCTAGACCAGCCTGGGCTACATAACCAGAAACATCACCCCTGGCCTCTAAGAGTAAAGCTGGGCAAGGGATTCAACAGGACAGAGAGGCCTGGGCCCAAGATTCTCATCTATCAGGGCCGAGGCTGGACCCTGAGTCAATAGCCTGGGGTCCTTTGTTCTGCAGTTTCTGAGCCTGCAGATTCCCTGGGGTGGGGGTGGGTGTTGGGGAGCGAGTGTTCTGGCTCATATTGGGTGTGAGGAGGGGTCAGGAATGAGCAGGGTGCTGACATGCAGCTAAGATTTGAAAGCTGCTAAATTGGGGGACAGCTGTAAGCGAATGTGGACACAGAGAGGGTGAGTATACACCCCAAGGTCACATAGCAAATCAGAGGGTCAGGCCTGATGGAGGCTAATAATCTCTTCCTTGTCTGGATATTTTTAGAGAAGCCGGTGAGCAGAAAGAATGACCAGGCATAATGGCAGGGGTGCCCAATCCCAGCTGTTCTAGAGGATGAGGCAGGAGGATCTCAGGAGCCAGGAGTTTGGGAGTCCTTCTGGTTTTATGTGGTGTAAGCATCAGGAGATTAAGAGAGAGCTGGGAAGTCCTAGTGATCTCTCCAAGGGTCTCCAGCATCAACCACAGCAGCGACTGACTGGGCCCTGCTAAAGCCAGGAACCACACTGGACGACCATCGTTCAAGATCACTTCCTCCCAGACACCTCACCTCCTTCCTAATCTGGTTCTCTTGCTCCTACCCAGTTCACAAAGAAGAAAACATCCCTGCAGGAATCCAAACCTGCAGTGACACTGTCAGACCACTGGCTAGAACCCAAGATGGGCTAGCCCAGGGCCTAGCTAGGACCCAAGGTGGGCTATCCCAGGACCCAGCTAGGACCCAAGGTGGGCTAGCCCAGGGCCCAGCTAGGACACAAGGTGGGCTAGCCCAGGGCCCAGCTAGGACCCAAGGTGGGCTAGCCCAGGGCCCAACTAGAACCCAGAATGGGTGTGCCTAGGACTCAAAAGCTGTGCTCTCACGCCTCAGTGAAACTGTACTAGGGTCAAGGGGATCCCGGGACCCCCACAGGGAAAAACAGAACTTCATGGGAGGAGCAGGGGTGAAACCACCTCTCAACTTTCATATTCTGATACCGTCTGCCCCCACTATGCACCCATTTTTCAGACGGCACATGCCAGCTCCAGTGACCTGCAGGGGAACTTGAACAGGGATGGGGCAGGCGGGGTAGGAGGTGTGGTCAGCCTGGTGCTCTACTCCCAGGAGGAGAGGAGAGCCCACCCCCACCCACCTCCCCACCCTCAGCCATCCCTCTTGCTTTTCTTTTTTTATCCCTTGCCTCTCTCTGCAAAATTACCCTGACTGTGCTAGCCCACATCCTGCTGCCAAGCACTGCGACTCCAGACCAGTGTCTTAACCTCTCTGGACTTTTAGGAATGTTCTTGGCTGTTAACTCAATGTCAATGCTGGTCTGGAAACTACCCTGGAAGCCCCCAGTGATAGAAGGCCACTCTCTGAGTTACAGGGGAGAACATAAGGTCCTGTTTGCTTTTCTCTGCCTGTGTTTGTTCCTTTATGCGAACACCTTGGAGGGGAAGTCGTTGGCAAAGCAGGCTGCCTCCAGGGAGGGAGTCTGGTCCCGAGGGGAGGGGCGGGGAGCCTCCGTATGGCACACACTTACCTTTTAAATATTGAATGCATAAATGCGCCGGTAATTCCAGCGAATAAACAAATAAAGCGCAAACGTTTACAAAACGCAACTTTAAAAATAACACCAGTAACAGGAGGGTGTGAAGATGAAGCCAGGTAAAGGTGTCCTGTGAAAGAGACAACAAAAAGAGTGGGCATGGCCCTCACCACACCCCCTCCAGCTCCCGGTGCCCCATCCTGGGGTGCAACACCTGTCACTTCCTTGAAGAATGGCAGGATCCATAACAGGGAGCAGCTGATCCTCCTGTCACTGGACCCAGGATTTGAGAGGGGATTCCCAGTTCAGCTTCAGGGGTCTGCAGGTCTAGTCCCCAGAGGACCTCAGAACACTGCCCATTACCCAGCAGGCCCCTGGTGTACACAAGTCTGTTCCAGCATCACTGGAATGATCAGGGGGCTCTTTTTCTTTCTTTTTTTTTTTTTTTTTTTTTTTTTTTTTTTGGTTTTTCGAGACAGGGTTTCTCTGCAGCTTTTTTAGAGCCTGTCCTGGAACTAGCTCTTGTAGACCAGGCTGGCCTCGAACTCACAGAGATCCGCCTGCCTCTGCCTCCCGAGTGCTGGGATTAAAGGCGTGCGCCACCACCGCCCGGCTGATCAGGGGGCTCTTGAAGTCATCAACCGTTCCCTCCCACATCTCAGCAGCCCCTCCCTCCAGCTCTCCCTTTTTAATCTTGTCTGGCATATCCTCAGAACCTAGTACCTGCCAGCGGCCTGAGAGTGGCAGGCAGGGCAGGCTGCCCCTGCCTTAAACATCTCCCAGGGCTCTGGATAGGGAGTTCCAAGATAGGTATGGGGCACTTTGGGGACCCCAGAAAGCCTGCCCAATGGGTGGGGCTGACTGGGACCCCAGCACCTCCAGGCCCCCGTCCAGGCCTCTCTCTCTGAAGATTGTGCATAGCCTGTTGCCAGCTCTCCAGCACTCGTGGGCCTGGCCTGTTAATTTCAGGAACCACCCCTCTCAGGCTGGAGAGTTGGCCAACAGTTAAGAGTAAACACTGCGCTCCTAGAACACCTGAGCTCAATTCCCAGCATCCACCTGTAACTCCAGCTCCAGGTGACAGGAGACAACACTTCTCTTTTTATTTGTATTTTTTATTGATTTTATTGAGCTATACATTTTTTCTCTGCTCCCCTCCCTTTACCTCCCCTTCCCTTCAACCCTCTCCCATGGTCCCAATCCTTCCAATTTGCTCAGGAGATCTGAGACAACACTTCTAACCTCCATGGATGACCCCACTCACATATACACATACATAAAAAATATTTTTAAAGAATCTCTCAAAGAGTCACAGGATTAGATTGACACTTAGGCCTCTTCCTTGGCCCTGGAGGGCATCCTTTCACTGTGCACAGTTCTGTCTACAAGAGTTTGTGCCCACAACAGCTCCTAGAACCTGCCCACTGCTTTCTCTGCCTCTCTGACTTGGAAAGTTCTTGAGGGTCCAGCCTCACCCATGCCTGCTCTCCTCTCCCTGCTGGGGCTGAGTGCCAAGCCTTTGAAAAGGGGCTCTGCAGTCTGCAACCCCAGTTCAATCTCCAGTCGGGACCTGGAGGTCAGAGATTCCTGAAGAGTAAACAGTCTGTCCCCTCAGGCTGAAGAGGGCCTCGCAGGGGCCAGGCCACACTCAGGGAGCAGTGGGCAGCATCCAGGAGAACAACAGCCCTCACGCTGTTGCTGGCAAGTGAGACTGGCAGGACTGGTCTGCCTAGCAGCTGAAGATGCCTGGGCTCAGAAAGCAGTTTCTTCCGGCTCCATATCAATGGTCTCCTGTGGGGTTGGTGCGATGGGCAAGCAGGAGACCCTGGAACAGGCTCTTGAGGGAAGCTGGAAATCTCCCATATCTTTGCTCCAGAAGAAGCTTGGCCAAGTCTACTGCTGCTCCCACCAACTACACCATGAGGCTCTATGGTCTTAGACTATGGTGATGCCACTTGCTTCTTCCCAGGACCTCAGCTAGTCTCCTAATTCCTAACTCTCCTGTGTTGCTAGGTACCTCAGCTTTATCCGGTGGTCTCCGTTTCCTGGTACGACCCAGTATGCTGCTCCTGTGGAGAAAGTGTCTTCTGAAAGCACGGTGTGGTGGTACTGTCTACACCTCTCACCTGCGGCTTCCTAAGACAGCCCACTTGAGGGCCCTCTCCAAGTGGTGACATGTCCTTCAGAGAGCCTTGGGTGTGGCTGGCACACTTAGCCTGCCACTCTGTACACTGGGCTGTATGGAATTCCAAAGAACAGCTGAGTGAGCTAGCCGCTTTTACAGTTTGGCATCCGTGTCCAGCACCGTCCCTGGGTACAGCTACCCTTGGTCTTCAGCCAGTCCCCACTGGAGGGAGAGATCTGCAGAGGTGTCACTAAGCCTATGGCAGGACCTGCTTTTGAGTGGACACATGGACACACACCACACACACAGACACACACACACACACCACACATACACACCACACACACAGAGACACGCACCATACACAGATACACACACACACATACCACACACACATACACACCACACACAGACACACCACACACACACACACACACCACACACACACACACACACACACACACACACACACACACACACACACGTTCCTGTCAAATGACAGAAGGTCTCATTAGACAGGAAAGTAAGATCCAGGAAGAAACCTTCACTGGTCAGAGGCCTGACTTGTTAAGTCCCTTGGCTCACACTGCCAGCACAGTGAATGCTTTGTTTTGTCCTAAATGGTTCCAACTCCCAAAACACACACACTTATACACACTCTTACACACACTCATGCACGCACGTGTACGCACACACACAGACACACATACTCAAACCGTGCACACACACTGAGCCTCAGAGGCCCAGACGCGGGAGTGGGGGTGGGAGGGTGTCAGGCAGTGGAGGTCACCTGGAGGCCAGGACCACATCAGACTCTTTTTTGCCTGAGGTGTCCCCTCGGGCCATGCCACTGACTACCAGCCTGTCCCCTCCCTTAACCACACAGCCTAGGAGAAGTGATGTCAGCATAGCCTGGGGCAACCTGCAGGGCCTGATCTCAGGGTCAGCCTCAGGGAAAGAGATGCTGGGACCAGCAAAGAGGTGTGACCATCCTTGCTCCTGTCACATGCCACCTGGAGAGGAGTGAGCGACTCCTCCAACGTCTAGTGTCAGCTGGGGCTCAGAACAACCCCTCCTCACAGCTTCCATCTCTTCTCTCAGCACAATGGGGCATGGCAGGCACACCAGGGAGCAGAAGAAAGGGTACAGGAGGGACATGTAGCTTAGGGAAGCACCAGAGTCTCTCTGTGCCTCGGTTCACCCATCTGTTAAAAGGGTTCATTGGAGCATTCACTGAAGGACAGTCTGTGATTCTACTTTGGGGGTGGGGTTGCAGGAGAGGAGCATTGTTTTTGATGAGTTCAGAGCTAGGCTGGTAATTAAAGAGGTCTCCAGAAACGTTGCAGATGGCTGACCAATACAGTGAATGCATGCCATGCCACTGAAAAAAACCCCGGGGGGACTTTTATGCGCGCGGATGGACACACACACACACACACACACGCACGCACGCACGCACGCACGCACAAACGCACACGCGCGCTCCTCTTCTGCCCTTCCAGGGTTAGCTGGGTTGCTTGTCACAACAGGGAAGAACGGATAAGGCTTGAGGGCTGGTTGGAGTAGAAAGGCCTCTCAACCTTGGCCTTCCTTGCCAAATGCCTGGGTACAGATGGGGCATTAAGGAGGAGCAGGACCCAGTGTGACCTGGGGGACTGGCAGAAAGCAGAGTTAGAGCTGTGGCAGGGTGAAAAGTGCTGGGGTCCCAGGACTGTCACCTGATTGGAAGGAGTGTACACCTGTGAGCTCTCAGCAGGTACACTAGCCCCTGGGGAGCAGAACTGTAGGTGTGAACCCAATGAGGTGTGGCAAGTGGTCCCTGGCAAGGTCACTAGGCTGAGAAGGGCCTGGAGGGAGAATTCGAAAAGTCACTGTGGAGCTGGGCTACAGGGAGGGGGAGAAAGACAAGAGACACAAAGAGAGAGCCAGGGAGAAGAGGGGGTGATAAGGAGAGGCCTCCAGCCGTGCTGGGCAGCATCTTTGGTAGAGGCGGGGCATGATGGAGACTGTGGAGAGAGGCTGGAAGCTTGAAAGTCCTCCACTGATGCTCTGCTTGCTCCGTTGGGGTGTGGAGAGCCTGAAGAACTTACGGGGGCTCAGCCCCTGCTGTCCCATTGACAACCATTTTGTATTGCTGTCCAGAGCAGTGGCAGGTTGTCACAGCCTTGGCCTTCTATCCCTGCCCATCCTGCCACACAGCCATGGGATCAGGGAGACTTCAGCCCAGTTGGGCACACTTTGTTCGGCTCATACCCTGCATCCCTGGGACCCAACTAAGTGAAAAGGTCCAAAGATTTGGCACCTAAAGTGGTACAGCCATGTAACCTGGGTCAAGTCAATTTCCAAAGCGGATGATTTCACCTCTGGGTTTTGCTGAGGACAACCCAGTCTGGAGAGGATCCTGGGGCAGTTTAGCCAGGAAAACCTCAACCACTCACCCCGTCCCTTCTCTGAGCGTTGCCCGGTGCCCAGAACTGACTCAGAGGCCGGGAACACTGATTTCTTTGATGACTTCTCATCTGAAAAATGAGTCAGCGCAGACAGATCCCCACCCTCAGAATAAGGAAGAGGCACAGATGAGACCACAAGGGGAAACTCTGCCACCCTCTCCCCCTCCCCTCACCGGCAGGACGGAGCTCCTGCCAGACTCAGGCTCTGCCACCCGTCTTTGAGATCACTTATCTAGAGAGAGGCACACCAGTCCCACTTCTAGCGCTCTTCATGCCCCTCATCCCTGATGGAGAGAGGCCTTGGGACCCCAGAGGCTGGCTAGACCTACCCTGAAAGCCCCATGCTGCGGAGACAGGGAGACAAGGAGGGAACTGCATTTCCTCCCGTCAGTCCTCGGCTCACAACCTTTCATGGCTCCCTGTTGTCCCGCAGACAATCCATCCCTTCCTTCCCAGGTATTCCAGGATCCCCTTCAGGATAGGCCCTGCATCCTCAGAGCGTCCCGAAGGATGAGGAAGGAGGGGATTTCCAGGCTGACTGAGAGGGTGCTGAGAGGGCGGGCTTCTCCCGATGCACCTGCTGAGTGTGGCTGTCCCTCCAGGCCCCACCCCAGAGCCCCGGGGATTTTTCCACTTCGATCTATTTGGATTCCGTCAGGGCCAGGGAGCCCTGGACTTCAGTGTTGATTTGTCACAGGAGATTATTGGCAGCAGGGTCTGTCACCTGCACAATGAAAAGAAAATGAGCCTCTCATCAGAGCAGCCCTCCAGGGTTCTGGGAGCTGGGGAGGGGCGGTGAACACAAAGTTCAGGGAGGAGAGAAGAGGGCGGGACAGCATTCAGCTACCCTGTGTCAGCATGGCCCCGGAAGACCGGGGGTCCCAATGCAGGATGGAGACCAAGGAACAGACTATTTGAGAGTAACCAGAGGTCCAAAAGCTAAGAGGCAGTTTCTCTGGGGCCCCTCCATTTCCTCTGAGTGCTAGAACCACAGGGTTAATCACAAAAGATGGAAGTATTGACAGATAGCCCAAGGCAGGCCCCTTTTCACTGCCAAGTAGACTGAGGTCCTGGGGCAGTAGAGACTAAGCTTGGTCTGCTTCTCCTCAGGTATCCTCCCTTCCTGTCCAAGGATTCTCTGGGGTAGGGCAGATGGGGGTCCAGAGCCCTAAGGACCCATCGTACCCCCTGCTGCCCTCTTCCAGTGCTAGGCTCTGGAGTCCCAGTTCTGACTGGCTGGCTTCTGGACAGTCTGCTCTCCTGAGCCTCAGTTTCCCCACATGGGTGGGCAGCCTGCCAGCCCATTTCTTGGCATGCTATGAGGATGGCCTTCACAGAGAAGGGCATGCTACCAATTCCTGCTCCAGGCCACCTCCAATAGCTATTCTGCCTCCCTCAGTCAGGCCCCTGAGGCCCTGTTTCCGAAGGCTCCTCATCCACCCACACCTTGGCCAACTTTCCCTCCTGCTGCCACCACTGCACTGCGCACCCTTCGAGCTGCCTTGCTCCCTCCCCAGTGCTCGCTGCTCAGCTGAGCAGTATTCAACACCCACGGCTGCCAGCCAGAGCTGAGCCAGCCAGGGAGCAGGCGGGGCCAGCAGAACTGCTTCCCCTGGCTCAAAAGCCAACAGTCACAGTCCACCCCAGCCTCCCACCTCCCCAAGGGCCTCCCTCTCCAGCCCAGGTCCCGTCTACTTCCCCCAACTGCCCTAACCTCCAAGTCTTTCTCAACCTACTCTGGTCTCTTCCTCTCCAACCTATTTCTTGGGCTGCTAACAGTGGTGGAGGAGGCAATGTTGGGCAGGGAGGGAGGGGCCAGCAGAATGGACCTCCCACCTGACAGGGCTGAAAGTTACATTCAACTCCTATAACATGGAAGTTCATCAGTGACAAGGCCAACCCCTGGAGAGCTCTGCCCCCAGACCCTGAGTGACACCCTCCTAGGACAGACACCTTCCTACACTGGGCCAGCTGCCCCACATCCATCTCACACACACACACACACACACACACACACACACACACACACACACGAGATGTTGGAAGGAAACAGGAAGGAGAGGAGGCCATACACACTCGGGATGCTGGGAAGTCCATCCTGAGAGTTCACATCCAACAGCCCTTGTCTCCCAGAGTCCTCGATCGCCTCTGCACCCACTGTGGCCACATGGTCAATCACTGTTATTCTTCCAGAGGACTCTTGATGCCTAGCACTTGTCCTCCCCGCCCCCGGCCCTTTCCCCCTCCCCCTCCCTCCTTCCTCCTCTCATTTCTCTTTGGAATCGCTTCACCAAAAGTTCATTTTGAAAGAAATCGATTTCCAAGCTCTCGGAGATGCAATTTGGTTTTTCATTTTGAAGATATGATGGTTAAGGAAAAGTTTCAAGACTTAATCACCATGGAAGGCAAGGCTTGGGAAATAAAAGGATCCTCTGCTCCCAGCCAGGGTGATGGGCAGCAGGCATCTCTTGCTATAACAGCAGAACACAGGTATGACAGGCAACTGTCGCCATGTGATACCAGTGGGCACACAGTATACTCATACAGCTGCAAATATACACATACCACACATGTCTACCTATGCTCTCACACAACCGCATATAACTACATGCATATACATATGTATACACACTCATGCTCTTACAACCACACATGCACACATGACACGCACACAAATGCATACACATGTGCATACATACCCATGTATTCGCACGATGACAAACGTGTCACACATGCTCCAACATGCACATGTACATACATGCAACCCATGTACTCCCACAACCACAACACACACCTACACTCATATTCATGCATACAAACACACATACATAAGTAAATGCAAGTATGCACACATATGTATTAAATCCCAACTTTCACTGGGGAGCTGACGCAGGAACCCAGCCCTGAGTTTCTCTGAGGTGGTCGACCTTAGATCTGTTCAATGAACGAGGCCCAGACCAGCACACTTGGTCACAGCAACCATGCTCTCCTGGGCACAGGATAAAGCCATGTCTGAAGTCCTGGGCAGGAGAAGGAAGGCATAGCAACTGATTGAATCCTGCCTCCAGGAAAACCCATGAGCAGAAGGGCTCCAGAGTAGATGTCCTAGCAGGCAGGGGACAGGACCACATTTTCTTGGTGGGGTGGCATCAGGAGGTTTCATGAAGGAGGTGTGGTGTGAAACAGAGCCCTGAGGTCATTGATCTAGCTCCTAAAGACTTGGGTCATGGGCTGGAGAGATGGCTCAGTAATTAAGAGTGTTGATGGCTCTTCCAGAGGACCCGGGTTCAACTCCCAGCCCCCACATGGAAACTCACAACTGTCTCTAACTCAAAGATCTGACACCCTCACATAGACATAGATGCATGCAAAATACCAGTACAAAAAAAAATAAAAAAAAAAATAAAAAAATATTTGAGTCACTCTCAGCTACCTCTCTTCTTCTGGGCATGTGACCGAGCGGGAAGACATGTCATTGGGCCCTGAAGTCCTCCAGGCCCTCCAGCTGCTCTGGCCCTGCAGCTTCCTCACACAAGGAAGAGGCTGAACTGTAGTATCAGGGAGGCTGGGCCCAGACCCCAGGCTGCTCTTTGCTGTTTAGCCAGAATCCAGTAAGTGTTGTGCACTGTGAGGCTCAGGACAGACCGGCAGTGGTGGACCTCCGTCCTGCCCAGCTCTCTCCCTGGGGGCAGGTGGAAGAAAGATGTTGGAGCACATGGTGTTACCCCAGGGACCAGTCAGGTCCTCGGCCCAGATTCCTCGTTCCTGCCCTAGTTTGGGGCCACTGCATTGGCAGGGCCAAATCCGGCCTACTTCTCCAGGAGGCCTAGAGAATCCTGGGAGGCCCAGGCCTTGCCCATTGCCACATTTAGCCTCCCCTCCATACTGAGCTCACACAAGGGCCATCGTCAGCTTGGCACAGGGTGAGCTCAGCCCAAGGGTCCTGCTCCATCCCAGGGGAATGCAGTCCCTTTGAGTCTGAAAAGCAGTAGGGTTGGCTTCTGTGCCCTTTTAAGTATTCCATCCTAAATCCCACCCTCCCCACTAACCTGCCGCTCACCCCCTCCAGCCCAGAACAGTCCCACTCATTGCCTTCATGTGGGGCAGTGGCCAGGGAGGCGGAGTCTCAGCAGTCTGTCTGTTTTGAAACAATCTCCCTAGATGGACCAGGCTGGCTTTGAACTTACTTCCCATGGTCCTCTTGTCTCTGTCTCCAAAAGGCTGGGCTTACAGGTCCATATCATCAAGCCCAATGAAACACAGCCCTTGAGATTTTTGTTTGTTTCAAACTAGAGGGGGAGCCCTAGGCTGTGTGCTTGCTTAGCAAGTGCCCCCCATCCCAATCCAGATCTTGAGATTTTTGTCTCCCCCCCACCCTTTTTGTTTCTTAGGTGGGGGTTGTGAGGGGACTGAGAAACAAGGTCTCACATTGTGTCTTAGGAATTTAGGTTGGCTTTGAACTCACAGCAATCCTCCTGCCTCAACCCTCCAGAGGGCTGGGATTACACGTATGAGGCGTCACACAAGCGTGCTACAACACTCATTCAAAACTCAAACCTGAGAGTGCAGCGCCTCACAGTGGCAAACACCTTTAATCTCAGCACTTAGGAGGCTGAGGCAGGAGGATGGTGAGTATGAAGCCAACGAATGCTACATAGCAAGACCCTACTGGGGGCAGGGTACCTAAAGAATAAGAGAACTTCCCCAGGGGTATGTACTTCCTGAAAACAGCAGGTTTGGTGGGTGCATCTCTGGAGCCCTGGGAGAACCAGAGGGTCCTGGAGCTCAAAGACAGTGCCCACCAGAGGCCTGCAGGCAGCATCTGGTAGGTCAGGGGGACAAGCGTGGACTAAGGGGGCTGCTCTTGGGACAGATGCAGCATCTAGAGGTACCCTTGCTAGCAAAGGGACACCCAAATCCCAGCTGGTAGAAACAGGGCCCTTGGGAGCAGTGGTGGAAGGAGACCCAGGGTGACAGCACTCTATGTGAGCAGAAGCAGGACTGAGTCTATGGGGCTTGTTTCTCCTGCATTAGTTACATCTCTACCACCTGAGTTCCCAGACTGGATGAGGTCCCTCTTGTCATGAAGCATACTTTGCCACGAGGGGACAGAGTCCAGTGGCTGCAGGGGGCACAGAGGCCTAGGTGAGTTCTGAGTCCTGGGGACTGAGAGGCACACCTCCATGGAGAAACTTGAGCAGACCCAAGGCCCCCCGCTTCTTCCTCCCTTCCTATCCACCTCGGCTCTCTCCCTGGGCTACCTGCCAGCCCCTTCCCACCTCCTGGGCCCTGAGCCCCAGTAGGGCTGAGAGTGTGTGATAACACAGCCCCCAATCCTATCATTAGTGCTAATGACTCCAGTCAGCGCCACGGGTGGGTGGGTGGGTGGGGGTGACACATGGCCCACCCCAGCTGCACAGACAGTATCAGAAATGGCAGATACTGGCGGGGGGATGGTTCAGTCCCTACCGTGCTGGCTGTGAACATGAGCATCTGAGTTATAAGGAGCATAGCACCTAGTACCTGCTGTCCCAGAGTGGGGACACAGAGACAGGAGAATCCCAGCACTTATTGGCCAGCCAGTTTAGCCAATTAGAGGGCTCCAGATTCAGTGAGAGACCATGGAGGGAGGGGAGTGAGAGTAAGCTGGAGAGATGGCTCAAAACATTAAGAATCCATACTGCTCTTATAGAGGACCTAAGCTTGGCTCCCAGAACCTATGTCGGGTGCCTCACTGCTGGCTGTAATCCAATTCCAGAGTTCCGACACCCTCCTCTGACTGCCTCGGACACCTTCACTTATGTGTGCACACCCCTACACGCACAGAGACACACAAACACAGTGAAAAATCAAACAAAATCTCGCTTTAAAAATTGAATGTGAAGAGCCAGCAAGATGGCTCAGCAGGTAAAGACACTTGCTACCAAGACTGATGACCTAAGTTTGAGCCTTGGGACCCATTTGGTGCAGGGAGAGAACCGATTCCCACAAGTTGTCCCTCTGACCTCTATGCTCAAGCCATGGTGTGTGTGCACACATATACAATAAACAAGCAAACAAAAAGATTTTACTTTTTCAAAAAGATGTTTATTATTTTTTTAAACGTGTATGATGTTTTGCCTGCATGTGTGTATGGCCTGGAGAGATGGCTCAGTCGTTAGGAGTACTACCTGCTCTTCCAGAGGTCCTGAGTTCATTTCCCAGCAACCACATGGTGGCTCACAACCATCTATAATGAGATCTGGCGCCCTCTTGAGGAAGACACCTGGTCAATGGTCCTCATTAACTTAGACCATGAAACCCAACATGGACAAATTCAACAGAGCCCTATACACAGGCTGCCCATGCATGCTTCACCACACACGGGCTGCCTATGCATGCTTCACCATACACGGGCTGTCTATGCATGCTTCACCATACACAGGCTGCCCATGCATGCTTCACCACATACGGGCTGCCCATGCATGCTTCTGCATTTCCAAGGCATACATTTCAATTTTCAATTTCACGTGTGTGCACTGCACGAGCCTAGTGCTTGTGCAGTCCGGAAGAGGGCATCAGATCCCCTGAAACTTGAGTTACAAACGTCTGTGAGCTGCCATGGGTGCTGAGAATCAAATCTGGATCCTCTGCAAGAGCAACAAGTGCTCTTAACCACCGAGCCAACATTCCAGCCATTGCTTTTCTTATGTGTGTAGACATATGCACCCACATCCAGGTGCCCTCAGAGGCCAGAAGGGAGCTCAGGTACCCTAGAGTTGTTACAGGCAGGTGTGAGCTGCCAGACAAAGGTGTTGGGAACTAAACTCAGGGCCTCTGCAAGAGCAGTGTGTGCTCTTAACCAACTAAGCCACCTCTCTAACCCATTTTAAAAAACATAAAGCAGTGAGCATTCAGGAAACCATCTGATTTCAGCCTCTGGTCTCTGTGAGCCCATACACAGGCACATGCTCACACATCAGTCTGGATGCCAGTTACGGCCACTGTGGCCACAGAATGGAGGCAGGCAAGCAGGGTGGCATCTAGAACTGTCCATGGCCAGGTATCTCATTAGACACATGCCTCTTGCCCCTCCTCTATGCCCTTTGCTCTCATGCCCACCCTAACATCAGGAAATAGCTCTTCCCTCTGATCCTGCCTGCCTTCCTGGGCTGTGTGTCTGCAAACAAGCCGCTGAGTCTCTCTGGGCCTGTGCTCTTGTCTAAAGGCGCAGCAGCTTTTCTTAGCTCCCTTCCAGCCTTCCCAGTGCAGCCCCCTCTGTGTCCCCTCACTCACTCTCCCCTCCCTCCCTTCCTCTACTCCCCCCCCTCCTTTGGCTCACCTCCTCTTTCTCTCCTCCTCCAGTTCTCTTCCCCACTCCTCCCACCTTCGTCTCCTGCCTCTGTCCCAACTCCAGCAGCCTCCTCTCCCTGTCAATTAGCTGGCTCTAGCAGCAGACACTGAAAGTCAGCTAGAGCACCCAGCTGGAAAATTGGGTGTCGGCAGCAGTCAGGAATACTAATGCCCCACCCTGCTGGCTGGGCCTAGGTCTGTCTCCGAGACAAACTGGATGCCGGTGCTGACACTCCGCCCCCATCTTCTTCTTCCCACCCTGTCCAGGGACAAATCCTGCCCACCCTAGCTCCTCTCCCCTTCCTTGAGCCCATCGGCCAGGCTCCTTCTGTGGGTCTCATTGGCTGCCTGGCCCCACAAACCCTGTTCTGGTGGAAGGCTCCATTTAACTATGGTCAGGTCTGCTGGTTCCCTCCTCTTCAGATCCCCCCTCCCTCTTCTGGGAGGTACCAGTCTCTCCTACATCCATCTGGTCCATGGCCAAAGTCAGCCAGCATTTCTACTCTTGGGGTATCTTAGTTTGCTTTCTATTGCTCTGATAAATACCATGCCCAAAAGGAACTTGGGGAGGAAATGGCATATTTTGCTCCATGTCCTGATCACACTCCATCCCTGAAGGGAGGTCAGGGCAGGAGCTCAAGGCAGGAACCTGGATGCAGGAACTGAAGCAGGAGCCATAGCAGAATGCCACTTTCTGGCTTCCTCTTCATAGCTCGTTCAGCCTGTTTTCTTATAGGACTCAGGACCTGACCAGGGCTGGCACTGTCCATAGTGAGCTGAGCCCTCTCGTAGAACTCAATAAGCAAGCAAATGACCTACTGACCAAATTACTGCAGGCCAACGTGATGGCGGTAATTCCTCAGTCGTGGTTCCCGCTTCCTAGATGGCATTAGCTTGTGTTGTCAGAAACAAAACAATGAACCAGCCCAGGGGCCTTGTGTAGCTTCACTCTGAGTAGATGGCCACCCAGAGCCAGGAGGCCTTCTAGGTCCCCCGGCCAGTATCCCTCCTAACAATGCCCTGGACTGCCTAGTCCCCATTCCCAGAGAGGGAAAGCTGCCTGTTTACCCAGGCCTGGGGCCACCTAATCCCACCTCAAGACTCCTGAGCTGGCCACAAGGGAGGACATGGTGGGCTGGATTGAACAAGCCCCGTGGGCACCTGTGCAGTCTTCTCCCCATAGTCCTGGCTCATTTAACTCCTGACTTGGGATGGGGCAGTAAGGGAGCATGATCTGCAGGCAGTGTTCTGATGGCCTGTCCTGAGTATGCCATCTGCAGCAGATGTAAGCCACAGGGTCCCAGCAGTGACTCCAGCACCTCCAGGTACCATCAGCACTCAAGCGGCATCGGGTGTGGACTGGGGACACCTCAGAGGAACCTCACCCAAACCACCTCCCTCGCTTCCTACAAACAAGTGGCTAGAGAAGCAGGTAGGTCTCCACCTACGTGAAAGAGGGGAGGGGAGAGGCACACCCTGGAAAAGGCTCCAACGCTGGAGAACCTGCAGTTGTTTGAAAGACTCTGGGGCCAGGACCACTTCCCTGTGAACTTCCTGAGAGGGGCCGACAGGCTTCCAAGAGCAGGAGGAGATTTTATTTGACAGACAGTGTCACCACGTAGCCCAGGCTGACCTTGAACTCAGGCAGTCCTTCCTCTTCAACTTTTCTAGTACTAAGATTAGAGGTGAGGGCCTCACCTCTATTTTTATTCATTCATTCATTCATTCATTTATTTATTTTGGTGGGTTGTTGTTTCCTTTTATTTTTCTTCCTTTTTTTTCTTATTTGGTGTGTGTGTGTGTGTGTGTGTGTGTGTGTGTGTTCTTTTCTGAGGAGGACCTTACTGTATAGTACAGGATGGACCATGCTGTCAGCAATCTCAGACTCCTACTGGAACCACAGGTCCCATTTTTTGTTTTGGGTTTCTTTTGAGATGGTGTTCTTTTTGTTTTGAAGTTTTGTTTTTTGTTGCTGTTTGTCAAGACAGGGTCTCACTGTGTAGCTTTGTCTGTCCTGGAACTCATTACTTAGACCAGGCTGGCCTCGACCTCACCTTGGGAGTTTTGTTTTTTGTTTGTTTGTTTGTTTTTGTTTTTATTTTGTTTTGGAGACAGGGTTTCTCTATAGCTTTGGAGCCAGTCCTGTAGACCAGGCTGGCCTCGACCTCACCCTGGGAGTTTTAAATCCCCTTGGTGCTCTGGCTGCCAGCTTGAGGGTGTGGTGATCAGGGGTTGGGATAGGGTGAGTGGCAGTGATGGACATGGCTGTTGGTTCTCCTCAGCTCTTGGAGTTTTTGAGACTGACCAGGATGGCGAAGGGATGTGAACCGGTAAGGTTCGGTGAGGGGTGGAATTTGGGAAGGGTGGGGCTGGGCTTAGGGAAGGTCAGGATTAGACTCAGGAAGCAGGTTGGGCTCTGGGGGAGGCTGGGCTTGGGAAGGGATGGGATGGGGCAGACACCCTCACAGGTCTGTCTCAGGGTGGTACAGTCCACCCCCAAGATTAGCCTTCAGCTGTGTTTTTGTCTGTTCCTTATACAAAGAGTGCTCGTTTCCCAGGGGTAGAAGCTTACAAAGCCCTTTCTGGACTCAGCAGGTAAACTTGTCACTGCCAAGTGTGATGACATTTGATATCTGAGACCTGCATGGTAGAAGGGGAACAACCCCCGCCCCCCGCCATGATCTCTGACCTCCACAGGTGTGCCATGGCATATTCATGCCCATAAGACGTACATGTACACATACATACACACACACACACACACACACACACACACACTCACTCACACACACTCACACACATACCACCCCTTCTTGTGTCACCTGAGCCTGGATGTCACCAGGGCCAGGAAAGCTTAAGGGAAGATGGCCCTCTGGGGAATTACATTGATTGTGTTCATGGATTTGACAAGATGCATCTCAGTTGTGGGTAAGACCACTTCCAGGGTGCCCTGACTGTTTGAGGAGTCAAGCAGAGTACCAGAATGCAGGCAGCTCTTTAGACGCTGTGCTCTTTAGACAGTAGATGCAATGCTCCCGCTGCCTTGACCACGCCCACACGAACTGTGACCTTAACTCAGCACTTTCTCCCTTAAGTTACCTTGTCCCAGCCACAGGGAAAGTAAGGCAAAAAGATTTACTCAGAAGGCCATGCAGGATGTAGCCATGCAGGGAACAGGAGGAAGATCTTAAGGGACTGGAGGGGTGCGGGGGGCCAGGGAGACGGAGAGGAACATGAGACGCCAATGCAAAGGTCATTGTGGAGAGCTTCCTGCTCCTTAGGGCACAGGTGGGCAGGGGGGAATCCAGAATTGCAGCATGCTTCCTAGGGACTGTGGGCTACTGGGCACTTACGACCTACGCAGGTCTCTCAGTGACAGGAGTCACCACAGGTACTTCCTTCCAGACTACCCAGGCTGGAGACTCCACGGCGCCTGCTGCAGGAATATCTCAGAGTGCGAGAGTAACCAGTGACAGTCCTCATCCCCCAATGACTTCAGGTCCCTGGGGTGCAATTACTGCACTAAACACTCTCATGCCAAAGAGCTCTCTGAAATAGCAGTCCCATAGGGACTATGCACTGGCCACATCCACAACCCAGTGACAACAGTAACAGGTACCTGGTCCACTCTGGGCCACCTTAGCTCTTTTTCATGGTGACTCTGGGCAACTTCCCTTCTTCTGCCTTCATCTTTCAGATGAGGAAACTGAGGCACAGGCACCACACACTCCAGGGGAAAGGCGAGGCATTAACCACCCTGACACACTGTCTCCAGACACAATCTTTTTAATGTTTGCCAGTTCTTGTGAGTTAAAGTGACAGATCATGGTTTTCGAAATCCTCTGTCAGTCAAGATAAGACATGGGCACTGGGCACGGGTGGCTCACCCTGATGGGAGGAGGTGTTTCATTGCTCTGATCTTGTCTGCTTGCTGGAATTTAGAATCAGACTGAGCTTAGTTCTAAAATGAGTTCATGGCGTGAGAAGACCCGCCCTACAGGTGGGCAGCACCATCTGTGGGCCCAGGTCCCAAACTGAATAAAAAGTAATCTGAGCATAGGAAATCTCCCATTCCCTGCCCCCTGACTGCATATGAAAGGCAACCAAATTTCTTATACACCTCCCACCAAATGCAGCGCCCCAACCCCACAACAAGCTGTTGAACCAAAATCCTCTATCTCTCTTGTATCTCATCAGACATCGGTGAGAAATGTGTCACAGAAAATTGGTTCCAAGGGGTGGATGGCAGTTAGAACGCCCCTGGGCTTGAAGAGCTGGCTGGGCAGTTAAGAGCTCTTATTGCACCAGGTGGCGCACGCCTTTAGTACCAGCACCTGGGAGGCAGAGGCAGGCAGATCTCTGAGTCTGAGGCCAGCGTAGTCTACAGAGTGAGTTCCAGGACAGCCAGGGCTAAGAAAAATCATGTCTCAAAAAAGCCAAACCAAAACAAAACATTACTTACTGTTCTTGCAGAGGACCTGAGTTTGGTTTCCAGAACCTACTCAGTGGTTCTCAAATAACCATGAGAGATGCTCGCAGTGCACAAACATCTTTAAAAAAAAAAGTCCCCTATAGCCATAGTCTCCAACATTTGAACACTTGGCCCCCAGTTAATGGCACTGTCAGGGGAGGCTTAGGACGTGCGGCCTTACTGAAGGGACAGGCTTTGAGAAAAAGCCTCACCTACATTCAGTTTTCTCTCTTGCTGCTCTGACTGCTCCTTGCCACCATGCTTCCACTCTCACACCATGGAGCCTTTTCCCTCTGGAACCTTAGGCTGCCTTTCATTGTGTTTTATTACAGCAACAGAAAGGGAATTAGCACAGCACTGCTGTGATAAGGCGCGGTGGCCCCCAGGCTTGTGGAACTGCTTTGTGGGAGGAATGTGGAAGACTTGGGAAAATCGGGCTAGAAATGTCCTTGGATACCATAAGCAGGGCTCTAAGGGAGCTGGGAAACGAATGTCAAAGGGCAGGCGGGCAATGGAGGCCTGGCTCATGAGGTTCCAGGAGGAACAAGTCAGGGACTCAAATGGGGCCATTCGTGTGATACTCAGGCAGAGAATCTAGACACATTCAAATAAAGTTGAATTTGAACATTATAGTATATGGCGGTGTGTGTGTGTGGGGGGGTGTGCACACAGAGGCCAGAGGCATCAGATCCCTGGGAGATTGTGAGCCACCCAGTGTGGCTGCTGGGAACTGAATTTGGGTCCTCTGCAAGAGCATCACATGCCCTCAACTGCTGAGTTGTGTCTCCAGCCCCTGGAGTTGAGTTTAAAGCTAGCGGGCTCCACAGCCATGTCTCCAAAGGATCGCCCCGTGGTAAAGCCCTCGAGGCTTTGGCACCCAGCTACTTTGCCCTCCTTGTGAGCATCTACCTCACACACACTCATCAGGCCGCCACCTCCTTTGGAGTTCCGCTCACGTCTGCTGCCTTGACTAACAGACAGCGGTAGCGTTCCTGTCCAGGAAGTTGCAGTATTTTACAAGTAGAGTGCTCTAGAGAACTTAAAATCAAGCTTCGCCACCCCAAGGAAATTTCACTCTCTGTGCTCTCTTAAGTAGAATCTGATTCATTAGGACCCTGCCCACTGGCAGGAGACACCAGGCCATCTTAACATACAGAACTGACCAAGTATTAAAGTCTCCCTCACTTGGGACAGAGATCCCCTCAGACCAGAACTTGCTCCCTCTCTCTAATCTGGACCTCAGTAGCGTCTACCTGGAATAGCTCTACAGAGCTCATTTCAGAGCCAATTCTTCTCTCCATAGTTTACTAAACGACACACCGTGGTCTCTGTCTTAGACGGGGCTGTATGGGTACTAGGCTCACTTGGCAGAAGAACACACAGGCTGCCACATGGATTCTGCTCACTGCTCTCATCCGGGTTCACAGTGACAGAGAAAAGAGTTGGCGAGGAAAGATGGCTACCCAAATTTACCGTTTCAACAAGGGGAGGGCAAAGGTCAAAGTATCTAATTGTTAAAGAGGCAATGTCATTGAAAACCTGGCTCTGGTGCTCTGCACTGGGCACCAGCAAACGGGCCCCGAGGGCAAAATTCCACCCATCATAGGTTCTGTCTTGTGAAAATGAAAATTTGTTTTATAAAAAAAAAAACCTGCCATGAGAACACAACTGGAGAGCTTCCTGTTCCTCAGCAGCTCAATAGCAAGAGAAATGGTCCCCAGAATCCTTACACAGGAGATGATTTAGATGGTGCTGGTCCAAGCAAACTGACCGGCACTGGAGCATGGCAGCATAGTCCACATGATACCTGTTTTGCAGGCATGAAAGATGCAAGATTGAGAGGGTCATGGAGTCTTGCACCACAGTTCCAGAGAGCCACTCAGACAATGTGTGGCAGGATGTCAGCATCCCCGCACAGAAACCCCTGCATGTGCACAGAGGCCACTGCATGAAGCTGTGAAGGTGAAGTCCAAGTGGTACTGAAGCCTGCAGGATGCTGGGAAACACCAGGGCGATGACATACCCATTGAGGGAAACAGTGGCCATCCAGTGGCGCTAGCCCAAGAGAGAAGCCATGTTTGCTTAATCATTAAGCCTTTTACAGCCCAGACGATTCCGTTGTGAGTCCCAGATCCTGGACATGGGGCTGGCTGCAAGATCTGAACCTTTCCCTGCTGGGTTTCAGTCTTGCTTTTATCTAATTATTCCTTGCTGTGCCCTAGTCATCCTTTCTGGAATGGGAATGGGCATCCTGTCCCATAGTATATTAGATATATGTAACTTGTAGTTTACAAATCTCATAATTAAAAGACTACCTTGAGCTTTGAATGAGGCCTGGGCTTTGGTATCTTAAGCAATGTTACCTAATGAGGACTCTAGCCTCATTGTGCATGGAACCCTTCCTTTCTTAAGCTGCCTCCAGGCAGATATTGAGTCACATCTATGAGGAAAGTCACTCATACAGATACACTCCTCTCTCCTCACACTCTCCGCAATCCTCCTGCCTCAGCCTCTAGAGTACTGGGATCACAGGCCTGAGCCACTATGCTTGGCCAGAAATGTACTCTCAAGGAAAAGCTGGAGAGTGACATTCAGAGCCGTCTTCATGGTGTCAGCCACCAACACTTGTTGCTTTGTTATAAGCCAGCTCTGCTCCTGTCTCCTCCATCCGGTGTAGGGGCTGAGAATCCAACCATTGCACCTTACCTCCTAGTCATGGGAAGGAAGAAGCAATAAGGAAAATAATACAGAATACATACCCACCATTAAGGAAGGCTTCTGGAAGCTTCCCGTTGATCAGAGAACTTGGGCACAACCATCTAGATTGGAAGCTGGAAAATGTTTTTATTCTAGGTGACCAACTGGCCAGCAAAATCAGACATTTTTTCCTATGTAGAAAAGAAAGTAGATTTTGGAGGGACTTATGTGGCGACCTCTGCCCCAATGCAGGAGCACGTTTGCATGGGTTTCTTAGTCATTTTTATCTTTGCCTAAGAATTCTCTCCACGCTCATCTTCCCTTCTTCTCTCGCACAGTGTCCTCTGCGTTTCAAACACTCTCAAGGAGAACCTTTCACCTGTCTCAGCGGTCTGTGAGAAATAAGAATAGTCCTTGGCTCAATGTGCCTGTGTCAGGTAACTGAGCACACAGAGCAGCTCAGTTCAAGACCTGTGTGTGCTTTGTGGGGTCTGAGTCAGGGGCTACCTGACTCAGGATGCACGTGTCAGCATCCTTAGGAAAAACGGACCTGCTGGATCATACCCTCACCCTTCCTGGTCAGCTCGTTGGCTCTATCCTGTCTGTCACCCACCTTCTTCCAGAGTGCCGCACATGGCCACTCATTTCTCAATTCAGCAGCCCCACGCGCAACTTCAAAGACTAGTGAGTTCTCCATGAGTATCCTCTAAGCCCGCCATAATGGCTCCTGTTTTCTTCATGAGTTCTTTGTGTACCAGGGTTTCCCAGTCTTTTAAATGGAGTTGCTCTCCAGGGAGTCAGCTTCCCTCCTGGAAGTCACTTAGAGGACCCCAGCCTCCCTAGGTGGAGTGGGTACATCTCAGAGTGCAGTCCTCTCACCACCACCCCCGAATCCTGCGCTTCTATCGAGGTGACCCGTGACTGCATCGAGCGAAGGCTAGGAGCTCCTACATCTCAAGGACATACAAGGGCATCCAGAAGAAGCCCTGGCTCCTCTCCCCTCAGTACCCCTTCCATACCTTGATGGGACAAGGGTCATGCAGCCATTCCTAGACCAATCACTAGCAAGGTAGGGTGGAGCCACCATGTGGGGCCTGGCCCAATTCAAATGCCACAACAGTGTGTTACTGGGATGTACAGGAAGAAACAGAGGTTCAGAGAACCCCACTGGGAGAAGAGCAGGTACCCAGAGGCTACAAAGACAAACAGACAAAGACGATAGCCAAGCCATGTCCAGTATTGCTCATTGGCCATGGAGACTGACTTAGTGTTTGGGATGGCACGGAAGACAGTTGGGGGCTGCCACAGCCACCTAGGGAAAGGTCAAGTGGCTTGTACCCTGGGGCCAGGGATTCCTAGAGTGGTCAACTGGACCCTATAGGGGTTGCTTTTCTGGGAGAAATCTCCTGGGAGGTGCTGCAGCATAAAATTTGGGGAACAAAAGCAGAGACAAGGGTGACCCCCAGCAGCTTCTGGAACTTCTGATAAGGTAGCAAGCACTTTCTAGTGGCTGAAGGCCACTCTGGTCTGGTGGCCAGAGAGCTGCCAGACTACAGGTGGTGTTAGAGCCCAGGGACTTAAGAAATAGAAAGCCAGAGAGTGGCAGCTGAGTGTCCTGTACTTTTCTCTCCCTACTGCAGGAATCCGAATGCCAGCTGTCGGCAGGCACAGACGCAGCGGAAGTAAACAGTGGAACTACCAGGCACAAGCCATATGAACTGCGGGGAATCCATTGGGGGTTCAGAGCTCAGAGAGGAGTCCTTCCCGGGATGTCCTTCCGGGACACCTCCCTGATCAGGCAGCAGAGCCCCCTCCCTATTTTCCCGTATTGCTCTTTCGTAAACTCTTTTTTGATAAGTTGGCATAACCCTCATGTGGCCAGTGCCCTCAGCTGGCTTTCTGGAACTGCCTGGGAAGCCATGCCTAGGGACAAGCACCTTGGCTCTCAGGCCTTCAACTTCACACTACAACTTGGCCAGAGGACATAGCTGGCTCCATTTCACAGATGTGCAAATGGAGGCTCTGGAACGCAGGTGGGCAATCCAACCCCTCACACTCCCCTTTGCAGATCATCCTGGTGGGTCAGTCAAACCCTTGGTTCATAACCTAGTGGATGGCTCCATCTGTTTATGTGCGTGGGTACAGGAGGGGCAATGAGGCCTGAGGAGGTCTAGTGTGGTAGAAGTCAGGAAACCCAGCACTCGGCTTGGACCACGGCTAAATCCAGGGTCCCTGGGGAAGAATCAAAGGGCGCAGTGTCCTCAAGATGCTGCTGGGAGCTGATGGCTACCAGCACAGACCCCTGCTTCAGGAGCCCCATTGCAAACCAAACCCTCAAAGCAATCAGCATTGGACCTGAGTGTAGAAGCTTTTATCCTCCAGTCGTAGCCCCAGAAAAGTCTTTAGACCACAGAGGCTGGGAGACCAGAGTGACCGCTGAGGTGGCAGAATAGGGTGGAGGGCTGGATGTGAGGAAAGGAGAGGAGAATAAGAGGCGCCTAGGCCAAAAGATACCCTGAATCAGGCTTTAACCCGGATTTCCTACAGCAGAGCAGCCAACAACACCCAACCCTATGACTCCAGGAGACTGGACTGTGCTTCCTCCGTCACTTTCTCAGGCGAGTCTGGACCCCACGGGGGTCCTGACATCTGCTGATGCTCAGGGCCCCAGGTGAAGTGTGTCGGAGGGTGTGACAAAGAGCTCAGAGGTGGCCACAGAAGTGTGATTCCCTGGGACAAAGTCCTGCCTGTTTCCTTTAGGCTTCTCCATCTCAGAGGTCAGCTAGGATGGATGCCTGGAGAGTGCTCAGAACAAGGCTCAGTCAAGAAAGCCAGCAGGTGGTCATGCCCTTTACTCCACCTGGGACAACAGAGGGAACGTGTTCCACAGGCCAAGGGACTGACTACCCGGGCTTCCCACTGCCTCGCCCCTCCCCCATCCCAGATTTTAGGCTGGTCCCATCCAGCTCTGGGTCCCTGCACTATCTGCTCTGCTGGGAACCCACTATCCTCCACCTCCACCTCCACCTGGGGCTTGGCCTTCAAAAGCCATCTGCTCCTGACCAGACACCTAAATGCAAAAAAGGGCTTCCAGCCTATGGCCATGTCCTCTTCCAGTGTGTGGACCACCCATGTCATCACACTAGTGTCTCCTCATCAAGTCGAACCCCAAGGTGGCTGCATATCATGGCAGTAAATATTGAGAAGTCAGAAATCAAGCTAACAACCTGTTATAGCGTACACGCCCCCCCCCCCCCGCCCACAACCCTTTCTTGATAAATACACCTCAGCACGGCCTGACAGGCCTCTAGTTCAAATTGACAGACACCCTGATACAGTGGCCAGGGAGAGGTAAGCCCCACCCCTTAGCCTGAAGCATACCCCTTTTCTGCTCTCCCAACACATCCCAAAACTCAGGGGACAAGTGTTTGCACACACATATCCAGCCCTGTTAAGTTCTGTCTGCAGCTCTCTGTGCATCTGGACCATGGCACGTGCAGAGGACACCGACACAGGTGGACACAGGCCATCCTCGGGAGGACAGACCCTGGACGTGGGCCTGAGGCCAACTGAGAGATCATCCCGGGGTCCCGAGTCTTTCAAGAATGGGCCAAGTGTGAAAGCTCTGAGAACACGCATGTTGGTGCTGTGGTGAGGAGCTGCGGTGGGATTGGGCCCATGCAATCCCTTCTTGTGTACACAGCCTGGGTGAGGGCCATGCTTGACCCAGGAGACCCAGTGTTGCCTCCTTTTTCCATCTCAGGATCACGGTGCCATGTCTGGACGCATTGAAAACAGCGAAGAAGCCACCTACCTCTTGTGGTGCTTTCTAGAACCCAAGGTGGTCCTCCCAACCTCTAGGGTTTTCTATCTCATTCTTATCATCTTTGGATGAAGAATTTGTCCTATGAATTTAATCTTAAAACAAATTTTAAGATTTTAAATCAAGGTCCAGAATCCAAGGCCCAGGGCTGTCACAGACGAGCAGTCCTCCACTTGTTGCTGGCCTCCAGATTGGTGTGTTCTGTAAGGCCGTCCCTACCAAAAGGATGCCAGAAAGAAATTATATAGAAGAACAAGAAAAGCCTTAAGGTCAGATGAGGTGGGCTAGCTCAAGGAAGCAACCTCTGGCCTCGTGTTGTCTCCCCTCCCCCTCTCAAGGCACAGCAGAACTGAACGGCAGGAGGCCTTGCCCCTATCCTGCAAGGGTCCCTGGGACCACAGAGGTTCACAAAACTTGGCCAGACTTAAAAAAAAAAAAAACTTGGTCAGACTTGTCAGACTCCTCCTAGGGCCAGGGTTGGGGTGTCTTGTCTGTAGATCAGGTGGCCTTTGTAAGACCTGCACTACTAGGCTCTACCCTAGGTCTCTAAGCCACCCAGCTTCCACACCTGGCCATCCAGGCAGTGTCAGGCATGGGCTGAGTTTGAGCCTCAAGTTAGACCAGTCATTGATTGGCCACACCCACCAGCTCTGAGCCACCATTGTTCCAGTGCATCTTGCAGGCAAAACAGGAAAATGTGGCCTACAAAATTTACCAAGCAAGGCTCATAGGGGCTCTCAGAGGCTGAAGAGGTAATCACGAAGCCTGCATGGCCCTCTACATTCGTGCTGTGGTTTTCAGCTTGTGGTTTTTGTTGGACTCCAACAGTGGGGGTGGGGGTATCTCTGACTCTCTTGCCTGCTCCTAGGAGGAACCCTTTCCCTCCTACTGGGTCACCTTGTTCAATCTTGACATGAGTTTGTACCTAGGCTTACTGCATCTTGTTAAGCCATGTTCAGTTGATAATCCCTGGGAGGTCTGCTCTTTTCTGAAGAGAAACGGAGGAGCAGTGGATTTGGGGGAGAGGAAAGTGAAGGGTGACTAGGAGGAAGGGAGGGAAGGGAGGTTGTGATCAGGATGTATTGTATGAGACAAGAGTAGTGGCAGCCATGATCCTGGTGACAGCAGCCGGGGGCCTCAGGGTGGACCAAAGGGACAGTAGTATATACTGCAGCCCAGCCATGTGCAAGGGTGACCTCTGTCCGAGTGTCTGCCTCCCAGCCAAACCGTCTACCACCTGGTCTCTTCTGAGTCTACTCATGCCAAATCAACTGGAAAAGTTTGCTGTCTGCAACAGAACGGGTGGTGGGGGTGGGGGTGGGGAGTCCCACGGTCGTGTGCATCCAGGTAGGTTGGGGGGCAGGCTGTAAATCCTATGTGCAAATGCAGGTAAAAGGAGGAGGCCAACAGAAGGGCCTGTGGGGGAGGGGAGCTTGCTGGAGCTGGTCGAAGAGGACACTGAAGGTCAGGACACAGAGGACACTGACAAGCTACAGCATCCTGAGTCGCTCTGTGTTTGCTCTAACTGTTAAAACTCATCCTCACGTGAGCTTGGCAGGGTCCCCAAGGACCAAAGACAGGTCACCAGAGTCTTTTCTAGGAGTCCAAGACAGGGGACAGGGCTGCAGCTGAGCACAATGTGGACTGGTCAGCTGCTGAGACCAGCCCTGGTATCCTACCCAGGCTGTCGCTTGGACCTCAGGAAGAAGGCCCAGGCCTCTCCTGGAGACCATAGGAACAAGCCTGAGTCCCTTAAGCATTGTGTAGGGGTTAGCAAGGCCAGTTTAAAAAGAAAAGAAAGGGAGGGAGCCTCTTCTGAAATGCAATCCCAAGGACACATGAGTGGGAATGAGCCAGGAGTTGGAGGGGTAGAGGGCAACCCACCAACAAAGACAAAGGCAGGAATGGGAGGGAGTTCAGACCCTTCCTCATTCTAACCCAGGTTCACCTTCCTGTGGTCAAAGGGCTGGTGAGGCACCAGGTGCCACCTGTAAGAGCAGAAGAGCAGGCTGGGAGCTGCAGACAAGGAAGGGGCAGGGCTTGGAATTACCAACAATATAGACAAGGTTCAAGAGAGAGCCAGACCCCACAATGGGGAAGAATTTGAAGAAAACGTGAACTGGCAGGTCACCCAAAAAGTCTTTGTGGAGTAGTAAAATGCTAGATCCTTTCCTGAAGGAGAGAGCCTTTGGGGTCCTGCTCATGGATGGACCTGAGAGAAAGGTGAGCTGGATACAGGTGACACCAAAAAGACAAAAGGTAGAGCCTCTCACCAGCCGAGAGAGGAATTTGATGCCATAAAACTTACTGTGAAGATCGTCCATAAAGAGACGATGCTCCAGTCACATATACCCCAAATAAAACCCCCAGAACAGGCATGCACGTGGTGCACAGACATATATGCAGGCAAATAACCGTACACAAAATGACACAAAACAGCAACAAACCACGCTGAAGGCCTAAAGCTTCCCTCCCTCCTTTCCCATAAGAATGGCTTGAGACTCACACAAGCAACATTATGAAACATGAGTCTCAGCTTCTCTTGTGAACTAGCATGGTAAGGGTTCCCTTGACCCTTATGTCCTGTGGCTTCACCATATCAGCCTGTTATCCTATACACTGTCCCTCAGAAACCACCAGAGGACCTCATTTACCAAGAGAAGAAAAAAGGTCCTTAGAAACCCCTTGAACAATGCAACTCTGGAATGCACCAAAACTGTATTCATGGTTATTATTAAGGTTTTAAGTGGGATTCTTGTTGGAAGCCCAGAATGTATGTACTATCCTTTTCTGGACTCTCTTTCTCCCTCAATGTCCATGCTTAAATGTATACTAAAATCTTTTTCTTCCTCTTCCTTTTTTTTTTTTTCTAGACAAGATCTTGTCTATCCCAGGCTGGCCTTGCACTTCCCCTGTAGCCAAGGCCTCCACCTACAGAGTGCTGGGATTACAGGCATGTGCTGTCACGCCTGCTGCTAGGGATGGAACCCAGGGCTTCCTGTGTGCTAGGCAAGCACTCTACCAACTGAGCCACATCCACAGGCCCCACAGCCTTAGTAGACTCCGGCTCTGCTTTGTGTGGACACACCGTGAAGTTTTCTTCTGCAGCAATGAGTCGGGGCTGCCCTGAGGGCTGGTCTCTGAGAAATGCCTCTGGCTCTAGGCGGCAACTCTGGACTGTTGGCCACTAAAAACACTCCCATGCGACAGCCCTCACAGGGACTAGCTCAGTCCTGGGAGCCCACTTTAAAAAGGTCTTCAGTAATCCAGCCCAAATGGAGGTGGGGCACACTTGAGACTGGGGGAGTCTGAAGCAGTTGGGGGAATAGGAGGAGCCTGAGGGAAGGGAAGAGCCTCTGGGAGGCAGGGGCTGAATGTGGGGGGTACTCTGGCTCCAAAGGGTAAGCCTGAGGCTCCATCTAGCATGGTAACCCACATTCTGCCCGACTACAGGAACCCGTAGGAAGTCTTGATTCTTCAAGGCAGGGGTGGTTCGCAGCTATTAGGAAAAAGTGGCTGACGGTAAAGAACGTGGAAGAGGAGTGATCAGCGGGTGACCAGAGTCCAGGGATGGATGCCCAGGCCAGGTCTAGAGGCAGCTTAGGAATCCCACCTTGGCAAGAGCGGGGAACGTGGCCTGGAACAAACTAGGCTCCGTGATCACTGTCTAGGATGGTTTTCCTTTTGCTGCCCATGTGCCTCCCCAGGGATGTGCACGAGGGAGGCCAGAACCACAAACAAAGCACCAGGTCACGGGTACTGAGTGACTTCCAGGTTCTTGTGACAGGGTGGGGTGGTGGGAATGCACAGCCATTCCACATTCCCTGCTAGGCACTCGATGTTGGCACTACCCACTCAGCTCTGATAGCCGAGAAAAGAGGACGTGAGACGCTGGGGGTGCAGTCAGTGCAAACCTCGACCCCGTTGTTTTAAATAAGAAATTTATTGCAAATATAGAAATTGATTCTCTCCATACAGGAATCTCCAAGGTGAGGAAAATGATTTCGTGCCATTCGGTTTAAAACAGGAAAATTGGGGGGAGAGGCAAATGGAAGGAGGAAAAATAAATGAAGTTACCCCCTAAAAGAAGACAAGGAGAGGGTCCGAGGCCCCCAGGAGGAGGCAAGTTCCGTACACAGCGAGGGGTCACAGGTTCAGAGTCCAGGGCCCGGAGCCCAGCTCCACAGAGCTCAAACCAGGTGCCAGGCCGCCGTACCTCCGGGGGCTGGCAGCTCCTGAGGAGGGTGGGGGGTGGGAAGCAGGGAGGAGAGGTGACCATCAAACGCCCGGACCTCTATCACAACCCTGTGCTTGCCTGGCTGAAGAGGAAAGAGGAGGACACCCCTGTGGGAACCTCTGTTCTCCCTGCTGTTCAGCAAGGGGCAGCTGGCATCTGGGGGAGGGCACTGGGGCAAGTAGGGGGAGATATTGGTTCTTAGAGGTGGATGTAAAAGTCATGGAAGGTGTCAGTGTGTGACATGATGAGCAAGGAGACTGGGAGAAGACACCCTCTCCTGGGGCTGAGAAGGGTCCCAGAGAGCAAGCCTTGTCCAAAGGGACAAGCATCAAGGGGATAAGGTCATCCTACATGTAGTTAGACACCCCATAACTTCCCATACTTTTTCCCACCCACCCACACCCTGAAGAGGCCCCCAACCATGTCAGGACCTGCTGGGGCAGAGTGACAGAGTGGCCAGAGAAGAGGCTTGGGGACAGCCAGCAGGTCCAACACCTCTCCCTCCTAGTTAATTTTCAAAGCATTGGCTCTTCCTGTTTATTTCTGTCATCTCCTTGGAGGGATGGGAGACAGCCTGCCCCACCTTCCCGCATCCCTCCCTTCATTCTCTGCAGGGGCCTAGCACTGCTGGGGAGCCTGCATCTCCCCCAACCCCCGCAGTTTCAGCCCCTCTTGAAGTGGGAGGTTGGGAGGGCCGTTGCTTCTGTCCCTGTCTTTTCCCCTCTGGGCCTGTCTAGGGGGTTCCCTTTGCCTGTGCTTTTGCCCACTTTAACTTCTTAAAATTTCTGGATTGTCAGCACAGGTGACTTCTCATCATGAACATGGAGGCCCAGGGGCCAGACCACCGCCATCACTAGCTGCCTCCTCTGCGCAGCCCAAGTCCTCCTAAGGTGGTCAGGGTTTTCCTCCCGCCCTGCATAGGCTGCCCCAAAGCTTCTTGCTCTGTGCTCAAGAGGGAAAAGAGTCAAAGGGGCCTAGGAAGTGGCAAGCTGATACAGGCTCCCCTGAATCCAGCAAAGACTAAGATCTTTATTTCTGGAAGCCACATGTTCTAACAAAGGCGGCTTCACAGGTTCTTCTCTGCCAGGACAGGGAAGTCCAGTTGTGACTTCCAACCCTCATGTCTCCCAGATGACTCCATGAAACCCCTGTGTTCCCGCTCCCTACGCCCCTAGAAGTACAAAGCCAGGGGCTTCACTTGGACCCAAGAATGAAGTATGCATTTGTCTTTTGTGCCCAGGGACATGCCAGAGGGAAACTCCAAGGGCCTTACCCTGGAAGACTGGCCAGGGCCGCTGGAGGGCCAGACCAGTGGAAGTGCCTATGCCTTGGACCCTTGCTCTGTATCAAAGATCCCTGTGACCTGGGCCCCACTGTAGGAGAAGATCCTCTCTTTAAAGTTCTCCTGAGTGGCATCTGAAGTTTTAAGAGTTGTCTTCAACCAGGAATGATGGCCAAATAGTGGAAACAGAGCCCAATCCACAATGGGAACCCTCCCTGGGCATGACAAGGCCCACTCCCCTCTTGCAGGGCCCCAAGCCTCTCTAGGAAGCCCCAAGCTCTTGACTTCCTATATTCAGTATGGCTGACAGTTCTCCCCATCCTGTGCGGCTGGCTGAGATGCCGGATAAGGTGCCTCTTTATAGAGGGCCCCAGCTTCATCTCCAAATGGGAACAGGTGGACAAGGATCCTCCTGTAGCCCCTTCCGCAAGAACATGGCCTTGGGGACACTCTTCCGAGACTGCCTTCCCTGGTGGAGAGGGAGGAAAAGGACCAGCAGGGACGGAATGGGACAGAGATGGGAAGGGGTGGTGATGGAGGAAGGCAGGCAGCACTTGTGGGCCCAACGCCCAGAAAGATGGGAGAAGGATATGGGAGGGGGGGAAGGCAGAGCTAAGTTGGTGGCACCTGTTTTGGGTCTTCTGCAGAGCTGGCCCTCCCTGGATTTCAAGAGCTGCTCGGATCACATGGAGGGCTGTTGGGGTGGGGAGGGGAGTCTGGACAAACTGGCACAGACACGACAGATGTTTGCTCAGAAAAATACAGTAAAATCGTCATGCAAAGATAACAGGGGTCTGCTTGCTCACACCCCTGGCCTCTCGGCCTGCCTGCTCTTCTTGGGGTGGTGGGTGTAGGGTGGGGTGAGGACAGGTTTGTGGCTGGGGGGGCACTGCTCTCCACATCCAGGCTGGCCAATCTCCTCCTCTCCCCAGGAGAACAGTCTTTTTTTTTTCTTTTTTTCTTTTTTTCTTTTTTTTTTTGCAAATGTCACCCCTGAGTGAGCCCTGGGCTCGGCCCACCCCAAAGTCGATGTGATAGAGGCGTTCAGTCAAGTCTCCCACCCCAGTCCTTCCCTGTACCCCACCCCCAAGGATAGCCCTAGCTTTCCTGGTCAGAGCCCTCACTGGTCAAATGAGATGCCATCCCCATTCTCCCACACATACACTCCACAGTCACACTCTCCCATCTCAAGAAACCCAAAAGAGTGACAGGAGTGAGGGTCTCTGGAAGGGTTCGGGGTAGAGCAAAGGAGGTTCCTCCCTATCTCAATGACAAGCCAAAAGGCACATGGGCAGGGGGCAGAACTGCCTAGTGCGACTGTCCTCATGCTCCATAGGCCCACTGCCTACTCAAAGGCAAAGACAGTGCCAAAGGCTAGCCTCGGGTCTCCAGAAGAACCTCCAGAGTTTATCCCTAGAAGCTGCTGGCTCTTGAGAGAGCTGCCACCTGGCCAGGCCTTAACCACCCTCTGCTGCCACCCACACTGAGAGAACTTCAGAGCCCAACGGTTGGTCAGTTAGTCCCTCTGGGCACCAACTGCCAGGCACTGGGTTGCCGTGGCAACAGACTAGCTAGGGAAGGGGAGGGGCCAGGAACCTGGCCTGCTCCCTGACCAGGGCAGTAGGGGGCACCTCACTGTTTGTGCTTTGATTGGTGTTGGGAGTGGGTCAGAAGAAGGACTGTGGTCATTGCCATGGAAACATGGGAGCCCCTCTAGCCAGGGGGTGAGACAGGATGGGGTGGAGGCAGATGCCTTCCTAGGCAGGCCAAGATGCTGCACACAGCAGGAGCCAAGCAAGTGTGGGTACAGGGTGCGGGGAGGAATCCCCACGTTCCAGATCACCTCCACACTGGCCCCAGGCCTTGCCATTCACTGTTGCCTCTCTGTAGTGGGTAGGGATCCAGGAGACCCAGAGAAACTAGGGGCTGTGGCATGGGGGCCTGCACCTGAGATACCAGTGGGGAGCAGGTCGGCCCACCACCCCAACCCCAGGCAACTCCCTGGGGATACTTGGAAGACACGTGAAGGGGGTTGGTGGCACCCTTTGCTTCGGCTTCTCTCTGGTCAGCAGGACATTCCTCTCCCCTGACCATCTAGGGCTAGGGACATAGCCTTTCACTTTGTGGGTGCCCATGGACTTTCTAGAAAAGAAAAGCACCTGCCTACCTCAGTCCCTAGACCCCTGAGACCACAGCTTTGGAAGGGGTAGTTGGTGGAGGGGGCAGGGCCCAGAGGAGCAGCTGGAGGCGGGGCCAGCACTGGGCCAGGAAGCTGGGAGACAGAGCTGTAACCTGGTGGGTGAGACCCCTGGGGCTTTTCCTCTCTGGGCCATCCATGAAGTGGGAGGAGAGGATGCCCAACATCCACATGCTGCCACATCTCCAAGGGAAATGTCCCCCAGCTTGGAGGATACCCTCCCTGAACAAGAGGGCTAGCTATGGTTTGCTTCTACCCCAATCTCTTTTTCCATCAAACCCGCCTGAGTCCCAGACCCCACACCCTCTCTGGTCTCTTTCCCCAGCCCCGTGAGTCCCTTGGGCAGCACAGTAGAGACAACTGGTTTCGGTAGCAGGTTGTAAACTTTAAGGAAAATGTTTGTTTTCCTGCCCGTTATTGTTGGGTGTTGCTTCACAGTCAGGTGGTGGTCAAGTGTATGTGTGTGTGCGTGCGTGCAGGTGTGCGTGTACGTCCACTCCTAGGCCCGGGCCCCTTGGTCCGGACCCTTTGGCCTGTCCCCCGCCTCCCGGCCACCCTGGCGGGGCCCATCCCCCGAGTGCCCCTGCCCTCCCCCTCACCTCACCGGTGGGGGAGGAGAGGGTCACAGCTTCTGCTGGGCTGAGACCCCCTTCCAGTAATCAAGGATGTCATGAAGGTCCTCATCCTTGGCGAACTGGACCTTCTTGCGCAGGGCATGGCCAGCAGCCATGTACACCTCCTCACGGTGGTGCTTCTTGTAGGGCCGGAAGCGCTCCCAGATCTTATGTGTGCTCTCAGACGAGTACTCAGGGCTGGAGGAATACCCTGAGTAGTAATGTCTGGGGGAGAGCTGAGAATAGGTGGAGTCACGCTTGGAACGGGTCAGTGGCTTGAGGAAGGATACGCGCTGGCTCAGGCTGTCGTTGCCTTCCTCGTAGTAGAGAGCAGGAAAGCTGTGCCGGTGCTCGCTGCAGTGGTAGGCCGGCTTTACCTCCAGGTGGTGAATGCCACCACCCCCACCACTGCTACCACTGCTGCTCGTGGGCACCAGTGGAAGCCGGTCCAGCGGGCTGTTGAGTGGGCTACCTTTCTCTATGTACTTGGAGTCGGCCTTAGTCAGCCCGGGGGTACTTGGATGGTCCGGCACGTCCAGGCTGAAGACCTTGGCACTCTTGATGGAGCCACTGGATGACACGCTGCAGGTCTTGCGGGACACTGCGGCATCAGCACTCAGCTGGCGCTGCAGCGGGTGGTGGGAACTCTCCTTGTAAGGGGGTGACAGGAAGCTGGGCCGCTCTAGAGCCCCAGGGGTGGCAGCTGAGGGGGCAGCAGTAGCTGCAGGGAGGGACTGGCACTCAAAGGCCATATCAGAGTCCCCACCACCACTGCCACCCCCTAGGAAAGAGGCTGAGTCAAGCTTGAGGGCATCGATACAATTGTTAATGATCTGGTTGACTTTGTCCACTTCCTTGGCAATGGTGGAGATCTCAGCCGCTGAGCCCTGGCCAGTTTCAATTTCTCGGAGCTCTTCCTCAGGCCGGGCCAGGCTGTCCCCTGCAGCACCCGTGCGCACCTCAATATAGTTGCCTTTGGTAGCTACCTTGGGTGTTTCTAGCCCGGCCTCCAGCCCTTTGGGAGTGGGCAGCTTCTCCCCAATTATGGAGGGAATAGAGGACATGCGGGCCACAGGCAGCACGGGTGGCTCACCCAGCTTCTGTGCAGCATGCACAATGGAACCGGCGTCCACATCGGCACCATAGCGCATCTCCAAGATAGTCTTCTTGACATTGACAGACTTCTGCTTCTCCTCCTGCATGCGTCGCTTGCGCAGGCAGTAGTAGACCGCCCCCAGCACGATGACCATCCCAAAGAGGCAGCCCAGGATAGTCATGATGTAATGCGTGGTGGTGGAGGTGCTGGGCGCCAGGTCCCCGGGCACAGGGTCCCGCGTGGTAAAGGTCAGACAGGTGTGGTTGAAGCGGCGGCTGTTACGCAACGAGGTGACACAGAAGGTGTACTCGGTGTGCGCCCGCAGCTTGTCCAGCGTCACAATCTCTTTCTTGTTCTTGAGCGTCATGACATCAGAGAAGTAGCTGTTGTTGTACTGGACCAGCACGTACATCTTGCTGTAAGGATGCGGGATGATGACAACTAGGGTGGCCGAGGTAAAGGTGACTTGGTGCAGTTTGATGGCTGGTCCGGCAGACGCATCTGTGGTAGACGAGGCCGGTGGCTCCACTGAGAGAATCTCATCAGGATTGAAGCCTGAATTCTCATCGGGCTCCCTCTGGGCATCCGTGGAGTAGGGTGTGGGGTGACTCACAGGCCGGGCAAACATCGAGCCATTGCGGCACTTGGCCTGTAGGACAGTTATGGCATTGAGGCTATGGTAAGGTCGGGGCACAAGCAATGGGTAACCAGCAAACTCCCTCGGTGACTCACACTGCAGGCGGTCATAGTTCTTGGTGACATTGTTGAAGACCACAAGCCAGGCGAGGAAGCCAAAGAGGTCACACTCACAGTTGAAGGGGTTGCCAGCCAGCTCACACACCATCAGGCTGGCAAGGCTGGCAAAGGTGGCGCCATCAAGACGGCTGAGGCGGTTGGAGGACAGATCAATGCTAATGAGGCTGGGGCACTCGGAGAAGGCGGTGGGCGTCACCACCTCGATGAGGTTGTGCTGGACAAAGAGGAACTGCAGGCGGCTCATGCCACGCAGCATGCCCTCAGTCAGGTTGCTGAGCCGGTTGTAGCCCAGCTGAAGGACCTGCAGGCTCGTCTGGCCCAAGAAGGCACCGTCCTCAATGTAGGAGATCTCATTCTTGGTGAGGTTGAGGTCCGTGAGGTTCCCGAAGCGATTGAGCGAGGAATAGAGCACAGCCTTGAGCTTGTTCTCGTTGAGCCGCAGGTCATGCACAGTGCTGTTGATGTGCTGAGGGATGGTCTCATATGGCGGCTGGTTCTGGCTGCAGATGGCCAGCCACACGTAGCCCTTGTCCCCCTCGATGAGCCAGCAGTCAGCATGCACAGCACCTGGCTGGCACACGCACAGCAGTGCCACCGCGCACAGCCCCAGGCGCAGCATGGCCCACGCTTCAGCCCCTTATAGACCCAGCTGGGGTGAAGGGCCAGAGAACAGAAGGACCTAGTGGCTAGAGGACGGGACCCGTAGCACAGTTCTCCCTGGAGCCGCCACCATCTTGGGGGGTGACCTCCAGCTCAGGAGCCCTGGGCAGGATGGACACAGCTGGCACCTGCTGTTGTGAAGGGCTACAAGCAGACACTAGGCGTTGCTGTGGTGCTAGGTCACTGTCGGAAGGGCAGGTTCCCAAGACTTCTTCTTGCTCTTCCTCCTCCTTCCCGTTAGGTTCGGGGATCAGAACTTCAGGCAGTTCCCACAGGAGCCAGAAGTGCAACACTGGGAGACGGTGAGCGAGGTGGAGACAGGAAGGAAGAAGCCCATCTGTCACCTAATTCCTGAAAGGTGGCATCAAGAGAGAATGGCAGGTCAGTGTGGGGGCCCAACCTCTCTTGTTCAGTCAGTGTAGGCTCCCGTCCCTCTTTTATCCTCCTTCAGAACCAGGGACTCCGCACCAGCAAATGCCCCAGGTCTCCTGCTTCCTCAAAGCAAGGGAGGGCTGGGGTTGTCAAGGCGGGGAAGAGAGAATCAAGGAAGAGTTACAGTAGGGGTGGGGATAGTCTGAGCACCAAGACAGAGAAGGGAAACTGAGAGGAACGGGTGGGCCCCAGTGCCCAGACACCCTCCAGGGCACACTCGCACACGGTGTCCACAGGCAACTGCTAGCCTGCACAATGCCTACAAAATCAAAGCTCACATGGGAGGCACACACACACACACACACACACACACACACACACATACTCCTAACATCTGTGTGCATGACAGACATGTCCACACATCTTAGTGGGCACCCCCAAATCCAGATGAGAATTAAGAAGCCCAGCAAAATGCCTCATTCTCCAAGCCCAAAGATAAATAATTCATTTGTTGTGTAACTGCTCTTGTTCCAAAAATAATTCCCTTGTCTCAGCTTCTGTGGGGGAGGGGAGCAGAACGTGCTGGTGGTGGGCCTCCCGTGTGGTGGGGTGCAAGGGCCAGGATCTCGGCAGCAGCAGGGCTGGTCCTGTTAGCATAACTATGCTAAAGGAGAAGGGTCAAGAGTTAAACACATTCCCTAGTAGGGTATTCCCAAGGACAGCATGCTGCCCAAAGAGGGGTCAGGACTTGGGACCAACACAATTGGATCCCTACATCCCCTTCCAGAATCAGAGGCTCAGAGAAGGACAGGGCTTTGCCCCAAGTAAAACAGCAAAGCCTGGGCCAGGATCAAGACTCCTGAGAAACTCAGGGTCAGGAGTCAAGAGGCCCTCCCCGCACAGCCTGACTGTGGGTAAATTACTCTGTCTCTTATCTACTGCTCTTCTGTAGTGTGTAGGGGAACCCAGCCCTTTCCTGGGCAATATGATGGGAAACAGCAAGGTGACTTGACTGCTCACCCTGAGACACAGAGGACAGGACGGCAGCAGGGGTCACAGCCCACAGCCCATGTGATTCATCCTTCCCTTTCCCATGAGGAAACCAAGTCCCAAAGTCTGCCCTGGGGAGATCTGGCCAGGTCCCCTGCAAGCTGGACTCGGCCAGACCTGGCTCGGGCTCACACCCTATGCTCCAGACTGCAAAAACTGCAAAGGCCCTAGACAGTTGTGTTCCAACAAGGACACAAGATGGTCTGAGAAATCCACATTTGTCAAAGAAAGCCTTGAAACAGTGTCCACGAGAGCCACCTCCACCTCGGCTCCTCCCCCAGGGAGACTCCAGGAAAGAGAGCTTTGAAAAAAAAAATGTCTAGACTTTGTGTTAAAGTGAAGCCAATTTAAAACTGTGACCAGCAGAGGGAAAGAGGGAGGGAGGCAGTGGGGACACATTGAGAGGACGCTCCGGCAGTGCCCGCTGAGGTGCCAGGTGATGAGGTCCAACCTGGGTCAGAGGCCAGTCTGACACACCTTTCTCCCCACTGCAGGGCCAGCGTGGGTGTCACAAGGCTGCCCAGGCACCCGTACCACACAAAGCTGTCGCAGCTGCAGAGTTTGGCTCCTGCAACACAGGGCCTCAGTTTCCCCTCCCACCGGCAGACAGATTGTCCCAGAGGGGGTAAAGTCCTTCCACTTGCCGTCTTGAGAAGCAGGAAGCAGCCTGTCCGAGAGCCCTCAGTCTGGGGACCACATTGGCATGCAGGTGCACACACAGGTGTATGGCTGACTCAGTACGCAGACACAAGGGTGCTGATATATGCGCAGAGACAGCATGCAGGCAGGCACATAAGCATGAGTGTGCGTGCGTGCGCGCATGTATGTGTGTGTGTGTGCGCGTGTGTGCGCGTGCATAGGACATGTGCAACTATGATCAGCCAAAGGGACACATGCTGATGTGTGGAGGAGTGGCAGGCATGCATGTCTGGGGCCTTGGTAAGGCAGGCAATTACCCACCCCCTCTATGCCATTTAAGCACATATGTATTGCTCATACAAAACCAGACACACAAAGAGTCCCTCCCCCTGCTTAGATCTGAGCTAAACCAATATCACCTTAGCCAAGATCAGGATGGCAGGAGCTGTAGAAGATACCAGCAAGCAGGGGATAGGAAGAGGCCGAGGGAATAGGTTGAAGGGGGCCCTGGTTTGGAGAGGTGCTGGCCCCATTCGGCCCTGCCCTTCCAAGACAGGCCAGGGTAGGCAGAAAGCTCATAGTTCCCCCAAACCCACAAGGTGACCCTACAGTGTCCCTTTCCTGCTTCTCTGCTTCCAGGATGGCTTGGGCTGAGGCCCGGCTCCTACTCTCCCTGTGACGCACAGTGGAGAGGAGGCTCCCATCACTGTGTCCCGTGTGCATTAGTTGCCCTGTCCTCATGCTGGGCTGTCTGCCCACCACCCGTTGAGGCCTTGTACTGGCAGGGAGAGGACAAGGCCACAAAGATGCTGACAGCAGCACCTGGTCCCCTGCCCAGCCACTCACCCGATCAAGGTGCAGGTGTGCAAGGGGTGGGGTAAGGGTCTCAGGGGTCAGACAGGCAAGACCGTCCTTCCCTGCTCCCCATGAGCGTGCTCCTCAAACATACAGACACACCTGGGAGGAAGGAGAGACAAAACCACAGCGAAGATGAGCAGGGAGACAAATGAAGAGCCCTCCACAGAGGACTGGCCACGGGGTCTGGGTGTGACAATGTGGCACAGGTACCTGCCACCTACCCACAAGGCTCAAGGGGACACTTGAGACTGGACTCAGCTAAGCCCCGAAACACATCCTAGAGCAAGTCAGAGGGAGGACAGAAGCATGAAGGGCAGCTGCCCAGAGCCTAAAATCATGACAGTGCCGAGTCCCTTGGGAGCCATGCAGCAACGCAAGCAAGACCGCACCAACCAGTGCAGCATTGGCAAAGAGCCATCAGCCGACTTCAGGCTGGGTGATGTCCCTTCCCATGAGTCCTTGGATGGAAAGGAAGAAGAGCCAGCAACACCAGTGGGCCCCAGGTACCGGGGAGTAGAGGGGGTCAGGTCAGAGCTGGAGAGAGACCGTCTGAGTCACCTGGGCAGTGTTCTTCTGTCTCAGGCTTAACTTCAGTGGCCAGGTTGGCCCAGCTGGGGTTATGCCCTGACCTTCAACGACTCAGAATCCTGGCATCTCCAAAATGAAATGATGAGCCCGGGCCCAGCTGGGTTCCAGGCTTCCCATGAGGGAAACTGGGCCAGGACGAAACAGGGAACACAGTCTGAGTCCTACATGGACGCAGGACCCAGGATGTCAAGCCCAAGGCCCCAGTGGGATCCTCCTCTTGGCAAGTCCTCACTCCCTGTAGTGCAGGCATTGGCCTGAACCCTGGTTCTCTCACACAAGAAGCTGAATGGAAGCACCCCACAGGCATGGCTGGGGCAACCCAGGCCTAGCAATACACCTGATGTGACTTCTACGGCATCAGCCTGTGGTGGTCTGGACGGGAATGGCCTACCCTGAGACTCTTGGGGAACCCCAGCCTTCTCTGTGCCTCAGTTTCTTATGTGGCAAGATGACAAGTGCCCAGGCGTCCAGGACCCTCCAGACACAGCGGGGCAAACCAGTCGTGTCAGTGAAGAGTCACCTCAGCCATGCCGACCCAGGCTTCCACCCCCATGAGGAGGCTGCTTGGCTCAAGGGAACAAGGACAGGACATGGGAACGTGTGGCTCGTGACCTGGCCACCCATGAGACATGAGAAAATCAGCGGGGACATGTCATTTGTTCAGGCCTGGCAGATTTCTCTCAGGGCCAGGCTGGCCAAGCCTCCCCCAATGCCATCGTAATAACCACTCAAGACCACGCTGGTACTCTGGATGAGGAAGGCGGGGATGCCTTAGGCCAGCCAGAGCTCCCAGTGCTCACTGCCATTCCTTTCTAGAAACTAGCACTGGATCACCAGGTCGCTACCCATGCTTCCGCCTTCAGGAACAAACCTGGCTACCTTCTGGGGCCAAGGCTCGGACCTCAGGACTGGACACTAGGGCTTGCTGCTGCCTTCATCGTCCAGGTCTTCTAGGGCAAACTTCCCTGGGTCTCTGCTCCTCCTCCATGGCAGGGGACATTGTGCTGTCACCACTGTACTACCTGGTAAGTTACCGGGGTTTCAAGGGTGATGTGTCTGCCCCAAGGGAGACGGAAGGGTGCAGGCACTGGAAATAAGAGCTTCTGGGGTCCAACATGGAGTTATGTGACACAGGCAGGCTCACCAGCCTTTCTGGGATCCAGTCTTTTCACCTCAACCCTGTGTGACGGATGCCTCCGCTAACAGATAACAAGACTGGAAGGCTGGACTCAGGGCAGTGGGACGGACACACACTGACCATCTTGTGGGTTTCATGACCCCCATTTATCCCCACCTAACAGAAGGAGCTGTCTCTAACCCCCCAACCCCAGGGAGGCTAACTTATCTGTCAATCAAGAAGTCCTTAGTTAAGACCACTCTGAGTCCCTTTGCACGTGAGTCCACCGGGTATCTACTTCCTCAGCACACCACAGCCCTTCTGCCTTACCTTAGATCTCTCCTGAACTGCTTCCTACCCTCACCCCTGCTTTGTCCCCAAACCTAAGAGAACCCCTTGTTGCCAAGCCTTGCTTTTGCCCCCTTGCTGTACTCACCCATGACATCTGACTCTCCCCCACCACCCACTCCCTCCCCCACCACCCAGCACAGCACAGCCGGGCTCTGTCTTTCTCACTGGTGTAACCCCCAAGCTTGCTGCAGGCTTGGACACACCAGGTGTTGGGGTTGCCATGTGCAGGAGAGATGGGGAGTAGCAGCAAGAAGAGGGGCTAGAACCCCTGACTCCCTCGGGGCCAGGGTGTCAGAGGTCAGAGCTCACCATATGTCAGGAAATGCCCTGAGCCTCCTGGCCTTATAACTTCTTACACTTCTCATTTCAGACAAAGACACAGAGGCTCAGAGAGGCATAGCACTCTGCCCAAGGTCACACAGCCAGGAACCTAGGCCAGCCTGAGCGCATGTGTCCACCACAGGACTCTCAGTCGGTGCCTGTTGCTGTGTTCTCTCCATCTCTTCCTGAACCAGGTGTCAGCTCTTTCCTGCCCTAGGTTCAGCCACTCCAGGTCACTCCTATAGTTGGGCTACCTGGAACCCTGCATCAAGGCCAGTGTCATCTGAGCCACCACGTTCTCCATGCTTAGCTTCCTCCGCCTGCCCGCGCAGCGGGAGCATGCATCACTGTTGTCCTCACCTTGTCCTAGATGTCACCCAGGACCCCAGGGCCCCGTGTGTGCACTGCCGGACACCCTCAGAACATCCAGGACATCTGGGGGCCATTCCATCTCCATCCCACCCGAGGTGCTGGGTTTCATCTACCCCGTTCCATCACGTCTCATTAATCTCAACCCGCATGCCAGCTGCTCAGTGTCCCCAGGGAGCTGGCCTGGCACCCACTCCGCGTTACCCCACACTGGGAGCAGTCATGGCTTGTGCCATGTCACTGGGAGCCCTGCAGCCACAGTCAGACACCACGTCTCCAACACCCTGCAGGGGTTCTTCTGGTACCTGTCCTGCCGCAGTAGACACACTTGCCCTCTCTGAGCTTTGGTGGGCCTCCAGAGCCTAAAAAGACCCACACACATTCAGAATATGGAACTCTTGGCCAGAGACATAACCAAGAAGGAGCTGCCATAATCGGAGCTGGCATGGAAGAGTCTCAGCAATGAGGCCCGGTGGGTGGGGCCCTCAGGCAAAGTCTGCAGTCCAGGGCTTTTCGTCTCTGGGCCTCAGTTCCTGCTGGACTCGGAGAACAGCAGTGTGCAAGGGTCTCTTGGGCTCTGCCACTGTCGCCCCCTGAGCTCACAGGTCTTCTACATCCCTGTCCTCAAGGCACCCCAGCACAAACCACAACCAATACTCCACGCAGGAGGTCAAGGACCTCTATAAGGCCTTGGACTTGGCTGCTGCCCACAACCTGCCAGGGAGGCCCAGCCCTGGGTTGTTAAGTGGTTCTGTAATACCTGGCCTGACCCAGCTTCTTCCCACCCAAGCCTAAGACACTAGGCCCAAGGGCCCTTAGGTGCCCACCTCAAGGACGCTCTGAAGGGAAGTCCATCCTAGCACTGACTCTTACAGAGTCCCCCTCAGCATAACATCTCTCCTCCCCGGACCCACCTCTAGGACTGACTCTACCCCCACCAATGTACGCTACCCTCTCCCCACCTAGCCTCTCCTCCCCCCTTCTCTACTTATCTCTCCCCCACCAGCCTTTCCTCTCTCCCCACCTGGTCTCTTCCTCCTATCACTCCTGACCTCTCCACCCATGCTGCCCCTGCCCTCTCCTGCCTGGCTCTCCTCCCCCACTTGGCTCAGCGGCAGTCCCTGGGCGCTACTCACCGGTCTCCACTGGACCCGCTCTTGCACAGTGCCTGCGCGCGCACGCTGCCTCTGCCTGCATGGCCTCCATTCATTCATTCAATAAACATTTATGGAACACCTACTATGTACCAGGCACCGGCTAGGCCCACCCTCTTGGTTCTGCCTGCACAGCCTGCTCCTCCTCCAGGGTCCCAAGGGTGGGCATTTTCCTGCCTTCCAATATCCTTAGGGTTGTCCCAAGGCAGGGCACTGTAGCAGGGGACCTCTGGGGAGAGGCGGAGGCTCCAGGTCGGAGCATACAGCCCACTGGAGCAGCCTGGCCTGTCAGGGGAATACAGGGGCAGAAAAGGCATCCGTTGGGCCTGGGAGCTTCCTGGGAAGCAGCCTTCGGGCATGTGCTGTTCCAGTCACCACTATACAGAGGAAGAGGCTAGGCCTCCAGCTGCTACGTGATGGCTTTCTCCTCCTCGGCCCCAGGCTCTGACTCATGCAATGCCAAGGGGCCCTGCTTCATCTGGACAGTAATTAAATTTTGTTTTTAGCTAGCTGGCAATGTGGAAAGCTTGGGAGGCTTTTATCTTTAAAGCATTCCTGTTTCTGGAACCCAGTAGCACCCACAGACAAATGGGGTAGCAGTGGTACTGTCCTCCCTATCACCCTGACCTCTACCTGGGCACTGAAGTTTACGAGACAAACAAGACAGGGACTCTCAAGAGTGGGGGCAGTCATGCCAGCTTGCTTGGGGACCCACGGGCAGGCTGCCCCTGGCCCACATACTCAACCCTTGCCTCTGTCCCTACCCCCCAGTGATTCTGGGACTCAAAACTCTAGGACATTAGCAGCATGAGTTTGTCAGGTTGGGAGTCTCCAATGATGAGTCTAGGGTTGTGGCTCTTTGGTCCCACCAGTCTGCAGCTTTTAGGTCTGGGCTAGGTGTCGTCCATTCTCCAGGACTTTCAACTGCCCCAGCCTCCCTGGGCCTCCCCTTGGCTTTCAGCAAGGGAATCCTCATAGAGTTTCCCATACCTGCTGCCCCTCTGATCACCCCCAACTTCTTGCCTGCCCTCCAACAACGCTACCTAGATCTCTGGGTCACACTGGGAGTTCCAGCTGACTTTCTGGAATAAGCCCTCTTTCCTGCCCCCTGGCCTCTGCTGAGTTCCTAGTCAGGGCTGCATGGGACACCAAGCCCAAGGCTGACTCCTGAACCAAGTTTGAACCAAATGTATGTGGGGTCCTGAGCAGCCAGACTTCAGGATACTATGCCATGACTCACTGCCTCTCACCTGCCTCTCACCTGCCTCTCCCAGGTCCCAGCAACCAAGGTCCCTGGTACACACCTCCCCATCAAGGCTGGGCTGAGGATTCCTCCCAGGGCTGAGCCAGCTGTCTTGATCCTTCCTACCTCCAAGCAGGTGGTCACAAACACCAGCATGGGGGCCACCCAAGATCATGTGGAACGCCCTCTCCTGGCCCTGAGGGCAGTTGTTCTGGGGGCTGGGGGCCAGACTGAAGGCTGCCTTGGAGGCCGCAGGGGGCCTGCAGCTGCAGCCCAGAGAACAAGGAGGCTCTGTCCGCACCCAGGGCCCCCCCGGAAACGCCACTGGGGGAGGGCCACCCGTGACCGTGGTGATGACATGCCTTAAACCATGGAGGCTCCTGTGTCTACCCCCACTCAGTGGGTCCTGTCTTCCTGGCTATCCTGGAAGTTGAGAGCTGTACTCAGACCCCATGGGGCTCTGCCATCTATCTCACCCAGTGGTCCTGGCAAACTACCTTCCTGTCTGGTGTTTCCTCTGCAGAGAGAGAGAGAGAGAGAGAGAGAGAGAGAGAGAGAGAGAGAGAGAGAGAGAGAGAGAGAGAGAGAGAGAGAGGATAGAGAGGAGCTATGGGATAGTAGCTGCTCTATCTCTCTCTCCCTCGAGATCTATCGCTCTTCTCCGGAAGGGCTCTGGCTATAGGTAACAGCTAGAGGGAGCAGGGTCTGGCACATAGTAACTGCTCAATAAAGTTAACTGCTCTGGAAGGTTCCAGCAACTGGCTCCAGGAGCACAGTGCCAGCTGGCAAGTTGACCTTATCACCTCCATGCTGGCAGTGGCTGTGCAGAGGCTGCGGCCTGGTCCCTGCCCTGCTCTTTCCTCTGGTCCCGGGAGCCCAGCACCCCTCTCTGCCTCTCTCCCTGCCCCCTCTCTGAGGTCCTGGACCCTCAAAGGCCATTTCCCACCCCAGCCTCAGCCTGTACCCAGCCTCGGTTTCTCTCCCATTGCCAGAGCACAATGGCTGTTATAATTAACGGATTATCTCAGCGCGACAGCTGTGCCCCTTTGAAAATTAGGTTGAATAACAAGATCCTGATGTATGGTAATTTCCTCTCCTCGCCCAGCCCTGTTACGCATGCAAATATTTTACTCCACTCCCAAACACCTTCCCTTCACCGCAGCCTCCCCTTCCTAGGGCTGTGAGCAAGGGTTCTGCCTTCCCTGCCCCTCCCGGCTCTCCTGCCACCCATGACTTGGCATCCATTATGCCTCCCTCTGGGGAAACACAGCCATCCCAGCCTGAGGACCCGCATGGCTGCCTTTCCCCGTGCCCCTATTCCTCAGAACCCTTCCTGGGATCCCATGCCAGCTCTCAGCTGCTCTCAAGCCTACTTCCAGTCCCAGAGCACATCTTGGTCCTCGCCATGGTTCCTAATAGATGGCTTTGTGGTGCCCACCATCACCTAACTCCCCCCCAGCCCTGTCCCAGCTTCCTGTCTCCTCCCTGCCACCTAGAAGGACCGTCTTCCCCCTCACACCCTATCTGGCTTCTCTCCAGCTTCCCACCTTAGGGAAATCCATGCCCACCAGCTCCACTGGGCCTGCTGAGTTCCTCTCCTTCAGCATCCTCTCTGGTCTGCCTCCAGGCTTAGCAGGCTATCACAGCTATCCTCCACCCGGCAGAGGGAGAACTTGCTAGAACATAAATCTGAGCATGGCTCCCCCTAACAGAAAGGCTTCCCTGGCTCCTGGCTGATCTGGGGAAATTCCAGCACACCCACAGCCCAGCCCCTGTGGTCCCTTGGGAGCTGAAACCTGCTCTCCTCACCTCCTCATCTAGTGGGGGTACCCCTTGTGGGTCCCCACAACCCCTGGGCTTTGTCCTCCTCCAGCTCTACTAGGACCCTAACCGCCACTAGCTTTCTCCCTTAGACCCAAGTCTGAGCCTCCCCACCAACCCAGCCGACACCAGGCCTCAGTAGATGCTCAATAAATATCTCCCGCTGCTAAGTGGATAAGAAAGCCAGCCCTCCCCGAAACAAAGAAACCGAGGCTCAGAGTGGCTAATGATTTCCTACCATCACACAATCATGCAAGGCAACACCAGGACTTGAACCCAGATCTGAAGTCTGAGTCCTTCCCACTCCCTGATGAGGCTGTTTGGGAGCAGCTCCTCCACAGTCAGGAGTGGGGCAGGGTCAGCATCTCCAAAGCCTCAGCTGCCACTAAAGAGACAGGATCTCAGCAAGGGCTGTCCCTCCCTGCATCTAACCTTGGATCCGAGCCTCAGGCTACTCACACGTGAAGCGGGGAAGGAGCCACCTCTGCTACGCTGGTCTCTAAGGATGGCTGCCAAGCCTACAGTCTAACTAGAGGCTTCTGGGTGTCTTCCTGCCATGGCTCTTAGGACTACCTCAGGACGTTGGTATAGACAGGATGGGAGAAGTCACACAGCACAGACCCCTTCAATGAGAGGTAACGGTAGGAGCATAGGCAGGTGGGAGTCAGATCAGACCTTGGACAAGAAGCTGCCCTCTCTGGGCCCAGTGTGCTAGCTTGGGTACCGGGCCCACGAATACCCACCTCCGGGGCAGTAGTAAAGACTAGCAGGGACGCGCCCAGCACAGCAGAGATGCCACTTGAACTACGTGGCTGCTGGTTCTAGAGCAGTTCCAAGGACAGGAGGAGAAGGGTGAGGCCAAGCAAGATGCGTCTCTGACTCCCTCAACAGCCTGTCAAGACTGCCACTGCCCCCACACAGAGCTCACACCCTTAAACCTCACCTTCTCTGAGCTCACACCCTGCTGTGTCCTTTGCTAGCCCCCCATGTCCTCCAGGTCTTTGTCCATGGTGTTCCTGAGCCTGGGGAGCTGTCCTCCCAACCCACATACACACCCTGGGGCCCGGAACTTTGCCCCTTCTCTGAGGAGCCTGCAGGAGAAGGATGGCCTCCCTGCTCTACCCCACCCCCACTGAGTGGCCAATGGAATCCCGGAAAAGCCTCACCCCACCTCACCCTCCCATGTTACAGGTGGGGAAACTGAGGCATAGACAAACAGTAGCCCTCCCATGATTCACACGAACCCCAGGCTCTGCTGCTCAACCCTCCACGGGGCTTCTCTCTTGGTACCCAAACTATCTGAGAATGGGGCCCCCACTTTCCTCTCTGTGCTCCCCAGTGCCTAGCCTAAGGCCTGGCGCATAGTAGGCACTCAGTAAATGTCTGTTGAATTGAATTGCACTCAGGGCGGCCAGTCGTCTCTGCTCTGGAAGAGAAGCATAGAGTTAGTGGAGCTGTTTCCATGGCAACCAGGGACTGGACCACGCCGTTGGGGGAGGAGTTCAGTAAACCCCCCCCCCCACACACACACACATACACCAAGGACCCCATGGGCCCTGGAGAGGCTCCTGGGGAGAAGGAACATTCAGACTTAGGTGAGTCCAAATTCAAGTCATGCTTGCCCCTAGGGCCTTATAGGTCCCATCTAGAGGTGACACTTTGGTCCCTCCAAGCACGTGACAAGGACCACAAGAGATGTAGAAGGCATGCACGTAGTAGCCTCCAGCTTAGGAGGTGTGAGTGCTTGGCACCTGATGCCTATAAACTGCCTGGGAATCATGCCCATTCTACGGCTGTGAGGACTGAGGCTTGGGGGCTGCCCTGAGGGGCTGCCCTGGATCCACGCTGTATAGGCAGTCTCCCTGTAGAGCTGGAAGAAGCAAGGCACGGCAATCCTCAGACAAAGATACCAACCCCCCAAACCCGCCGAGGGTGGCCCCAGCCCAGCCCAAGCAGCTAAAGACTGTGCAAGCCAAGGACCCAGCAGGAACTCCCAGGCACAGAAGGGTAAGGTGAGAAGGGGGCTCACCCCTGTTTGCCTCTCCCCAGGGGGTGAGCTCAGATACAGCAGCTCCCCCAGAGGGTTCAAAGCAGTCCTCAGATCCCAGGCTGCCAAAGCCCGAGCAGGCCCAGAGTTAATATAGATCAGTGGGGTCTATAAATACACAGCTAAGTGGGCCCCACAGGGCCCCAACCCCAGCCCAGCCCCATAGCTGCCTTCCTTCTGGGCTTTGGTTTCCATGTCTGTCCCAGCAAGCTACACCAGGACAGGGACCACCAAGGTCAACGGTTCTACCCCAGCAGGACTGACCGGGAGAGGCCCTTGGGGCCAAGGCCAGAGCCCCCAGGAAGCAGAAGAGAAAAATGAGGCTTCCCTGGTCTTCTCGCTCTCTCGAAGCCAAGGGTGTCCAGGCTCTGACTTGCTCATCGCCTAGGAGTGTGCAGCCATAATGAAAGAGGCCTGGGGACCAGAGCTCTGGCCCTCACTCCAGCAGCCTTTACAGCCAGGAGTGCCAAGAGCTAGTCTGGGTGGGCCAAGTCCTGGGCAGCACTTTGTCCTCTGGGTCCACCCCAACTTTGTGAGGAGGAGGCAGGGCTTTATAGGGAACGAAGCCAAGGGGACAGTCTGAACCACCCTGCAAAACCCAGGGTGCAACAGTACCCAGTGTGGCCTCCATGCCCGCTCTGGATTCGAAGGATGTAAAAGGCTCCACAGGCTCATGCCTAGGACCCTGTCCCCACAGGCAGACGTGGGTCAGAGAAGGAGATGCACCTCCTGGCACTAGGCCCTGCATGCTCAGGATATCAGCCACACTAACAGGAATATTTGAAAGGGAAAACAAGCAAGGCCGAGCAGGAATCGCGAAGTCCGCACCCACTGCTTCTGGGATCTGAGACAAATGCATACGAACTCATAAACCACGGTTCTGAGTAGCAATGGCTACAGAGTCTAGGAGTCACGCATGGGGAAGGAGCAGGGTCTCACGGAAATCTCAACTCAGATGGATGGACTCACACAGCAGGCAGAGAAGCTGAGGAGCCCCAAGACTATCTCACCACCCACCTCATCCCCTAAGCACAGACACTGAACGCCCTTCTGGGTTCTGTCCTCATGAACCCCGAGACACAGGATGGCAGCGCAAGCCTGCCTCTCACTCTCTACCCCTCGCTGCCAGCAGCCTGGACAGTAACCAGACCTCTCTGAACCTAGGCATTTCGGCATTCCCAAGGCCACCTCAACCCCACGCAGCTGCTACAAGAAACAAAGGGTAGACAGAGGGCCCCTGCCTGTTTATAAACTGTGAAGTGCTGTTCTTCACTGGTTTCTGTAACCTAGTCTACAGTCTGTAATCCAGTCTAATAAATCCTAGCTTCCCCCCCCCCTCAGGTTTGAACCCAGGGCCTCACAGGTGCCCATCTATCTCCCCTCACAAAATCCTGTATCAATTTGGATCAGCTGGTCCCCCCTAAGGCTGCCTCAGCCCACAAGGCTTGCCTCACTCGGTCTTCTGGATCCTGGGAGCCAGTCACTAGTGTGTTTGCGTGCCTCATCCTACATCAAAGACGGGGAGACCCCCGAAGGTTAACTAACTTGCTCAAGCCAACTGTGCACGAACGTAAGACCGCTTGGCCATGCCTCTGCGGGCCTGCCTGGGGGTGGGTCTCCAGTGCTCTGGCCACTGTGGTCCCCCAGTTCGCTCATGCTCACCTGCTCCCAGGTTACACATTTCCCCAGATGTGTGCAATATTCATGTTTCCTCCAGCAACAGCTCGACACCTCCTCTCCAAGGCCTTCGGGAGCCCCATTAATCATCCAGACACACCTGCATATTCATTAACTTCTGAATTAATACGGGGTCCTTTATTACCTCGGGCCTGCTGCCTGCATTAGAGACACTTCGACTTCATTCATTATTAAACTCCCCTGATAAATGATCACATCTCTTCTTCACAAAGGAGGGGCACAGCACCCAGACCCCCCGAGCCAACAGGTCTACTCTTATCACCAGCTGCTGTGTGACCTTGAACAAAACCCTTATCCTCTCTGGGCTTCCCACCTGTTGACCCAGTAGAATCAGACGAGGTCAGTTCTCCACTGGCCAGCTTGGTCAAGGTGGTTCTGTCCCGCCCTTTGTCCCTACTCTGTCAGTTTCTTGGAGGCACTCCTTTCTTGTTTTCTAGAAATGGAGTGACCCTGCAGATCACCCACAGTGGGCTCTGTCACATAATAATAAGGGCAGAAATAACGATATCCCGCAGCACCTCCTGAGCCCTTCCCAGCTAAGCCCAGCACTGTCCCTAGCCTCACAACAACGTATACTTTTCATGACGTGGGGAGGCAGATGTGGGATGACAGGGGCCAGCAAGGTCAAGGTCATCTTCCCAGAAAGGCCAGAGCTGGCTGTGAGCCCAGGTATCCACAAACCACCTGGTTCAGGCCTGATCCATCCAGTGCCTCTCTCCCTGCCGATTCCTTCCACATCCACACTTGCCTGCCAGGGCTGCATGTCCACTGGGTCCACAGCAGACATCACATTAGTCTCCATTATGCCCAGTGCCCAGAGAACCCTCCAATGAAGCGTGAGGATACCTCGGTCTACGTCTCCCCCACCCCACTGGCTACACCCGCTTTCTGCCTCCACTGTGCGTCTCCAGGCTGGGGGTCACCAACATCAGTGGGGCCAGCTGTCCTCCCTTCACTCCTGCCCAAAAACTGAGATGCAGCCTGAAGCTTTGCTCTCGCCCTCTGGTTGTATCGCCATGGGCTCCTTCCCAAACCTCTGGGTACCTCCACTCCACCATCATCCTCATGCATGGCTTTGACCTCTCCCTCGTCCCTCATCTCCAATCTGTCTTGACACCTGCCCAGGCCTCACACCTGCTGTCCCGCCATCCAAACCAGAAGCAGCTCTTACATAGATAACAACAAAACCGCCAGCATCCCCTGTCTCCTCCCCTCCCTCTGCTGGGCTGCCCGAGGACCACCCATCATGGCCTCAGAGCTCTCTCAGGTCTCGGGTTGAAGCCAGGAGCCATCCTGAAGGTCACAGCTCCCCTCCCCCACATAGCAAACAGACCTAACCCATAGCCCCAGTACAGGCAGTTCTGCACCTGGTACCCTATAAAGAAGCTTCCTGTGGAGTCCCTGAGGTCATTCCATGGGCCATCCCCTGCATAACCAGAGACCGCTTCTCAGATGAGACAAGGTCCAGAAAGACAAGGTGGCCTGGCCAGGACAGTGGCTACAGGATGCAAGCCCTGCCCTGCCCTGTAAGAATCTGGTTATAAGATCAAAACAAGGCCCTGACCACACACCGTATCTTTCAGTCACTCACACCCTAAGGGGTGGACCTGGTTGCTCCACCCATTGGAGAGATGAGGAAAGAGGCCCAGAGCAGTGAAGTCACTTGTCCAATGACACACAGCTAAGAACAGGAACAGGAACGAGGTTCCCCAAGTTGGACCTCTGCTCAGCTTGCTGGTTGGCGGAAGGGGAGGTTGTCAAGCATAGAGCAGTAGAGACCTGAGCACGGCCCTCCCTCGGCAGATATCGGGCTGTCCTGTGAGTGCAGGGCAGGACAGCCCAGGGACACTTCATAAAAGAGACCTTCTCCAGCCACTAGCCACAGACCCTAAGCTACAGCAGCATGTGGAAGGACTAGGGGGAAAGCATGTAGACCATTGCGGAGGGATGGGGGACTCAGGGAACCATTGACAAGGAGCTCATGGGGCAGGCAGGGCACAGGCTCTGCACCACAGGTCCACCAGGAGGCTAGAAGAGAGGCAGGAGCCCGTGAATCTGAGAAGTTAGGTACCTCAGAGGCCTGTGCCCTGCCAGGCAGACAGTCCACAGGAAACAGCACCTGCCAATCTCAGCAGCCGCCTGACCGAGGACAATGGACAAACAAAAGAGAGGAGGAGAAGGCGGGAGCTTAGAACGCCTGTGAGGCTCAGGCAAATCAAAACGCTCACAAACGCGCCCAAGTTTGGGAGTCTAAAGATACCTTCCTGGAAGTTATTTTGTAAAGAAGCCAGCTCCTAACTCCTCTTGTGAAAAGCCACCGTTTCAGACTGGGTTTGCATAAATCAAGGTGGCCCTCCTGGCTTCCTGGGTGTGTCTGTGTTGTACACCCCGCCATGACCACTACAGGGGTGGTGGATGCAGCTCTAGTTCCCCAGCCCCCAGCACAAGGCAGGTATACAGTAGGTGGTCAGTAAATGCAGCAGCCAACGCCAATCGTCAGCACTCATGTCCCCAAGTCCATGATCAGGCAGCAGGCACCTTCTGCAGCCATCTTCAGACCTGAGGAACCTCAGGGAAGGTCAGAGCCATCAGCGGCCACAACCCTGAGGGGAGAAAACTGGACCAAGGCATCAGCACACCCCATCGCCTTCTAGAGCGCCCCTTTTATCTAGACTCAATGACTGCTGCAGGTCCCCAGGTCCCTCAGCAGCAGAAGCACCTTCCTCTGCCCCCTCCTCTCCGTGGTCTGACATGTGCTATTCTCCAAGCTCAAGGGTTCTCAACCTTCTTAACACCGAGACCCTTCATGTCGTGGCGACCCCAGCCATAAAATTATTTTCGTTGCTACTTCATAACAGTAATCTTGCTACTGCTATGAATCGTCACTCAAATATCTGATATGTGACCCCTGTCAGGCCAGGTGAGTATAAAGGGACAGGGAAAGGGAAGGACGTGGACAGAGCCTCTGACGTGAGCCTTGTGGGCCATCGGCAGCTGACACAGCTGGCTGTGACGGAGCGCACAGCTGCCCTCTTCTCCATGGGCCTCCACTCACACACGGGCAAGCAGCTGGCCTAGAGCTAACCCTTGCCTGCATCTGCTTCTGAGAGGCACCGGGGCCTCTGGACAGAAGAGGGAAAGAAGACCCAATTGCATCCTGGGAGCCACGGGCTCCAGGACAAGGACAGAAAGCAGGCCCCTGCAGCCTGGACCCACACTCTTGCTCTGAAGTCCCCAGCTGTGTGACCTTGGGCTGCCTGCGTGGCTTCTTGGAGCTGGCTTCCTCGTGGGTCTCTAGGGATAAAATGTTAGATGAGATCAGAGCAGCACGCACTGTGGAGCACCTCGTGAATCAGGCCCTTTCAGGGTCCTCATCACAAAAGCCTGCTCAGAGCCCAGGAGCCGGAACTGGGGCACCGGACCTGTTAGCCTATGTAATGCCGCGCACGGTGACTTCGAGCCTTGCACAATGACCTCGCTCTACAGGTTCCCTCTGACTCTGCCCTTGCTTTTCACCCTTCAAAGGCAGCTGGGACGTGGATGCTCAGCTTCTAGCCCAACTGTTTGTGCCTGTGAGCTGTCCAACCAGCAGCTGCTCCAACCACCGACTGCAGCTCCTTCCACCTGGAAAGCAAGCCCTCATCTTTCCTGGATCTAACACACCTTCCCCTCCCTGTGTACTGCCACCTAACAGTTACACGGACAGCTACAGCAGCTGCCCCCTCCTGACCGCCAACCTCAGCCTATCTCCCCTCAGCCACCTGGCACCATCCCTGGCTCCCTGGGGATCTGACAAGCCCCCGTGGCTTGAACCTGGAAGAACTGCATGCTCTCAGCACAAACCTCTTCCCGCCACACAAAGAGGAGCACACACACATATACACATATGCTTATTGCCATGAATACATGTACACATGCCACACAAACATAGACATAGACATGCAAGCCCGTGTGTGCTGTGCAAATACATATGCATATCCATGTACACATACATGTCACACATGTACAGGTATGCCACATACACATGTGCTCACCTCTACCTACAGGAACACCATCTCCCCTCTCTTGCTCATGCTGGGCCCTCTGGATATATCCCTTGCTTTGACCCCTCTCTTAACCCTGTCCCTCCTGACCATTCTCCCTCTCTTCCTCTCCTCTGCTTTTCCCATGGTTGTTTGGTCCTAAAACACCACACCAACAGCTCAGCTCAGCATGCCTGCCATGTTCCCCACTGCTAGAAGACCCTGAATCCAGGCTTCTCCCGGGAACTTCCTCAGGCTTCCCTCCTGTCCCTGACCCTAGGGTCTTTTCACACCTCTTGGCCTACCCAGAGAATCCTACAGTCCAATGGCCACCTTGCCCCATTGTGCTGGTAACTGCTATTTCCCACCAGGGACGCCAAGCCGCCTCCTCCAGGAAGTCCTCCAGTCCAGCAGGTACCAGTCAGTCCCAAAGGCTTGGTCTCTGAGTCTGCCCTCCTCCTTGGCCTTGAGACTTCTAGACTCACAGGCTGTGTCCATCAGCCTCCAGACCCAGCTCCCTGCACTATCTCCTTCCACATAGGACGCCCAGAGCTGTCTTTCCCACGCTGCCCTAAGCTTTGAGGAGGCTGCTCCATCTACCGTGAGCGTCTTAGCCATCATTTCCTTGGTCCCCGGGAGCCCCCAGAGTCACGCAGCTTAAGCCCCTGCCCTGCCCTTGGAGCCACTGGCTAAAATAAAAACCTACTCCCATCTAGATTCATTGCCTCACCTTTCCCTGGTCCCAGTCACCCCCAAGGCCTTCCTTGGCAGAGCAAAAATATAAGGATTTAAAAACACTACTGAATCCTCAAAGAAGCCCCAGGGTACAGATAGAGAAACTGAGGCAGAGAGGCATTCCTCCAAGTGCTCAGATCAAGTCACTGAGGACAGAGCTTCTGACCAGGACTGCCTCCCTGCCTGCTAGACCTTGGGGGAGGGGGACAGCACCCAGCAGGACCCTGACAAGCACATGGAAGGAAGGATGGGGAGGGCAGGGATGGTAAGAGAGGAGGGTCATTGGCCTCCCTGGCCAGCAACCTTGACCTATCCCAAGGGAGCCCCCATGTGGAAACCCGGAGGAAGGCCCTTGGTTGGCTGGCACTGGCAGGAACCCATCCGTACCTGCTTTCTCCCTCCCTGGAGACCTGGGTTCTTGAGACTGAACCACCTGGACAGGTCAGGTGATAAAGTCTGAGCTGCCCTCAGCCCAGAGGCACCAGAAAGGACTCTAACTTTTGAATGGTTATCATTACACAGACTTTCAGGAAAGTGAGGTCCATGGTCCTGTCACATCTCCGCAAAGGAGCCCAGCGTCCTGTTCCTCTGGGGCTGACCCTGGGAGAAAGAACACCCATTCTTGGGAAGCCATGAGCCTCACACCTAACCAGAGCAGACGGCAGAGAGGGCTGCCTGCAAAACCACCTTCTCCCGCCACCCTGCCCATCTCTAGGCCATCACCATGGCTCCCAGCCCCTGCCTGACTTCTTCTTCCTATCTTGAGATGATCCAGTGAGTGCTAAGACTGAATCACTCTCAACTCATAAACCACCATACTTGCAAGGAACTTCTGGTTCCAAAAGCGAAAGTCCTCATGGTCACTCATGGCTTCAGTCTACTCCTCCAGGCCACAGCAGGAGTGAGGGACCCGCAGAGAGCAGACAGGCATGGTCGGGTCTGTCAGACGTGGCGGGTGGGGGTGGGGGTGGGGCTATGGCATCTTGGGCTTCAGAACAGCGTCCTAGACCAGGCCAGAATGAGGCTCCAGAGCAAGGGTCACCTTCTTCTCCAGGTCACAGAAGACAAAGGTTGCAGAAGACATGAATCAGCCAGCAAAGGCGGGGGGGAGGGGATGGTTGCCTGACAAGCCAGTGTCATCTCTACGTTCTTCATAAAGCTAGGACATGTGCATTGCCATTTCCCCCATTCTACAAATGAGGAAACTGAGGCTCAGAGACCTCAAGCAACCCGCCTCAGACCCTTTCGCTTGCAGGCAGAAAGCTGGTCTATAGGTTTTCCTCTATGTCCTAGGGTCTCTGAAGTGGCTGGTGACAGTTACTAGAACACACTCTCTGATCTAAGGGCCAAGTCACTGCTGGTGGCAATGAAGCCAGAGGCTCCCAGAACCAGCAGAGCAAGAGGAGGCCCAGCCTCAGTGAGGGAGTACCAGGCCCAGTGGGTACTTGGGAGCCATGGCCACAGCTGGGTCATGGACTCACCTGAAATCAGTCAAAGCAAGCCAGCACTGGGCAGGAGTACAGACCAGCCTTACCCGGAGGCACAGGGAGGGTGTTTCTGTGTCACTGTGTCCCCTTGACACATGCAAACGAGGAGTATGCATTTCTGAGCGCTTAACTTGCCAAATGTTAACAAGCTCCTAAAAAATCAAATATTCTTCCTCAGCCCCACAACACCCTGAGTCTGTTTAATTTGGTTTCTCCTCCCTCCCCCAGCATCCGCGAGCGACAGTGAGAGACATGAAAAGCTGCAGACTCCAGTGTTTCCCTGCCAAGTGGGTCTGCCATTCCCTCCCCAACCCCTGCCCTGGGAGGGTACAGGGGAGAGCCCTCCCAACACACACACACACACACACACACACACACACACACACACACACACACGAAATCAGAAGGCCCCAGGGGCTGGTACTACCACCTCCCCGCTGCTGTGTGATCTCGGCCCACAGACTTAACCTCTCTGTGGTATAATTGCCTCCACAACAAAGTATGAACAGTGGTTGCACCCTGCCCGCCTCAGGGTGGGTGTGAGGATCAAGGCAGATAATCCCAGTAAAGTGCTTAGTAGTCTCCTGGCCCAGAGCAAGCCCTCGATAAATGTTAGCCCTTGTTATTATGTAAAGGATAGCTAAATACCTCCCCCAGTTAATCCATTTGTAGAGTTTGCCTTCTGGGGCAGGCTGGCAGCTCCAAACACAGCCCAGCCCGCAGTTTGGTTATGCTGGCTAGCTCTGTGGATTTAAACTCCAGCTTCCACGCCGGCAGGCAGAGCTGGCTGGCTGCTGGAGCTGGCTACAAGCCCCACCATACCCTACTGCCTGACTCAGGCCCCACGGGTAGTTGCACATGGCACAGTCTCTATGGACAGCAGTGTTCGTCACTCACTGATGTATCTCAAAAGCTTTTTCAGAGCCAGGTGCCAGTGTGCCTGCATGTCATGTAATCTTAGAACCCAGGTATAGAAACAGGAGAATCAGGAGTTCAAGGCTAGCACAGGCTACATAGCAAGTTCAAGGTCAGCCTGGGCTACAAGAGACCTCTACTTCAAGGGGAAAAAATGTAAAGATCAAAATGATGGCCCATACCTGTGATGTATGTCAGCACTCAAGATGTTGAGGCAGGGGAATTGACATCTTTTGAGGCTAGCCTGGGCTACAATATAAGACTGACAGAGAGAGAAAGGAAGGAGCAAGGGAGGAAAGAAGAGAGGAAAAGAGGGAGGGAAGGAGGGAGGGAGGGAGGGAGGGAGGGAGGGAGGGAGGGAGGGAGGGAGGGAGGGAGGAAAAGAGGGAGGGAGCGATGTGTGTGTTCATCTTGGTAATTTCATTGCCATAGAATGCCAGCTTACAGCTGAGCATGGTGGCCCACTCCTGTGGATCTAGGACTCAGGAAGCTGAGGCAGGAGGATTGCCCGAAGTGCAAGGCTACACAATGAGTTTTGAACTCAGAAAAGAAAGCAAAAACAAAAACCACAGGAAGCCCAGTTGAAGGATGAGGAAAACAGGGCTCAGAAGGGGGATGGTAACCAACCCACAGGTCCCAAGGGAGGGCATGAAGGGGAGAGTATGGTCACCAGACCTGGCTCATTTTCTCCCTGTCCCACCAGGCCAGGTGGAGAGGTGCCTTCCTGTATCCAGAGGAGCTAGGCAGGCAACAAGGATATGATCTGTGGCCTGCAGCAGCTCAGAGTATTTGGGGCCAGAAGGGTGGCTAAGCAGAAGCCAGCACTGCCAGCTCAAGGTGACATTTGTATGCCCAGACCACCACTGAGGACTTAGCAGATAAGAGCAGTGGGTAAAGGTGGGCCCTTCACAAGGGTCCCCATAGCCTCAGCATTGAGTGGACTTCCACAAACAGCCCAAGGCAGCAACCACCCACAGCGCCTGCTTCCATGAACCAAAACCAAACCTCGCAGCCTGGTCTGTTTCTGTTACTCCAACAACATCCTCTTCCATCTTCTAGACCTCAGGAGAAGCTACAGGTCCAGGCAGATTCACAGAGCCACTGAGAGTACCCAGGAGCCTGGCCTTCAACGTCCTGGCTGGGTACTTCAAGCCTGCACCTTCCAGTAAGGGGCAGGAAAGAGCACCCAGACCCTTTTAGGACAATCGCTCATCTCACACTCTCCCCCCCAGGCCAGGGGAACAGTGGATGAGGGGGTAGCTGACTGTGATATGCCTCAGCTTCTCCAGGGCCCCTCTCCTGGAGTACCCACCCCTTGACTGGGCACAAGAAATATCCAGTGTCCTTACCAGGGACTAAGGTCAGGACTGGGTGACTCACTGCGACTCTGCAAGGTGACCAGTGGGAGAATCAGAGCTGGGCACACCATGGGAAGGGATGAAGAACACAGCCTGATGACTGGAGTCCAGAGAGGCTCCTGGGGAAGCAGGGAAAGAGGAAGGAGGTGGGCTCCTCCGCGGAGAAGGATTGAGGTCTGGATTGACGAGCACGGTGAGAGCCGGTAGGTAGGGATAAGGACATCCCAGACTGGTCACAGATCACGAAGATGCTAGCCCCTTAGAAGTACCCATCATGGCCTGCTGCCTGGGTGTCACTGTGGAACCTACTGTATCCCGTGATACCTCACGCGTAGGCCACTTCCACTATTCCCCTCCATCAGTCAGTGCCATGACACTTGCCACCCGCAAGCAGACTCAGCTTTCTCATCATATACCCATCCAAACCAAATATGGCTGAAGCTGTCCATGAATCTGCCCAAGGTCCCACCAAACCAAGAGCAACCAAGCAGATACTCCAAGCCTGTTCACAGACACCTTCACCATTGCCTCCACGACTTTGGAAGAGGTCCTTAGGTCACCCCAGTTACTGCAGGGCTACAAGGGGTGGAAACATGAGAAGGGTCTGGGGAGGGAGGGGCGGGCCCAGGGAGAAGACTGGATCCCAGTCCAGGTCCCTGTTGCCTTGGCAACAGGACTAATTAATTCCAACTTGGGCTCCATCTGTGCCTTGGCTGGATGGGCGGTTTGGGCTGGCGGGTGTTTGTTTTGAAGAGAAGGGGAAAAGCGAGAGAAGCCGGGAGGCTGTGGTCCCAGGGGCTGCTGGGGGGCTGTGACACTCCCCCCAGGTTCTCACACAGCACCCCACCAACCACAGGAAAGGCAGGCTGGGTCCCCAGAGACAGCACCAATCCTCCTTTCCTGGAGGAGGCTCAGCAATCCAGCCCAAACATGGCCTGTGTAGACTGCAGCCAGAACCTCCCCCACCACCACCACACGAATGCACACGTGTACACACACCCGAGGAGAACTCGGGACACAACAGCAAAGGCTTGGGTCCCAGTGCTCAGATACCTGAGCCTTAGTTTCTCCATCTGCAGAGTGGGCAGATACAGCCTGCCAAAAGAAGCCTCTTCAGGGTCACTTGTGGGCATTGTCCACCCTAGGGTCAGGGAGGATGTCACCCAGGAGGAATCCGGCCAGGGAACCATGGCTATCATTAGTACCCAGAAGGTGAAAGTTTTGACGAGCTAGGCCTAGGCCATACTAGATAGTGCATATGAGAGGAGAAGAGCCCTGAGGAAGGCACAGGCTGGGCCAAATCCTGGCAGACCTCAGAAGCTGCAGCAAGACATCTGGGTCTTGGCCCAGAAGCAGTCAAAACCCAGTGAGATGCTGGCGAGTAGGCACTGAGGAAGGGTGCAGGGGGGGGGGGGCGCTATGAGGATACAGGAAAGATGGGGTGAAACGCCAGCAAAGGCAGCGGAGGGGATGTGAGGGCAGGGATTGGATGCTTACCAGGGTGCAGGCCAGAAGCTGCAGTGCCCACCCTGGAGTCACAGGCCTCAGGAAGGGGCAAAGGACAGGGGGCAGACGGAGAGGCCAGCAAGAGATGTGGGGGTGTCAGAGACACCTCCCCAGAGGTCACGTTCAGTCAGCAGGTGGCCACAACTTCGCCTGACAGCCAGGGGCAGATCCGGGATAAAGAATGGAGATTTGGGTGTCCCCAGCACTCTGCTCTAAGAAACTCTAGGGACACAGCATGGAGCAGTGCCTAGGCAGTGGCTGAGGACTCGGCTAGGGGAGGGCTCTTAGAGACAGGCATAGCGACAGAGCACACTGGTGTCCTCGCGCCTGTTATGTAACAGTTCTTAGAGCCAGACCCCTCCTGCTAGCATTCCCAGCCTCCCCCAACCCTTGCGGAGCATCCTGATGTTGAGCTCTGCCTTCTCCAGTGTCACAAGCAAGGAAAAGTGGCACTGGGGGCTGGGACGCCACACAGGCTCTATCGCAGTTCCCCAGGCAGCTCCTGGTGCCTCATGATCAGCGAAAAGGCAAGACACTAAACTTCGGTGAGCGCCTACTGTTTGCCAGGCACCTGCCATGTGTTCAGCACCTACTGTGTGCCAGGCACCTGCCATGTGCTCAGCACCTACTGTGTGCCAGGCACCTGCCATGTGCTCAGCACCTACTGTGTGCCAGGCCCCTCACTGTGTCCCAGACCTGACGACAGAGAGCATAGAGTAAAAATGGCCAAAGCTCATTAGTAACTCCCTCACCTCCCTGAACCACTTGCCACTCCGTAAACACCAGGTGGAGAAAGTAAAGGCATGGCGCACACGGCTCACAGGGTCACAGCGAGCATGAAATAAAGCATACGAGTCATGAGCCGTGGTGCACACTGGTGGCCTCAGCACTCAGGAGGAAGAGGCAAGAGGAGGGCTGTAAATTTAAGGCCAGCCTGGGCTACATAGTGAGTTCCAGACCATAGTCCCCCAAAAGCCTGTCCCCTGTCTGTACACAGCAAGCCCTAACTCACTCTACAGTCGCGAGTTTCACCTTCATTTCTCCTCCCGGCAGCTCACAGGATGGGGCTACGAGGCTGCAGAGATCTGGGCTCTGCCCTGCCTCTTAGCTGTGTGACTTGGACAGGTCACCTTCCCTCTCTGAGTCCCACACCATCGTCCTGAAGACTGGATGTTATCCAAAACCCTTTTCAGTGCACACAGTAAGAACTCAATAAGTGATAGAAGTTATAATCAATAATAGGCCATGGAGACAGGAACAAATGAATTCACAATGTGAGAGAGTTGATGGTGCCCCCCCCAGAAGCACCTGAGTCAGGATCTCCCCACTAGGAACAGGGCAGATTGCTCAGGGTCCTGGGATCAGGCTCCCATCCATGCCTGCCCTCCCCCCACTGCCTTCAGACACACTCAGCCACACCCCCAACCCAGTTCCCTACCTCAGGGACCAACCACAGTCCCCCTTCTCCCCTCTGCATCTGCTCAGGGGATGGGGAGAGAGGGAAAGGAGACTTGATTTCTGCCTTCCGTGTTTATCACCATCCTCCCTGGCATCAGAAATGCTGTCCTCAGGCATGGTGAGGAGGCACTGGTCCTGGGGAATGTCATCCCCCCAAAAAAAGAATGCTTGTGAGGGGTAGAAGTAGCAGGGTAGCGATGAGGAGCAAGCAGTGAGTCTGGGATAGTAGGATTTCTGGATAAAGTGGCCAGGAGCAAGACAGAAGCTGCCAGGCACCCAACAGATTATGGGTGAGGGTGAGGGTTCCTCTGCTCCACCTTCCCAGGACCCTCCCAGGATTCCTGCCCCATCCCCAGACAGCCACAGGCTGCAGGGGAGGCAGGTACCACAGGTGGTACCCAGCCCATAGATTTGGCAGACAGATGAATACTTTTAGGCTAATAAAACGAGAGAAGCCCTCCCGTCAGCATAGTCTTATGCATTCTTATGTACATTCTCTTATGCATGTACACTCAAGTTTGTACTGGACAAAGATGAGGGACAGGTCTCAGGTCAACCCCTGCTGGCGCTCTGGGAAGACCCTGCTCTTTTAAACCAGCTCTGCCAGGAGAGAGTTGACGGTAAAATCACTTGACAAGTAGCCTTAAGAGTACCTTAAGTTTGTTTGCTTATTTATTTTGAGATGGGGTCACATGTAGCCCAGGCTAGCCTGGAACTTTCTATGTAGCTGAGAGTGACCTTGAACTTTTGATCTTCCTGCCTAACCTCCCATGTTCTGAAGTTAGAGTCCTCCCCCACCGTTTGTGGTCTACGCAGTGCTGCCGGCAGAACTTGGGATTTTGTGTGTTCCCGGCAAGCATTCTACCAGCTGAGCGATATTCCCAACCCTGGGTCACTTCTTTATCTACAACTGCTGGTGGAATACCTACATCACAAACAGCAGGCTATGCTCCAGGCCAAGCCCTGGCAGAGGCACAGGTGGGCAGGTGGGCAGCCCTGAGGAGGAGTTGCCAGGGTGTCCACTAGACTCCCCCTACTCCTAGCTATAGCCCTGTGTCTAACACTGCAACGCATGCTCAATTCTGCCATGTGCCCCTCACCCTGTCATAGAACCATCACAGTGCCCACTATGTGCTGATCTCCTACTGTGTGCCACAGGCCTCTTTGTGCCAGATTAACATAACAGCCCTACTAAAGGACCACTGTTACCCCATTTTACACATGGGGAAACTGGGGCTCCACTAAGTTGGTAAATGGTAAGCTAAGGACTCAAACATAACCTGGTTGCAAACAGCCACTCCCACCCACGGTAGGGCCTTCTTCCCAGACATTTTTTTATTTTTTGGTTTTTCGAGACAGGGTTTCTCTGTAGCTTTTTTAAGAGCCTGTCCTGAAACTAGCTCTTGTAGACCAGGCTGGCTTCGAACTCACAGAGATCCGCCTGCCTCTGCCTCCCGAGTGCTGGGATTAAAGGCATGCGCCACCACCGCCTGGCGCCTTCCCAGACATTTAAAGCTTGGGTCATGGCCCGGGCTGGCCTCTCTGCTCTCAAGATCACCAAGGGTACTTAGAACAGAAGGTGGTTAGGCAGCAGCTGGAGATTTAGGTAGTTCAAATCCTAATTCCACCATCCATTCATTCACTGCATGGTAATGGGCAGGATCCTTAACCTCTCTGTGCCTTGGCTCCCCTCCTGTAAAGTAGGGCTATAATAGTATCTATTTTGTTGGGATATTGAAGGCTTAATGAACACCTGGGACCTTCTTAGATTAGTGCCTGGCACAGGTATTATTGAAACGATTTTAATAATAATAGATCCCCTCTGACTCTTGGGTGACCCAAGGACTGGGTCCCACAGGGAGTGAGAGCCAGCGTGACAACTCAAATCCTGGCTCTGGCTTCCCTGCCCAGAGCAAATTCCCAGCCAGTTTAATCTAACAACAAAAATTCCCAGGACCCACCCAGTTCAGACCCCAAGAAGAAAAGAAAACCTGAGGACAGTTGTGGTAGACATGCAGGGGACAGCATGGGGCTAAAGTCTCTAGACCCTCTCCAGCCTCCTGCACTCCCTCCTTTGGGACTGTCGCTCACCTTCCCTAATCCCACCTCAACTGTGGAAGACCACAACAGATTTCTAGGCACACCCTGTTGCCACCACACAAAAGCTCCCCTGGGCACCCATGAGCCTATGTCAGGCAGGCAGGGACTGCAACGGACATCCAGTGCTCAGGAGCTCTGCTTCTATGCTGCCACCCTTCTGCAGAAGCAGACAGGTTGGAACCCCATCTAGAATGGCCTACTGCATATGCTCAGCCAAAAGGTACCAGGGGAGCCCAGATGCCCACACTCAGACCCAGAAGCCGATCTCCACGAACCACCACCTTGGTCTCAGGGTGCACCCAGGAAGCCTGCTCTATGAAGGAGGCAATGCCTGGCTACCTGCTGCAGAGAGAGAAACAGGCACACGAAAGTGGGGGTACGGGAACTCTTGCTATGCCTGAGGGGTACAGGAACCCAGCCAGACTCGCTGTGAGGGTACCCAGCCAGCTTTGTGGTGTGTCGCAGACAGGAAAAAAAGGCTGTTGTGCATGTGTTTGGAGGGACTAAAGACAGGCCCAGTGGTGGTCTTTGGGGGTCTTGGGGGCAGCAGCCTGGTCCTTTCTATTCACACTCCATGAGCAGGTGTCAACCCTTAAACGGGGTTGTAAACCCATACATTCTTTGGTCAGGATACCCTCCAACCCAAGCCCACCCCATGGCAGAACTGCCCAGGCCACACATGCGTCACAGATCAACCCAGCTCCCTCCAGGCCAAGAGCCAGAGAAAAGGCTGTGGGGCCCAGAGGGGCTGAGGCAGAGAGCTGGAGACCAGATATAGCAGGAAGGAGAACCCAGGAGAAAAGTTCTGCTCAGGCCCCATAGCCCAGCTCAGAAGCTGCTCAAGGCCTCTTCCATCACCAAATCAGAAAGGGGAGAAGCAGGCAGTCACAGGGAATGGCAGGTGAGTGTCCAGCATGTGCCCAGCGGACAAGGCAGAGGCCATCTTCCTATTTTATCTGCTCAGTCCAAACAACACTAATCCCCTTTACAAGTGGAGAAACTGAGGCTGGGAGTTTGATCTTCCCTGAGCGAGCCACAGAGGGACACAAAGCTAGAACAGACCCCCACGTGTCTATTCCAAAGGCAGAGCCTTTGTAGGCCCTGTTTCAAAGGCAGTGAGGCAAGTGGGAGGGGCTACAGAGGCAGACGTGCCCGCCCACATTTCCCAGCCCTGGCCACCAGAGACCATGCCCATCTCCAACAACCTCAGAGCCTTACTTACTCCCCCCAACAGGAATCTGGGTACAGAGCTGGCATTCGGGAGGACTTATTGGGTCAGGAGTGGGGCTGGGCACGGAAGAGCATCCCCTCGGGCTAGCAAGGAACGGAACAGGGCAGCCTGCTACCGGTAGAACAGGAAATTGACTTGTGGGCCCATGTGCTTAACTCCTCCTGCATCATCGCACGTCATAGCCCAGGAGTTTCTCAGCTCTAATCTGTCACCCCTGCCAGCCCTCCTGAGTGTCTGGCAGTACAGAAAAGGCTCACCCGTGGCGGCTCTGCTTGTATCTGGGGCTCCTGAGCCATCATCTCTCCTCTGCTGTCAATCATTTGCGATGGGGCTGTTCCGGGAGAGCTCTGCCTCCCCACCCAATCCTCAAAGCCCAGCCCTTAGGTAAGAGGGGAAAGTCCACGTCTACCCATTCACTTCATCCGCTGTTCTCTAGGGCAGGAGCTGGGTCTCATGCAGAGGTCCAGAGACACTGTGGGGCTAGCCAGGGTCACACCACAAGGTGGAAGAGGAGGCCTACAGCCCTTCCCCACTCTCTCTATGCCTATGACCATTAAAGCAGAATTAACTGGGCTGTGACTCAGTGTGGCCTCCAGGTGGGTGGGAGGGTAGAGCTGCAGCAGCTTCTAGAAGCCGCCAGATGCAGGCCCTGGCAGCCCTGTGGACTGTGTGTGTGTGTGTGTGTGTGTGTGTGTGTGTGTGTGTTGGTCTCCCTCCAACTCTACCTCTGTTTATCCCTTCCAGGGAAAGTCAGGCCCCCATTTCCCAGATGAGCAAACTAAGGCATGTGACAGCTCTAAAGTGGACCTAATGTATGGCATCTTATTTCTAATGCAGAAAACCTACCCGTGGCCTTTCTTCCACCACCCCTTCTTGCAAGGAGTCTTCCCAGAATCCAGCAAGCCTACAGGAAAGGGGGCCAGCCTCTCCTACACACAGAGAGCGGCCTAGCTCAGAACACCCCCAGCACCTCCGCCCTCAGACTAGGGATCCTAGAAGAGGAAGCCCTACCCCCTCACACTGGGAACTCCCTTTCCTCAGACGAGAAAGCCAGAGTGGGACGCCCACCTCTTGCCTGGGCCCTCTGTGCACATGGCCCCTCCTTGAGTGCGGTATGCCACACCCAGTTCCCTCGTCTCTCGGCCTCCCTAGTGGCATCCCTCCAGGCCGGGCCAGTACCAGGCAGGCCACCCTCCTTGCCAGGCCCCATCCATGAATCCCACCTCTGTTGGGTACCACAGACCCCCCTTTCTCCTCCCCAAACAAATGGGGTCTTGAGCAAGACACTAGGATGCTGCACACAAGGCCAGATCTATTCCCTGCCCGGCGTGGCTGCCAGTGGGGTGGGCAGCCAAGCCAGGGAGCCATCTGTCTATTTCAGCACCCCTTGTCCGGCTCTAAAATGGGGCTAGATGCTCAACAACCCATACTAACAGCACTAACCCCACATCCCATGGCCTAGGTGAGCAGGATAGACCTCTCCATGGCCCAGGTGAGCAGGATAGACCTCTCCATGGCCCAGGTGAGCAGGATAGACCTTTCCATGGCCCAGGTGAGCAGGATAGACCTCTCCATGGCCCAGGTGAGCAGGATAGACCTCTCCACGGCTCAGGTGACCAGGAAAGGCCTTTCCCATACCTGGGTTGTTCTCTCCTCTTCCTATAGAAGCCCTGAGCATTGTTCAAACCCTCCATGCCCTAGTAAAGAAGTGCTCAGGCCTCAGTGACTCAGATGCTTCCCCTGTGCTGTTTGGGCTGCGATAGCCATGGGAGGGACTCAAGGGAAGGTCCCTGCCACGCAGTAGGAGCTCAATTAAACCAGCCTCCTACTGGATGGTGGTGGTCCACACACCTTTAATCCCAGCACTCAGGAGGCAGAGGCAGGTGGATCTCTGTGAGTTCCAGGACAGCCAGGGATGCATAGAGAAACCCTGTCTCAGAAGACAAAAACGATAATAATTAAAATAAAATAAACCTGCTTCCTTCTTTCTCTTCTTTAAAATTCTCTCACCTCCTCCCCATCCTGACGTGATGAGGCGCAACTGAGCACAAGCTGGCAGGGGAGAGTGTGGCCTGTCCCACACACTTAAAATGTCCCTTTTCAGAAATCAACACCTCGCGCTGCGGGGGATAGTTCAGCTGGTAACATGCTTGCTGCTTGCTGCCTGAGGATTTGTATTCAATGACCAGAGCCCTCACAAAAAGCCAAGCATGATGGCTCTGGCTTATGATTTCGGTGCTGGGAATGAGGAGACAGGCAGATCTTTGGGGCTCCTTTCTGACTAACCTAGTCAAAGTGGTGGAACTCCAGGTACAAGTGAGAGAACCCATCTAAAAACCAAGGTGGATGGTCCCTGAGGAATGATAAATGTTGACTTCTGGCGCCTGCATGTGCACACGCATGCGCTCTCTCTCTCTCTCTCTCTCTCTCTCTCTCTCTCTCTCTCACACACACACACACACACACACACACACACACACACACACACACACACACACGTGCACACACAGGAAATCAAAGCTTCAGTTCCATGCAAGCTAACTGTGAGGGCGGCTAGACTGGATGGCTCACAGATACTATCTTTCCTCTCTGGGGAGGGGGTCTCAAAGCCAAACCTGCACATTAAAGCCAAAAGTAGTTGTGCCCTAAAGACTTTGAGAGAGGATTCCCATTTTACAGTCACATAGACTGAGGGCACAGAATGGTTCCATGATTTACCTACGGTCACCCAGCTAATGAACTGCTGACTTGACTGCTTTTGACTGTTCCAATTGCTACCACCAACTCTCCCTCTCGTCTTAAGCCTTCTTCATCCAAGAGCTTTCTGTGATCTTGCCTCTGGAGCTTGGATCAAGTCCTAACCCTGGGAAATAAAGGTTCTCAGCAAGACTCTGCTGCAGTGTAACAGACAAAAGCCCATCAGCCCAGGGCTTAAACACAGGACTCGTCACCAACTGCCCAGGGCCAGCCAGCCTCACTCCTGCCCTGTGTAAAATGGGATTGAAAAGACTGAGCTGCCCTTCCACGTGCTCATCACACAGTTAATGACGTTCTGTGTGCCAGATCTCCTGCAGGCACTGGGACAGGGTAGTAACCCTATCTTGTTCTGGGAAGTCTGAGAGAAAACAGATAAATAGAACGGTATCAAAGGGTACTGGAGAGATGGCTCGGTGGTTAAGAGCACTGGCTGCTCTTCCTAGAGGACCCAAGTTCAATTCCAAGCACCCCCATGGCAGCTCACAACTTTCTGTAACTCCAGTTACAGGAGACACCCTAATGTGGATGGATATACATGTGGGCAAAACACTAATGGACATAAAATAAGAATAAATAAATTATTTTTAAGAAAAAAAGGTATCAAAGCTGGGCAGTGCACACCCATGACCCCAGTACTAAGGAGATGATGGCAGGGGGATTTGGAGTTCAAGGTCATCCTCACCTTCATGGCAAACCTGAGCTACATAAGACCTTGCCACAATCAGTGTCTTAGGCTAGAGAGACAACTCACAGGGAGTCATTTGCCTCCAAGCAGGAAGACCCAAGTTCAATCCCCAGGACATACATTCCTTTAAAATTTCAGATTAAAGGGTGCTTAATTGCAATCTCACTGCTACTGAAGTAAAAACAGAATGGTGCCTGGACTTCATGGACCAGCCAGTTTAGCCTACATGGTGAGTTCTAGGCCAGTGAGAGACCACATCTTGAAAGAAAGAAGAAGGAAGGAAGGAAGGAAGGAAGGAAGGAAGGAAGGAAGGAAGGAAAGAAGGAAGGACAGAGAGATGGAGAGAGGGAGGGAGGGGAGAGGGAAGGGAAATTAAACAGTGTCTGAGAAATGACAACCACGGATATCCTCTGTTCTGCACACATATACCCACACCAGAACACACGTGTGCAGTGCGCATGCACACACACACACACACACACACACACACACACACATACACAAACAGGCACACACAATAAAGACAAATTAATAGGCACAAGAGGGATGATTCCGCAGTTGGGTACCAGTTGCCCTTCCAGAGAAGCAGCGATTAATTCTCAGCACCACCAATTATTGATGGTGGCTCACAACCATCTATAATTCCAATTCCAGGTGATTCAACACCCTCTTCTGGCCTCCTCAGGAGTCAGGCACACATATGGTGCACATACATACATGCAGACATACACATATAATAATGACTTTAAAAAATAAAAAAGCACCAGGCGGTGGTGGCACACGCCTTTAATCCCAACACTCAGGAGGCAGAGGCAGGCAGATCTTTGTGAGTTCGAGGCCAGCCTGGTCTACAATAACTAGTTCCAGGACAGGCTCCAAAGCTACAGAGAAACCCTATCTCAAAAAAAATCGCCCCCAAAAAATTGAAAGAAAGAAAAACAAATAAAAAAGCACTATTAGTTGTGTTCAAAGCCATAAATAGAAAGAGAGTGAGGAGGTCCAGAGAGACAAACCGGGCCATAGGGAGACTTTTCCCAAAGAAGTGACAACTTGAATAGCCAGCCAGGAAGCAGCAATGACAAAAGGGCCAGCCATTAAAGTCCAGGAATAAGATGAGACTCGGAACCCAGAGACATGGGGACAGTGGGTGCTCAACACCCAGGAGCTAGGTCACAGGCCCTATCAGTTGGGGATGTCTTCCTCGTACCCTAGTTCATTTAAAGTTCTCCTCATTGCACTATCCTGACTCCCGTTTTACAGGCAAGAAAACCGCAGCTCCCAAGATCCTACAGAGGGGGACCACGTGAGCCTGGCTGTCCCCAGCTCTGGGCTCCTGCTGGTCCCCCTGCCCACCTCACATCTGCTGAACCCTGTCAAAGTCTGGTATTGTGCCCAACTAAAGTCGAGGGGTGCTTGGACCCTCTTAACCCCAGCTGAGGTCACCCAGAACAGCCCTCTGTCCCCTCCCCCAGGCAATGCAAAGAAGGCTGACAGGGTGAGAGGGGCAAGGGGCTCTCTACTGTCGAGGTCACCATTCTAGACCAGAACCTGAACCAAGATCCTTGTTCCTTGAAGACGGTCATCTTGTCTGTTCCTCAAGTATGTCCAGTGTCGCCTTTAGTACCCTCTCTCAGTCCCTTACCTTAGTACCTCTGTAGTGCCACAAAAGTAGACAGGATAGACGGTCCCTAAGTGAGTTAGGTTGGCAGTGCCCCAGGCCATGACTGGTTTAGAAGTCTAAGAACACAGAACCCCAAGAAGGAAGGCAGAAAACAGGGATTCGGGCAATAGCTGGGACCCCTTGAGGACAGTGCACACGAAGCAGGCAGCAGAAGACCCGATTGCAGAGCCTACAAACACACAGAGTTCCATGCTGATTAGCTACCAAGAGACCCTGCTCCCATTCCTAGAGAACTAGGGAAAAGGACACGAGGAGACAGATCTCTAGGGACAAGACCACTGGCCTCCGACGAATAGCAGGAAATCACATTGAAGTCACCTTTAAGAGGACAGTAATGGTGTCACCTGCTGTGAGTCAGCTATGACCCAGAAACATGCTAGGCATCCATGTCGTGTCCCAAACACAGCCACCCTGGGAGACAGAAACCTCTTTCCCATTGTACAGAGCAGGAAACCAAGGCACAGGGTTACAGAACTCAAACCCAGAAGTTCAGCATTCTTCTCAACTACTTCCTGTTATTATTTCAAGGAAATGTTGTTTCCAGGGAATTCCAGGGAGTGGGAGAGACAGAGGCAGATTCCCCAGGGAAGGGGGTGCTGGAAAACTGGGTATTCAGCAGCCAGAGGCTTAGACTTCTTGGGTGACCTCAGACAGTGAACTGCCTCAGCTCGGACCTCAAAGGCAGAAATAACGCCAGATGCCCAGAGCACTGCACTGGGTTGGCGTGTCTCCAGCATGCACAGGAACAAGGAATGAACATGTGTCCACATGGGGACCTGGAAGAGCAAAGGCCCTGAGGGGAGAAGGCTAAGAGAGTCCCAGACAGACCATGGTCCCCTCAGAAAACAAAAGAAAGCTTTGAAAGGGCAGTAGAAGGGACAAGAAGCTCGGGCCTACCCACGGGAAAGCACCCCCCCAAAAAAAACATCCACTTCACCCCATAACAACAACGTTGAGTTCCCTGAAGCCCCCTCCCTGCTACTCCTCCACCACACCTTCCCTCTGCAGAAGCCCCTTCTGGGACTTGCACATCTCAGTAGCCTCGGCCCTCCACGTGGAGACCACCACACCTTAGAGACAGCATCTCTCTCTGCTTAGCAACCACCAACACTGAGCCCAGCCAACCAGCCTCCTCACTGTCTCCTCCTCTCTCCATGGAGACCACAATGCCACAGCAACTGCCGTCACTCAGCGCCCGCCCCGCTTGCCTGGACAACAGCTCCCTCCACGTGGCCACCACCAACACAGCCTTGCTGACAGTGACAGCCTCTCCTCTCCAGGGCAGCCACCAACCATAGGTTGACTGGAACCATGCCGGCTGCCTGCCTGCCTGCCTGCCTGCAGGCTCCTGGAGTCAGACTGCTCTCCCTGCTACCTCTAAAATTCAATGACAGGGATCAGACCCCACATGCATACAGGATGCATCTTTTGCAGCCAGCTCTCACCTAGACCCTCCGTATGCCTGCTCTTTGGTGAAAAGCCCCCATTGGAGGGAAACGGGGCCATGTTCTCCCAGGCTGGCTCCTCCTAGCAAATGGAGACATTCCCTACACAGGCCAGGGAGTGTCAGCCTCTAAGCTAGGCAAAGAGGCTGGAAGCGGGATTTTCCTTCTCACCCACAGTAAAGGACTGTCCCAGCCCCCAACAGCCTGCCACTTTGCCAGGAGCCTCTGAGGCCTTAAGGAAAGGGAGCCAGGAAGAGGCAAGGTTGGGGTGCCCATGGCTGGGGGCAGGGCCTGGGACAGGCAGGAAGGGACCTCAGCAGGCTGAAGCTGGGCTACATCACAGGTTTGCAAGGCCGGGTCATGTGAGCTGTGCTCACAAACAGCCACACACTCACAGTCATAAGGACCCTGTCCTTACCAGATGTCTGCCGGCAAAGGGGGCCCCTGCAGCCAGTGAGGCTTTGTCCCTGACCCGGGTCTCAAGGAGGTCCCCCAGGCAGCCCCAGCAGCAGCGGTGGCAATAGGGTCTTGGGTCCTGGCCCAGTGCAGCAGCAGCTCCTCAATCCTCTGCTCTGCCAGGAGGCGAGGGGGAGAGAGGGAGGGGACAGCAGGAGGAGGGAGGAGGGAGAATGCTGAAGTCTTGAAGGGTACACTCACTTCTTTCTTAGGTTTCCCATGGCAACAGCATATACCACAAATGATATCAGTGTGAGAGAGAAGAGGCCGAGGGAAGGGAGGGGAGGAGGGAAAAGGAGAGAGATGGAGACAGATCTAGAGACAGAGATGGAGGAAGGTGGCGGCTGAGACACAGGGAGAGACAGAGATAGAGAGAAGCGGAGAGAGACAGATGAGGAGAGAGATGGAGAGAGACGGGGAGGAAAAGGGATTGGGGGGGATGGAGAGAGGAGAAAGAGATGAAGAGATACGAGGAGAGATGGGGTGACATGGTAAGATGAGGAGAGAAGTCAGAGATGAGATGAGAAAGATGAAGACAGAGACATATGGGGGAGCTGGCAAGAGACAGAGACAGAGGCATGGGGAGAGACATGGAGAGATTCTGAGAGATCGCACGGAAGACAGGAAAGGGGGCGAGAGCAGGGACAAGAGATGGGGGATTAAAGATGGATCATATGGCAAACTGGTTAGAGACAGAAGTAGAAAGAGCACCAGTGGGTGTGGAGCACCGGAGGGGAAGGGCCTCAAAACACAGAAGGCAGGCTGGGGACTCCCCAAGGCATACCATGGGGTTCAGGGATACAGCCCGAGGCCAGGAGCCCCCAGACATCTTCAAAGCCCCGTGGCAGAAGAGTGATCAACAGATGGGAAGATTTTCTGTGAACAGAGGGTCTCCAACTCTCCCGCTCAATTCCTGACTCCCTGATGGGCACCCGAGTCTGCAGGGACCTCTCAGATCCCCTCATCCACAGTCATGGCCGCACACTGGACGTACTCACCTAATGCCCACTGCCCACACATCCAGCCTTCACCTCATCTCAGTGCCCACCTGTGTCTCCTTCCTGCCAGCCATCCAAATCACCAGCAATGCCTAACCCTTCTCATGGACTGAAGCCACACAGTGGGCTGCAGCCAGTAAGGACAAGCCCCCTGACCCTGCATGCCCCCTCTCATTCAGAACTCCACATGACTGGCACACACCCTTTGCCCAGTCCTGCCCTACCAGCCTCTCACCACAGGCTGACATACCTGTCTGCCCTCCACCCACACAGACATACTTGGGACAGGGATGACGGAGGCCAAGCCCAGTCTCAGAATGTATACACACGTGCTGTGCACACACACGGGCACCTCGCCTGTCTGGTCCTACATCCTCCATCAGCCCAGATGGCACTCCCAGACCTCCCCCGCAGGCAGGGGCTCGCACTTCACCCCCTCGCCAGTACCATTCACAAACATATGTAGACCCACCCAGCACTGGCAGCCAGTGCTCCCAGAACATAAACACTGAGGCCCTGCCTGCCTGGGTCCCTTCACCCCCACCCAGAGGCAGGAAGGGTGAGCAAGACTGGGGGCTTACAGAATGGCTCCCAGTCCTAGCAGAGAGCCCACTGAGACCCTTGGCCAGCAGGGCTGCATCCCATGGAACACACTCTAGACACACACCCACACAGTGCACCCAGACAGAACCAACACGCCCACAGAGCCTGGACTGGGGGGAGGGGACTATACAGGCACAAGTCCTAACACACAGCCCCACAGCTGTGTCAACACTCCCGGGAACACTGCAGAGACACACATCAGCACACCCACAGACACACACACTAGCCCCCTACTGTGGACTGCTCGCACATTCAAACTTGCCAAAGGCACCCAGACAAACACGCCCCCGTGCACAGGACACCCTACAGAGTTTCACACGCCAACACATACATGTCCGCAAGCCTGCCTACACAGGGAACCCCTCCCAGGCACGGGGACCAAAGCACACCTGCCACACAACCCCAGGACACACGACCATGCCCTGCACCCTCTGCAGTGTTCCCAGGGTATGCGCATTGGATCCCAGTCTGACTGGGGCACGCTCCTGCCCCACCACCTTGCGGGCCTGGCTGTGTCCCCACCCCCACCCCGACCCGCCCCCGCCGGCTGCTATCCATCCTGCGCACCGAACCGAGCCCAGAGCCCGTGAAATTGGCTGCGAGAGCGTCAGCGGCTGCGGCTGCAAATTCTAAGCACAGGGAAGTAAGGCGGAAAGCGGCGGCCGAGTCGGGGGCGGGCGACGCCAGGCGGGGAGGAGAAGCCGCAGGATGTGTCTGGGGCGTCGGCGACCTGCGGGACCAGCCCCGGCCCACCGAATACGTGCCTCCTCTGGGATGCCTTCCTAGCACATCAACCTCCGGGTGCGCAGCCGCAGGCCCAGCTCCGTGGAGGAACTGGTACTCTGCCCAAGGTGCTGGGCAGTTCCTCTTCTGCTCTTTGCTTCTAAGACCTAGCCTTACCAGCTGCGCTCACCTGGACGAATACGGGACTGCAGACTGTCTCCTCTTGATCATCTGTGCCAAGGAGTGCTACCAAGTGGCATCTAGGGGCTGTGTAAGGGGCTCTCAGAATCCATGCAGGATAGCAACCAAAGCACGCAAAAGATCGCAGGTCTATATCCACCTGCGTCACTCGTGGCAGGGTTCTGCTCTTAGTTCAGGTTCCTCAGGAAGACCAGGATAGCCTTTCTGCCTCCTCATAGTGTGGGAAGAGTCTCAAAAACCCGAAGGAACATGTAACATACCCCCGCATACACTTCACTGTCATCCAACCACAAACATGAATGAGTTGATCATCAAGGAAAGTGTTGAAGTGAGGTTCCTGAACCCTCACCCCACCCCCTGTGAACTGAAGTCACACCAAGCATTCAAAACTTGCATTTTAACAGGCCCAAGAGATCTGCATGCTCCAAACCACACGGACGATGCACGATGCCCGGTTTCTCCGCCTGGCATTCACGGGCCTGTGCGGCAAACCACAAGTCTAGACTTGCCTTCTCAAAATCCACTCCAGGCTTCCCTACCTCCACTGCCCTGGCCTATACTGCTCTCTCCACCTGGCCGAGCCCCCGGCTTCCACCACCAGACGTCAGCAGCCAAAATTAAACAAGCAAAAGAGTCTCTCATGCCTCTCTGGCATAGAGCAGGTGCTGGCTCAAGGGAGTTTTATGTTGCCCAGAACAGAAGGCAACCCAGCCTCCCCCAGCCAGCCAGGGACTGCACAACACCTGCCCCCAGCCTGCAGCTCCAGCCCTTTCTGATCAGAAGACTCACTAATGAAGACTGCCTGTCAAGACCTACTGTGTGCCAGAGGCTCAGAGCTCGTCTCCAGAAGCGCTTGTCTGAGCCCTGGGGCCTGCTGCTCTCTCTGGGTGAACAGTGCACAGATGTGTGCACAATCTGAATGAGAACAACATCAACCATCCGCAGAGAGATGAAAGCAATGTGAGTTTGATGAGTGTTTTCTGAGAACCTACGGAGTTTGGCAGGCAGTGGGAGACAGACAGATCCGAAATGGCTCAGCAAGTAAGCAAACCTGTGAAATCCCTCCTGGGTCATGAAAAGGGCAGAGAGGACAGGCAAACAGGCCGTGCATCTGTGTTTCCAAGACCCCAGGAGGACTGTAGTGGGAAAGAGACAACACTCAAGAGGGAAACTGAGTCAAGTCTGAGTCTTGGAGCTGGCTCAGAACAGACAGGCCAACGACCCTTGGGAGTCACTTCCCACATCCCCTAGAGAGAGGGGGTGACAGGGAGGATGTGCCTTACCCTCTCCCAGCTCACGACATAACCCTGGGGGGTAGAATGTAATGCCCAGGCCCTCCCCACTTCCTGAACTGGTTCCTGCACAGCTCAGGAGATGAGAAGTACAGGCTGGAAAGGGCAGGATGTACACACACACACACACACACACCAACAAGTACCCACTAACACAATGCTGGAGACATCGTGGAAGGCCAGAATCAGAGAACAGCCTTCAGGAATGTCACAGGCCTGAGGTGGAGACAGAGAAAGAAATGTTGGAAGAGTTGAGGCCTGGGGGCTGGCCCCACTGTCCCTACAGTCATCACACAAGGTCCCCCCACCATATGCTTCCCATATGGTCAGGTCCCAGTGCCCATTTACAACTGAGTGCCACAATGCCCAGAGAGGGCGCTAGTAACAGGCCAAGGTGAAAGGACCCAGGCCCACTTGGCAGAGGAGTTTAGCAATGAATAGAAGCTGGTTTCAGAGTCTACCTGTAAAGTTTTAGTCTGGATTCCACTGCTCTGTGGCCCTGAGCTGGTCTGCAATCTCCCTGTGTCCTGTCTGTGAAATTAGGAATATGCTCTTACTACACAAGGATTCTGTAGGATGAAGTGAGAGCCATAGATTATATCTATGAGTTATAGATTGTATCTCAAACCAGGGCCTAGGCAGGGGCTGGAGAGAGCTTCACTGATATACTTCTCCGAATTACCACTGTGTTGGTCATTGCTCTCTGAAGCCAACCCCTTCCTCTGCCCTGCCCAGGTGGCTCTCCAGTCCTCAGGGCCCCTCAAGGGCTTCCCCGAGAACTGTGTGCAGAGCTTGGCTGAAGGGAGCTCTATTATCCCAAGCCCAGACATGATGCCCAGGAACGGTGTCAGAGCCTCTGCCCTGAGTGTTCATTGAGCCAGGAGGAGGTTAATTTGATCAGGGATCGGCTGGGACAGCTGGAGGCAGACAACTGTGTTAGCCTTCTTAACTGTTCTCACCCAAGCAGCCTGATGGGTACGGAGTGTCAAACTTAGAAGCAGTGGACTTGGCTAGCTTAGCGCAGGGGGAAGGGAGAGGTTTGGGGCAAGGGAAGGACCTGGACTCTGGGATCTCAGCAGAGGCAAGGGATGTGCAGGGCCTGACCTCACTTGTCAAATCCTAAGGCAAGTAGTCAGTCCTTCCTACTTACAGAATGTCACAAAACCAGGAATGGCAGAGGTGGTCCTAGCACTCCAATCTGCTTCCAGAACAGTACTGGGGTGACAAGGAGGCCATGTGGAGGAAAAAGCATGGGGGTATCAGAGACCCTAGGCCCCTCCACTAGAGAAGAATCAGCAGCTGAGTGTGCCTGTCTCTATGCAAATCTGTGGAAGCCACAGGCAACCTCCGTTATAGCCAGTAACCTTTCAACCCAGCTGCCACCCTGACTCACCTCACCCCCTGTGGCACAGAGGTCCCCTTTCCTGCTGATCTGATGTGTCCCTGCAGCCACCCTGTGGAGCAAAGAATTCATTGACCTCAGTTTGCCTGAGCGCAGCCCTGTGACCAGCAGCCAATCCGCCCACCTATGGGATGGTAATGAGGATCCCAGGAAAGAAAAGAATAAAATTCTTTGCAAAGTTCAAGCAGGAGGTGCTGGGGTAGGTGGGATGGGGGGGAGGAGGAGGGCTGGTCTAGGAAATGGAAGATAGAGCTGGCGTGGTTGAGCTCCACCCCATTGCCAGGCACCAAAGGGCCCACTGTAGTTCCTGTGACCCTATCCTTCACCTCCAGCCTCCTCCACAAGTGACAGGTGAAAGACCTGACTGGGAAGTGGGTAGAGAATGCCCAAATCACAAAAGTCAAAAACTGACAAACTGAGATTAGAACCCAAGGCCCCAGGCACCCTCGACATATGCCCATGCACCCACATGAACAACACAAACATGGGTGCCCACAGTGTGTGAGCTTCTGGGAAAAAGCCAACACAGACCTGAGAGGCTCAGAGGCTAGCAACTGGCATGGAGATCCTCCTGCCTCTGCCTCCCAAGCGCTGGGAGGGGTCTTAAGAAAAGGAGGACCACCGGGAAATGGGGGCTCCTTGAGAGAGACTGCTTGCTCTGAGGCTCCATCCCCTTCCTTTCTTCTTTCCCCTCCCAGGGGACAGGACCACACTCAGCCTCACACATGCACAGGGATATCACATGCTCAGGCCCATGAGGGTAGCCCTCACACTGCTGTCCCAGTGACGTCACCAATAGCCAGAAGCTGATGTCACAGCCCAAGGTTCTCACTGACATCACACACACTTCTTTCTCCCCAGTGTCTTCCTACTCTTCTTTTCCTGTTGAAGGGATATTGGTCCAGAGGTCCCCCTATCTACCATGTATAGCAGTAGGGCCCATAGGTAGCTGAGACCGTGTGTTCACCCAGTGTGCATTCACCCACATAACAGACAACATTTACAGGCATGTGCAAGCTCACATGTCCTGCTGTTGATCTAGACATGACATGTCCCACAGGTGTCCACAGGCCACAGAAACAGCATGAGCCAAGCAACACATACATATACATGCAAACATGCCCAGCCCCCGCGATGCAGCTCCTGGTATTGAGATGCCCCTCCTCCATCACTGAAGCCAAGAGCCAGGGCTGCAGCTTCCACCACATTCCTCCAGGTACTGCCAGCAGCTGCCCCTTTCCCCCAGCTTCTCCTCCCACAGCCTGGCCTGCTGACAGTGACATCCGCAGCCGGACACAAGAGCACACATGCACACAAACATGCATGAGCACTCAAACACCCAAACATACACACACACACACAATCAGTTCAACACCTGTATCTCTCAACAACTCAACAAGGGATCAGTGCCTCTGCAGCAACTGCAAGACAGGAAGAGTCCAGAGCCCCGGGAAGTGCCCTTAAGTACCATATACCTCCAAAGCTGACTGAGATTCCCAGCAATGTCCCTGGCTCATTCTCCTTGGTCATGCCTGACACACCGAGGCCTGGCAGCCTACATCCTCCGTACAGTCTCCCCAAGTGCGCAGATTCACACACAGGGAGACATGCAGACACACACACACATCCCAGCTCTCCAAACATTCTGAGGAAGCCCTGCTGGTCCACAGACTCTGTGTGTGTGTGTGTGTGTGTGTGTGTGTGTGTGTGTGTGTGTGTGTGTGGCGGGGGGTCTATCCTGAGTCAATACACACCCCTTCCCACGTGCATATACCACCCCATCAGCTAACACACCCACCCTCTGCCCCCTCCTAGCCAGTTGCAGTCTGAACAGACACACACACAAACACACGAACACACACACACATCATCCGGCAGTGGTGGGGCCCAGTCAGAGCTGCAGTATGTCGGTTTATGCTGGTGCCTCCGTACTTGTCCCACACCAGCCCTTCTGAGGAAAAATTCCAACCCCCTGCAAAGGTCCCCCATGTACCCTAACTCTGGTCCACCTACTAAATTCACAGTGCCCCCGAGGGAAAGGGGAACAAGCCGCACCCGGGCCCCCTCATCCTGAGCCAGCCACCTAGCCACCCCGTCAACACCCCCTTACCAGTGAGAAAATGAATTCCTTGACCCGCCAGGACTCAATGAAAGGGAGATCGGAACCTCTGATTTGCCAAAATGGGGGCCAGAGAGGTGCGGTGTGGCACTGGCTAGCAAAATCATCTCCCATCAAGCTTCTGCATCACCACTCCGAAAATGCTCACCTCGACGCTGGTCCTCCCTGCCCTCCCACCACGCCTCCGCCCAGCCTCACCCCAACCACCTCACGCACGGTGGTCCCCTGGGGGTCTCACAGGGATCCCCAGACCAGGAGGAACCCGGAGTGACTCTCCCTGGCTCATCCTCCCCTCCCGAGTCCCTTCTCAAGCCCCACCCCCGCTGGCGCCCAGGGCGTCCTCAGCTCAGCCCGGATTCCCGGGGTCTCCGCCAGCCTCGGATCTAGAGGAATTCACTCACCTCCAGTCCGGCTGGGATCCGAGCAGGATGCCACCGCCTCCGGGCAGCGGCTGCTGCGGGGCCTGCGCCGGAGAGCGAGCGTGAGCGCGGGTGCAAGTGTGCGCAGCGGCCAGCCGTGGCTCTGTGCGTGTCGTGTGTCTGTGGCGTGGCCCGGGCGTGTGTGTCTGTGAGCGTGCGTGTGCGCGCAGACACTGCCACCCCCGCCTCCCGCCGCGCAGGGCTGCCGCCCGCAGAGGGCCCGGGCACGGGGCGGAGTGCCTCAGGGACTGGAGATCACTGTGTGTCTGTCGGTCCGGCCCTTCAGCCGGCTCCCCGGCTTCCTTCACAGGCCTTTCCACTGCAGACCCTCCCGCCGGCTGCTTCCACGGCCACAAGCGCGCTCCCAGACACAGGCCACCGGGCGGGGGCCGCGCTGAGCTCCGGCTCTGCTGCAGCTGTGGCGCCCTATGAGGCGGCGGCACCGCGGACCGCCGAGCCCCGGGCACCCGCCGAGCGCGCCCCCCGGCCCCGCCCCGCTTCGGCACCTCGCACCCGGCTATGTCTCGGTCCACCCCACTACCGCCTCTGCCAGCTCATTCAACAGCTGGAGGCAAAGTTGCCCCGGGTGCAGCGCCCGTTAGAGGACAATCCCATCCTCGACCCTTCTACCCCAGGTGCACCCCTTTCTGCCAGCGCCCTGATCTGGGGACTCGTGCGTAACCGCTGGCGAGCCCTGCGGTGGGGCTGCTGCGCTCCCATTTTGCAGGCCGGACAGCAGAGTGCTTACCCCAGGGTAACCCAGCGAGTTCGCAAATTCTCCAATTCTCTCTGCCTCCAACCAGGGCACTGACTGTCTCTCTCTCTCTCTCTCTCTCTCTCTCTCTCTCTCTCTCTCTCTCTCTCTCTCTCTCTCTCTCTCTCTCTCTCTCTCTCTCTCTCTCTCTCTCTCTCTCTCTCTCTCTCTCTCTGTGTGTGTGTGTGCCTTAACCCATATCCCCTGGAGGATACTGAACTCTGCGGCTACCCAAAGAAACTTCCTAAAGCCTTCCTGGCCCCATTTCAAGCTGTGCTTCACACACACACACACACACACACACACACACACACACACACACACCTGCAAGGGGTCTCCCTGCACGGCTGCGGTAGGGGGGAGGGGCTCTGCTCCCCGAACTGGGTACATGAGCAGCTGATGGGGAGTATGGGCTGGTGTCAGGAGCCTCCTCCAGCCGCTGTGACCGGCAAACCCAGACAGTTGAGTTCTGCCGCCGCCGCCAGGTTTTGTGCTTCGCAATCACTTTTCCGGCCGCATTTCCCAGTGCCTGTCCTCAGGTGGTGCACAGCGGCTCATCTTGGCGGCTGGAACTCCTAACAAGGGCATCTCATGCAGGCCTGGGCTGAGTCTGAGTGGATGAATGGGGATTGATGGATACGAGTTGCTTAGCTGAAGAAATGGAGAAGGGTATCCCAGGCTGCGGGAACAACACGTGCAAACGTCGCAGAGGCGTAAAGCATCCTGGAGTATTAAGTGCGCGGGGACCCACGGAGTTGGGTATTACTAGAGCAGAAAGAATTGCTGCTCAGAAACACCTCCCTCTTGCCATCTGAGGACAGGAAGGCGGCTCGGGATAGGATAGGACCAGAAGGGTAGGCAAGCGCTGAGATGCAGGCCACCTGTTTATTATGGTACAGAGAAACTGTTGGATGTCTCACCTCTGGGTCTCCAAATCTGTATCTTTGGTTGACAGGCACACTCCTACTCACCTATCCTCAGGTCCCTCCTTGCAGACCCAAGGAAGCCATTATGCTGCCTCCACCCTCTAACCTAATCCCTTCCCCGAAGAGGGAGCTGAAGAGCTCAGTCAGGGTCCCCCACCACCGGGGCACTGGGCGTCAAGCTGGGTCCAGCTCCAGTAGAGCGGTCCCCAACGCCAGCCCGGCTTCTGGCAGAGGCAGCTGCCCCTGCGCCCTCTGGCGGATCTCATGCGCAACTGCCGAGAACACGTGTGCTCTGGGATGGGCACTGGGAGAGGCCTACTAAATCCGCTCTGGCCCAAGACACTGAGCAACGAACGCACCAGGGAGCACCAGGCATCGAATGGCAAAGTAACATTTCTGGTTCCATCTGTTTGAGTTTCCTAGAGTGAGAGCCACCCCTCCCCCGCCGCCTCACTTTCCTCCTGTAGGAAATGCGTAAGTCCTGACCAGTCCTGAAGGCAATGCATCCTTAACTTGGACACTCCCTTCTTTCCTGGGGCTGCAGAGCCAGCTAGACTCACTCAGCGGTAGTTTTGAGCTTTCATCATTCCCATATTTCCCTTTGAAGACTGGCCGCTGCCGAGCAGAGAAACGGTGGCCAGTTTCCCTCTCTGAGCTCAGTTGCTGCCCCACACAGAAGATTGGCTTGGACTGGGGGGGGGGGGTCACTGCAGACCACACCATCCGGTTCCTTGACTGGGCTTTCTCTACACCAGCACTGTCCCACTGTATTTTTCTGCCATGGTAGGAATGATTTAAGGAGCCGCTAACCTCATGTGGCTATTGTGTGGTTAAAACCAGGCCTTCTTCAAGTGCAGACTTATCTGTTTTATTTTGATTGATTTAGGCTTAAATGGCCACATGTGGCTTGTGGCTACCATGTTAGTGAAGATCCCGGTACACGGCAACCTCCTAGCTCAGTGCATGTGTACACACCAGGATCCTGAGTACCCGGACGTGGGGATGGGATAAGGCAAAGGTGGACCTCAGCATGTCCCGGGTCTAGGCTTGGCCTTTCCATTCTGCACATGGTCTCCTGTAACGGCCCCTTCTGCATCTCCTATCTGTTTACACCCTCCAGAGGTGGCCCGGAGCCCAGGCAGGTGTGGACTGACTTCTCACAGCAAGGTCAGGGGGCGGCATCAGCTGCCTAGGTGCTCACTCTCTCTGAAGCATCTGGATCAGCTGAAGATGTCTACCTCGGAGTGACTGCTGGGCAGACTCTGGGGTCTTCTAGAGAATGAAATACAAACTCTCCACTTCGCTCGCTGGGTGGGCTAGTCTTATGGCAACTTGACACCATCTAGAGTTTTCTGACAGGAGGGGAATCTCAATGGAGAAAATGCCTCCATAAGATCCATTAACAATTTCTTTAGTGATAGTTGGGGGCAGGCCCAGCCCATTGTGGGTGGGGGCCACCCCTGGGCTGGTGATCAGGGTTCTGGAAAGCAGACTAGGCAAGCCATGTTGAGAAAGTCAGTAAAGAGCACTTCTCCACAACCTCTGCTTCAGTTCCTGCCTCCAGGGTCCTGCCCTGCTTGAGTTCCTGCCCTCACTGATGCTGCTGTAGGATTGTTGTATGGAAATGTGATCAAAATAATAAACACTTCCCTCCCCAACTTTTTTTTGGTCATGGTGTTTCATCCCAGCAATAGAAGCCCTAACTAAGACATCCTCATTGGCCCTTCGCAGTTGGCCCTGGCAACCCTTCAGCATCTCTCCCAACACCCGCTCGTGCTCTAGAAGCCAGCAGCACGAGGTCAGCCCTTCCCAGAACATGCCACAAATCTCTCATTCCAGACTTCTTCTTTGCCTGAGAGAACTTCCCTCCCCCTAGAAGCCTCCCTCCCTGCCTCCTACCAGACTATCTGGCACAGGGTACTAGTCAAGGCCCACCTCCCCAGGAACCCTGATAACCTCTACTGAGCTGACTCTGCTACTTCCTACTTCTTCGGTTCCCAGAACCTTCTGGAGGCCATAGTGACAGCACATAGCACGCCATGCTGTCATTGGCTCCTGTCGTGCCCACTGGTGAGGCCTTCCCTGTTATGATCATCGTCCGTGGCCCTTCCCCAATTCACTTCTCTCCAGGAGCCCAACTCTCTTTTTATATGTCACTGTGTTTAACAGGCCATAAAAACGACCATTAAGGGCTTGTCTTTTAGGCAACCAGCCTCTCTCCCGCTTCCCATAACACCCTCATTCCTTTTCTCCTCACAGCCATGGGCAGTCTTAATGGGATATGAAGAAAGGCGCCCCTCCCCTAAGCTGAGCTAATAGCTCACAGGTGGAGTGATATGTGGGTAGAAGAAACAGCTGTACAAGAATCATCCCAGAATCCCAATGTCCGAGATAACAAGGTGGACACTTCCAGCTGCCTGGATCCCTGTCTTACATCCCAGACCTCCACCCACCTTGGGGTCTTCTCATGATGCTGAGGAGTGGTCCCCACAGCCCACCAGCAAAGTGCCCTCCATTCCTGAGCTGACTGAATGTGGCTCACATTCTAATGACCCCACTAGCTTGACCATATCATGAGGCCATTTTCCCCTGGAAGGCCATCTTTTGGGAGCCTGGAAAACAGTGGGAAGGGAATCACGGGAACGTCAATGGCCAGGTGCACTTAGTTGCATCGCGAGATGCGCCCTTCAGACATACGTGACTTTCTGTTACTGGTCTTCATGCCATTTTGGGTTGATGCTAAGAAATTAGGTTAGGAGATTCTGAAATCACAGATATGTGTACACAGAGCAGAGGGTGTCACAATCCTTCCCGGCCTCTGATCCGGTGCTGGGGCAGAACGCTCCACTCACTGGAGACGGACCCACCATGAAGGGCGGAGTATAGAGAGCACGTGTGAGCGTAAGAGAACGCCCTGCCCTGTGCCCAGCGTGGATGCCTCCCCCAAGAGTCTTGGGGCAGAGTGCAGGGGACAGAGAAGCCTTCTCAGCAAGGGGCCTTCAGATCAGAGCTGTCTTGTTTTCCTGGATACCATGACTGGTCCAGGAAGCAAGATTGAAGGCCAGGGTCAGGGATCAAATACTTCTGGGTCCTAAGAAGGGTGAGAGACCTTGAGGTTAGGCTGGGGATGAGTCACTAGGAGAAAGAGAATGAAGATGGGAGCCCCCAGGAAGCTAAGGCCCCTCCCTGCTCCCACCCCTTCCTCACCTTTTCTGCCCTACTTCCTTCAGGAAAGCCTGCCTGTTTGCCATACCCATCATCTGGTGTTGTGTAATGAATTACCTGCCAACTCCATAGCTGAATCAGCAAAAAACAAACATTAAGCTTGCCACTCAGGTGTTGGGGTCCAGAGTAGTGGGGAGGAGTGTTCTCATGAGGCCAAGACTGGGGACCTGTTTCATGATGCTGGCTATAGATGGCAAGTAAATGTAGGCTGAGGGGTGGAGGGCTCAGCCCCTTGTCCCTACAAAACCACCTGTGTACCCTCCAGACACAGTGACTGCTTCTCCCACAGCCAGACAAAGGCAGAAGCCAGGATGGCTCTCGTAACCTGTCCCCAGATGACACCATGGTTAGAGCCACACTGGCTCTCCACAGGGTGTGGGTTCTAGAAAGGCCCCATCAGGCTGCCCCAAGACCAGTGGGTCTGACAGCTGACACGGGGTGGGGGACGGAACCCAAGGAAGATCTAAGTTCTGTGTCAAGACAGCAAGACAATAGCAAGAAGATACAGATGCTGAACCAGTCATCATCTGATCTCCATCACAGGAGAGGTGTTTCTGGGAATCTGTGCTCTCTGGTTCAAGAACAGCCTTGGGGCTGACCAGACAGGAAGAATGATCATGAAGTCCCTCATAGAGCCAGCAAGAGTGAAGGAGGTCAGGGACAAGGCCCCAAGGGGCGGTTCTGACAAGGACAGAGACCAGCACCACATTCTGATGTCTCCTGGAGAAAGCCATCTGACCCAAAGAGACTGTTGAAGGGGAACCCCAATAGGGGTGTAGATGCCCCCCCCCCCCGCTTGCCTGGATTGAGGCTGAAGTTACTAGATATTAAGGCTGCCAAGCTGCTTCCCCGCATCAAGCCCCAGGACAGGGAGGGCATAGGAGTGTCCTTGGTGGTGCATACAGAATGCAAGTGAGTCTGTACGTGACAGAGGCCAGTGCCCTAGCCAAACACTGAGGAGACACCAAGGGAAAGAGCACCCTGGTGAGAGGCCCCCTGATGGTGCACATGGTAGGTTGAGACTGTCCATCAGCCCTCCCCGAACACTCCCACAGAAGGGGCATCTGCATGGCCCCATAGCAACCCACTTCTCCCTCAAGACCTCCCAGGAAGAGCTGGCTGAGGGGACAGGAAGCTGGGCTCTGAACTGGCCTGCTGTGTGCTGCCTGAGAGCCAAGGCTGTCCATCCTGGTGTCAGGTATTTCCCACCATGCCTGAGGCCTATGCACAGGGCTCTACAACACTGCTGTCCTGGGTCCCATGGGAGGTCTAGCCACTGAATGAGGTTCTTCGAGACAGGTCACAGGTTCAGCCTGCCCGTGTTATTAGACCATCTATCTGCCTAGAGGGAGGCTGGGAGCAGAGGCACTCCCCACTTTTCTCTCTGGTCTGGAACTGGGACAGCCAGGGTCTCCAGGGAGCTGGAGGTCACTGGCTTTGTGACCAGGCTTGTGACCACTGACCTGCTGCTGGCTCCAGCCCCAGGTGCTGCAGGGACCCGAAAGCTGCTGAGCAGCTAATTTCTTCATCTTCTTTCTTTGCTGAAGAACAGGCAAACTCGGGCAAACTCGGCAAGTAAAATCATTTGCAGCCAATCCCGATGACTTGAGTTCAATCCTCAGGGCTCACGTGGTAGGAGAGGACTGACGACTCCACATTTGACCTCTGACCTCTGCACTCCACACACTGTAGCACACATATACACACATGGTACAATTAAATAAAATGCTGTTGGGGCAGCTGGCCCAATCCCTGCGTTCAGGGGCGTGGCTGCCCCAGGGGAGTAGGATACCCTTAAAAAGGATCGGGGCGCCGGAAGGAGCCCCGTTTGCTATCCCCCGCGTTACCTTCTGCTCCACTGGATCCTTGGTTCTGTAAGTTCCCTTATTTCCCCTTTTATTAAAACTGATTTATTATAAAAGGACTATTTTGGTTATTTCCAAACCCCTCTGACCACCGGTACACACCGGTACCCGCCGGTACAAAATGCTATAATTTATATAAATAAATACATACATACATACATACATACATACTTCACAGGCTCCTAGTAAATCCTTTCAATAAAGTGCCCATTCCCGTTCTTGGTGCCGGGAACCTCCTGCAGCCTGGCCACACTCCACCTCAGCCAGTAACACCAGTAATGGAGGCAGCCCCTGTCTTTCAGGCTCTAGGCCAAGCACGCCACAAGAATGAATGTCTCTGTGAACAACAATAAGCATCCTAGGATTGCAGAATTGGTCCCACTTTCTTCATGGGGATCTGCCATGTTAAGTGATTCCACCAAGTCATATGGGGAAGAGGCAGCATGATTCATACAGGGCTTTTTGCTGACAGTCAGAGCGTGGCCCAAGGCTTCATGCTTTACCCGAGTGTCATCCCCGGCCCTGTTCACACCCAGGCATTTCCCAGGGCCTTGGCTTTCCAGCGTTTCCTCCATCTAGAATTGCACGTCTGAAGGTCCCTGTAGGTGACAGAGTAGCTAAGCATTTCCCCCAGCTAGAGATGTGCCTCTGTGGCTCAGTGGCCAGCTGGATGTCCCCTGGATGCCTGTCCCTGCCATCCATTGGAGTGTCCACTTCTACACCACAGGTAACCATATGCCACTGTTCTGACCCCACCCACCCCCATTGTCCCAGTGCCTGTTTTCCATTCCAGGTCTGACCCAGGACACCACACTGTGTTTAGTCACCCTGCCTCCTGGGCCCTGTGACAGTTTCTTGTCCTATCTTATTTTTTATGGCCTTGGAGTTGTGAAGGACTGACCAGGTAACGCGTGGAATGTCCCTCCGTCTGTGTTTGTCAGTCCTCTTTGTCATCCGTCTGGATTGCTGTAGATGGAGCGGCGGGGCTGCGTCCCACCACCCGGCTAGCTTTACACCCAAAATAATTACACGGGAACTGTATTCTTTTAAACACTGCCCGGCCCATTAGTTTCAGCCTCTTATTGGTTAATTCTCACATCTTCCTTTAACCCATATTTAGTAATCTGTGTAGCACCACGAGGTGGTCGCTTACCACGAGAGATCTTAACCTGCGTCTGTCTTGGAGAGGAGAAGCATGGCGACTGCCTCACTTCCCTTCTTCCCAGCATTCTGTTCTGTCTACTCCACCCACCTATGTTCTAACCTCTCAGGCCAAGCAGTTTCTTTATTAATTAACCAATGAAACAGCAGATAGATAGAAACACTCCTACATCATTTCCCCTTTTTCTGTTGGAGACACAGAGGATAAAGCAGAGCTGGGGATCATAATGACCACACAACATGGGTCTGTGGGTGACTAGTGTTCCTCATTGCTGTCAACCGTGGTCACCTGGCTAAGGGAGGCCTCCCTTTACTTAATAGGGGAACTGGACACGGAGAGGAGTAAGTTCTTGGCTTCAGAGGAGCGTTTTAGGCATGGAAAGTGAGGTGAGTCCCCAGCTCTAGGAAGGGGGGGGTGACACGGTGTGCCATGGCGTGTTCATAAAGGCTAAGCCCAAACTTCTTAGAGGGCAAGACCCTGTGGAGATTGACCTGAGCACTAGAAAGCCACAGAAGATCTTGCCAAGCTTAGCTGGGAGAGGAGACAAAAACTGGCACAAGGATCTTGGGAAGGAGACTGGAGGAAGGAGGGACCGGCAAACAGAACTGAGCTGGAGGAAGGGGGCACAGTGCAGGAGCCGTGAGGCCCCATGGGAGACAACAGTCTGTGATCTCAAGCTCCAGTGTGCCCCAGCCTGGGTTCAAATCCCCAGGTCCCTACTTTCCAACACAGTGATCTCAACAAGTCATTACTCCCCAAACTCATTGCAGGTTTTCAGGTCCAAGATTGGCCACCCTGTGCCCACGTGCAATACTATTCTAAGTCAGCGCCACCTCCCAGCCTGTCCCCCCTGCAGACTGTGAGGCCAAGTGAAACTGTAGGATTCCCTGTCCACAGCGTTAAGAATTCAGGACATCAGTAGCTAAGCATGCACCCAAGCATGGGGCCTCCAGGAGGGGAGCTGGAGAACTCTACACAGGGCACAGGGCTTGTCTATGATTCCCCGCCCAGCCTTAGGACCCACCTACTCCTGTGATCCGAAGCCTGTGCTACCCCGCATCCCCATTGGTCTCCATCACCATTCCCAGGCCCACTCTGTTGCTGCAGCCACCATACCCAAAGCTGCCACTTTCATGTGGCTGTTTCTCATCCTGCCCCAGGCGGCAGGCAGCACGAGAGCAGCTCAAGGTGCTGCCTACAATTAAGCTGCACGTCCTTCAAGTTTATGGCTCTAATATCTTTGCCAGGAAGCTCTGAGCACCGAGGTTCAAGATGTTAAGAGGTCAGCGGTCGGGCTTCCCCAAAGGCTCTCAAGCCTGATGTCCGCCCACAGTTTGGAAGTTTTATATGAAAAGAGAAGCCTCATTAGAATTTCATCCACTTGTTTCTTTTTTTTTTCCAAAACTTGAAATGAAAAATTAGAACCAGTGTCACTTTCTCTCTCTTTTGTGTGCATGCACGTGTGTGCACAGATAGATAGATAGATAGATAGATAGATAGATAGATAGATAACAGATAGATAGATAGATAACAGATAGATGATAGATAGATAGATAGATAGATGATTGATAGATAGATAACAGATAGATAGATAGATAGATAGATAGATAGATAGATAGATAGATAGATAGATAGATAGAACCAACCATTTTATTCACTTCCCCATTTTGGGTCTCCATGACTTCTGAAGAGTTTAGCTTGGCGATTTTCATGTGTAACCTCAGGCTGTCTACCAGGGTTGCCCCTAGTTGGGCTGGGCATCCAAGATGGCTCAGCCACACAATAGCATTAGGTGCCCACTGCTGGCCAGTGAGTTTGCCAGACCCAGCAATATCCTACCCACAGGATGGCAGAGAGAGAAATAAGGTTTTGACAGGAGGCAGAGCAGACCAAGAAGCCTGGCTTCGGAGGCTTCAGAAGACACTGCCACTAGGTTTTTGGTTGTTTTGGTTTTGGGGGACCCATGTAGCCCAGCCTAGCCTCTAACTCTTGGCAAATCTCCAACCTCAGGCTCCTGTGTCAGACTCCAGTTGTAAGCCACCATGCCTGGTACTTCCTCTGATTTCTACTGACTATGTAGGCAGAAGTAAAGGGAAGGGACAGAGACCCGTTCCTCAATAGGAAGTTTGGTTTTAAAATTGGGGGACTGGGGCTAAGCATGTGGCCCAGGGATAGAGTACCCAGCATCCCAGGCATGTTCTGAGCCTAGTTTTTTCAGATTTTACACAAGCAAGGAGAAAACACAGAATAGAAAGCAATCCTAAACCACCGAGGAAGAGTCATGGTATCTGTAGCTGGTTTAGACCACTATGTCATATCTCTGATAATCTTTGAATTTTTATCTTTCCTCAAAAAAAAAGGTGTCCCACAGGAGACTTTTTACAGAAAGTGTAGAATGACAGTCTCAGAAGTCAAAATGACGATCTCTGTGATTGATGGCAGAAAAGAGACCAAACCAGAGGGTACATCCAAGTGGTTTGATGTGTAGGAAAGTCAGACACAGAAATCTACTGCAGGGACACACCGGAGTGAACAAGTTAAGCTAGTGGCAAAACTGTGTGTGTGCGTGTGTGTGTGTGTGTGTGCCTGTGTTAGTGTGTGTGAGTGTACAAGTGTGTGTGAGTGTGTGTGTGAGTGTGTATGTGCCCGTGTGTGTGTGCCCGTGTGAGTGTGTGTGTGTGAGTGTCTGTGTATGTCCGTGCATGTGTGACAGAGGAGGACATCATGGGTCCTTCTCTTTCACTCTCCACCTTATTCCCTTGACGCAGGGTCTCTCACTGAAAGTGGCACTAGGCTGACAGCCAGCAAGCCCCCCGCAATCCTCCTGTTCCCACCCCCACCCCTACCACAGTGCTGGGTGACAGATAAATGCCACCATACCAGCTTTTCACATGGGCGCTGGGCATCTGATCTCAGGCCCTCACGCCCACACAGCGAGCACTCCTACCCACAGAGCTGTCTCCCCAGCCCCAGGTTTTCCTTTTCTACCAGTCAGAAGCCCATACAGGTGAAGAACATTCCCCCATCATCTCCTGGTCACCCCTCTGGCCGAGTGCTGGGCCAGTTATACAACCACACCATCCCAGCCAGGGTTTCTAGTCCCGTGAAGAAAACAGCCTCCAGCAGCAGCTGCACACCTCGACAGCCTCCAGCAGCAGCTGCACACCTCGACAGCCTCCAGCAGCAGCTGCACACCTCGGCAGCCTCCAGCAGCAGCTGCACACCTCGGCAGCCTCCAGCAGCAGCTGCACACCTCGGCACCCAAGCCTTTCACCTTGGCTCCCATCTTCACACAAGCCCCGGATGACCTTGCACCGTGGCAACAACAGGAGCACGCGCGAGAAAGCCATCTTGCCTTGTGGTAGCCAAAAGGCAGAAGAAAAAAGAGAAAAGGGTGGGGACAAGGTGCATCCTTCAGAGACACGCCCCAGTGACCTACTTCCCCCAACTAGGTCCCACCTCTGCCTCCCACCACCCCAATAATGCTGCCAAATTATGAAGACGTTAGAGTACAGCCTGGAGACAAAGACCGAGTCCTCAGGATCAGGCAGTTCCCGCAAAGGCCACCTCAGAACGGTGCTGTATCTAGAGCCTAGCCTTTCAGGGGTGCCTCGTAACAAATGAATCACCACAGGACTGCTGAACGTTGGTGCCTTTGGACACGGAGGAGAAACAGCTTAAGGAGCCCTTCTCTGTGACACAGAAAAGCCATGGAAAGCCACTTTGATTTGGAGCGGTGTGCATCGGCACACCGTCCTCTCGGCACCTTGAACAATCTGCGTGTCTCCTTGGATCCAGGATATAATCCTCACATTCCATAAAACGATGCCAGGATGTCATGAAACCAGACCATGGGGCAAACTTCTTGATCCCCACGAGGCCTGCTCTGAACCGCTCCTTGATGTTTTCCTCCGCTGCTCAGAGGGAGAAATCGATGACACAGTGACGAGCATATTAAAAACCACAGCTGAGTGCCAACCGCAGCCAACAAGCAGGCATTCTCTCTACTGTGAAAGCAACCCAAGTGAGGCTTCCCAGTGGCCTGCCACGTGCCAGCTCCTGGGAACACTGCACACAATGAAGGAGCCACCCTGAGAATCCCTTCTATGTCATCCTAGTCCCCAAAGCCTAGGATGCCAAAGGCTATTTGTAGGCACCTGCAGGCACCCAGCCACAGCGTCATGCCCTTATCCTGGTGAGATAAGAGGTAAAGGATGGAGCTGGAGATATGGCTCAGTGGTTAAGAGTATTTGCTGTTCTTATAGAAGACCCACGTTTGGTTCCCAGCACCCACAGGCCCACAGCCATCCAAAGCTCCATTTCCAGGGATTAGAATCCCTCTTTCACCTCCACAGAGACCAGATACACACACACATGTGCACACACACACACAACACTTATATACACAAAATTACATAAATACATTTATTGTTTTAATCTTGTAAGAGGTAAAAAGAGGCATCTGGCATGAGGAGACACGCTGGTCCCCAAGTTCAAATCTCAGCATTGATACCCTGTAGAGTGTTATGCAAAGGAAAGAGGGCCTACTATGTGCCTCCCACTGGCTCCAGTAAGTTTAGTGGGCAGCAGACAACAGCAACAGCAAACAAAATGATCAGAAACAAATTCACCCCTTTGAGGGCTTGGCAGTTGGTTCAGGGGGTAAAGTACTTATCATACAAGTATGAGAACCAGGGTCCAGTCAGCACCCCATCCAGCACTGGGGTGATGGAAACAGAAGATCTCTGGAGTTCCGTGACGAGCCAGCCTATGCTATTTGGTGAGTTCCAGGTCAATGAGAGACCCTGCTTTAAAAAGAAGAAAAGGCACCTAAAGAACAGCAGCTAAGGACATCTTCTGACCACACACGTGCACCCATGAACACGTGTGTCCATACAAGTGCATGTAACACACACATATGTAAAAGAATCATCCATCTTGAGTCCTACAAAACTATTTTGTACCGGGCGGCGGTGGCGCACGCCTTTAATCCCAGCACTCAGGAGGCAGAAGCCGGTGGATCTCTGTGAGTTCGAGGCCAGCCTGGTCTACAAGAGCTAGTTCCAGGACAGGCTCCAAAGCTATACAGAGAAAACCTGTCTTGAAAAACCAAAAAAACAAACAATTTTGTGTGTGTGTGTGTGGTTATAAATGTACTCACATCTGTGTGCACATGAAGACTCTTCGGTCACTCCCCACCTTGTGTTTTGAGGCAAGGTCTCTCCCTGAAACTGGGACTCCCCCATTCAGCTAGACTGCCTGGCCAAGGAGCCCCAGCGCTCTTCCCATTCCTCCTCTCAAAACTGGGATGACAAGCACACCAAACAGCATGGGTGCCAAGGGTCCAAACTCGGGTCCTCATGTGCATACGGCATTCTCCGGCCCCTGCAGAGCCATACGTGAAACCATGGCACTATGTGAACAACAGGAATCCACTGGTCTAGTCATTTGTAAGTCTTCAGCACGGTGTCACAAGGCTCATTCACGTCACCATCAGCTACCTTCTCCACTGTCATTCCCCCCAGCTTTGCGTCAGACCCAGTGTAAAGCCTGTGCCCACTAAATAAGAGCCCCAGGTCCCATCTCTCAGCCCCCAGGCACAGTGATTCTCTCCATATGTGAATTTGACCTTCCCAGGGACCTTCTGTGAGTTGAAACACACATTTGTCCTCCTGTGGTTCCTCTCGTTCAACGTGTTTAAGGTTCACCAGGATTGCACACGTTAGCATCTCTCTCATTCTCGAGGATGATGGCTGTGCAGCTGCTTGCTCTCCTCCTGTATTTGGCTGTTGTGACTGAGGCTGGACTCTGTAGAGCTCTGTGAAGGTCCAAGGCAACTTTTACACCAACACAGACTCACGACATTGCTCGCTGAAGTCCCATGGGATGGGATCTGTGAGTTCACAATTGAGGCCTCAGTGGTAAATATGGGGTCAGGTAGCTATGACCCCCAGAAAACTGGGGAGGGTGAAAAAACTGGGAGGGTCAGAAATTCCTGCCTAGGAGTATGGTTTGGGCAGCAGAAGTGGAGAGGAAGAGGGGGACAGGCGGTCAGAGGTAGGGGTAAAGAGCAAGGATTAGGAGCCCATAGGAGGAAGTTTGTGAGTTCTAGGCCCTACCTGACTGCCTGGGACAGGCTCTGAAAGGAAAAAGAGACATTCATTCATCCAAGTAACATTCCCTGCTCTGCACCAAGTCAGGCACAGGTCCAGAGGAGACAGGAAGTCCAGCTTCCTTGTGCTCATTCTGACCAGCTTTCCCCAGAACTACAGAAGTGCTGGAACTGACCCCCAGCCCCCTTGCTGCAGTTGGAAAGTTGCCTGGCTGTGGATAGCACCTCAGACATGTGGGTCACAGTGGGACAGGGACAAAGTTGCTTCATGCCTGGCACGGAGGAAAGCAGGTGAAATCGCTGGCTCTTCCCTTAGTCAAGCGTCCCCACAGGTGACCCTTTAGTGTCAGAGGACCCAAGACTCCACCCTCAGAGCAAGACTACTTCACCGATTTCTGAATATGCAGCTTCGGAAGAGAGTCAGGAAGTTTAGGTCTGCAGACCCAGACCTGACATTACGTCGTTTCCTCCTACTCCAGTGGCTTCTCACATACACCACCATCAACCCCCTAAGCACCCCAAAACTTGACCCTCGGGAGATGATTTGAGCCTCCCACCTCCTTCAGTTTGGTCAGTTCAGGAATAAGCCATCTTCTGCAAAGCCTCTCCTTCTGGTGACTGGTTTACAGCACAGCAAACAAACGGGGTTCTCCCACAAAGTCTCCCTGCCACTGAGTAACAGCTGCCATTCATTGGGGGTTTCCAGGGAATGACTGCACCCCGAGCCCTTTCTGGGATTAGCACTGAATCCTTACAACAGCTCTCCTTTATAGCCCAGAGAGGCTGCGCAGCTTCCCCAGGAACACACAGCTGGGAAGCAGAAGAATCCACACTCATGACCCCAACTTGTGTCTCTAAATTCTAGACCCTTCTCCGAGGTCACTGAAGGAGACCTGGGGTCGGGGTGGGGGTTGACATCACACAGGCACAGGACCTGAGGTCTCTCCAAGTCCCACAGTGTCTCTGAGGAGTCTCACGGTCGCCTCCCCAACCCTGTGAAAGACAAATGTCCCCTACGTGGCAGTGGCTGGCATCCCCAGTAGCTGCAGAAAGCTGCACCCAGGATTGCAGCCCCGCCTTGCCAGAGCCCGGAGCCCGGCAGCAGCTGAAAGCAAACGTGTCTCCTCTTTGTCACAGAGTAATAGACTCTTGAAAAATCACATCCTGGGAGGATCGCCGCTGAATCTGATACTCCGGGTCCCTCTGTCAGAGAGCCACGGAACCATAGGCTAACAATCTCCATGCAGGAGCCCTGAGTGCCACCTCTCTCCATTAGGGCTGGATTGTGGCTGGAAGGCTGGGGGTTTGGTGTGACCAGGAGGCCTAGGGGGTGCAGAGAGAGGGGTGCGGGGGTGGGGGCTCAGCCTGTCATTGTGCTAGAGCACTCGATTGGTGGGTGAAGCCTGGCTCTGTTACTGATGGTTTTTAATTATGTAAATCAGCCGAGGGCCTGCGCCTGGCACAGGCTCGGCATCCATCAGCTGGCAGCAGAATTAATCAATAAATAACCAGCTGGAGGGGGCCTGGGTATGAGAACCAGCCACTCCCCGCCCCCACCCAGCTAGAAGGAATGGAGAGAACATGGGAGCTATGAAGGGCTGTGAACACAGGTGTGCTGAAGGGCTCACCATGCTTGCAAATGGAGTGGCTACTATAGACTTGTACATTAGCACAGGTTAGACACACTTGTGCAACACTGAGGCATGATATGCAAAACACACACACACACATATACAGAGCCTTCTAGTACCCTGGCACACCCAGGATCACAACAGTAAGGGGCAAGGTCCCCATTCCAACCTCACACCTGTTCGCCCAACTGTGCTCACAACACTCTGGGAAGATGGTCGGGCCGAGCTGCGGCCTGCATCTAACAAGCTAAATTGCAGAGAGGGATGCCCAAGGTCATGCCCAGGGTCCTCCCTCCTCACCCCCAGCACTGCTCAATAGCTACAAACTCAAGGAAACTGAAGAAGAGATGGGGATGTCAGAAGGGGCTGAAGAAAGCCCCCATCCAGCTGGCAGGGTGGTGGCCTGGTGGGGGTGCAGGCAGGACAGGCAGAGAAACTGGCGTCGGCCTCCCTGCTCTCCAGTGAGCCCTGATGGATGGCTTCTCCCACTGCTGTGCTGGCTCCCTGGCACGGTCCATAAATCAGACCCTCATCCCAGCCATGGCTGCTCCTTTGATCACTTTCCAGCATTTAGGGAATGGGGCTCGGCATCCCTGGTGGCAGGAGGGGTTGGCAGAGGGGACAGTTAAATTGATGGACAGGTTTCCTCTCCCTCTGTTCCTCGTCTCTGCGCCCAGCTGTCTGCCAGTCTCTGCGCTCTGCAGAAATCATTAAATAGTGAGGGAGAAATGAACTGAGATGTGGGCGTGTCTCTCCTTGATGGGTCCCTGCCCCTGGGCCCAAGAACTGCTCAGCAGCAAATAGCCCCCAGGCCAGGTTCTGCACAGCAGCCCAGGGAGTTCCCAGCAGTGCCGTGGGGGCAGCAGAAGGTAAGGTGCCCTTCACGGCCATTGCAGGTTTCACAGGGTCTTGGGCTTGTGACCAGGAAAAGGCTTTGAGAACCTTGTGCCCTGAGCAGTCAGTCTTGGCCCATACCGTGGAACAGCTGACGGCGTGGGGACTTGGAAGCCGTACAGAGCAGCCGTGGATGGTGACTCAGCCTCAAGTCCTAGCTGTGTTCCTTGGTAGCTGTGTCACCCTGAGGAAGCAGCTCTACCTCTCTGGTTCTTGTGTGCCCTATGTACAGAGTAGGGTAACAGGTCCTGTGTGGCCAGAGAGCTCATGCGTGAGTCAAAGACTCTCGAACATAGCCACTGTCACCATTAAAAAATACACAGGCTCTCACAAGTCAGCATCTCTCGGAGCCTTTAAAACCCAGGTGCTGCCCCTGCCCCTTCCCCAGCATACCCCAGAATCCCTGGCTGACTCTGGTAATAGGGCCACACTCTGAGAGCCTCTAAAGCCCACACACGGGCTGGCAGAGCCAGCTCAGCTCCCACCCACTCTCCAACCCAAAATAGGAAGCTATACCCAAGGCCATGCAGGGTGAGGGTGGTGGCCCAGGCCTCAGCCTCCCAGGGCAGGGCTTTTCAGCTGGTAGGGGGAGGTTCTGCAGTGGGTGGGGCTCCTATGCCCACCCCCATCTCCCCTCCCCTCCCCACAGGAGCAAAAGGGTAGAATCTCCCCAACCTAAGGTAATCTTTTAATCTCTTTGGCTTTAATCTTGCAGCCCAGCATAAACCCAAATCCTCCAGGGGAAGGAATGGGGTAAGGGGGGCAGTCCCCTGTCCTAGCTGGCTGTTAATCTAAGCCTTAGGATCTTAGGAGGGCAGATCTCCCCTCCTATTCTGCCCTCTTCTCAGGAGACTCAAGATCAGGAGGTGGATCTAGGAGAGAAGGCAGGGAGCACAGCCAGATGAAGTGATAGGGTGGTGGCTGATGGGGTGATGGGTCATGGAGTCCTGGGATCATGGGTAATGGGCAGTATGGTAATTGAGTGGGCTGATGGGGCAATGGGGTGATAGGGTGAGGCCAGGTGGATTCACTGTGACCACTATGGCCAGCAAAGTCTTTTTAACCAGGACACCAAAAGCATTAACAATGATAGAAGGAAAGTATACATTAAGTTTAATTCAAATGAAGAACATATGATTAACTGGAAGGAAGGAAGAAAAGAAGGAAAGAAGGGAGGGAAGGAGGGAGGGAGGGAGGGAGGAAAAAAGGAAGGGAGGATGAGAGGAAGGGAGAAAGGAAGAAGGAGAAGGGAGAGAAGAAGGAAAGTGAATTCATAGATGCAGACAGAATGTCCCAGCACTACACCCGACAAGGCCTAGTATCACATAAAGAACTGCTAGGACCAGGACAGGCTCTAGAAACTACAGGGAAACCCTGTCTCGAAAAACCAAAAAAAAAAAAAAAAAAAAAAAAAAAAAAAAAAAAAAAAAAGAACTGCTAGGGCCGGGGGTGGGGGTGGGGGGGGAGATGGCTTCGACAGTAAAGTGTTTGCTGTACAAGTAAGAGGACCTGAGCGCGAGTCCCCAGCACCCACGTGAAAAAAAATGGCACATTATGCACCTGCAATCCCACAATCAGGAAGGCAGAGACTCAAGAGTCCCTAGGGCCATTGGCTAGCCAGTCTAGCTAAACTGGGGAGTTCCAGGTTCAGTGAGATGCCCTGTCTCAAAAACTAAGGTGAAGAATGTTGAGGAAGATAACCAATGTTGACTTCTGGCCTGCACACACAAACACACACACACACACACACACACACTCACGCACACATGCATGCACACATTAATATGTGCACACACACACGCTCACTAACTCACAGCACAGAAGCCAGATCTTATCTCCAAAACTATAGAGGGTGGGGCGTGGGTTAAACATCTGTGTACCCTTTCAAATCCACAGTGAAACTGCCACCAGTGGGACAGGATTAAGAAGCAGGGCCCTTACAGAGTGATTAGTCACAAGGGAAGGGCCCTCCTGAATGGGATCGTAACCTATGGAAGAACCTCAGGGGAGTTCTGCATCCCTTCTGGAGGACAAGGCAAGAAGGCTCATGAGCTCAACCACCTGAGGCCCCCCCACCCTTTGATCTTGGGTTTCTCGGCCTCCAAAACTATGTGAGATAGATTTCTAGTCCTCATGAACTACAAGCCTCGGGCATTTTGCTATAATAGCAGGAATAAACTAAGATACCTAGCTAAATATACAGCTGCTCTCCGACCAAACCATCCCTCTCCCTGGAAACGAGCCCAGGAAGAGAAGGTCTGTCAGCACAGTAAGCACGGATGCTCCCGGGACTCAATTTGTCTCCAAACTGGCTGGGCCAGGGAGATGGTGTGGCCATTAAACACACTTGCCAAGAAAGCCTGACCACCTGACTTCAAGCCTCAGCACCCACGTTAAAGTACAGGGAGAGAACCAACTCCACACAGATATCTATGGCCCCCCATGTCTGTGCCATGACATGTGTGTCCAAACATATACATTACACATATACATGTATATACATATACATACACAAAATAAGAATTAAAATATAAAATATATGCTTTGGGGGCTGTGTTTCAAGACAGGCTCTCACGACATAACCCTGGCTGGCCTGGAACTCACCAGGTAAATCAAGCTGCCCTTGAACTCATAAAGGTGTATGCCACTAAGCCCAGCAAAATATATACTTTTAGAAGCTTTAGTCTCTAAAAACAAAAACAAGACGCTGTCTCAGAGGGAGTGGAGAGGGAAGAAGGCAGGGGGTGGGGGGAAGGAGAAACGACGGGTTGTCGATGGCACCTTTGCACCACCACCTCCCGCCATGCTCTGTGTGAGAGGCACGGCTCTGTCAGGTTTCAGTCACTATCATCCCAGCCTCTGTCGTCACAGTGGACAGCAATCCCTCGCTGTATACTCTGCCTTTCACACTCACACTTTGCACATGTACCCTCATCCCTCTCTCCAGATATCTGTGACACCCAGAAGACCAGCGTTCTACACCTCCCATCCAGGTGCAGCGGCTCGTCCCCGGCCAACCAGTGGCCCGTGGCTGCCATGTCAGTGGTGTCCCTTGAGAGAGTAGCCACCGAGGGTTTTGACAGGGGCATCCGTTGGGCAGCCGGTGGTAGCCTGAGAGACATCCTGCTGCATTGAAGACGAGGGGGGGAGCAACCCCTCTTCTGTCTCTCCTCACCGGGCAAGTGGTTGGTCACTCTGGCCACCTTGGGCAGACGTATGTGAAGTGGTCTTCCACCTTCAGGGATGGAGTGTGCTTTTGTGGGACTCATGCTGGAATGGAACCCAGGGCCCGTGCATGCTAGGCGAGTGTTCCACCGCTGAGCCATACCCCAGGCTGAATGTCATGATTCATTCTGCATCCTAAATCCTCAAGCTTCTGGTGCGTGAAATGAAAAGGAGGCTTCTCCTTCCATCTAAAACCTCCGAACAGTGGGCGGACAAGAGGCTTAAGAGCCCTCGGGGGGAGCCCGACCCCTGACCCCCAACATCTTGTGTCTCAGTGCTCAGAGCTTCCTGGCGAAGATATTAGAACCATAACTTAAAGGATGGGCAGCTTAACTGCAGGTGGCGCCGTGAGCTGCTCCCATGCTACCTGCCACCTGGGGCAGCCTAGGGAGCAGCCACATGAAAGTGGCAGCCACTGGGCATGGTGGCTGGAGTAGTGAGGTGGGCCTGGGAACAGCAACGAAAACCAATGGGGTTGGAGTGGAACAAGGACATCAGATTCTAGGGGTACCTGGGCCCTGAGGCTGGGTGGGAGGTGCTGTATAGACAAGCCCCACGCCTTGTGGAGAGTTCTGCATCCCCTAGCCCTGTGCTGGGAGAGTGCTCGGCTTCCTGAGTTCTTAATGCTGTGGACATGGGGGTCCTACAGTTTTTGTCTTGCCAGGCCCTATGAAATCTATAGCAAGACCAGACTGGGAGGTGGTACCAGCTCAGAATGGGGTATTTCAGGTAGGTGCTGGGCAGTCAGGCTGGGACTGGAGAACCCTATATCAACGAGTAGCAGCAGCTTGCTAGGACCACCCCAGCAGGAATTGGCAACCCGGGGATTTGAACCCAGTCTGTAGGACTCCGATATTATCAACACTCCATTCTGCTGGCTGCTGTTGGACCCAGAGCTGAGCAGTTCTTTAACTGTCTCTGCTGTGTCTCCCTCCTCCTGGGAGGGTCTGGCCAAGTCCTGATCAACATGCCTTCCTACAGACTTCCTTCCTTCCCTCGGCCAGCCCTTCTCCACCTTCCCGCTCTGGAAAATGGGCATCCTCGAGTGGGGTGGGGTTCCAGGAGCTTCTCTGGCAGCAATCAGATGTATATGAGGGGTATAGAGCAACAGCCACCCTTGCTGCTTTGTGGTGAGACCACTTCCTCATGGTGTGTTACGGGGTTTCTTGGAGAAAATCACATTCCCTCCCTGGTGCTGGAACATTCCATAGCTCCCCTCTCAGGCTGCTCTCATGACAATTAACCCGTGTTTGGTCTCCTGGCATCAGGAAAAGCAGCCCAGCGCTTTTTCCTCTTGCTTAGTTTGGAGATGGAAATATGTGCTTGTGATCAGCAATTCATTTGTCAAACACAAGGTCAAGAATCCTAATTTGTCTCATCATGGAGGCGGCGTGAGGCAGCTCCGTGCATCCCACAATATTTCCCCTCTGACCTTGGCAGAAATTCCACCATCTGATCTAGAGAGCATGGAAGAGGAAGGCACAGCATCCCAGAGTGCATGCACGTATCCAGGTCAGCCGGGAGAGGGACCAGGGCAGAGAAGAAGAGCAGCCTTGAGCACGAGGTTTGCAGGGTGGGGGGACGGATGCTCTCCAGGTACTGGGGAATCTGCAGCCACTAAGAGCTGTGCACTCAGTCAGACACACACTCACACACACGGGGTGGGGGGGCGGGTACATAATCCCTTGGCCCCCAGCACTAGGGACTTAAGCCTCTATCTAGGCTAGCCAGGCTCATACCCCCAGCTGCTCTGGCTACCTCTGTCCCAAGTCTAGGTTTCCAAAGGCTCAGCAAGGAAACCCTACATGGCTAAAAGCCAAAACCCAGTAGAGGCAGCTGTTACTGGTGGGAATGTCACCAGAGCCACACACCGAGCACAGGTGTACACATGTGCTCATGGACACAGATGTGCAGCCAGGGAGGCACATTAGACACGGGCACACACCGATTTGTGTCCCCAAAGGCAAGATAATCCCAGAGAGACACAGAACCTGCTAAAGAGAGTGCACACAGCACACACACAGTCTACCCTGTAGGTATTCTGCACCTCAACTCTGGGCTGCAGGGGGGAAATGACACACCTATTCTTGTCCCTAGCTGGGCACTTCATCCTGAGGCTCCCAGCCTTCTGCCTCTGTGAGCTGAACCCAGTCCACCCCCGCCCCCTTGCTCTTGTTGCTTTCCAAGTCTGTTAGCCCTCCCAAAATCTCATCCCTTCCTCCTGCTTCCTGGCCTGTAGGCCTGAACCATGAGGACTCGGGGTATAAGGACAGCCTGCCATTGTCCTGCAGCCTCCCAGCCCCAACACAGAGGTTACTGCACAGAGTAACGCCAGACCCCAAACCTCCCACCCCCTGACTCTGGCTCCCTCCTCCTCTGCCTTCCCCAGAGGAGCTCTCCAACTCTTCTTTACCAATGAGTGTGTGAAAATACAAATTAGAGTGTAATTACAGCGGAGTCACCAGAGATGGAGGCAGAGCCCCTACCGCACCATCACGGCTTCTGGCAGGCCGAGGCAGATGCACCCAAACGCTCAAGTAGGAGGGGCCAGGCAGCTCCCTTGTAGATCGCCTGTCTTTGTTGTTTTTGTTTAACCTCCTCTCTAATGCCTTCACGCCCTCCCAGAGGCAGGCAGTGTGGGCACGGCTTCAGATCCATCTCTCAAAACAGGAAGCAGACACCCAGGGTACTGTAATAAATAGCTAGCAGAAGGCCCAGTATGCCCAGACCGGCCTCAAGATAGATAGGGATCAGGGTGGCTCCAGGCCCCAAGGAGGCATGTTTGTTGATCTTGCCGGTGAGCCTGTGGTCTGGCCCCCTCCAAGCCTACCCAAACCCAACTTGTTCAAAAGAAGCCAGTATTGAGGCATGAGTGCCCCCTGCTGGTCATGGCCTGCACTACACACCAGGACTCCCTCAGTAGGTGAAGACCACCAGGACACACCCTAGGGCTGCCTGGAGGGGTGAGGGGACTCATGGAGTCCTGAGAAGGCGTCTCAATGGGGCATGAAGATGGTGAGATTCCTGCTTCAGTAACCAGAGTGTGGCTATGAGTGACAGACACTCATGAGGGTAGCCAGTGGACGCCAAGTAGGGCCAAGCAAAAGAGCAGAAGCAAAGAGCTAGTGAGGAACATGGACTCTTGAAGGACCAGGACAAATGAAGGAAAATCCACTGTTTTCTAGAGGGCGGGGCAGACAACACTAGAGGTACGATGTGAGCCCTGGGGAGAACAGCAATGCTCTTGTTCTCTGAGTATCTTAGACATAATGTATGTGGCCCATCACTCATGGCATTGAAAAGTAAGGGTTTAAGGTACAAAAGGACATTGTGACAATGTAGCGAGTACCCACATACCACACGCCCAGCAGGGAAATCCCATAAATGCTGTCTGCGAATGAATGGAGGCGCGGGGAGAATGACTACAGATGCATTTACAGAGCGGTGGGGTCCACAGCTCGCTGTCCTTTAAAGTCGCTTGGTTAAGTCTGTGACCTTGATTTCCAGGGGGCTGCTGATGTGTGCCCCACGCAAACCTCCAAGGACACAGATACCCAACTTAGAGTGAGACTGCTGTCGCTGGAGGAGCCACCTGGCTTGGTGACAAGAGACTCCTCTAAAGTCTCGTGTGGAAATAGGGACACGGCTCCCATGACAAATCACGGCTGGCCTTGGGCTCATAGTCATCCCCCTTGTCACAGCCTCTCAAGTGCTGGGATGACAGGCATGTGCCCGTCCCACCCCCGGCTGGCATAGGTTTATTGTGTGTGTACGCCTAAATGTATGTCTGTGTGTCGCGTGGGCAGTGCCTGAAAAGGCCAGGATAGGGCGCTGTGTCTCCTGGAACTGGAATTACAGATGGTTGTGAACCACCTGTGAGGGCTGGGAATCGAACCCTGATCCTCTAGAAGAGCAGCCAATACTGTTAGCCTCTGAGCCACCCTCTTCTGCCTCTGGCATATGTCTTTATTACCACCAGATATAAATATTACATCAGCCGCTGTGCAGAGCACAGAGGACTTGCCATCCTGAGTTTATTTATAAGTTGGTTCATTCACAAGACTTTTCTCCCTGTGGGGGGGAGAAGGAAAAAAACCTTCCATGACTGGCTAATTACAAGCATGTATTAGTGTGCTGTAGTTAAAAGTGGCTATAATCTGTGCATCCCTCATAAGTGTGGCCCTGACTCACGCATAACAATTTTCTTTTTTCCTTGATTAAAGTTAGAAGGTGTGTGGTTCTGCGTGGGTTTGGAAGAACGATTGCCACTCACATCTTTAAGCCCATAGGTGGGACAGAGCATGAGTCAGGACAGTGTTTGGCAACGGAGCTGTTCCGTTATCTTGCCAAACTCTCTTGATAAGAGAAAGGGAATTTCCAGTCGTGGAATCTCGTGGTTGTACCCCTGGGAGAGAACTGAGAAGAAAAAAAATGGACATTGAACTTTTTGGGAAAACTGGCAGATGTTAGGTTTATTTGTGTGTGTGTGTGTGTGTGTGTGTGTGTGTGTGTGTGTGTGTGTGTGTGTACATGAGTAAGTGTACTACGCATGAGCAGGAACCCTTGGAGGTCAGAAAGGGAGTTGGATCCCCTGGAACTGGTCACAAGTAGTCTGTGAGCCACTTGATATGGATGCTTGGGACCTCTGGAAGAGCAGCAAGTGTTCTTAACTTCTGAGGCATGTCTCCAGCCTGAGTCTGCCTTTTTGAGGTGGGGAGACAGGGGGCTGAGACAGGATTTCTCTGCATAACAGCCCTGGCTGCCCTAGAACTTGCTCTGTAGACCAGGCTGGCCTCAAACTCACAGAGATTCATCTGCCTCTGCCTCCCGAGTGCTGGGATTTAATACATGCTCCACCATGCCCAGTTCAGGAGGATTTTAAAACATAAAACAGGCCAGTAGGTGATAGGCCAGTTTGACTGGTATTAGGAAATGTCAGGTCTATGTCCCTGAGAAAGACAAAATCTTTGGCACACTGTGGAAGACATATGTGCTTTGCTTCAAAGTCAGGCCTTGTGCTTACTGGACTAGTGGGATTCAAAACTAGCAAGTCTGTTCTCAGGGGTGGCTAGACGGTGAACACTGAACCACAAACACATCTTTCCTTCGATGCTCAGTCTCACTCCTCAAACTTACCCACCAGTGTGCTCACCTGACATCCGCGAAGACTCACGGAGACTAGTTTGAGGGACACGAGATTAGAAATAACTCCACTGTTCACAAGGAGAAAACTGATTGGTAGAAAATCAGAAACCGTGATGGGCGCACCGTGGAACTGTGGGAAAGAATGAGGGCTCAAGACAGACAATGAACTGGAACAGTCAGACACTCCTGCAAAGGAGGACTACGAACAACCAATAGGAGATCAGGTCCTGGGCATCACTGGTCACTAGGGAAATGCCATGGCACAGCTAAAATGAGGCACTGCATCATAGCCATGAAAGGTTATTGCATTAAAAACACTGACACAGTCAGGAGAGGGAAATAGCAGGGTCAGCGGGCTATGGAGAAATGGGTGTGGTAGCCCACCCTTGTAATCATAGTCCCTGCGAGGCAGAGAGGAAAAGAGCTGGAGTTGAAGGCCAGCCTCAGCAACATAACAAGCTCGAGGTCACTCTGAGCTGTAAAAAGATTCTAGCTCAAAACATCAAAAAAAAATGGGAATCATGGTGCATTTCTGGTGAGAATATAAACCATGTGACTGCTGTAGAAAACAGTATGGTGGTTCTTTTAAAAACTTCAGTACTTGGGCCAACAAGACGGCTCAGAAGGCAAAGGCACTGGCCACCAAACCTGACGACCTGAGTTCAATTCCCGGGACCCACATGGTGGAAGGAGAGAACCAGGCCTCACAAGCTGTCCTCTGGCCTCTGCATACACTTCATAGTGTGCTCACAACATAAAAGGTGTTCAATTATGATATGGTCCAGCAATTCCACTGTTGGAACCAAGAGCAGGGACTCAGGTATTTGCTCCTTCACCTTCATAGCGTCATTATCCACAACTGTCAAAAGATGGGGGCAGGCAGGGTGTGGTGGCTTACGTCTTTAATCCCAGACTCAAGAGGCAGGCAGACAGATCTCTAAATTCCAAGCCAGCTTGGTTTACAAAGTGAGTTCCAGGACAGCATGCCTACACAGAGAAACCCTGTATCAAAAAAGAAAGAAAGAAAGAAGAAAGAAAGAAAGAAAGAAAGAAAGAAAGAAAGAAAGAAAGAAGGAAGGAAGGAAGGAAGGAAGGAGAGAGAGAGAGAGAGAGAAAGAAAGAGAAAGAGAGAGAGAGACAGAGGAGAGGAAGGAAAAGAAAAAAGAACAGAAGAAGGAAGGAAGGAAGGAAGGAAGGAAGGAAGGAAGAAAGGAACCCAGATGTCTGTCAACAAATGAATAGTTGAACCAACCACAGGCCATACCTAGAGCAGAACACTGTGCTGCCATAAAAAGAAATAGAATTTTGATGTATGCTCCAACATGGATGAACTGTGCAGATATTATGCCTTAATGAAAATGTTTTGGTGAGGGCTTCACATTGTAAATAAAACCAATGCTGTGGAGCTGTACACTCACACTCAAATATGATTAAAATAGCAATTTTATATGATACATACATTAACACAATTTTCAGAGATTAATGACTGAGAATCAGAGGGTGTGGCTTGGTGATAGAATTCATCCCTGAAGTGCACAAAGCTTAAAAGGTATAATTTCTCCTGTGTCTAATCTCCTCAAAGACACAAAGCTACTCTCAACTGAATGCTGGGTGAAGCCTAGACCTAGGGGCCAGAGATAAAGGACAGATTTCCAATGACACTCTCAGGGCTCCTGGTCACAGGACCTCAAAATAATGCCCAGGACATAGTGTTAGGCAAGCCACCTGCCTATCAGATCCAGACTACAAGAAATTTGGGTGGGCATGATCTGACCAGAACAAGAAGAACACAGAGGACCCTTGAGGGCTGGGGGCTTGTTTGGATTTCAGGTTTTATTATATGTACATATGTATGTGTGTGCTAATGCATCTCTGCTGACTGAAGATGGCCACTGAGCATCTTCCTCAGCTGCTTTCCACCTCAGTTTTTGAGACAGGGTCTCTCTCTGAACCTGGAGGTCTGGCTGGCTGGGCTGCTGGCAAGCAAGACCCAGTGATTCTCCTGTCTCTGCTCCCCCTGTCCTGGGGTTACAGGTCTGAGGGGTCAAACTCAAGTCCTCATGCTCACACAGCAAGCCCTACTCACTACTGCACTATCTCTAGATTTATTATGAGGCTTGGAGACCCTAAAAGTAAGCATGGAGTGTGTCCACCCAGTCCTTGCATGGCCCTCCTGCTGCTCACTTCCTTACCCAGCCCTCACCCTCCACGTCACTGCTTGACTTCAGCTGTTTGTTACCTGGACCAAGCACCAAACTCCCCCTGAGCCAGCGAGATCAGGAACTAGGGATCCCTGGGAAATCGCCCTTGAAAATGGTGAAGATGAACTGAAGATGGGTATGTGTGTGTGTGTCTATGTGTTTTTTTATCCCCAGACCCTTGCCCGATAGTGGTTCTGGGTGGTGCAGGTGTCATAGGAGGCACTGCTGAGAACAAGAACTAGGGACTCTCTGAGGGATGCCCTCTGGAAGACTGGCCAGCAGGGAAGTAATAAAGAAAAGATGAGAGGATAAACTGAAGGATGAGAGTGGATTTTTTTCAAGTCTACTTTGCTAGCAAAGATAAAAATAAGCCACATAACGATGGAATGTGCACAGAGAATTTGGATTATGAATATTATTGTGTTTTCTTTTTGACTGGATAGAGACATTTGATTCTGGGGATTGCTAAGAAAGGTATCTTGATTTCAAAATATGGGTCTAAGGATTTGTTGCTTCGGAGAAGAGGTGCTGTTTTGTTTCCACAGAAGATGAGAACCTGTGGAACCCTTCCAGACTAATGTGGTTTGATGGATCAAAACTCCCTGAAAGGTCGCTGTAAACACCCCCCAAAAATACTTTGCCCAACTAAGAGCAGGAAGCACTTTGGAGAGAACTATGCCCAAATTCCCTCAGTGATTGTTTGCTGAAGGTTGTGGGGTCAGGGAGCAGCTTGGGGAAGTCATTGGGATGCTGGAAGATCCCAATATAATAATCCCAGGATAGAAAGCTCCTGGCATCGTGCAGAGGAGATCCAGAGTGAGGAAAAAGCCCCATTTGGATTCCTGAACAGATTGTGTGCCCTAAAGAAGGTTCTCCTGACCATGAGCCATGGCCGACAGCTGTTGGGTGAATGAGATAGCTGCCGCTGTGGTCCGGCTTCCAGGCTTGGTACCTATCCAGTGAGTCAGCTGGTGCTGAGCTGTCCCCAATGAGACTTTGGGATCACTGCAGCTGTAATGGCCACTATTGTCACCACTGTGGCCTCCACATCAGCTGGAATTGCCACCAGCCAGACAGCTGCAACTATATCTATTCATGTGGAAATGAGCATGTTTACTAGGACATTTTCCAGCTTATTGCTATCATATTTGTGCTGTGCCCAGGACAGTCCAGAACCTTGGTCTAATTATATAGAAGAGGGGAGCTATTGGGGACTGCAGACCCTCACACCCTGAATTTTATATGACTCCTTGCCTGCTGGAGTAAACAACTTGTTTTCTTATGTTTGCAGCTGCTCTGAGCATGAGACCCTCACGAGTGCCTGATGGCAGGGGAGTGGTTTCTGGTGGGCTTGCAGCTGAAAAATCCCGAGAGCTAGAGTGTGGCCATTAGTCAAGGAGAGCCCCATATAAGCTGCTCTAGAACGCAATAAAAGGGGCATTCTTGTTTCAATGATGACCCATGTCTCTGTGTGTATGTGTGTGTGTTTCAGTCTCCAGCCCCTTGCCCAACTCGTGAATCACAGCATGGTAGACGGGTGGTACTGTACAACAGCAGCCAGCAAAGGAGTAGAAATATCCTTCTAGGGGTCCAGAGGAAGAAAGAAAAGGCCATGTCTGCCTTATTCCTGAGGTAAAACACCCTTATTCAGGTACGGACCTTCGGAAAATGTGAGGTCTGTGGGTGAAGGGCAGAGACACTGACACTGAGTTGAGTGGGTATTTTCCTTTTAGGTGCCCTGTGGGGGTCCAAGGAGGGATGTCATCACCTCCAGTCCTCAGATTAGGAGACGATGTTAAGTAGTATGTTCAAGTCCACATGATCCATCAGGGCAAATTCTGGCCTCAGAGTCAGAGAGCCCCTACCACAGAGTCCTTTTGCCTTTCCATCCCAGGCTACCTCTCCTTCACACCCTTACTCTCAGCCTGGATAAATTCAAGGCCACTTCTCTTTCTCGCAATCAATGCACCAGGCTTTGGGTTCCGTGAAGCAGCATGTAAATCTCCCCCATCCCTCCATGGTCCTTGGCTATCAACACTGCCCTTGAACACAGTGGGTGCTCAAACCATGTCTGGGGGATTAATTTGTTCAGACAGGCTCAGGCATCTCACTGTGCTATTTGCCCAGTGTGGAGCCGCATACAAGTTATAAAAAATATCAAGGGGAGAGATATTTGCAATAGGTCCTTGTGTGAAGTTGGAGTCATACCTCCTTCAAAGTCATTTCTGAAGCAGAGACAAAGGTGGGGTCACATGAGGGACCAGGACCACAGGCACTGCCTGGGCCCCATAAGGTGGTACTATCAATGTCTGTCTCGCGCACACATGGACTGCCCAGATCCAGTAAGTCCAGGAAAAACACTGTTAGCCAGAGTACGGGGCTCTGTCCATAGTGCTGAACTCTCCAATGCCTCTCCCACCTTGTTCCCTAGCCCTCTGGACCTTCTACAGGTATGACTCCTGAATTCCCACGGTGGTGGTGGTGCATGCCTTTAATCCCAGCACTCGGGAGGCAGAGGTAGGTGATCTTTGTGAGTTCTAGGCCAACCTGGTCTACAAAGTGAGTTCTAGGACAGTTAGAGCTGTTTTTGAACTTCAGATCTTCCTGCCTCCACTTTCTAGGATCATGGGCATGTACCACCATGCCTGGCTGTATGCAGTGTTGAGGCTCTAACTCAGGGCCTCGTGTACTATGTGTTGGCACACTAGCAACTGGGCACTCCCAGCCACTGGAGCCTTTTGCCAGGCAACTGCGATTGGCACTTGAACACCTACTTCAGAAACTACTTGATGTTCATACCTGCTATGAGCCTGGCACTATGTCACAGAGAGACACTAAGGAACATATACAGAGTCTTTCGGCACCTGGATAGGCTGTGCCTATCGATTGAATATGTGCAAACGTACCAGGCACATCAGACTTGCTTTCTCTCAAATGGCATTAGCATGTGTGCAAGAACAGGGTTGGCTGCACACAGCTAATGCTAATGTATGGTGTCTCTTCCCCCTGGGTCTGTGCAGCCCTGTCTGTGTGTCTGTGCAATGCACCCCACTCCGTCCAACCTCCTCTTGGCTCAAGACCCAGATCTGACACCATATCCTACATCAGGTGCCTGGGTTCCTGCTACTTCCACACCCCTCCCTCGTGCCACCCCAGCTACATTTCATTACTGCTGGCAAGCTATGCCATGTCTTCACCAACACATGTTGTCCCCTCTGGGATTAGAGTCCCCTGTTCAGAGCAAGGCTTTGCACCTGGCTCCCCTGGGTAGGATCTAACACAAATTCCATCTGCCCACCCCAGGAGGGGAGCAGTAAAATCGCATTAGTGGATGAGTAATGGAGGGAGGCAGAAGTGGGGTCAGGCTGTGCCCAGGGAAAATGCCACTGGGCTACAAGGCAGCTGGGACCAGTGCTCAGAACCAAAAGAAATCAGGGTGAGCCTTGGGGAAACCAGGCAAGGAGCCAAACGCAGAGCAGGAGGGGCCAGCCCCAGCAAGCCTGCCTCCCCAGCAGTGGGTACCAGGACAGATGTGCCCATGGAAAACAGATGTTCTCTGGACCTGAATGTGGGGCAGGGGGGAGGGAGCTGGGCAGGGAGGAAGGGGAGAGAGGGGAAGAGCCTCAGCTGGGAAATAGAATGCCGTAGATGTTCTTTTATTATTTAGTATTCTTTTTATTGTAGAAAGTTTCAAATGGGAACAAAATGAGGGAGGGCGATGTCATAACGAAGCTAGCATGCTGCTCCACAGCTCCAGCCCCTCCCCCACTCTGCCATTCTTATTTTATGCCTCCCTTCAGGCCTCTTTGTAACACAAATTCCAGACATATTCCACCCATAAATATTTCAGAGTGTATCTCTCACATATTAGAACATTTCTCAAAAAATACCTCAATCCTACTGTCTCTTGTAGAGACGCTGATGCCATCTAACGCACTCCCTGCTCATATTTCCTCATTTTCCTCAAAAGCATCTCTTTAAGGCCCATTGATTTGAATCAAGATCAAAACCAGTTTTGAGAGCTGAGTTTCTTTCAGCTTTTTCTTCTTCCCATGTGGTTACAGTATCCCTTGCTGAAGGCACCAGATCCTCCATCCTGTACAACTGTCCCCATGGAGGAATTGATGAATTGAACCTCATGATGTCATTTAAGCCCCAGGGCCAGCTTCCAAGGCAGGTGACTTCTGAGCAATGCTAGGACTCCTACCTGCTCATGCCTGGAACACGCTTTGGAAGGATGCCAGCACTGATCTGATGTGACCAGCCTGGCCCATTATAAAACCCTGCTCCATCCACAGGCCTGCACTGGTATCAGCCCTTCAGGACCCTGAGGGATGGAAGAAACCCACTCCCTCCTTTTTCTCTCCATCCCTCAGATATTCCTGAGGATCTACCAAGTTATGAGCTGCAGGAATCAGGGCTGACAGCACCCCTGAATGCTGGGACCACTTAAAGTCAAGGGTCAGCAAACAAACACCTAAGTGAGCCAATGCCATCAGGAGACATGAGGCAGAGCAGAGGGTTTAGTAAAGTGCTTGCCTTGCAAGAACAAGGATCTGAGTTCAAACCCAGCATCCCCATAAAAAGTGGTGCTAGCATTCATTTTTCATCACAGTGCTGGGAAGGGAGACACAGGAGAATCCCTGGGTCTCCGTGGCCAGACTGTCTAGTCAAATCAATGAGTTCCAGGCCAGTGAGAGACCCTGCTGCCAAAAAAGAAAATAGAAAAAGAGACACACACACAAAAACATGCACTGAATACACACACACACACACACATACACACACAATCACACACACACACACACACACACACACACACACACACACACACACACACACACACATATATATATATATATATATACATGTGCTAGGGATATCATCGTACCCATCTTGCCGGGGGAGCCACTTGCCCAATGCACGGAGGCCGCGAAAGGCAAGAGGATGAAGCCCAGGCCTGCAGAGGCTTCCCCACCCTCCAAAATCATCCCACGCAGAGGCAACTGACACAGGCCAGCTACCTCACAAGCAGGCCTGAGTCATACCCCGTGCCTCAGTTTCCCAGTCTAAGAAATAGGAATAATAATGGTCCCTGCTTCAAACAGGTGAGCATGTAGTGACCTGGTTCATGTTAAATGCTTAGAACTGGGCTCAGGGCTGGGGGACGAGGCTTGGTTGGTAGCGCTGGCCTAGTGTGCACCAAGCCCTGGACTTGACACTGCCACGTGCACACCGGTTTCACATCAACTGGGCATGGTGGCCGAGCCTATATCCCAGCAACAGCAGGATAGAATGCCCAGGTCCATCCTCAGCTCCACAGTGAGCTTGCAGCAGGCTGCGCTACATGAGACAAAACGAAAATCTGGCCAACAGGGTTGTCCCGACGGCCTCTGCTCAGGTTTGTGTAGCTAGTGGCCTCTGTGTCCACAACAGGTGACATTGAGACACCCTATCACTTGCTTCTTAAATGCTGCCTGGGTCATCCATCCACTAGACTGACTCATGGGAGGTGTGGTGTGGGTGGGAGGGGCACAGGCTCACTTGGCCCCCTGCTAGCTCCTGACAGGGGGTGGGGACTGGCTGGAGAGATCCAGGCCCCTTCTAGCACTGTCTGTCCCGGTTTGCTTTCTGTTATGATCAACCCCAAAATCAAAGTGACTTGTGCAAGAGAGGGCCTGTTTCTGCTTCCAGTTCTACATCACACTCCATGAAGGAAGTCGGCACGGGAACTAAAGCAGAGACCATGGAAGAAGTGTTTACAGGTTTGCTTCCTCTGGCTTGCTCAGCTACCTCCCTCATATACCACTTGCCCAGGGGTGGCCCTGCCCACAGTAAGCAAGGCCCTCCTGTATCAATTAGCCATCCAGGAAATGCCCTACAGACATGCCCACAGGCCAGTCTGGTGGAGGCAGTTCTACAACTGAGGTTCCCTCTACCAAGTATGTCAAGATGACAACCAAGATTCGCCACCAAGCTGCCCCAGACAGTGACCTCCCCTCCATTCCCCTTGTCATGGGTTACCTCAGTTGCCCAGCCTAAGGGCCAGCTGTCACCGACAGCCACCCATCCTAGCTATGAGCACCCTACAGTAGGCTTGGCTCAGCAGTCCCAAGACATAGATGAGGGGACTGAGGGTCAAACAAGGCTTCTATGGGGTGACTCCTGCTTCTGGACTCAAATGTGTCCCCAGTAGTTTGGGGCCAAAGAGCTTGAGAACTCTCCCCACAGATCCCAGAAAGTTCAGCCCCACTCCCTAGTCCCTCCATCCTAGAACAGGCCCTGCTGGCTCTACTTCCTTCCCTGCCTAGCTATTCTGGGACAATGAAGGCAGCAGATGGTGGGAATTCTCTTCCTGCCACCTGACCCTCAGGATCAGAGAAGAACCCGAAACCCTGTTGCAGCTTCTAAGAGCAGCCGGCGGCCATGGACAGGACTGCTCCTCTCACCATGCCTGGCTCTGGGCTGCATGGCCCTCCCTCCCCCAGCATCCCATTCCCATGACGTCAGCCAGGATGATGGCAGACCTGGAGGTCTGTACTAGCTCCCCAGGGATGCAGCAAGCACTCTCAGAGACTGGGACCAGGCCTCTGGTGGTCCCCAACATGCCAGGCACAGACATCCTTCAAGGTCAGAGGACATGTCCAGAAGAGTTGTAGGCCCTGGAAGCCCAAAGTCAGGGCCCCTCTAACCACATGCTTCTCCCTCCTTACCTCTCTCAGGGCCCAGGCCTGGTCCCGATGCCCAGCATCACTGGGATCTGTGCAGGGTAAGACAATGCTGGCCCCCTCAGGCCCTGTCCTCTTCTGTGCTCCCTTCCCTGAAGGCCCCTACCATCCTGGTCCTGTTAAGTCACCATTCGGTCCCCCGGAGCCAGAGATGTTAAAGATCATTGTATTTACTTGGCCTCTACTTTGGATGGTCAATCGATCCTATCACCTTTAGCTGACACCCAAGGCAAATCCTCAGCTCAGTCACCATGCTGACTTCCCAGATACTGTAGGGTTCCAGTTCATGCCCTGAGGGCAGGGAAAGGAGGCGGGGCTCCTAGCACTGCAACTCATATCCACACAGGAGCATGGCACAGCCACAGATACATCCCCACATACGCATCACACATGCATAGCCTATACCATAACACACACACACACACCACACACGCCCTCAAAGTCCTCAGTCACCAAGCCTCCATCTCCCTGCACCAGACTCTGAGCCACACACCACATTCTATCACCAAATGTGGCCATCACCACTGATCAGAGACCTTGTCCAGCCAGGAGTACCGGCTGCCCATGGCAGGAAATGAGACAGAGAGAGACTTAAATAAAGGTTTGATTTCTCACAGATTGGATGTCAGAAAGAACAGCTTTAGATGATTGTCTTGGCCTTTCCCTCATGGTGGCAAAGTAGCTTCCCAAGAGCCAGTCATCACACCCACATTCACAGTAGGGAGAAAGGATCTTGGGCTGTGAAACTCCTTCCAGAAACCTCGGCTGGCTTTCCTCAGTTCTTGCTGAGTCACACGGTAGCTCCTCACAGCAAAGAAGGCTGGGGCAATGAACCAAGTCAGTCACAATTGACAGGGACCCACCACGGTCCTTCTGAGCCTGCTGAGCTTCCAAAGTCCAGGTTCCTTGGCCAGGCAAGGAGATCTAGGAGCAGCTGAGACCAGTCCCACAGCTGCAGGGCACAGACCCTGGTTTTGTGCTAATGGCCCTGGCTGGTGCTCAAGGAATGACTGAGGCTAGTTCCCAGCCAGGGCACATGTCACTCTCAGGAGAGTAAGGACCCCGAACATTGCCCCCACAGCCTCTGTGGAGTGACTAGGTCCCTGGGCCTGAGACACCTTCATCACCAACCACTGTCCAGGTCCTGGCCTTTCCTGTCACCCAGAGGCCCTACCAGGGACCAGGAGCCCTCAAGACCGCTTAGGAGATGGGGGAGGGGTCCAGCAGAAGCATCCATCCACCCCTGCTGCAGTTCAGAGTTCACAGTGCCACCAGCAGGGGACACCAGGGTGTGTCGGGATAAAGGAGACAATGGAGGGAGCGAAACCTGCAAGGAAGTCAACAGGGGGAGACGGTTACCCCAACCTCACTGCCCCACAGTGCTGTGAACACTCAGCCCAGGCAACTCTGAGTTACACAGGGCTATCCCATGCCTGGCAGGACGGTAGCATCCTCAGGTAACTCTGTGTCACAGGGGGAGACGGTTACCCCAACCTCACTGCCCCACAGTGCTGTGAACACTCAGCCCAGGCAACTCTGAGTTACACAGGGCTATCCCATGCCTGGCAGGATGGTAGCATCCCCAGGCTCTTCCTAGGAAAGGTTAGCAGCACCCCAAGGATGGAGCAATCAGAACTGTCTCCAAACATTGGCAAAATCACCCCCAATTTGAGGACCTCTCCTTTGAGACACCTTGAAAGCCAGAGGAGACCCCGAGAGCCCCTTGACTGAATTCTAGAATCTTTAGGCTCACAAAAAAATCTAACATCAACTAACTGAGACTATGGCTCACATGCCCCTGCTGATGGGCAACTCGCTCCACTAAAAGACAACTCCTTGCCAGGCGGTGGTGTCACATACCTTTAATCCCAGCACTCAGGAGGCAGAGGCAGGTGAATCTCTGAATTTGAGGCCAGCTTGGTCTACAGAGTGAGTTCTAGGACAGCCAGAGCTATACAGAGAAACCCTGTCTTGAAAAAACAAAACTCAAACAAACAAAAAGGCAGCTCCTTTCCTCTTGGAACTTCTAATTCCTTCCCTACACGGAGCCAATTTCATCTCCTTGAGACAAGGCTGTGTTTACTATAGCCTTTGCCTCAGGGCTCTTGGAACAGCTATTGGCTCCAGTGTAACAGATGGAGGGATGGAAGCCCAGAGAGGACCTCAGCTAATGTCACACAGAAAGTAGCAGAATACAAATGTAAATCTACTCTCTCTGCTCCCAGTTCTCTGTGTTCCCATGACCTGTGGCACTACTCTCCCTCCAAGCTCCTCCACCTTTGGGTGCCTAGGCTCGGTCCCCACCTCCATCCTGCACTTCAGCCACACATACCTGGAAGGGTCCTCTTCATGGGAGAAGGGGCCCTGCAGCTTGATGACATTCAGTTTCCCCTCAAAGACCCCGTAGCTGAGGGTGACCTGGGGGGAGATGAGAGGGTATTTGGGAGATGTCCCACTTGGGAGGCCCACAAGGGGAACATTTTGGTACCAGGAGAGAAGACTCTGGACCTCCAGAGAGGCTGACAATTGAGCCTCCTGTACCCATGGAACCCAGCCCCTCCCCAAAGGCACTGCAGCCTGAAGTCACGCTCCTGCCTCCGTCTGTCTGGCCCCAGCAGCCACACTTACCCAGGAAGTTGGTGATTCTTGCTTTCTACAGATCTGGACACCAAGCTCATTGAGAAGCGATCATTTCCCTCAGCTGAGTGCCCAGACTAGCTAGGTTTCCACAGCCCCATGCAGGCCTCAGCCAGTCCTGAACTACACAATGTCAGGAAGACATGAGACAGAGGCTTCAACTAAGAAACGGACACACACCATGACTACAGACTGATGACTTGGTGGCCACCAGGGCTCATCATCCTCCCCCTGGCTACCCCAGCTGTGAGCCACATTTGGCTTATTTTTCTGGCCCTAGGTTTTCCCATCTATAGAACGGGGATAATATTTGCGGTTGGCCTTTGGAGATTTTATTTATTTATATTTAGACAGGGACTGGAACTTCTGACCCTCCTGCCTCTACATCCAAGTGCTGGGGTTAGAGGTCCGCAGCACCAGACCTGCTCTGTGAAGATCTAGGAATAAAACTCGGGGCTTTACGACACTACATAAGTGCTCTACCTGCCACGCTACACCCCAGCCCTGTATTCGGCCCTCTGTATCTGCAGTTTCCACATCTGTGGATCCAACCACGGGTTGAAAATATCCCAACGACCGCGTCTGTGCTGCGCAGTTTCTCCCTTCTCGTTTGTTCCCTAAACAACACAGCATGACATTTTACCGAGTCTTTCTATCCTCTTAGGAATGGAAAATAACCCAATGCTGATTTAACACGTGTGGAGGAGGGGTGCAGATTCTGCCGAACACTGCAGCCCTTCACGTAAGCGACGGAAGCTGAGAGTCTGGGGATCCCCAGGGTCCTGGAAGCAGCCCCTGTGGACACTGAGGGAGGCCAGTGCAGGCACAATGTGATGACTGGCAGAAGCAGGCACTGAAGAGGGCAACCCCCCTCCGGCTGCCAAGTATATCAAAAAGCAATGACAGATGCTTCATTTCTGGCCACCCCAAACTTGTCCCCCTTTCCTGGCCCCCTAACAGGTGGGCCCCACACCCTGGTCCCTTGCCTGGTCAATCTACTGACTCCAGGTGCTGACCCAAGCTAGGCCATGAGACTGTGGGATCTAAAGGTCAGCTGAGGGTCTCTGGACCCTCTCTCCTTGGTGACTGCAGACCTAGGGCTAAGACCCTGCCATCCCAAGGCCCTAGTCATCTGAGGACAAGGCCGGTGAGGAGAGAGTAGATGGGACAGGAGATGGTCCCTTCTGAATGCCAGGTCCCATCCCTCCTTCTTACTCGATCTCATATGCACTTCTGTCATGTGTGTCCCAGGTTCTGACTCTGTAAGGCAGAAGACTTCGGGCCCTCTAGTCAGGCAGTGGGACTGGCAGGCAGGCCTACAAGCCAAGCCAGTCTGTCTCAAGAACAGTGTGGGCCGTCAGGCGCAGGTTAATATCTGTTCATCACTCATAATGGGCTTTGGGGACCAGTGAGCACGATCAGAACCTTGTGATGGAGCAGAATCCAGACAGGAGTCCTGGAAGGCCCACTTGGCTCTTCCAGTGGGTTCCTCAGGAGGGCAGTGTGGAGGATAGAGGATTCAGAATGGAAAGAGAAATGGGGGGGGGGGGGTGCCTGGGAGCATCACCTATGCCTGTAAAGTCTTCCCAGATCAAAGGAATAGGAGGCCTGAGCTACTGTGTCCAGATGGGGTGCACTACTCCCTGGGCCTCTGTTTCCCCACCAGTATGTGATGGCCCCATAAGATTTCGAGTACCCCAACCTTCCTCTGGGGAGACCCTTTCCCCCACCCCTCGCCCTCTGCTTGGCAGTTGGCTCACCTGCTCCAGAAGCTGGGCAGTGCCCAGCAGCTGCAGGGTCTCCAAATGGGAGTGGAAAAGGGGGCTGGGCTGCAGGTGGGCTCCCAGCTTGCACTCAATGATGTAGCCCACGGTGCAGTCGTCAGGCAGGCGGATGAGAGCCGAAGTGTCCATGAAGTGGGAGCCGCTGAAGGACAGAGGTGGGTGGTGGCCCCTGACCCAGGCCCTGCACACCTGCGCCCCCCTCCCCCTCCCAGAAGGGCCTGTGCTGGGCGGGCTAGCACTCTGCACTAGGACATTGACTCTTCCCCTGAGGAGTGGGTGGAGGAATGGCGAGGAGCCCTGCTAAATGTACCCTTCCTTCTCCTTCTCCCCACTTTCCTATCGTTCACTCATAGATTTGTTGTTCAGCCTGACACCCCGTCTTTGTAGCGCACTAGCGAGGAAGGCCCAGACATGAGAATGGGGCGCTTCTTGCCTGCCACAGACTGGGGTACCGAGTCTGGGGCTAAGTCAGAGGGAAGCATGTGGTTTAGGGGACTGGGGAGAAAAGGTGGACGTCCCAGAGGCAGCAGCAGGCTTTCAACGGCATCAACCAGCGTCCCAGAGAACAGCTCCTGACTCTCCAGGGCCATCAATGTCCCTTCCCCAGGATGTCTGGCCAGGGGTGAGGTGGGCACAGAAATCCAGGCTGGGACCACAGAGGTGGGCAGAGCACAGTGGGGCAACCCTAGTCCCTGAGATGACCTTTGGTCACAGGTGTGAGCCTGCTCTGAGCTTGCCCTAGGGACAGTGTGCCTAATGACATCCTGAATCCTCTGAGAAACAAAGGGCAGACAGGGACAGTGGCGGAGCAGCTGGGTGACCTTGAACCTGGGTAACCTAAGGCTTGTCAACCGCTCTTGAGAGTTCTAGAAATGGCATTGCCCTCCCTCCTGTTTGTTCCAGCCTAACTCAGGGCAAAGATCCATGCAAGCTTATGGCCACTGACAGCAACCTGGGAAAAGGTCAGAGTCAGCCGCTTCCAGAATGGCAGTATTCCACTCACCCACCCCCATGCTCCCAAGATTCCTCTCTCCTGTGGGGGGAGCCTTTGGGGATGTCTCAGATGAAATGCCACAGGCCCCCTGACCCACAGCTGCTGTCTGCCCAGACATTTTCCCACTAAGCCCTTACAGTGCCATTGGCCACGTATTTCCAGTTCCATTTATACCTGGGGAAACTAAGGCTGAGTGTACTGAACCACATTGCCAAAAGTCAACAGACCTCACAGGTCTGGGCTGCCCTGACACAACTGAGTAAGAGGCCATTTCCTCTGGGCACCCTCTTGCCCCTCCTGCCTCAAAGGCCCCTCTTGTACACCACAACCCCTCCCTCTCTCCTGGGCCTCTGCTTACCTGGCCCATGGGACCATTTTCAAAGCCAGTTGGCGGCTGATGCAGAAGCCAGCACCCCCTGTGGCAAACCAGAACCGTACCAGCCTCTGGAAAAAGGAGGACAGAGACGTGCAATGAGCCCAGGGAACTCAGGGGCACCAGTTAGACCGCCCTGTACCCCTGACCACCATGACCCCCAAGCTCTGAAGCCTGGCCTTAGCATGTCCACTTCACAGCTAGGGAGCCAAGGCCCAGTGCCACACAGCTAATTAGGAGTGCTGAGTCTATAGGGGAATCCCAAACCCAGCCAGAGTCTGGCTTCCTAGAAGAGGAGGCATTGGGTCTGAGACATCCTTGTAAACTCCCATGGAGAGGGATCGTAGGGGTCACAGGGACAGGGAGACGTGTGCCATTCTACCCTCTTCCTTTGGGGGGACATGGTCACAGAGGTGGCCAGGGACTTCTGGAATGAAGTACAGGGCTGGGCCCCTTGACCCAGTAATAGCACATGACTTAGGCCAGTCAATCAGGCCCTTCCCAGAGTGCTCTGGGAAGACCAGAGGAGAGATCTCCGTACAGGGTCACTAGCCAGAGGAGCAGGACTCCCTGATGCCACCAACACCAGGCCTCCTGTTCTCACTTTCCCCACTCCCAATCCCTGAGGCTGAGGAAGGCTTTCCACAGATGAGGAGCATGAGGCCACCCCTGGAGTAAAGAGGGAGCAATGTTGGGAGCACCTGTGGGCAGGCAACCCTTTGACATCACCATCCCCAGTAATGGGTAGCAGCCCTTCCGCCATTTTCTGAGTCCTCCACCATATTTGCCTCAGCCCAGGCCTCTTCCAGGTTCTCTTGTGACGACCCTGAATTCACCTGTGGGTTCTCCAAACCTTCTGGGGAATTTTTCCCTTCTGCCATTTCATCTCTTGGTCTAACAATGCCATCCCCCATAGCTTCCCGCAGGTCCACAGTTGGTGTTTAACAAACGCATTTTGCGTTGGATTGAGCATTCCCCATGATGCTTTTGTAGAAAGATCCCTAGGAGGAGGCCCAAGTCCCCATCTCCCCACTTTGCTCAGCTGCGGAACCTCAAGGGAGCCACTTCCGGGGCCTGGGCCTTAAATTAGACTTGGGAGCACAAATGCCCCAGTTCTGTCATCTGATGGCCCTCCTTTCTAATGTACGTCCATGAATGTCCTTTAGAGACAAGTTTAGGGTTCCAAGAAGCAGAATGACATCTCTTGAGGACCCAGCATTCAGGAAGTGCTCAATAAATGTGCTTTATTAAAAATTAACAAGTGTGTGGCTTCTGCTCCTGTGTAATTACAGCAACCACAGCATCACTGAACGGACCTCAGCCTGAGCCATCCCTGTGCCCGGCCCTGTGCTGAGGGCTGTGGAAGGGCTATACCCCAACCACAGTGACCAAGGCACAGAGGACGGAGGTCGCTTGCCTCAGAGCACAGAGCAGGAACCAATGCCAGGCCAGAGCTCTTTGGCCTTTGCTGCCCCACTCTGGAGAACTCCAGGCTCTCACCGGCCCAGGGGACTCTGGGATTCTGGAACAGTCCAAGGCAGAAGAAGGGGTGAGGGGCATTCCCTTCAGCGCTGTGTGCCAAGGAGAGCATCGTGCGTGTCTGGGTGTGCTGGTTACCTTGACACAAACTAGGACACCTGGAAAGAGGGGCCCTCAGTTGAGACGATGACTCCATGGGATGGGCTTGTAAGTAAGTCTGTGAGACTTTTGGGGGGTGTGGGAACAGTCCAAGACAAAGTTTCTCTGTGTATGTAGTCCTGGCTGTCCTGGAACTCATTCTGTAGACCAGGCTGGCCTCAAACTCAGAGATCTGCCTGCCTCTGTTTCCCCAGTGTTGGCATTAAAAGCATGTGCCACCACCCAGCTATGAGGCATTTATTTTCTTGACTAATGGTTAATGTGGAAGGGTCACATAGCCCACTGTGTGGGCCACCAGCCCACAATGGGTGGTGCCACCCTGGGAAGTGATCCTAGGTTATAACAGAAAGAAAGTTAAGCAAGCTGTGAGGGGCAAGCCAGTAAGCAGCTCTCCTCCATGGGTCCCTGCCTTGACTTCCCTCAAAGATGGGATGTGCTTGGGATACATAAGTCAAATAAACCCTTTCCTCCCCAAGATGCTTTTGGTCATAGGACTTATGACAGTAACAGAAAGCAAACCAGGACAGTGGGGCTCAGGGTCTGGCTGTACCCAATAAAGTGTTGAACTGGCCAGGCAAAACATGGCTAAGAAATGACTCCTGTAATGTTTATCCAGTGCCCAGTCCAGGGACTCTGACAGATGGTCCCACCCGATTCTACTCCTCACAACCACCCCGTGAGTCAGAACTGTCATCACCTGCTCCGCGAATGAGAAACTGACACACAAAGAGGCTGACCAACTTCAGTCAGGGCCACCAAGCCAGGAGTGACAGGGCTGCCCTGTGAACCCAGGGAGACAGGCTCCAGTCTGGGCTCCTCAGGCCTGGAGAATGAGGGTCTCAGGCTTGATGGGAGGTCAGAGCAGAGGCTGGGGACACCCCTTGGCTCACCTGGAGTGGCCCATGCACGCCCACCCTGGGGCCCAGGAGGATTTAATTAGGGCTCAGTGGCTGATGAGCTACTGATAATTAAGGCTCCAGTTTCCCCAGAGCAGCAGATGGTGGCCTGGGGAGGGAGGGGAAGCCCCAAGCATCAGCTCCTGCTCCAAGCAGGGCCTCCTGAGAGGGGCCTCCTCCTCCTCTTTCCTGCCTTCTCCCTACCCTGCGGTTACTACCCAAGGTCCAGAAACTAGTCAGACTAGGGGCAGGGAAGAGCCGTGCAATTAGAGGAACACAGGCCAAACCGGGTACCTGGGGGATGGTTCATGGGCGGAGTCAGAAAAGCCCAGCGGACTGAACAGAGGTCTTCTTGCCAAGCCAGGGCTGGGCTCCTGGATGACCCAGGCCTTACTAAGCAACCAGGTCCCGCCTCCTGGACAGGTCCCGCCCCTAGTATAGGCCCACCCCTGAGAGCAACAGCCAATTGGAAAAGGAGGAAGGGACACACCGTGCGGTTTTTTGATTGCAGCTCAGAGGCGTGGATGGGCCGGTTCAGGCTGGGCTTTCCCACGTAGACATCACAGTCCCGTGGGAATGTTTTCAACAGCTGTAGCAGTGCCCTGGGATTCACGTAGTTGTCGTCGTCCACGTGGCAGAACCACCTGTGGGGATGGAGCCCGCAATGAACTTGTGAAAATGCTGTGTCCCTGGGCCCCCACAGTCAAGAGCTAACAATGAGACTCAGTGCTGTCTTTGCAGGCACTAGGTCAAAAACAAAACTTCCAGAGTCTGAGTTAAGCTCAATAAAACTTTGGGAAAAGACTACCACGTGACAATCATCACAACAAAGCTTTAGCATAGCTATGTCAGGATAGTGAAACACCTGTGACCTTTACAACAAGAATGAATGCTATTGGGTGATAAACAGAGTTCAGGGCTAGAGCGTAGGTCAGTGGTTCTCAACCTGTGGGACCAGACACCTCTTTCATTGCGGTTGCCTAAGACCATCAGAAATACCAGACATTTGCATTATGGTTCATAACAGTAGCAAAATTACACCTATGAATTAGTAACAAAAATAATTTTATGGTTGGGGTCGCCACAACATAAGGAACTGTATTAAAGGGTCACAGTATTAGGAAGGTTGAGAACCAGTGGCCCACAGGAAGGATCTGTGATAAGCATAAGGATAGATTGTTGTGGAATATTATTTTAAGATGTGTTACATTTGTTTATGCTGTGGAACAATTGTTTTAATGATGCAAAGATGTGTTGCATTCTTTTATGTTGCATTTGTTTAACTCTGTGAAGCTGTGTTACTTTGCCTGCCTAAAACACCTGATTGGTCTAATAAAGAACTGAGCCAATAATAAGGTAGGCAAAAGGATAGGTGGGGCTGAGAGGCAGAGAGAATAAAGAGGAGGAGAAATCTTGGAGGGCAGATAAAAGAGCAAGAAAAGAAGGGACGGGCTGGACACAGAATAGAAAGTAAAGAAAAGATGTACAAAAATAGAGAAAGGTAAAAGCCCAGAGGAAAAAGGCAGATGGAACAAATTAAGTTAAGAAAAGCTGGCTAGAAACAATCCATGATAAGACCAGGCATTCATAAGTAATAAGTCTCTGTGTGATTTATCTGGGAGCTGGGTGATGGCTCTCCACCCAAGAGTAGAGAGTAATAAAACAACAAACTACTATAGATTCTACTGGGGGGGGGGGGAGAGGATGCAAACTACACAGGGCCTCTTCCAAGGGGATGGGTTCTGATTACTGAAAGACAAAGCCCAGGTTTAGAGTCTGAACAATGCAGGCCGAGGCTGGCTCCTAACAGAATAGTTTGACCGCTTTCACTGGTGTTCCCGGTGACCACGCACCAGTCACTTCCTTCCAGTCAAGAAAATCAGAAAATCCTGATTTCTCCAATGCATACTCCAAGCCATGCTTCCTACAGATGCTTCTATCCAAACCCTGTGTTTTGGGTCAGGCAGCATGCTGGGTACCCTAGGAGGAAGAGATATCTACAGAACAGATGAAGACACAGACTTCAAAGCCATGCAGCCAGTGAGTGACAAGATTTGACTCCAGGTGGTCCACCTCCTGTCTGCTAGGTGGGAAAGGGTGAGTCAGACCCGAGGAGGCCCCAAGATCTCTTCATTGGGCCCAGGTCCCTCCATTTAGTGGGGGAGCAGGGTGCAGGGTATGTTTGTCTGTACATGTTCAGGCACAGATAGGTACAAGTATCCAGAGGCCAGAAGCCAGCCTTGGAGGGTGTTGCTCCTGTTACCATCCACCGAGATGGGATCTCTCACTGGGACCAGGAGCTTAGGATGTAATGACCAGCCAGCCAGCCCCAGGACTTGCCAGTCTCCACCGCCTAGCACTGGGGTTAGAAGCATATTTTGTGCTTTGGGGTTGGTGTTGGGTATCAAACCCAGGTCCTTTGACTTGCGCAGCTAGCGCACTTTGCCCACAGAGCCATCTCAGCCCCACCACTCCACTTTTTTGACAGGGCATTCAGTGCAGAAGGTGGTCTGAGGCCAACGAGATGACTCAAGAGGGAAAGACACCTGCCGGAAATACGGTGGAGAGAGAGAACTAATCCCAAAAGGCAACGCATACACCTACACACGTATACACCTACACACGTATACACCTACACATGTATACACCTACACACGTATACACCTACACACGTATACACCTACACACGTATACACCTACACACGCATACACCTACACACGTATACACACAGACACACACACATAGATAAATAAACAAACAAACAAATGTAATTTTAAAAAAACTAAGCCAGCCACGCTTTTAGTTCCAGCACTGGGGAGGTAGAGGCAAGCAGATCTCTGTGAGTTTAAGGCTAACCTGGGCTACAGAGCAGTACTGGGAAAGCCAAAGCTACACAGTAAGACCCTGACTCAGAAAAAAAAAAAAAAACAAAACCAGAGCAAAACAAAACATGGCCTGAGGCAAAAGTCACTCCAGCCCCAGCGGCCTAGCAACGCGCACCTGAGTCCGCTGGCCAAGAAGGCGTCAAATTCTGCAGCCATCTTGCAGGACAGAGCAGGGTGGCTGTGCTCTGCAGAGCAGTTGGTGACCACAAGGTGGGAGCCTGGAGATGGGAAGCAGTCAGGGGACCTGCCCAGCCCCTCCCCCATAACACTGACCCCCCCCCCCCCCCCCCCCGGGTTGGACCTCAGAGAGCCTGGAGGGCTCATCCCCTCCCAGAGGAACTGAAGGAATGGAGCCTTGTCCAGCAGCCTCTTAACATGTTCTCTGCTCCTGGGTATTACAAGGTAGTCCCCAATGCTAATGGCAAGAGACAAAATTCCTGCAGACCACAAGGCCCCATCACAGCCTCCCTGCTCTTCCTGCCCACAGTGGAGGAACACCACCCCAGCCGAGGAGTTACCCAGTTACCCAGTCTCTCTTGGAGGCTTTCATCTGGGCTGTCAGTGAAGACGAATGTCTGTGGGGAGACGGAAGCATCAGGATAGGTTGATGGAGGAGGCCCCAATCCCCAGCCCACCGAGGCCACACCCCAGATTAACCCACACACAGGGGGACTGCAGACTTCTGTCCTCTGTCCTCAAACACACCCTCCTCGTACACATGTACAACTAAGCTCTCAAGGACACACACTTGGGGTAAACCAGCCTGCTGTGGCTGCTCTCCAGGACCACACACCCTTAGCCAACTCATCCTTCTTCTGCATTGTATAAGAAAGAAAGCGGGCTCTAAACCAGGTAGTGGTGGCTCACACCTTTAATCCCAGCACTCCAGAGACAGAGAAGAGGACCTCTGAGTTAAATGCCAGCCTAGACTACACATAGAAACCCTCTCTTGGCTGGGCGGGGGTGGCGCACGCCTTTAATCCCAGCACTCGGGAGGCAGAGGCAGGCGGATCTCTGTGAGTTCGAGGCCAGCCTGGTCTACAAGAGCTAGTTCCAGGACAGGCTCTAAAAAAAAAAGCTGCAGAGAAACCCTGTCTCGAAAAACCAAAAAAAAAAAAAAAAGAAAAAAAAAGAAAAGAAAAGAAACCCTCTCTCAAAAAACAAGCAGAAGAGAAAAGTGTTGAAGGTTTCTGTCCTACCTGGTCCCTTGGCGGTTCAGTCCCAAAGAAACAGAGGCTTATATTAATGAAAAGCTGTTTGCCCTATTAGCTCAGGCTTATTATTAACTAGCTCTTACAACTTAAATTAACCCATAATTCTTATCTAAATTTAGCCACATGGCTTGGTACCTTTTCTCAGTAAGGCATTCTCATCCTGCTTCCTGTCTGACTGGTGACTGTGTCTCTGCCTTTCCTTTTCCCAGAATTCTTCTAGTCTGATTGCTCTGCCTATACTTCCCGCCTGGCTACTGGTCAATCAACTTTTTATTAAACCAGTGTGAGTGACAAATCTTTATAATGTACAAGAACATTATCCCACAACCAAAAGAAAGCCATGGGAAGCAAGCCAGTAAGCAGCACCCCTCCATAGCCTCTGCTTCAGTTTCTGTTCTGGGTTCCTGCCTTGACTTCCTGCCCTGAGTTCTTCATGATGGATTGTAACCCGTAAGATAAAATAAACCTTTTCCTCCCCCAAGTTTCTTTCTGTCATGGTGTTTATCACAGCAAAGAAAGCAAAGCCCCTCTAACCCTAACCCACAGGCGTGTACAAACTGAAGGACTTCCCTCATCCATGCCCTCATGCACCACACCATTAAGGAATAGCCACACCATACAGCCACACCATACAACCACAAACCCTCGTCCAAGAACAGCGACCACTAAGCACCCCAGAAACCTCACACACTGGCACAATCCTGACTTCTCAGATTTGGCATGTGCCAGAAGGGTCACCCATGCCTCCTCCCCGTGCCCTCCTAAAGATGAGGCTGAGCGGGATTCTAGCACACAGACCTGGGCTGTTTCTTATTTTGTTTATTTATTGAAATGAGGTCTTACACTATGGATCGGGCTAGCCTGAAACTCAACTATGTAACCCCAAACTGACCTAAAACTGGTGACAGTCTTCCTGTATTAGCTTCTTGTGTGCTGGGATTACAGGTGTGACCTGGCGTGACTGGGACATTTCTTGCCACCCCTAGATGGGTGAGAATCAATCGCCTAGTCAAACAAATACCAACTCCAAACCAAACAGTTTCAAACCCTCCAGAATCTGCCTGTGGGCAAATCAGAGTTGCAGCAGGCAGGTAATATGTCATCCCCACTCCAGAGCTAGCTCAGTGTATACAGACCTTCCCTACTGCCCAAACAGAGCATTATCATAGAACATCTTGGAGGCCTTTGGTGGTGTCCCTAACCTTTGGGCTGCTCAGCCAGCATTTGGAACAATTTTGAACCACTTCTAAGTAAGGGCTGAAGAAACAGTGTCCCCATGTTCAAGACCTCTGGAATCCTTATTCCCCACTGGACCCACTGTGTGGCCTCCTCTGTCATCCTTCCAGGACCAGGATTCCAGCTATAGCGATCCTCCTTGTTCACCCACGATGTCTTCACACCACAAACCCTCCCAGACCAAAACAGACCCTGTCCTGAGCCTCAGTTTACCTATCTGTAAAGTAGGAGAGCACAGCAGCTGTGTGAACAAAGTGAGATTCATGTAAGACAGGAAGAGTGAACAGGAAGTTAGAGTTGAAAGGGAACACAGGCTCTATTTCTTATATCTAACAGGGAAAAGGGGCACAGGAGCCCAGAAGCCGGGGTGGGGTACTGGGAATGGGGGGCATAAGGGAACCAGACCTCTCTCCCAAGGCCTACGGCCCCAAGTTTACTTCCGAGCCACTGTCATCTCTCTACCTTGATCCTCAGAACTACTGTCCCCTCAGGATCAGATGGATGACACCTGATAATGCCATGAGTCTCTATTTCCCTTAGGATAAGTGTGGTCTGGATGGGAGAGATGGCTCAGCAATTAAGAACACTTTCTCCTCTTCCAGAAGACCCAGGTTCAATTCCCAGGACCCACATAGCGGCTCACAGCTGTAGGTAACTCCAATCCCAAGGGGATCCACTTCTGCCCTCTTCTGGCCTCCATGGGTCCTGCATGCACATAACGCACAAGACATTCATGCAGGCAAAAATACCCATACACACAAGAAACAATTTTTTTTAAAAAAAAAGTTAAGTGTGGTCAAGGAAGAGACATCTGACCCTTGTCACCTAATGTGACTTTACCTCAACCCTTCCTGCCCTGCCCCGGGGCTTCTCTACTTGGATTTCTTTCAGTTACCCCAACACATTACAGACACATCTTCTGCACATTCTGAGCCCTTTAAACCTGAAACTGCCAACTCCAGCACCGCCCCCACCCAGAGACCTTCCCTGACACCGCCAGCTACTCCAGAGGCCCCCTGCGCTGCTTCCCACTTTCTCCTTGGCCCCTCCCACCAGAAGTTAGCATCCTGTCTGTCCCCAGTGTGTCCCAACACAGGTAGGAAGGCCTCTCTCAAGGCCTTCTGAGCCCTCTTCCTGGGGTCTGCTTCTGCCCATCACATTGAGCTGGTGCCAGAACCCTGGATATTCAAGGGAGCTCAAGGGACCTAGGCCTGGTATCGTCCTCTCTACCTCTCTCTCACACATACAACATTGTCACCTGGACCCTAGAGCCCCTATCCATACCTGCTGTGTGGCCTTCTGTTGAGCCCCAGCCTCTCAGATCCCTGTCATTGTAACTCTTCCCTGGAGGCTAGAGCATCAGGACTAAGTTCCTAAAAACTACAAGCAAGGGCCAGCACCGAAGCTGTGACCTAACACTTACCCAGCATGCTCAGGCCTTGGGTTCAATCTCTAACACTAGGTGAGGGAAGAAGGGGAGAACCCCCCCCCAAAAAAAGGCAAGAGCCAGGGTTTATTGATAGAACAAGCACTTGTACTTGCCTGTATGAGACCCTGGATTCCATGACCAGCATCAAAAAGGTGAGGCCCACCACCCATCCTCTTCCCACTTGCTAGGTCCCAGAGCCCTGGAGCCACGGTGCCTGTCTTCTTCCCCTTGTGCCCCATGCGGTCTGTCCACCCACCTCACCTTCCGCAGAATCCTGGCTTCTGTCTTTCTCCGCTCCCAAGGCTGGTCCTGGCCCACCCTCCTCCTGGGTCCCCAGGCTGTCTTCCTTGGCCTCTGGCTGTATTCTGCTCTCACCCAAGCCCTACTCACAACACAGGTCTAGAGGGAGCCGACCAATGAGTCAGGCCTTTCTTGCCTGACCACGTTTGCCACCAAATGGCTATGGAGTAGGAGAAGTCACTCAAGTCCAGAGCATGGGACAAACAGACTAAGAATACTTGCTGAGGTGGGTGGGGGGTGGAGCAGAGTTAGGAAAGGACTAGGGTCCAGGCCAGAGTCTGGGGGACCGGAGAAGGCTCAGGAGCCCACGGTTTTTGCACATGGTGGTGGGTGGGAGCAGCAGGCTGCTTTTGATTTATTTAAGCAAGAGACCCAGACAATAGTTAGTGGCGGTTTCACAGGCCAGGGAAACAAAGAGAATGGGAGGCTGTTGGGGCAGGGGAGGGGGTGGCTGGGGGCCATCTGCTGCAGTGAAGGGGAGCCGGGGCTGAAGCCTTCTCCCCCTGCCCAGCCCCCACCCGGGAGGGGACTAGAGGAAGAAAAGCTCCTTGAAGCTCAAAACACACAAAACAGCCTTCTCCGCCCACCCCCTCTGCCAGACAAAGGCCATACATGAGTCTATCCGGGCACACTAAGCCAGGGCCACCTGTCACCCCATCACCTTTAACCAGCCGGGTGCCCAGCACTGGAGTTAACCAGCTAGGGCTGTTCCCAGATACACTTGTGTTGTGCAAATGTGGAAACTGAGGGCCTGTAGCCAAGATCACAGGAAAAAAATAAAGCCTAGAAGTAAGAAACGGGTCTCCCTGTCTCCTGTCCTTCCAGACCTTTTCCTTTGCTCTGGTTTGGGGTTCTAACACTTCTCCTGCCTCTGCCTAACCTCACTGTGGATGGGAAGTCAGTACCTGACTTTTAGGAGGCTAGCACCATGCCTCTGACTGAAGCCCCTTAGAGAAGCTGACAGGTGCCCCTTGGCCAGGTCAGTTAGGCTTCAGCCTCTTTGCCAGCCTTGTTCTGCCAGGCACTAGCACCTCAGCTGATGTCCCAGGACCAGCCTTCCAGTAACCCTGGCAGCTCTGATTTGGGAGCCTAGCAGAAAGAAGGGGGCCCCACTGAGAAGCAGGAGGGAAGCCCACTATGCTGTGGCCCACAGGCCTTCTGGGTGACTCTGACCAGCCTGTTCTATTCTGCAGCCTTAATTTCCTCATTTGGGGCTAGGGCATCATCATGGTGAGCAAGACAGGAAAGGCAGGGACCACGTGAGGCCTTGTTCCCTGGTACACATTGATGCAGCTCCATAAACAGGAAGGTCTGCGTGGAGGGCCAGCCCTGCTGGCTTCCGAGGAGGAACCACGCTCTCCTCAAGACAAAAGAAAAAAGAAAGCTGTATTGGCATGGGAGTTCTGGGGATGCAGGAAACTCTACTGGGAAGGGCTCATGCCTGTACTGGATGTTGTGCCAGGAAACGGGGAGGTAGGCATCCTCTTCAGGTACCCCCACCTTTCCCTTGCTGAACAGCCTCCTCTCCTTGGCCTCCCCTACTCAGGTTCAGCCACTTCCTCCCACAGAGCCAGCAGCCACAATGGGGGCAGACTATGTGTATGCACAAGTGTCTGGAACCACTTCTGCCTCCCGTTGTGGTCTCCAGTGCCCTCCATCCCTGGCTTTGACCGATAGGGTCTTGAGTATGGGGAGGAGGGCTCTGGCTTTCAGGAACCACACTTATTCCCCACACTTCCTTATTATTGTGTTTAGCATATGTGACTGTGTGTGAGCACATGTACATACACGCACACACCAGACACCACACACACACACACACACACACACACACACCACACAGGTATTCCACATGCCGGGCAGATCTGCACCTCACCTTGACCTCCTGCCCACTCTGCCTTAGCCACAGCCTCTCAACAGCAACACAGGAAACCAGGAGGCTAGACACTCCCCTCACACCCTCGGCAGCACAGTGGGGCAGGAACTGAGAGGAAGCCTCCTTCAAGCAGGCCCCACCTCAATGTCTGCCCAGCATCCACACCACACCCGTTACAGGCAGCCTCATCCATCCCCAGAGCCGGGGTAGGCAACTACTCAAGTCTGGTGGGTTGCACCTTCCTGCAGGCTCTCAAATATCCTGAGGCATGACACCAAGGCAAGTTAGGACCAAGAATCTAAGAGGGGGGGGGGCAAAATGGGGCAGAGGAGCCTAAAGCAGGACCCCAGACTGAACCCAACAGATGTAGACTTGTGAATCTGAGGAGCCCCTGGAACATGGCAGTGGGGGGCAGGCATGGAGGAATGAACGACTGGAGAGACCCCAGAAAGCCCCCCCCCCCCCCGGTGGGCAGCTTCTCCCCAGACCATTAGGAAGACCTCTGTGAGCTCCTCAGCCAGGAGCTTTCTCAGGCCTCAAGGGGCCCGCCTGTCACCTGTTGCCTGGTCCTGGAGACCCACGTGTCAAGTAGCAGGTCCAGGCGAGAGCGGTGGAAGGCCCTGGTTGTCTTGACTGCGATGAAGATGTCGCCAAGCTGCAGTTCCAAGGACCCTGGGTTCTGTTGGTTCAGCCTGAGTGTGTCCTGCGCCATCCGCAGGGACAAACTTGAGTGGTATCGTAGAGACAGGAATCCCACGCACAGGAGGGTAAAGAGGGCTCCTGCCAGGCCCCGAAAGGCCCGGCAGTGCATTGGTACCGGCCCCCAGACAGTTCAACCTCCGACTCCCCAATCAGTCTGGAGTGGGAGGCTGGTCAGGCGGGGGCCCTGGTATGAGCAAAAGTCTGGCAGGCATCAGGGGCGGGTACCGATGGGAAAGGAGGAAGCTGGGTCTTCAGACCCAGAGCTGAGCCACTACTGTCCCGCCAGCCGCCAGCCGGCGGAGGCCACCATCCCGCCACCTGCTCCTCCGCCCTCCCTCCAGGCAGGGCCGCTTGGCTCCTGGCCCCGCCCATGCTTCAGTCCGAGGGGCGGGGCTAGGCCTGGGAAGCCCCAAAGGCGGCTGCAGGGAGTCACCCACTGAAGGGGGCCCAGCACAGCCTTCTGCTGCAGCCACACCAGACCCTGCATAGGAAGAAGCCCCTCAGCCTTCCTACGCCCCACAACCCTGCCGCTGGCTCCTATGAGCCAGAGATAATACCCGTTATTTCAATACCCGTTATTAATTTCAGAGTCAACAGAGTTCTGGTTGACCCAGCCTTGGGTCCTGGCTCACTTTCCCTCCTGCCTGCCCTCGGCAACACCCACCACACACCAGGCCTATATGTGCCACAGGACTGTGCCCACTGTACCACGCTCCCTAGAGATCACTTCTTGCTTTCGAGTCTTTACACAAACATTATTTCCACCATGAGGCTTGCCCTGTCTACTTCATTTAAACAATCCTCCTTTCTTGGGGAAGCCTAGGTCCTTCTCTCCTTTCTCTCTTTCAGCTGCACAGCGTATTTTACATATTTATTGTATTACTCGTGAGACTGCTGGGCCAGGGGGTTCTTCCCTTTTGTTGACAATCCAGAGCCCAGTACGGTGCCTGGCACGTACTAGGCACTCAATCAATACTTGCTAATTAAGCACAGGAAAGTGCTTGGTGGCTGTGAATGGATCTCAGCCTGCACTAGGACAATGAAGGCAAGTCAGCCCCTGCCTGTCCCCTTCACAGCCCACCTCCTCAAAGTGCCACCAAGGAAAAGCATAGGCTTGGTGCTGGGTTCAGATCCCAGACAGGACCACTCCCTGGCTGTACGGCATTAGACAAGATACTCCTGCCATTGATAAAATGATGGTGAGGACTGGCAAGATGGTTCAGCGGGCAAGGGCGCTTGCCACCCATGCTGAGGACCTGAATTCAACTCCCAGGTACACACAAATGCCCATTCCTGAGAGTTGCCCTCTGACCTCCGCCCAGGTGTGTTACCAAAGCAAAGCCCTTAAAGAAAGGAATCTTAGGGCAGGTGAGAAGGCTCGGCAGTAAAGCAGCCCACTGACTAGGCTGATGGCCCACGTTTGAGCCCCAGGACCCACGTGACGAAAGGGGAGAAGTGGCTCCTGCAAGTGACACACTTCATGCACACTGGCTCCCAGATGCACACGCAATGAACAGTTTCGTAAGTGAAATCCTAGCCCTCAAAGCCAAGGGGCACCTTTTCCAGTCAATCTGCCAGGACTGCTCCTGGAGGTGACCATCCTCACTCTGCAGGAGCTCTATCAGGGCCAACCACACACCCACAATGCACTCTGGGTTTCCTGAACAGCCTCCTTAAGCCGCTCACGCCTGCTGGCTTCAGTGACCTGCACCGGAGGACACTGTGGATGGGGCAGGGCAGGGCCGAGGGCCCCCCACCTGGCACTGTGGCAGGTAAGGTGACTCCTGCACAGATGGCAGGCGTTCTCTGGGAGGAGTCAAGGGTAATATGACCCTGCCCACCAACCAAGCAAGATGGCAGGGACTTGAAAGGTGGAATCTGCCAGCGATGGGGATGGAGAAAAGGGGAGGGGTGGGTGTCCCAGGCCAGGGACAGAAGCAAGCAGAAGGCCACCAACTTCTATGACAAACTTTAATGACTCATTATATGCAGCTTGAGTGAACAGGCCTGGGAGTCACCCACAAGCCGGACATTCGGGCGGCCTAGCAGCACCGCCACCCTGGCCTCCTAGAGGCAGGTGGGGAACAGGAAGCCAGCCAAGAGAACATATTCTGGTGTGCTGTGCAGAACACACATTTGTTAGTGCCCTGTGTCACAGGGATGGTGTGACGTTTACACACAAGGAGAGATGACACAAAGAGACATAAGGGTTCGAGCAGACTGGGGCAGCCATAGTATCTCACGACACTACACACGAAAACAGATGTGGACTGTGGCGGCCACACGATGGTGGCAGAGCAGGCTGAGGACCCCAGGGGCCTTGGGCACCCAGGTGGAGGGACAGAATCAGAGATCCATGAGGCCATTAGTGTGCAAAGTTGGACCACGGTGTGAGAACTCTATTCCAGGGTGCATGTGTAAGGAGAGGGCCCAGGCACACACGTAAGTCCCACAAACGGAAACCTTGGGGTAAACCTAGGGATACGGGAGCCAGTGAGGAGACAGAGCAGCAAGTCAGGGGCAGGTGCAAGGTCAGCCCTGTGGGCCCCCACAGCCTGTGCAAAACCAGTGGCTGACTCTGGTCAGAGTCCAGGGCCGATGTCCCATGCTGGAGCGTCCATGGGACAAGGAAGGCCCCAGCCGGGAAATCTGACGCCACTGCAGACACAGGATCGCATCCACCGGCAGCCTCTCTAGCACAGGTGAAACCAGGCATAAATGGGGAGTGTTCAGGCACTGGGTGGAGGAGGCCCAGGCATCGGATGGAAGAGGTCTGTAAGAGTCCTGGCCACAGGATGGTCCTCAGGCCTCACTGCTGCTGCCGCTGCCCCCTCGGCTGCTGCCTCGCTCTACCCACACAAGGCGAGCCTGTTCTTGCAAGATGCGGCCACGCACCACCTTAGCCAGCTCTTCTGCGTGGCCCCATGCATGAGCAGGCACCTGCACCCAGGAACATGGTAGTCCCCAGAGCCATTGTTCTGAGCCCCGGCACTGACGAAGCAGCTCTGAATCCCGCCAGCCTGGACGGCCCAGCAGGCCCCTGCAGAAGAGGGTGGCAGTCAGAGCAGGTTGCGCGCACGCGCACACACACACACACACACACACACACACACATGTGCACACCATGATACATATATGACATATGCATATAACACATATTATATGTACACATATAACAGACAACATATCACACATCAATACATGCTGATACACAATACACACAGCTATAACACACACAATTCAACAAAAGCACAATATACATATACATGATGTGTATATAATACATAATGTATATTATGTGTGGCAAGCCTGCTGTATGTACACTTGGCATGAGGGCATGAGGGTTATACATATGACATATGACCTGCATAATACATAGACAAGATACACTTGAAAGCATGATATAATAAATATAAATATATATATAATAAATAAATAATACACTGGGATATACTAATCTGGAACATATGCATACACGATACATATGATACACATACAACACACATATGATAATTTGCATGTCTGAGATACATAGTACATACACCTATGATACATACATGCACATGATACACAAAATACAGACCTACCTGTGTTACAGAGCTAACCCTCTCTATTATACAATACACATACATAATACAAGCATGCGCACACAGAGGGACAGGCAGGTGACAGAAAGATGCAGACAGAGGCTTCCACAGGGGGCACCCACTGTGGCCACCACTCACCTGATCTCACGGACATTCTTTTCAGTCACCTCCACATGAATGACGATGGGGTAGACCTCGCTCTGCACCAACTCCCGCACGCCCCGTGCACCCAGCTCCAACAGACAGTGCTTCTTCTCGGACAGACAGACAGTTTACTCCTGGGACAACCCCCCCCCCCCCCCCCGCCGCTGACCCACCCTGTCATCACCTCCCAGGAGAAAGTCTTGCTTCATCAGCAAAGGACTAAAGCAGACTGGAGACCCAGGGTCAAGAGGAACCTGGATCTCAACTGCCACTCCCCCATCAGTCACCTCCCGCAGCCCCAGCCAGCAAGCAGGACAGTGGAAGATCAGAAATAAGGATGCTCAGGTAAGAAATACCAACCCACACCTCAGAGTGACCACAAGAGTCATGGTCCCAACCCAGCCATGACAGGGAAGACACTGAAGAGCCCAGGAGATGGCACAGCTGTTGGTTCTGGGTCCCAAATGGCATCCTAGCCTAGCACCCTGCAGCACCTACCTTCCCAACAGACTCCTGGATGGCACGGATCCTGCTGCCCAGCCCGGGGGTGGCAGGCCAGGCCTTGGGGGCTCCGGGAGCTGAGGATGCGCACTGTTCCTCTCCAGAGAAACTTTCTGCTGAGAACAAGGACACGCAGGACGAGGGGCCATAGGCTTGGCCATCCAGTGCCACCCAGCACTCCTCCACCCCACGCCAATCCACCCAACCACCCAGGTGGCAGACTCACCTGCAGGGCACACTTGGAAATCTAGCCTGGAGCTGGGCAGATCCAGCAGGTTGCGGATGAGCCGGGGTGCCAGGCACTCAGGCAGGAGCACCACAGGCCGCAGGGCAGACACTAATAGTGGCCGCACCAGACTGTAGGGCTTAAGGCTTCGCTCTAGCTCTGCAGAGGAGAGGGGCGTGGAAGAGATGAAGAGCTCCACAGGATACTTAAAACCAACATCATCTTCTGCCACCTAGTTTCCCTTCCTGAGTCCTGCTGTGCTCACAAAGACAGACAGACAGACAGACAGACAGACAGACAGACAGACACACACACACACACACACACAAGCTGGGACTCTTGCAGAAGGCAGCTTTCTGATCCTGTCTCAGATCTGCCCCCTACAGGCCACTCCCTGCTCAGCACTTAGGGAGAGGCTTCAAAAAGCCATCCAAATCACGTGATCCCCTGCTTTCAATGAGCCCTGCCACTGACTTCCAACACATCCCAGGGCAAAGGCCACGTCCTCCCGGTGGTGACATAAGTACTACCTGAGGGCCTGGGGAGAATCCAGCCTCTGCCTGAGCTGTGCTCCTGTGTTAGCTGTCTGCAATGTCAGAGCTTTTACCTGCAGCTCAAAGCCATGCACCTGCCATCCGTCAGCCCAGGTCACTTCCATCAGCCACCCCACGCTCGAGTCACACCTTCCAAGGTCCCCAGCACATGCTCCAGGGCACCTCCCTCCGACTACACTCCCTGTCTCTCCTGACAGACAGGGAACCCCTGAGCGAGGGTTTGCTGAGTCTCCTGAACTTCAGACTGGCTCTCCACATCCATCTACTCTGCCCACCAAAGTCACGACCCACACCACGCTCCTGTGACTTTACATGAACTTTGTCCTCTGTCAGAAATGGGCTCCCATCAGGCCTTGGAGGCTCTGGTAGAAAGGACCTCTCTGCCAAACCCCTAGCCTCTCTGCCCCTCAGAAGTGCATCTTCCTTATCCAGCTCCTCTCCAGCCCCTGTTGCTGTGATAGGTGGTGCAGATATTAACCCTCATCAGATACACACATACACACACACACACACACACACACACACACACCTGCCAATGGGCTGCCTTCAATCCATCCCACCATCAGGGGTCTTGTCCCTCAAGACTGTCCCCACTTCTAAACCAGCCTCTGCTCAGAGGCGCACTGGACACTTGAGCAGTGGGCTTGCTCCCCTTGCCCTCAGATTCACCTGAGCAGGGCTCTGCCGATAGCTGTTCAGGCGAGTCTCCTGCAGCGCCCCCTGCAGGCTTGGGCCTCACCAGCCCCAGGGCTCGTTTCTTCAGCTAGGAGCACAAGAATGAAGACGTCACACAAAGCACAATCCATCCCAAAGAGGGTGCCCATCCCACAGGGGACACCCATCCCAAGGGGGGTCTTCCTGCCACTGCTGTCCAGGCTCAATAGGTCTGCACGTAAGTCTCCTCCCAGGCCCAGCCCAGCCCAGCCCCTGGCTAGTTCATCCAGTGAACTAGCAGCAAGACCTTGGGTAGGAAAATCAATGACACCCACACTATTTAGCTCAAGCTGGACAGCTATGGAGCAAGCACAGGGGGCAGGCCTTCAGGGGGCGGGCACAAGGCCCCAGATATGTAGGGACTCGTAGACACAGCTTGCTGTGCAGGAGGCAACCCCGTGGCTACAGGCTCTTCAGTCTACCTGGTACACACACTCCCTGCCAACTCTCCAGCAAAGGGGTCTCCCAGGAACCTACTCAGGGAAACTCACTTTGCTATGGGCACAGGGGTGACCCGGCCCGGAGACTGAGCACATGGCTGTTCTCGGGCCCACAGTGTACGAGCCACACTCCTGAGTCCAGGGCACATCCTGTTACATTTCATCTCTCTACCGCCCCGCACAAGGAAACTAATGCTGTTTCCTGGGTGCCTAGCAGGTCAATCACATCCCGCTGACATTGTAAAGTAGCCCCACCCCCTGCTCTATCCTCAAGGATGCTAAGAATACTCAGCCTACCCCTCCCTCTGGACACCACCCTATTGGTCTCTCCCTGCCCGCCATCCCTGCTTACGTTGCTTCGAGGACTTCGGTGCCTGTTGGAGAGCAGGCATTTTTCCTGGCCTTCTAGAAGCTGCTGCGCCCTGCAGGAGGAAGTTAGGTCACACACTTGAAGAGAAAAACAAGCCCCAACTCCTCCTCCAACTCATCCTGTCCCAGAAGGCAGTGAGGGAGTCCAGGGGAAAGAGGGCTACATCCCCGCACCAGATCCCATGGGTCCCCATCCCAGGCCTCCAGTATCACCTCTGATAATTGGGCACAGTGCCCCGGTCCAGGTCCCGTAAGGTGAGGGGGTCAACCCGAGTGCAGAACCATTCCTGACTCCGCTTGTATGCGGGGTCCACCAGCCGCAGGATCTCTTGGGCTTTCACGCAAAGGGCATGGGGGTCTGGCCGCTCGGGCAGGGAGAGGTTGGCTCGAATGTAGAAGGGCTCTGCACCCGGTCCCTTTGCCCAGGCATCCAGGGCCTCATGGAAGGACTGACAGGCTGCATTTGGGCAGGACAGGGAGGACAAAGGAGGCGAGTGAGCCCAAGGACTGGCTTCCAGGAACCTCACTGGCCAGTGATATAACCCTCTATAGGGCTGCAAGGGCCATCTTCAAGTGGGGAGCTTAGGTGAAGACGAATAAGGGATTTGCTCAGAGCCCCCTAGTCCCTAACAAACAGTGCCAGACTCAAAGCCAGATCTCTGGACTCTTAATGCAGCGCTGCTTTCATAGTTAGCACCTAGTCAACACAGAAAGGACACGTGAACACACGAAAAGGAGGCCACAGCCCCACGGGACACCAGACATGGACTTCTGCCTCCGCTGCTGGGCCCTTCTACTCCTACCCCCATCCTCAACTGAAGGAGCCCCGACCGCCTGAGTCTCTGAGTCCAACAGGTCCACCCACAGGCCAGGCTTACCCTTTGAGTCCAGCAGGAAGGGGAGTGTAGAGCCCTGGTTCCAGGGCAAGGTCCTCTGCTGGGTCTCAGCTTCTAGGCTTGCCCCCTCCAGGCCAGTGCCTTCTGCCCGTGGCTGAACAACCCAAGCAGGGAATGATTTTTAGGGATGTGGTTCTGTCAAGATGCTGTCTGTCATCCTGCCCCACCTCCCACTCTACCGAAATAGATGCTAGTCACGGCAGGCTGAGGGCAGAGCAGTTCTACTTCTGCCAGTCCCCAGGAGCCCCACCCATGGATGCTGCTCCACCAACCAACATCTATCCTTTTTAGAGCAGGAGTCTCGTCCCCGACTCAGGGAGAGGGACCTCACCTCTTTCTGTTCTGTCCTGGCCGAACCAGGTCCCGACAGCACCCTTCGCACCACGGCCCCAGACCATCTGTCCCCAAGGACTGGCAGGCTATCTGGACTCTTATCCTGGGGCTCCAGGCCCCCAGAAGGACTCCAACCTGAGACTCGGATGGCCAGAGACCTTAGAGAAAGGGGAGGGATATGGGAAAAAGAGTCCAGTCAGAACTGTAACACTGCCTGAAAAGCAACCAGGATTCTGCTGCCTAAAACAGGCCACAAGTTTCACCCAGGGCCAGCGCCCCTGAAGTGCCCTCTCCTTTTCCCCCTCCCCAGCCCGGTTGTACTGCTGCTGCTCCAAAGCTCAAGTCAGACACAGCCTCTCCCTCCCAGACACACCCCCACACACACCCAGCCCCACCCCTACCCCAGTTTCAAGCCTACTCCAGCAGCACTCCCTGCTAGGTTTTGCATTTTCTCTTTAGAACCCTTCAGGCCCAGACACCTGTGGAACCCAGCCTGTATCCCTAATTCCCAGACCGATGTCTAACACATCTAGGATGAAGAACCAAAGCCTGTCTTGCTCACAGACCAAGGAGAGTGGCAGATTCGGAATCTAATCCAAAAGCAGCTGCAGGGGGAGCAGAGGGTAGGAAGAAGCCCCAGAGGAAGATACATCTGGGTTCCCTCTCAGTGAGGAACAGCGGTACAGTGACAAATGAGAAGAGTCGGGGCTCCAGGGTGATGGGAAGCTTGGGCACAGAACACGGGATTTATAGGCGCTTCAACATCAACAGCAGCAGCAGAGGCAGCAAGAAATTCCAGGTGCCACACATGCTCCCCACCAGCACCCCAGCTTTGTACTTTGATTACCAACTTAGAATCCCGAGCAATGCTGGGCGGTGGTGGCGCATGCCTTTAATCCCAGCACTGGGGAGGCAGAGGCAGGTGGATCTCTGTGAGTTCGAGGCCAGCTTGGTCTACAAGGAGAAGGAAGAGGAAGAAGAGGAAGAGGAGGAGGAGGAAGAAGAGGAAGAAGAGGAAGAAGGAGAGGGAGAGGGAGAAGGAGAAGAGGGAGAAGAAGAAGAGGGAGAAGAAGAGGGAGAAGAAGAAGAAGAGGAGGAGGAGGAGGAGGAGGAGGAGGAGGAGGAGGAGGAGGAGGAGGAGGAGGAGGAGGAGGAGGAGGAAGAAGAAGAAGAAGAAGAAGAAGAAGAAGAAGAAGAAGAAGAAGAAGAAGAAGAAGAAGAAGAAGAAGAAGAAGAAGAAGAAGAAGAAGAAGAAGAAGAAGAAGAAGAAAGAATCCGAGCAATGGCTCTCGGGAAAGTCAGCTGGAACCAGCCAACTGTCTGAGCCACAGGAAGGCATCTGTCCAACCTATACCCTGACACAATGGGGGCTACTGACTATGAAGCCAAAGAAAGGCTGGGATCCCCACAAGGCAGAGTCCTGTCATCCCTGGGTGAGAACCAGTAGGGCTCAGACAAACTGGCCCCTCAGTCAAATCAGATAGCCAGGTCCATGGGGCCTGTCCTGCTTTGTGGAGGCCTAGAATGGGGAACCCTGACACTTGTCCAACCAGCAGTCAGAGCAAAATATTCTGGAAGACTCCACTAAGCGTGACCAACTCATAGCACACAGGCCACCCAGGACAGCAATCAGTACATCCCAACACAATGTCATAAATTACTTAAAACATTATGGGATTTTTTTCTGGCATTTTTTTGTAACCCGGTTGCACAGAGTGTAAACTAGGTAGTGACAACCTCATCCTAGACTCACAAGAATGAACCGGCTGCTTGTCCATGAAATGAGGATGCCAATGGTGTCCCTCTGCCCCATGGGCGTGAGATGAAGGACAGACAAGGTAAGCAACTGTGAAGCCACAGTAGGCTGAGGAATTCCCCGGGCCCAACCAATTCTGGTCTTAGCAGAACTGAGTACAAAATGCAAGCCTGCCTCCTCTCAAGCAAATTGAACCATTGAACCATGCTCCATCTCTCTTAGACAGGGTTTCAGGTATCCCAGGCTGGCTCTCTATGTAGCTGAGGATGACCCTGAACTTCTGATCCTCCTGCCTCCACCTCCCAAGTACTGGGATTACAGGTGTGCATCACCATATCTGGTTCACACTGAGCTGTGCTCTGTGCATGCTAGGCAAGTCCTCTCAGCGGAGCCACAGCCCCAAGCCAGGACCATTGCCTCATGAGCCGTTGATTTCAGGTTCTTCCCAGGCTTTTCTTACCAAGGCGTGAGGTCAGAAAAGCAGAGAATGGAGAGTGCCTTAGAGGGAAACAGTACGGCCCGACGCCACCGATGCCTGTGTCCCAGCCCTTGACGCCAGGTCATCTGGCATGTCCAGCCACGAGTGGAAATGCAGCGTACCCTCAGCACAGCGTCAGCATCTATGTCCTTAAGACTGCAAGTGTTCAAGAAACTCTGGCCAGGCTGATGAAATGGCTCCGCAGGCAAAGGTGCCTGCTGTCAAGTCTGGTGGCCTGAGTCCCATTTCTGGGACCCACACACACAAAAAAAGAACAAATCCCACAAGTTGTCCTCTAACCTCCATGCTTGCTCTATCACACACACACAACACACACACATACACACTCATACATAAAAACACACACACGCAAACCTACATACATACAACACATGCACATTCACACATGTGTGCACGAGCACACGAATGCATGCACACACACATGCATACACACACATGCACACTCACACACATAAACACACATAATAAATAAGCAAAATATAATAACAAAAAACACATTGGCAACTTCCTATCGTCAGACGGGACTGAGGAAAATCCCATTGGCCCAATTTCCCCAACTGTTGCAAACCCAGACTACAGTTGTCATTCACAACTGCACCAGAGCAGCTGCTCTCAGATTCCTCCCGTGTCCCTGTGCACCCCACGACCTAAAGACTCAGGAACACTGTGGACAACCACCCCTCCCAGCGTCCCCAAAGGACCCTGTGACTTCTCTGACCTTCTCGAGCAAGCAGCCTGCTCTGAGTACTTGGAGTTCTGGGAACACCCTAGGGCTGGGTGGGAACAGTGCAGAGATCCTCTTGTTGGGAGCTTGGCAGATTCAGAGAAGGGGAGAGAGCTGGAGAGTCCAGTTGACCCTGACCCTGGCTGAGACTAAGGCACTGGGACCTGGGAAGGACAGGGGCTCTCCAACTCCAAGAAGGGCTCCCAGCCCCACCCTGTGGTGTCAGAGAATCTGCCATTTCTGCCAGCCATGAGCGGTAAGGGCCTGTGAGTGTCCCTGTCCCAAGCACTGTGGGACAATCTCCAGGCTGTGTATGCAACTGATTTCCATGAGTCAGGAATCTGAGGCTGAGAGCTCCTGATAGCCCTCTGGGAGGTAGCAACACCACAACCATGTTATTGATGTGGGAAATGTTGGGTACAAAGCCGTTACCACTTACCAACAGTGGCCCAAGCTGTGGGTAGTGGACGTGGACAAGACTGTTAGAACTTTCTCTGTGTGTGGTCAGAAGGTTCTAGAGGTCTCTAGGACCACGTGAGTGAGTATAGACAGGTGCAGGGTTCTGCTGAGAGACGGCAGACCAACTTTCTCTAATGCTCTCCCAGTACCCAGCGCCTCATGCCATTCTTGGACTCCTCCCTGCCACCTCCCCCGACACTGCCATCTATTGTCATCTTCTAGCTCTACCCACCCACCCCAATGCCTGACTGCCCGCTGTCCCTGCCCTGCCCTGCCCTGTGCCCTAACAGAGGAGTGGAGAGGCTGCAGGGGTGACAGAACTATGTGTGTGACACCCAACACGAGCATCGCAGACAGAAGTCAGGTGTGCCCAAACTACACCAGCCTCCAGTGGCTTTGGACTTAGAACAATTCCTGAGCGGGTTCTGGCCTTGGGAGATATCTCAGTAAATAAAGTGCTTGCTGCATAAACAGGACCTGGGTTGGGATGCCTAGTGCCCACATGAAAGCTGGGCACAGCATCTGTAACATCAGCACTGGGGAAGCAGAGGCAGAAGGATCCCGAGAGCTTACTGGGTAGCAGCTGGTATGGATGAAACAGTGAGCCCCAGGGGCAGGGAATTAAGGTAGACAGCCACGCAGAAAGTCATTAATGTCAACTCTGGTCACCACACCTGCACACCCATGACAGCACTACCATACATGCATACCACAGACCACATTTGCTTGCGTGCCCTCGTACACGTACACACACACACACACACACACACACACACACACACACACACACGGGCTCTGCAAAGCCACAGCAGTAGCTAGAATACCCAAGAGTAAGCCAGGTTCTGTTCAAATCAGGAACCGTGAAAACAACAACAACAACAACAACAACAAAAAAGGACCTGAGAGAGAGAAGCCTTGTCGTGAATCCATATCACACAGGAGACTGAGGCGCTCAGAAATTAAGTGCCCTGCCCAAGCTCTCAAGGTAGCATTAAACATCAAGATTTGAACTCAAGTCTCAAGGTGCAAAGCCTTCTCTCCCCCACCTTTGTCCCATCCTGGGACCCAAGTGGTCACCCTGTTCTGGAGTTAGGGAAGGGCCTGTCCCCTTCCTCTTTCAGCCACCCCTGAGTCCAGCTCATCCTGTGTTCTTCCTTCAACTCCTGCTTTCCCAGAACAGCAGGGGCAGCAGGGGTGACCCTGGTGATTACAGCCCAAGCCCAGGAGGGGTGAACCAGAGCCTTGCTCCCGGTCCTGCATCCTGGCGCCCCCTGGACGACAGCCAGAAGCTCGTGGCAAGCCAGGCTGGAGGAAGGGCCACAGCAGGCAGGAAGGGAGGGACCTCCGCCCCTTCCCCCATAAGCACATCCTGCACAGGCTGAGACAATGTCACACTGGGCCCACTGCCGGGATTGGGACTGCAAGAGGAGCAGGGGGTGGCGGTAGGTGGGTGGGGTGCTGGAGGCTTGGCCAAGCTGCCTCTAGGAGGCAGAAGGCCTCTGGTCCTGCTCTGTCTTGCTCTGTCTGACTTGAGATTCATTCCCCTGCTCCTTAACCCCATCTCACACTGGCTGGCATTCAGTGTTTCCTAAGGTCTTCCCAGAACCCGAGTGTGACGGGGTCCCTGAAGATGGCTCTTGTACTTTTCTGCTCTATGGTCCTGGACAAATTCATTAATGCCTCAGAGTTTTATATTTTATGAAACAGGGACACAGCACCTAAACCAGACAGAGGTGGTGCACGCCTTTAATTCCAGCACTCGGGAGGCAGAGGCAGGTGAAATCTCTCTAAGTTCGAGGCCAGCCAGGTCTACACAGCAAGTTCCAGAACAGTCCAGGCTATACAGAGAAACCCTGTCTCAAAAAACAAAAACAAAACAAAACAAAGCAAACAACAAAAAAACACCTAATCCCAGGAGTGTGGCAGCTAGCCGCTGCCCTGGCACTCACCAGCAGCCAAACCCTCCCAGGCATCTAATTCATAAAAGCCAAAATCCACATGTCCTCTGCCTGAGTCACGGAGCCCACTGGGACTCATCTGGCCTGACCTTTTACCTTCCATCTTCCCTTCTTCCCTCCTCACTGACTCCAGGCCCTTCCCTGGCCAACCTTTCCTTACTTTCCCCAGCAGCTCTGAGTTCAAAGGTCATGTGGCCCTGGGGAGGTAGAGGAGGGGCTCCTTCCCCCATGGACATAGTGGGTCATTGTCAGGGCATCCTGCCCTAATGTTTTGTAACTTCTGTTTTGGGTTTGTGACCACAACAGATACGGGGGCTCCCATGGTGGCCCCAGCCCTGGCCATCCTAAGTGGTTCGGTGGCTCAGCAGGGTACTGCCCACAAAGAGCTCAGGGCAGGGATGACTAGCAAGGAGGAAGCTGGAGTGACCGTGGCATGAGCAGCAGATACTGGGCCCGGCAGAGCTCGGTTCACATGAGCCAGAAGTTTCCAGACACCCACATGCAGCAGAGATCATTGTTGCCTTTAGCCATGTAAGGAAACTGAGGCCCGGGGAGATGTGAGCAGCTGGGGCTCACAGAGCACAGAATCCCAGAGTTGCCATGTCTGAAGACCTTCCCGTGGAAAGATCCTGAAGTAGAGGTGTGGCCTGCTGTCTCCCTGCTAAGCCCGGGACCCTCTGCAGCCATGTGGTGACACACAAACCCTACTCCACCATCCTGGAGAACTGCCTACCTATTGAGGAGGTCCAGGCCACAGCCCCGAGCCAGGAGGCCTTCCGGCTTTCCCAAAGGCCACACACTGTCAGAGGAGGAGGATGAAGAGAGGCCGGGGGACCAGGGCTTAAGGGTCACACTCCCTAGAAAGGAAGAGGAAGGTCAGGAGTTTGGAAAACAGAGACAGTCAAAGGCAACGAAAGGGGCCTTGGCAGGCTAGTGGCCCCAGGAGCATAGAGCTGGGTCAGGGCCACAGGGGGAGGCTCCAGTTTCCAAGAAGAGGAAGAGGTGGGAAGGAAATGAGGGGCCCCACATGGCACACCCAGGAGCAGGTGTGCAAGCCAGACCCTAATCCTCAGGAGCCTCCCACACAGCCTATCGCCTAGACAGGGGCACAGACAGGCCAGGGGGAAGGGAACACGCAGGTTCAGGCCAGAGGCAAGAAACTCCCCCAAAGTAAGCCTCCCCCAGGGCCCTGGGAGTTACCTGTGATATCCGACATGCTGCTAAAAGACCTGAATGAAGAGAAGACAGGGTGGCAGGTGAGGCCTGCACCACCATGCCCTACATCCTAACTCAGTCCCCCAGCAAACACTGATCAGACCCTAGGCCCAGGACACCCAGCTACCCAGCCCCCTAAAGCCACAAGGCAAGGAGTTAACTGATTTGATCCGTAGCGGACTTGTCCTTTGATGCCACCTCCCCTGACCTCTGACCCTGCTATCACCTTCTCCTGCTACCTTTGATCCTTGACTCCTACTTGTACTTCCTGGGTTAGATCGCCTTCCTCACACCCATCCCTATGAGAGCAGGGTCACTTCACAGCAAGCCTGTGGGCACCATAGCCTTCCCCCCCCCCCCAGCCTCCCATTAGGAGGCCACTTAGAGGGGGAAGGTTGTAATGGGAAGAAGCAGGAGACAGGAAATCCCACATCCTGCTCTGGCTATTACGGATGTGGCCTGGGCTTTCTGACCTGCCTGCTGCTGCTGAAGCTGAGGCTTGGTTTTCTTACTTTGAGTGCCCCGCCCCTGAAAACCTCTCTATCCCCAACCTAAGCCAAGCGGTTTCTAAGATTGAGAATCTGAGCTCCCAGGCTGCCTGTGGTGACTTCCCCAGCCAAGTGCTGGGCTGCAGCTGAGCCCACTCTGCCCTTTGACCTTACCCTGACCTGACTTGGTTCCTCTTTGGACCTCATTGCTTCTAGAGCTCTGATGGCCACAGGGCAGCCAAGCGAGAGGACCGTTGGTCCTGCCTGACTTGCAGTTGAACTCAAAGGATGTGGCTGTTCAGGGCCCAGCAACCCTTCCTCAGGAGGGAGCTCCCGCTGCTCCCAGCAGTTACCTCTTAGGGGGCTCTGGGTCCTCTTCGCGTTGCCTGCGGAGAATGGAGCCGGCACTGGGTGGAAAGGGTAGGATGGAGAGCCGGTTGATCTCCTTCTCGCTGTCTGTGGCTTCCTCCTGCAACTCCAGAATAAGGCCTGTCACCTCCAGCCCACCTATCCCAGCCCTTAGCTCACTGGTAAGACCTGGGGCCCACACATGCAAGACTGCAGTGTACGAGGGCCCCCACACCTGTGGGCTCTGGGAGAGGCTTAGGCAGCAAAGTGCCTGTTGAGCAAGCCCGGGAACTTGACTTGGATCCTCAGCTCCCCCCCCCCACACACACACACAAAAAGCCAGGTATAATGGCACACACACTTGTAACCCCAAGGGTGGGGAGGCAAAGATAGGAGGATCTCTATGGATTGCTAGTCGCCTAACCTAATGAGAGAGGTTCAGGTCCCAGTGAGAGTCTGTCTCAAAAACAAACAAACAAATAATTAAAGAAAGGAAGAAAGAAAGAAAGGAAGAAAGAAAGAAAGAAAGAAAGAAAGAAAGAAAGAAAGTTTTTTTTAAAAAATGGGGGGAGGCATAGAAAGGTGGCTCAGTGGTTAAGAGCACTGACTGCTCTTCCAGAGGACCCAGGTTCAATTCCCAGCACCCACATGGCAGCTCACAACTGTCTGTAACTCCAGTTCCAAGGGACCCAACAACAATGCACATAAAATAAAAATAAATAAATTTTAAAAAGAGAGAGAGAGAGAGAGTGAGTAAGGGCCAAAGAGATTGCTCGATGGTTAAAAGATTCTATTGCTCTCAGAGGACCTAAGTTCCAATTCCCAGCACCTACATCAGACATCCACAACTACCTGTAATTATATCTCTAAAGGGACTAGACATTTCTGGCATCTGAAGGGACCTGTATTCACGCACACACACCCACACATAGTTATGCACACATACATATAAATAAGAGAATAATAAAATAATTTAAAGAAACAATAGGGCAGATGGTTCTTGAGGAACGGCACCTGAGGTTGACCTCCAGTCTTCATATCCATGCACACACATGTACCTGCGCACACACAAACATGCAAAAACACCTGCACATAGAAACACACATGGGGGGGAAGGGTTCTTAGCCTCCCTGGGTCTTAATGTGCTCGACCATGACATGCGACAGTTGGCAAACTGGAGATGGTGTGCATGTTGGCAATATAGAAAAGGCCCAGGCTTCCCTTGTTTGGGGCAGGTGACAGCTTACCGAGGTATGGGCCTCAGATCCCCCGGCTTCTCCTGCAGCTTCAGGGCCTCCCGGCGGGGATGGGAACTCACTAAGGCTCCAGGTACTGCTGAGGTTGGAGCACAGGGAATGGGAAGAGGCGCAGGCCTGCCAGAGGAGGAGGCAAGGGAGGATGTAAGCAGGGCTGAGCTCAGGCTGGCCACGGTCAGGACTACACACCTGCCACATGCCAGGCAGAGGGAAGATCTGGGCACAGGGTGTTAAATCTGGGCCTTCATGGAGTCCATGCCTCAAAGTGGGAGAGATTGAAAGCCAGCAGAGGAACAAAATCACCCCCAAAGGCGAACGCAAGAGAAGGAATGTGCCCTGGGCTCAGAGCACAACAGGGGCCCCACCCTGCCTGGCATTCAATGCTTTCCAGGCGAAGTGGGACCTGAGCTGATGACTCGGGTCACGGGAGTTAGGAACAGGTGCAGTTGAGGAGGAAGATGGGGCAGAAGCACGAGCAAGGTTCCTGAGGACTATGACAGAGTCTAGGATTTGCAATACTGAGACCCATGAGACCTGGCTAACAGGGTGGAGAGGCCCAACCTACTGGGCCTAGGAAGCAGAACTGGTGGTCTGTTTTTACTTCAGCACAAAAGCCACCGAGGTTCTGACACACGAGAGATCACACACTCATGCGTCTTCCTTCTACTCCTCCAGGCCATGAGCTCATCACAAGTGACCAAAAACAGGAAACTGCAGAGCTCCTGGCAGAGCCCAAAGGCCACTCTCTGATTCTCAAGAGTCCAAGCCCCTGACTGTGTGATGTCCAGCAGACCCTTGACCCACTCTGGGCCCCGCACTATGAAAAGCTTGAGACAGCTGGTCTCTCGAGGAACTTCAAGGTCTAGGCGAGACTAGCCTCGCTGCCTCTGAGGGCCCTGCTCACAGGCCCTCCAGCATCCAGGCTCACAGCGCAGTAGCAGAAACCCAAAGGCCAGCCCACCTCTCAGCTGCCAGCTATTGTTAATCTCAACCACGTTCCCACCCAGCTGAGGTCCCCCATTCAGACCCCACATGTTCCCCAGCCCTGGCCCAGAGCTTGCTGCAGAAGCCCAGCCTTAAGCCAGCACATTTTTCCCCATAAAGCAGGGTTCCCCAAGTCCATGGCACCCCAGCCCCAGAACACTATGCTTCTGCCCCACTCACCTTAAGAGAGGAGCCCCCCTGCGTCCGCTGCAGCTGCGCCTCCAGCATTGCCTTGGCCCCCTCCAGGCTGGTGACTGTGGTGAGCAGCTCATCCCGCTCCGCCTCAAGCCCCCGCACCTGTTTGCGGTACTGATCCTTCTCAATGAGGCTCTGGGAGTACTGCAGCTGGATCCGGTCTCGGCTCTGGATTGCCTGGAGAGAGCAGGACAGCCAGCCTCTGAGGGAGGCACGCTGGCTCAGTGGGCTGGATGGAAGGAGAATGGTGCTGTCGCCTGTGGGCACCTCCTGTGGGGGGGGGCCTGTGCTTAGCTAACAGCAGTTCATTTCATCTATACGGAGACTAAGAGGACTGATCGCTGGCCTCACTTACAGGTGGAAAAACAACACCATCAGGGCTATGGGTGGCTCTAGCTAGAAAGGCCAGAGTCCTTAAAAGGCTTCCAAGCCAGGTGATGGTGGCACATGCCTTTAATCCCAGCACTCAGGAGGCAGGGACTAGCAGATCTCTTGAGTTTGAGGTTAGCATAGTCTACTCTACAGCCGGAGCTACAAAAAGAAACCCTGTCTCAAAAAAAAAAAAAAAATGCTTCCAAGAGACCCACTGTACACCTAACTTTAACCACAGCACTGGTCCCTATAGGAGCCAGTAATCCATCCCAGCCTGGTGCAGCCAATGTGTCTTCCCATGAAGATGAAGTCCCCAAGAGCTAGGTCCAGGCCCAGACTTGCCCACAGTGCTTCTGGGGAAGCTAGAACCAAAGGCTTGGGGGCTGGGTAGCATTGTGGCCCCAAAGCACCAGAATCACAATGGCAGGAATGACACCCCAAACCTACATTCTAAGGACTCCCAGGGGATTCAGAGAGCTATTCTAACAGAAGTGGTGGGACAAAAGCCTCCCACCCCACCCACAAGGCGGGAGGGGGGGAGGCTCCCACAGAGTGGACAGGGGCATAAAGGAACTGGTTTGAAGCAGCCCTGCAGCCTTCATAGGAGACAGGCCAGGCCAGCTGTGATGCCAGGAACACAAAGCCAAAACCTTGGGGAATTTCTCCATCAGCAAATATTTTCAGGTCCTCCTCCAGGCTGAGAACTGAGATTCAGGAGGATCCTGGAGGGCAGGGGAGCTCAGGGTCTAAGGCGGATCTCTAAGTGCTCCTAGGAAAAGGCAGAACTCCTGGCTGCAATGCAAGGACCCCTGGGTGATTGACCAAGGGTCTGGGCCCAGCTCCAGTGCCGCTTGCCCAAGTGATCATCAGCAAGGCGGATCCTCTATGAGAGGATTGGAGCAGAGTCTCTGGGGGACTGTGAGGCCCATACTGGACCAGTGGCCGTCAGAGGCACACGTTTCATAATCCAGCACACTTGCCTGGGTATATGTGAGGATGCTTACCTGTCTCCCTGGCCTGCCAACCTCATCTCAATTCGCCAGTGCACTTTTAATGTCTCTTCCTGCAATGCCGGTCCTGCCTCTGTCTCCTCCTCCTCCTCCTCCTCCTCCTCCTCCTCCTCCTCCTCCCTAAATCAGAACCAGCGGTAGGAGGAGGGATGCCACCCAGCGAGCCACTGCTCACCTGGTCCCGCTCTTTCTCAATCTCCTCCAGCTGGGCCAGCACAGTGGCCATGCGGTGCTTATAGAGGTCACAGTCCTTCAACAGCGTTCGGTGTTTGAGCCGTAGGTCCTCCATCTCTTGCAGGTACTACGGGCAAGGCAGGTGGGCCTGGCTCAGAATCCAGAAACCCAGGAACAAGTGCCCACCTCTCCGGGGGGATATCCTTGGACGTTGTCTTTGTCTTGCTGGGCCTCAACTGCCTAGCTCATCAAGTGGGCTTGATGATTCCAACAGCATCCTCCATGCCGTGGTCTCCCCCAGAAACTTCAGCCCACACCCCCTTACTCTTCTCAGATTCTTTCCCAGCATTGCCTTGGGCTCTCAGGTGTGCACTCTGTACACCTACCTGTCTGCTAGAAACACCCTCTACAGGAGTGGGAGCCTTGGAGTTAAAGATTTATTTTTTATTTTATTTTTAAGTATGTGTATATGGGGGTGTGTGTGTGCACATAAGTATAGACAGCAGCAGAGAACAGACAGAACAACCGACAGAAGACACCTTGGAGCCCTCGGGAGCAACCTGACATAGGCGCTCAGAACTGAACTTCAGTCTGAAGCCAGGTTCCTTTGTTTGCGAGGCAAGTACTCTACCACTGAGCTCAATCCCCAAACCCTGTGGGGTTTCTTTTTTTATTTAAGATTTATTTCTTTTATTTAAGATTTATTTCTTCATTCTAGGGAGTCTTAGATGTGTTTTCTAATGACCCTGCAAAGCCTAAAACGGCCCTACTGACACACAAGGATGAATGAGTGTGGATTAATGAGCCCAGTGCCTGCTGAAAACACCAATGGAAGGCTACCAGGGTACATGAGCAATGCCTGGCAGTATCCTCCTCCTAGACCAGAGCATTAGCAGAAGGTGGTGGAGCAGGGTGGGAGTGGGGAGGTGGGCAGCAGTGCCTACCTTGTCCCGCAGTTCCTCGGCCCACTGTAGCTCGCCTTGCACGGCATGCAGCTTCTGACACAGCTCCTGCCTGCTGTCCTGTGCCTCCCTCCAGTCATGCTCCAGGATGTCCAGCAGGATGCGCTCAGAGCCTGCAGGCCCTTGCCGGCACACCTCCTGCCAGGTGAAGGGGGCACCTCAACCCCGAGCCCTCCAACCCCACCCTTGGGTATCTAGAGGAAGGGAGACACACAACCCTCAACCCTCCGAATCAACCGAGTGGGCTACTCTCCCAGACTTAGCACCTAGACCTCAGGTTCTGTACGTGGAGAGTGGGTGGCTCCTCCAGCCCCATTGGCCTCTAGGAGACATGTGTAGCTCAGGGAGGAGAGCAGATGAGGATGTGTCCCGATCTGAGTCAGGATCATGGCTGCTAACACGACCCTAGCCTGCTCCCACTTGCTCTAGCCCCACACCTAGACCTATCCCCAGCCCTCTGACTACAGGCTTTCACGGGGCTGGCTGGTCCCGAATCCAAGATCCAGACTCTAGGCCCACATCTGGTCAAGCACCCCCAAACCCACAAAATAATGTTCTTTCCTCTTTCGGTGTAGAACAATAGCCAGTCCACACTGTCACTGCCACCACAGACACTAAGCAAGTCCTGGGGTCACCCAAACCTAGGAACTGTCTCAGACACTTCAGGGTCCGAGACTCCATCACAAATTTCTGAAGACCCAGGAGTGGTGGCCTGGGTCTATAATCCCAGCACTCAGGAGGCCCAGGCTGGAAGATCACCACTAATCTCAGGCCAGCCTGGGCTACATAACCAGTTCTAGAGCAGGCAGGACTAGAGTGAGCCCAGGTCAAAACAGCAGGAGAAACTAGGGGTGGAGTATAGGTCAGATTCTGGATTTGATCTCTAACATCACATTTTATTTATTTATTTATATTTATTTATTTTGGTTTTTCGAGACAGGGTTTCCCTGTAGTTTCTAGAGCCTGTCCTAGAACTAGCTCTTGTAGACCAGGCTGGCCTCGAACTCAGAGATCCGCCTGCCTCTGCCTCCCGAGTGCTAGGATTAAAGGTGTGAGCCACCACCGCCCGGCTCTAACATCACATTTTAAAAGAGAAATTTGGACCCCTCTCTCTAGGAAAATGCTCACATATACCCAAGGGTACAATTTTATGGGGTTCGGATACCTCTGGGGATTGGCTACAGACCCCAGATTGAACCCCCAGGGAGTGCAGTATGCTAAGGCCTAGAGCTTCAAGTGAGAAGGGAGCCCTCTCTCAGCCTCTGGTTCCAGAAGGACAGTGGGGAGCGGAGGCTGTCTTCTGGCTGTCCCACACCCCCAGCACCAGGGTCCTACCTGCTGAAGGCCTTCCTGGAGCTCCTGTAGTGACGCCGTCAGCCGCTGGTTCTCTGCACGGAGCTCGGAGAGCAGCTCAGCACCATCTGGCTCCCTCTCCTTGTCTTCAGCCCCAGGCAGCGGCCCCCGGGCCCTCCGCAGCAGCGCACACTCTTCCTCCAGCCGGCTGACTTTGAGCTTGAGTTGATCCACCTGAGGTCCGAGACATGAATCAGCCTGGATGAGACACATTGGAAAACACCCCCAAGGTGTCCCCAGGTCCCTGAGAAGCCTAGGCAGGGGTTCTGCCTGAGATTCAGTGAGAAGAGGAGCCAGGGTGGCAAATATGGCAGCAATAGGGAGGAGGGAAGGGGAAAAGCCAAGACTATCCTCTCAGGGACAGTCTTGAAAAGATGCCCTGCATATAACACACAATTTGACCAATGACAGTGTGGCAGAAGGGGATGGAAGGGGAACAGGGTCTGGTCCCAGCTCTGCCTGAACTGAGGGTGGCCCTGAGCAAGCTGTGCCTCCCTGAATCTCCCTATCTAGACCAGAAGGAGAAGAAAGAAGTGATGGGCCTGAGGGTCTCATCCAGCCCAGCAGCCAAGGATGCCCCTCCAGCCCAGATCCCAGCCCCCCAGACCCCATGCACATAGGTGAGTTGGGGGGGGGGGCTCAGAAAATTCTTCACAAAGGAACTATGTGCAGTGGCACATGCCCATAATCTCAGCTCTCAGGAGGCTGAAGCAGAAGGATTGCCGAAAATTTCAGGCTAGCCTGGGCTAGTATTAAATTCTAAATCAGCCTGGGCTACATATAGTGAGACTGTGTCTTTAAACAAAGAAAAAAGAGGAAAGAAATTCCTTACATAGAGGTTCTCTCCAAGAGATGAGCTTGCTGGTTCATACCCAACTCCCCCACATCCAGACGTGGGCTTCAGTGTCAACCGCCTGTGCGGTGCCATCCCAAGCAAGTCCCTCATCCCCTCCCAGCCTCAGCTTTATCATCAGCACAGTGGGTCCCTCCCCTCCCGCTGCCTTCCAGAGCTGTTGAGAACTGAGGAAGACAATAACGGGGCAAAGCAGGCTGTGAGGCAACCACAAGTAAGACACAGCCATTGTGGGGCTGTTAGAAAGAAAGCCAAGAGGCCTGGGCTGTCACCAGCTCAGTGTGGGAAGCCAGAGCCTTTGGCCTGGGAGCTGGGTGGGGGTGGTCAGCTGGGGATGCCTGGCCCGAGGTCTACCACGCATGGTCAGTTCGCTGGAGTATAGTGTTCTTGTTCCAGGGGATCTTTGCCAAGTGCGTGTGGGATCTGGGGTGGCCAAGCTGAGGGAAGAGGAGCAACAGGTGCAGACCATCAGCGAGGTCTCTGGGGTGAGAGGGGGGAAGAGGACAAAGACCTCTGGTGATGTTCTCAAGAGAACCAATGCCTGGTGTCCTGGGAGTGTCCTGGTTAAAAATGACTGCTGGTCTTCCCGGCCTCGGAGCCCAGAACAGCACATACATACACACCCCAGGCTGAAGCTGGGTGGGCGGCTCCTCAAATGAACAGTGCACTCCTCCTCCGCAGACTCAGAAAGTCTTGACCCCCGCATTCCTTTCCACTCACAAAACATGCTTTGTGACCCAGAGGAGAAAGACAGCGGGTTTCAAGGGCTGGCCTGGCCACACCCTTCACAGCAAACCGCAAATGCACACCCAGGTTCCTGCCTGACCCTCGGGCCAGCCGGCTTCCCCAGTGAGCTCAGAACACAGGTCAGCCAGCCAAGCCCCGGGAAACCCGGATGCCTTTAATCCCAATGTACAAACTCTTGAGCACGAAATTACAGCGTTCACTCCTTAAATTTATGTTGCTTAGAAATAACAGCTCATTAACTTTGCACCCTATAAAACACGGTATTAAATCAGCCACCACAGACACCTGTCCGCGGCAGGAGGAGGCCAAGATGGGGGAGCCAGGCCCATTGGCAGCGCTGAGAACTTCCACCTGCGAGGCCTCTTGAAATTCTAAGACAGGGAAAGCTCGCGGACATGCAGGTGGGTGAGGGGTGGGTTCCTCTGTTCATCTCCTCCTCACTCTCTACCCGTATCTGCAAGCGCAGCCCCTGGAGCAGACGGTCCCATCTGTGAGCAAAGGACCCTTCCTCTGCATCTTTTCCAACCACTGGCACAGCCCAGCAGTGCCCCTCCCCGTGACACACACAGGACATCCCCAGTCACCCACGTACAATCGGCTCCCGACTGCAAACACACCACCTGCACCTCAAGTGGGGACACGGCCTCAGGAATCTCATCTGGGCTCCCCTCCCCAAAACACTGAGCCGGCCAATAAGTACACACCCAGACAATGGTGCCCCAGAGTCCCACGTACTGTTCCCAACCCCCAGTCCCGATCTCATCACCACCAACACTGAAGCCAGGCTTGAGAGAGAGGGACTCCAAACACCAAGATCAGAAGCCACTGTAAACAAATTCCTGGAGGAGGCCTGCTGTGTGCCCCTGGCACAGGAAGCCTCTGAGCCATATAATTCCTCGGTGCTTGGGCAACACATGGCGCTCATCAAACATGGCAGAAACTCCATTTGGAGTCTCAAGCAGAATGGAGGCGAATGAGAAAGGCGCTCCATCCCTCGGCCTTTGACAGACCCTCAGTCCATGAGAGGCTACCTGGGGCTCCACTGGAGAGGACCCAGTGGGAGTTCACTGGTCACAGACAGGCAGCATGGCATCCCCAGGAGGAGGCCTGCTGAGGTACCAGACAAGTGCAGCTCATGTCTAGACTCTGTCCTTGGACACACCCTCGACCACTGTGAACCCCTGCGTCCGTACTGGAGACAGAAACTTGAGCATCGTGTGTTGTAAGAACCTGTGTTGGATGACTGCGATGATTGACAGGGCACAGGCTCAACACTGCCCTTGTCAAGAATTCTCTGAATTTGACATTCCCAGCCTGCACCTCACTGAATCCTCACAGCCCAAAGCGTTCATCACCTTGGCACCTACTGACATTCTGAGCTGCATAAATCTGTTGCAGGGGTTATCCTGGGCATGGTATCCATGTGGCAGCGTCCTTGGCCTCTACTTACTAAATGCTAATGGCATCATTGTCCTACTTGTGACAACGAAAACTCTTCCCGGAGTGTAGGGGTAAGCTTCAGCACAGCGCTTGCCTAGCATGCACCAAGTTCCCAGCACTACACACCAGGTAAACAAGACGCCTGTGTAGCCGGGCGGTGGTGGCGCACGCCTTTAATCCCAGCACTCGGGAGGCAGAGGCAGGTGAATCTCTGTGAGTTCGAGACCAGCCTGGTCTACAAGAGCTAGTTCCAGGACAGGCTCCAAAGCTACAGAGAAACCCTGTCTCGAAAAAAAAAAAACAAAAAAAAAAGAAAAAAAAAAAAAAAAAAAAAAAAAAAAAAAAAAAAAAGACGCCAGTGTCCTAGTATTTGGGAAGTGGAGGCAGGAGGCATCAGAAGTTTAAAGCTCTCATCAGCTACATATCAAGCTTGAGACCAACTCAGGATACTTCAAACCCTGTCTCAAAATAATAACAATAATAGTAATAATAACCTTAGTCCCAGAATGGCCACATGCTTTGTGGGGTGTCTCCCTGAGTACCGAACGAGTCATAATATAACGAGACATGAACACAGAGCAGTCAGTGAACTAACTCTCAGTCAAGACTGGGTCCATGATGGCTCTGAAGAAAAAGATGGTGACCATTTACCATCTTTTTCTTGTTCAAACATCTCTCTTCTCTACCCAGCCCCACCGTCTCCTCAGGGCCTACCGCAAGCTGCAGGTCTCGGCTGCGCAGCACAGCTGAGTTCTTCTCCTCGCTGAGTTGAGCCAGGCGCATGGCAATCATGTAATTCTCGTCCTTGAGCCGCAGCAGCTCCAGGCTGCCGGCCTCCCAGTCCTCACGCAGCCGCTGGCAGCGTTCCTGAGCCTGTTGCTGCTCCCGCAGCCGCTGCTCCAGCCCTGCCCGCTCTTCTTCCAGTGCCCGGCCCCGGGCCTGGAGCTGCTGCTCTCGCTGTAGCTGGCTCTTCCGGGCTTCCCGAAGTCTCCGAACCTCAGTCATCAGGAACTGGGTCAGGCCCTCGGGCCCCTCCTCATCTGCCGGGAGGGTTGAATAAAACCAAGGGAGATGCTGAACTGCACAGAAAAACTCAAACCATAAAATCACTTCATGGAAGATATTCTTGCTATTGTTAGACAAGGAAGGTCTTCAAAAACAAGGCATAAAATCCAGGAGTTAGAGAAAAATAAAGTGGAAAAAATCTGTATTAAAATAAAGTTTATCTGCTTGTTTATTTGTTTTAAATCTCTGGCAAGGTGCAGTGGTAGATGCCTTTTAGCCCAGCACTAGCAAGGCAGAGGCAAGTGGATCTCTGAGATCGAGGCCAGCCTAGTTTACAGAGTTCCAGGACAGCCAGAGCTACACAAAGAAACCCTGTCTCAAAAAAACCAAGGTGAAGGGTGAAAGAGGTAACAAAGTTAAAGAACAAGCAAGACTGAAGGAGGAAAAAGGTATAATGGGACTCAAAGCCCTAATACACAAAGAGCTCCCACAAGACAAGAAAAGCAAACAACTAAATAAAACCAGGAGGAACAAAAAACTAAACACGTTCCAGTCTACCAGCAATAAGTTAATGCCAGGCACCAGTGTTTGTTGGCGTCATTCTTTATAGCAGACACTGTATCAACTTATTTAAATTTAATAATCACCACTGGACCCATCTTGTTTACTCGCCGATCACTACATAGTAAGCTACGAACTACATCACTTAAGAAGATAAAAACCTTGCTGGGGAGGTGGTGGCATATGCCTTTAATCCTAGCACTTGGTGGGCAGAGGCAGGTGAGTCTCTGAGTTCAACGTCAGCCTGGTCTACAGGGCGTTACGCAGAGAAACCCTGTCTCAAAAGGAAAAATAATAAAAACAAAAACTAGAAGATACAACCCCGAAACATGACTTTTACATATCTGCCAGGCAAAAATGTTTTAAGATCATGCTCAAGAGCCGTAAAGGTATAGCAAAGGGGACCCTACACTGCTGGGGGGTGGGGAGGCATGGTCATAAAACACTTAAAATGTGTGCATTCTTTGAGAAACTCCATTTCAGAAACTCCCCCAGCCCAGGGTAGAGCTGCACAGAACTGCCCATGGGAGGATAAAATGTTACAAAACCAGAAACAACCTGGTTATCCACCAGCAAGGGATCCCACAAATGAGTTATGTTACAGCTTCACCAATACACATTGATTATGCTGTCACTTCAAACAAGTGGGATCAACCATTCTGGAAAAAAAAACCACCACCATAACAACAAAAACCAAGATCCTAAACAAGACAGGCAGGCCACTCCTGAGTGTTATGTCTAACTGCTCAGGAAAGAAGCCTCACCAAATGTCCCAAAAAAACAAAAAGGCATGAGGTCTGGGTGTGTAGTCAAAGCTGGCTTGCAGCTAAGTAGCCTAGGCTGGCCTTGAACTTGGCCTCTGCCTCCTGAGAGTTATTACAGACCAACACACCACACTGGAATTGAATTTCTTATTATATTACCATGACATACATTTATTTATTTATTTATTTATTTATTTATTTATTGGGGGACAGGGGAGAGCATGTACGTGGAGGTCAAAGAACAACTTTCCGAAGGTGGTTCTCTCCTTCTGCCATGTGGGTCCTGGTGACTGAACTCAGGTGGCCAGGCTTACTGGCTTGTGTCCTTGCCCACTGAGCCATCTCAGTGACTTGTGAATGTTTATATGAGAAACTCTAAGCTGTGTGTGCAAGTCATATCATTCGGGAAGGTGCTTAGAGAGAAAGAGTCTTGCTAAGCACATGAACTCTGAACTCTGGATCCAGCCTACCCTCCGCCTACGGTGGGAGCCCTGAGTAAACTTCTGCAGTCTCTGCCTCAGTTTCTCTATCTGTCCAACAGGTATAGTGGGAGTAGGTCCTGATATGACTAGGGTAAAGAAACCTCTGGCCTGGCAGTGAGGCTGGGGCACCCATTGAGATTTCTCACCAAGGATCATAGAGCAGCGTTGGGCAGGTTCCTGGCCAGTGAGCAGCGTGAAGTGTTCTGGGTAATAGAATTCCAGGGCTTCCAGGAAGGCTTCGAAGCCCCTCTTGCCACGGCAGCGCAAGATGTCTATGAGGCGCCCTGAGGGCAAAGGTTGAAGCAGCGGGGTCAGGATGAAGGCTTCCCCGGTGCCCCTGCTCTCCAACACCACAATGCTCCAGGGCTCACGTTCCCCAGATTTTTGGACTGTGACACACACAGGGGCCTGTCCCAACACATCAGGGAGCCAAACTCAGTCTTCTCTGGCTGGCAAAAAAAAAGACGTTCCCCACAGCACCTGCACTGCAGCAGATCCCAGCACCCTCTACACACACAAACACATACACACATGCACACACGCGCACACACACACACACACACAAACACTCACGTTTGCCCAAGGGCATCGATGCCTGTTTTTCCCAGGCATTAAAATGCCCTCGCTGGCTTAAGTTCCCTGAGACAGCTCCGTTGCCAGTTCTGGCCCAAAGACACAGCTCTGGCTCAAAGACACCCAGTGAGAGAGAAGTCTCAGAAAATTGAGGCCAAACTTCATCACTTGAGGAAAACTGATTCTCTAAGTGTTGCGTTGCCACACAAATGGGACAAGGGAGAGCCAGAGAGGTCAAAGAGCACAGGAAAGATCCCACAAGGATCGCCATCCGCACCCGCAACTACATCCAGCCGTCTATCTGGAGTGGGCCCAGGAAACTCCTGGCTGCGGCGGGCTCACCGGTGCGGTTGGCACGGCACGGGAAACGGTATGTGCTGAGCACCTCCTCCTCGTCCTGCTCGTCCAGGACGCGGCACTGGCGCAGATACGGCGTGAGCTTGGCCGGGTTCAGGGCGCGCGTCAGCCGGTGGCGGACGCCCTCGATCCGCTCCCACAGCGCGTCCTCCTCCGCCTCCGACCCCGAGCCGGCCCCCGCCTCTTCATCGGCCTCGCCCGCGTCCGCCCGGCCCTGCATTGTCGCGTCCTCGGAGTCTGCGAGCAACAGGCACGGTGGGCACGGAGCCGCGGCCATCGCACCTGGGCGTCGCCCGCGGGTCCCCGCGCTGTCCGGCTCCATGCTCCCGGTTCCCCATGCTGCTCTGCCTGTACCCTCCCGAGTCCATGCGCTGTCCTGCCCGCGTCCTCCCGTGTTCCCCAGCTGTCCCGCCCGTGTCCCTCCCTATCCACGCTCCGTCCCGCCCTGGTCCTCTCCGCACTCACCGCGGTTGCCGCAACTTCCCTGGACTCCGGGCTCGGTGCTCGGCCGACGGCTCCGGCGGCGCGACGGGGCGGTGCCCTCGGGGTCATTGGCTCCGCCCCCGACCCCGCGGCCGCCCGGGCCTCCCCACATCGCCCGCGCCCCGCCGCGATCCGGCTGTACTCCCGGCCGCTCTCCGGGCCGGCCGCGCCTCCCCACCCCCCACCCCACCCCGCTTCCTGTTTCCCGCCGGCTCTCCCGCTGGTCCTGGCGGGGTCCCCGCGGCCCGCCCACACCTGCCCGGCCCCCGGCGGGGCGGGGCCGCCACACGCACGATCACACCCCCGCGCACCACCGCCGCACACCTTGTCCCGGCCACGCGCGCAACAGCTGTCCGCACCCACCACACGCCGAACGCCAGGGTGCAGCCGGCTACCCGGAGCCCTGGACAGGACAAGTGCTATCCACACACGTCCTGCGGCAAACAGGTCATATCAACTCAGCCGGCTCTGGGTTCAGATCTCACACGCAGGACCCCCAGAGCACCCACTTCAACCTGGGTGGTATATCCACTCTTCCTGGAGCCACATTCCTGGGCATAAGGCATGTCTATTTCTCAGGAAATGGCTGTAGAGTGTGGGACAGGGCCCTCAGAAGCCAGCAGAACTTTCACACTTGTTCATCTTCTGGGATAATAGCCTCACAGTGTTGGGCAGGACTTCAACCCGAGACAGGACACTCACATGACCCTTCCCACTCCCCGAAACATCTTGTGTGCAAGAATTTGCAAGACCCTGATCTGCTGCGCGCCTCTGTAGTTCAGTGTGGGAATCATTGCATCCTGTTCCCAGCTGGGCCTCTTATCTGCGAGTGACCAGGACAAGGGCTTGCCCCTCCCCAGTCTCAGTGTTCCCGAACACACTGTCAAGAGCTGGCGTCTTCCCGCAAGCTCAGGACAGTCTGTGTGGACCGCCGAGGGGAGGGGTTACGAGAAGCTTTCCAACGGTGGGATCAGTCCCTGCAGGCATGCACACTGCACCTCCCTTCCTTGGATGAAGATGATGGTACATGGGGACCTGGATGCTTGAATTTCTCAATGGCTGTTTCTTCAGATTGTAGTCCAAGAGATGCTTGAGGAGGGCTTTGTGGTTAAAGACAATTATGTTTGAGATAAGAGCCTCAAAACTCCCTCCACCTTGGAGACCAGCTCTCACTCCCACAACAATGTAGGTCTGCACTCTCGTGATAGCTGCTCTCTAGGTCCTGGAAAGTGCCCTGGGGGAAGGGGAGCACGGCTGAGAGGACACAGAAAGAGCTGGAAAGATGTGTGAGTCCCCAAACCCACCCATACTTTCTGAATTCAGTGCATCACCCACCCAAGGAAACAAAGTTTAGCCGCAAAAGCCCCGAGTGAACTGTCCTGCCGTGAAGAAACTAGTTTACCCACATAACCTGCTCCTTCCCAACCTTCAGGAATCACAGATGCCGCTGACTTGGTTTTGTTTGGAATATCACCTTCTCACCTTCAGAAGAACTCCTTTAGAAAGTCTAAATTGTAGTGCAAACCTACACATTAACAAAGGAGGAAGCAGAGGCCCAGAGGGCAAGAACTTGCCACACAGTGAGGTAGCTCCGAATCCATTCTGGTCCCTCTCCTCTCCCAAGGCTCAGTGTCCAGATTCACGCTAGACTCCCTCCCAGGGAGTACCTCTCCTCTGCTGGCCATGGACATTCTGGCTCTCTGCTCCCCCAGCAAGCAGCGTCTCCTCCCTATAGTGAATATTTTCACTTGGCAGGGATAATGGGAAGGAAGCCTGGGAAATGAGTCTTTGGTTAATTATTCTCTCATCAGAGGCGAAAACAGGGCCAAGGATTAGGCACTGAAACTAGAGTCCAATTGAAAGCAATAACGTGAGGGTCACTGGGTCAAATCGGGTCCCAGAAGCTGTAGGGGGAAACACCTGACATGTGCACACACGCACATGCACACTCACAAGCATGCACTTGGTTTCACAGACACATTCCCATGGACACACAGATATATTCTCTGTTTACAGACATACCAACATGCATACACAGGATTACACACACACTCACAGTCACACACACACATTTACAATGACACACTCACGTGGATGTACGTGGTCACACAGACACAAAGCCACACACACAATTTTACACACATACCTAACAGATACATATGCACAGTTATACAGGCGCACATCCATGCACATACATGGTGACACACGATTGTATACACATACACACATGCACACACACTCACAGGCAAGCACACACACTTGCCTCTGTGGGTATGGAGCCAGGCAGCAGACACTCAGTACTATGCCACAGCTCCATAGTCAGCAGATGCCCCTGCTCAGTCTGCTGTCAACAGATGTCACCAGCATGGTGGGTGGATGGATACCACTAAGCATCCCTCCCAATACTGTCTTCCTGTGGCTTCTGCTCCATTACTCTTCCCCCTGTCACCATGCCAAGGAAGCAAGGCTATAGCAGGGAGACAGAGGGCAGAGCCCCTGTGCCAGCACTCCTCGGTGCCCAGGCTCCTGACCAGGAGTGCTGGTCCTCCCTAAGGCTCCATTTCCCTGTCTGCAGATGACACCTAGGGAGGACAGTGGAAGAATAGATCTGTTCCCTGGGGTCTGACACTGGGCCTTAGCCATGCACTCTTGGACAAAGGCCTTCCCCTTAGAGGAATGGTTGGATGTGGGTAATGATGAATCCTCCCTGTGCAGGAACATATGGCGTGTGTGAGCTGAGGCAACTCCACCTTCAAAGTCAGTTCTCTTCCCAGCTCCTTAAGGCGCACGTCCCCAGGTTTAAACCCCCTCCACATCCCACCTCTGACCCCTCCACACGCCCAGCTCTGAGTCACAGTGTGTTTCCCACTGAGAAGCCAGAGGGTTGTCCTTTATTTTGTTGCTGAGATGAGATCACACTAGCCTCAAATTCCCTGGCTCAAGTAATCCTCCTGCCTCAGCATCCCATGTAGCTGGGACTACAAACGCACAACATCCCTAAGATTTCAAGGCAGATACCCCTCAGGTTTAAACCTTTCTGGGTTTTCCACCAAACTAGAAGATATAAATGCCCCCGACCTGCCAGCTATGTGTACTCTGCACCCTCGCCCCCACTCACCGACAGGTCCCAACCAGTTTCTGCCAGCTGCTTTAGCTTGGCTTTCCCTCCACCTAGAATGTGTGGCCCTCTCTCTGCTCCTAGCCTGACCTTCCTTTTGGCCATGCAGAGCTGAGATCAACCGTCACCCTCTTGCAGGCAAGGACTTCATTCTACCCCTTTGACCACTTGTCTGCTTTTTCAACACCCCATCTCCCTGGGACTACCCTGCTCACCTGCTAGAAGTAGGCTAGAATGTTCCAGATTTAAGGATGAGGAATGGGGCAGAAAGGAGAAGAAGTTAGAGGGGACAAGGGTCAGGAGCAGAGCACAGGCTGGTAGGGCACCAACAGGGTGTCCATGTTCACGTTTGTCAGGAGTGAAGCTGTGTCTTCCCCAGGCCAGTCACGGAGTACACAGAGGCTGGGACTCCCCATCTTTCAGGGCTCCCTGGGCTTTAACACCTACTTCTTCCTCTCTGAAGACCTCTGATGGTATCCCAGGAATTGGGATCTCCTGGAGAGCTGGGAACATCCAAAAGGGAAAAAGAGACAGACAGACAGACAGACAGACAGACAGACGAGGGGTGTGTGTGTGTCGTGGCCCTGTCCCCATGTCCCTTCCCCCACTTGGCCATCCCCAGCAGCTTGGCAGCACAGAGCAGAAATGGTGACTCATCCTAGTTTCAGGCAGTGACAGAGATCTTTGCCCACCTGGCCTCGGGTGGGGCAGGAGGCCAGAGGTGAAGCTGAGCTGAGAGGTGGGGACAAACGGGGGACAGCTGTGGGGAGACAGGATACTAAGGCTGGACTGGCCATGCCTTCCCCAGGCTGTACCACCCAGCTTCCTCAAGGGTCTTGTGTGTGCCTCCTCTTCCCCCAAGGTGGTTGGAAGAGATGTTCGATCCGGCAGACCTGAAGAAGAGAGGAAATTGAAGGTGGAGGGCAGCTTGAGTAGTGTTTTTATGGAGGGGGTGCCCCACCTAACAAGAGGAGGTGGCCAAGAACACTGCCTGGGGCCCAGAATTCCAGAGAAAGGCCCTGGACAGTCTGACTGAGTCAGCTGGAAAGGGAGGGGTGGGAGAAGAGATGTGGGGACCTGCCACTGAGTCACTGCCCCCAGGGCCTGGCAGGATTCCTGCTACTGCCTGCCCCACCTGGTGTCCTAATTCAAATCCCAACCCCCCACCCCTTTTTGTGACCAGAGCTGAGCAGGAGACAACAATGGATGTATCTGGTGACTCCGAGGTAATGCTTAGCACAAAGTCAGTGACCATTTATATACCAACACATCTGTCTGTGCCCTGTGCAGTTACCTTTGGACCTCGGATCAGCTGCACAAACCATCAGCCTGTTCCTTGCTGAGAGGTCACAGGTTACCTGAAGTTGCATGCACGGATGACTGTGTGTTGGTGTGTGGCTGTGACCTCCCCTCCTGTCTCACCTGTCTGTGTCCCACCCCATTTGATGGGCCGCAGACCCTGAGAGAAAGACCCGCCTCTGCAGCCACCGCTGAAAAACACTCCAGCTCCTCCCAGGGGCATCTGGAAAGCCCAGCTGAGGAGGAGGTGAGGGGGAAGGATGGAGCAAGCAGAATGAACAGCTGATGCGGAGTCCTGAGGTCTCACCTAACGCTTCCGAAAGGACCAGGCTTTCTGCTTGCTTTAACGTGCACCATCACAAATCATGAGTCCTCCTTGCCTTCATCCTCATAGCTCACATCTCATCAGCCCGTGCCCCTAAAGGAGATGCTGAGAGAGCCACCCCTGTCAGGAAGACTGGTGCTCACAGGGGAAGCGAACACTGAGGTTGTGTGACAGCCAGCTTCAGCAGCTGGCCCTGTGCCAAGTCCTGAACTCTCCATCTCACCAACCTGGATGCCTGGATGTAGGCCGGGTGCTGACCAGGTAAGGAATAAGGCCTGGGACAGAGCCACAATCCTAGCCAGGGCCCAAACTTCATAGTCCCTGGTAGAATGAGCACCCTAGGTTGGAAGAGAAAGGCTGGGTTCAGACCCCTTTTCAGGCCTGTTGTGGTCCTAGAATGTGATGATCTTTTGTGATCTCATCTCCCCTGCCTCTGTGTCAAATCTCCTGGAGTTGCAGCTATGGGCAATAGTGAGCCATGCAAGCAGGAGCAGGGAACCAAACCCAGGTCCTCTGCTATAGCAACAAGTGCTCTTAACCAGCCAATCACCTCTCCAGCCCCTTGCTTTTGTTTTGAGGGACAAGGTATGGCTTGTAAACAAAGTTGCCCTTAAACTTCCTGCGATCCTCCTGCCTCAGTCTCCCAAGTACCGGGATTACAAATACGCACTATGATGCCCAGAGGTTTTGGTTTGGGTTTTTTTTTTTAAATATATATTTATTTATGATGTATACAATATTCTGTTTACATGTATGCCTGCAGGCCAGAAGAGGGCACCAGGCCTCATTACAGATGATTGTGAGTCACCATGTGGTTGCTGGGAATTGAACTCAGGACCTTTAGAAGAGCAGGCAATGCTCTTAACCACTGAGCCATCTCTCCAGCGCTGGTCTGGGTTTTTTTTTAATCCCCCTGAATATTTCCAATCTGAAGTTGATTGAATCCATGAATTAGAAGCTGGGCATAGGAAAGCCTCTCTGTATCATGTTGTGATTTCCAAGTCCGTACCTAGGGACCACCCAGGACACTGGCAATGCAAATGGCCGCAGACTACCACTGTCCACCCAACCTCCCTGGTGGACCCTCCTGCCATTCTGACTGTTCTGCCTGCCCTGTCCTTCCCACCCCTTCCTCATCTCTGGCTCCCGTGGCCCCCCTCTTCAGTTCTTAATGCACATCTGCCCCCTCTTCCCGTTGGCAAGGGAGGGGAACGCTCAACTATTTCTCCTTTTACACTCCTATTTCCTCTTTGATGCTCTCATCAGAGACTCTCTTCTGTAGGCATGTGATACTTTCTCCAGAGGATGTAACCCTCTGATGGCCAAGGAGGGTCCCACCTCCCCCATCGCTGATTCCCTGCAGCTGGGCTCAATACCAGAACACAGCTTGTCCCAGAGATGTGGGCAATGCCAACAGACTAGCAAGTGGATGCGGTGGGTTCCTGCTGGCCTCCAGTTGAGCCCAGATCACCACATATAAAAAGAAGGAACAAATGAATGACCAATATCATTAAGTTACCAGTGAAAAGGATTATGGATATCAGAGGACAAGTCCCTGAGACCTGGGACAACAATAACTGCCAACATTCCAGAAGACTCTTGTGGTTGGGACAGTCTGTATACTTCCCGTAATGTGATCCTTTTCAGTCCCCGTGTGAAATATTCACTGTGACTACCCAGACTTTATAGATCAGAAGCCGAAAGCTGAGTCACACGTACCCTGCCCAGGGACCCAACTGGGAAGCAGGTAGCCTGGGATTTGAACCCAGTTATGATCTGCTCCTGTCACTGCTAGGCACTGCAAGCTGAAGGCTTCCTGGAAGAAGTGTGGCAACATTTGGCCTGGAAGAGCAACCAGGTTGCTGCAGCCTGGAAGGGAGGCATTTCTGCAATGGGGAAGTGGGCACGCACACTGGTGTAACTGGTGGGGTGGAGTAGAAAGGGCCCTGAGGAAGAAGGTAGCCAGGTGTTTCCAGTAAATATCTCTGTGCAGCAGCCCATTCCAGGATGGAGCAGGCTGAAGCTGGGAACTCAGGAGTCTGTGTGGGGTAGGACCTGGCAGGATAGCAAGGGCCATTCATTGGTTACATCTGCTGGGGCTGCTCACTGCTTGGTCTCCATGGCATGGTGGCATCAGGACCATCAGCTTCCTATCATGGTTTCAAAACCATATGTCAAAGACATCCAGAGGAAGCCACGCCATCTACAATCTACCCTTGGAAGTCAGCCAGTGTCACTTCTGCAATGTGGGTCACAACAGTCCCAAGGGTGCCTGGGCTTGGGGGAGGGAAAAACAGTGTCCAAGCTGCCTCTAGGTCAGTGGTTCCCAACCTGTGGGTCATATCCGATATCCTGCATATCATATATTTACATCACAATTCATAACAGTAGTAAAATTACAGTTATGAAGTAACAATGAAAATAATTTTATGGTTGGGGTCACCACAACTTGAGGAAGTGTATTAAAGGGTCACAGCATTAAAAAGGCTGAGAACCACTGCTCTAGATAGAGATACTAGATCCATTTGGGAAACTCATTTCACCACGGGGGTGATGGACAGGACCAGTGTCAGCCAAGGACACGCTGATGGTGGGTTCCAGGACTGGCTTGGCAAGAGCGTGGCTTTATGTCTAGACCTTCTTCTCCTCCCTTTTATTTAGACATAAAACATTGTAAAGGGGCCAGTGAGATGTCTCAGCAGATAAAGGCATTTTTCACCAAGCCTAATGACCTGATTTCAATCCCCAGCACCCACACAGTAAAGGGAGAGACCCAACTCCCAAAACTCACACACATACTCACAAACAAATGTAAAATACAGCAAGGCCTGAGGTGGTAACCCACACCTGTGCCCCAGCACTTGGGAGGTTAGGGCAGGAGGAGTGCCACCCTGAGCTACAGGGGGAACTACAGGCCAGCCAAGCCTGTAACCAGTTCCAAAACAAGCAAGCAAAACACAGCCAGCCAGCCAGCTACACTGACCTTAAAGTATACCTCTGGGGCTTAACTGTACTCACAGTAAGGTAACCATCGGCCTGCGTCAGGTCCAGTAACTTCCGACAGCTTCCCGCACAAGCCCTCCCAGCCAGGTCCTCCCGTGGAGACTTGTCCTCTCTCCAAGGATCATTCCACCTGTTTTCTTCTTCCTGGATGGACTGAGCCCTACGTGCTGGTGTGTGCGGTGGTATCTTTTGCTATTGTCAGCGGGCGAGAGTCCCCGTCAAGGGGCATGCGCTTGCAGACAGACCATTCTCCTTGCTGTATAAGGTCTTGTGTGTTAATAGAACCACTCTGGGCCAGTCCTGCTTGGAGACTCTAAGAATCATCTCTAAGGCACATGTATTTCCTGTGATAACCCGAGGCATGCCCACAGTCTGACTTCACCAAGGACAGGGCCATTTAGTCACCAGGGTGGGTTTATGTTCAGTAGATCTGCCAAGTGGTGTTGTGACATCCTGGTACCATTTGACCCTCCCGTCAGCGGTGTGTGAGTTCCAGCTCCCATCCCACCAACACCTGGGTGTCTCATTTGTTTGAGAGGAGACTTGGCGATGAAGCCAGGTTGACAGTGAGCTTGTGTTCCTCCTGCCTCGGTTTCCTCACGCTGAGGGTCGATGTTCTATCAATCAGTCTCTTGAAGTTATGGTAGGTAATGATGCTCACCAACCAGAGAGGCCCTGGGTCACCTAGGAGACAGGCCTCTGGGCACACCTGGAGAAGCCAGTCTAAATAACATTAGCCTCTGGGCATAGCCATGAAGGACTGGAAAAGCTGAGGTGGGCTGGGGCTCTGGATGGCATAAAAAGGAGGAAATGGGCGGAGCACAAGCATTCATCTCTCTTCTTCCTGACTGTAGATGTTATGTGACCAGTTGCTTCAAGCTTCGGACACCAGAATTTTCCCAACCATGATGGACTGTTTGTTCCCTCAAACTGTGAGCCGAATTAAACACCTGCTTCCTTCCCTTCCTCCCCTTCCTCCCTCTCTCCCTCCCTCTGTCCTCCCTCCCTCCATCAGGTATTTTGTCAGAGCAGGAGGGACCATAACTAAGACAGAAATGAGACCAGGCGTCTGAAAGCTCACAAGAAATCACCATGGCTAAGAGAGAAGAAAGGTGGAGCAACCCCAGATACAATAGTGTGGGTCCAGAGGACATCTTGCTAGTGCTTGATTTAATTCTGCTTTAGTTTGTATTTGTTGACCATGGTGAAGTGGTTTTGGACTATGAAATTAAAAGTAATAATGGTGGGGGGGATGGAGAGATGGCTCAGTGGTTAAGAGCACTGGCTGCTCTTCTAGAGGACCTGAGTTTGACTCCCAGAAACCACATGGCAGCTCACCACTGTCTCTAACTTCCATTCCAGGGGATCCAATGCCTTCTTCTGGGCTCCATGGATACCAGTATACATGCAAACATATAGCAAAACACAAGCAAAACATCATGCACCTAAAATAATAAAATAATTTTAAGTAAGAGCAATAATAGGAAGTATATGGAAATGTTTCTGGGGAAAAACACTTGATCGTGACAAGAGACCACCTGAGAGACAGCTCTAAGGCGGTTCTAAACATGAGACTTCATGCTGGCTGTGGTGGCGCACCTTTAATCCCAGCATTTAGGAGGCAGAGGCACGCAGATCTCTGTGAGTTTGAAGCCAATTTGATCCAAATAGTGAGCTTCAGGCTAGCCAGGACTACACAGTCAGTCCAAGTTTGTCTTGAACAAAAAAGTCCAGAACTGGGGCAGGAGAGATAGAACAGGGGTTAAGATCACTTGTGGTTCTTGCAGAGGAACTGGGGTTGGTTCTCAAGACTCACAGTTGTCTGTAACACTATGCGTTCTGAGGGAGCCAACATATTCTGGCTCCCCTGTACCTCTGCATGCACCTAGTGAACGTGCACTCATGTGGATATAACAAAAATAAATAAAACTTCTTTTCAAAAATCCAGAATACTAGCAAGGTGGTAGCGCTCACCTTTGATCCCAGCACTCGGGAGGCAGAGGCAGTCGAATCTCTGTGAGTTCAAGACCAGCCGGGTCTACAGAGTGAGTTCCAGGACAGCCGGGGCTACACAGAGAAATCCTGTCTGGGGAAAAAAAAATTAGGAATATGAGGAATGACAGGAAATGATAGCATTGCTGATGGAAAAACAGGACAGCTGCTTGGGAGGATGTGTTCATAAAATAGATCAGTTAGAGTCAGGCTGTGGTGGTGCACACCTTTAATCCCAACTCTCGGGAAGCAGAGGCAAGAGGATCTCTGTGAGTTTGAGGCCAGCCTGGCCTACAGAGTGAGTTCCAGGACAGGAACCAAAGCTACAGAGAAACTCTGTCTCAAAAAACAAAACAAAATAAAAAAAAATAAACAAACAAAAAAAGAGATGGATTAGGGAGGATGTATTCTGGGCTTCATTTTTATTTGGCTTTGTGTTGTTTTAAGTGATTTGTCTGTTTGTTTTTGGTCTCTTGTTTTGTACTGTTTTGAGCAGCCCTGGGTGACTCACTAATGGCTTCGTAGACCACACAGGCCTTGAACTTAATGCAGTCTTCCTGCCTTAGCCTCTCGAGTACTAGGACTACAGGCATGTAATACCTCACCCAGTTTCATTTAATTAATTATTGATTATTTATCTTTTTTGAGACAAAGTCTTTCTACATAGCCCTGGCTGTCTGAGAAATCAGGCTGGACTTGAACTCACAGAAATTCTCCTGCCTCTGCCTCCCATGTGCTGGCATTAAAGGAGATTGCCACCACACTCAGTCCAGCTTAACTTCTTTTTGTGTGTGTATTTTTGTTTTTTTTTTTTTTCAAGACAAGATTTCTCTGTGTAACAGCTCTGGCTGGCCTTGAACTCACAGAGATCCTCTTGCCTCTGCCTCCCAGGTGCTGGGATCAAAGGCGTGCGCCACCACCGCCTGACTCAACTTCATTTCTCATATAAAGAAATACTCTCTCGCCATACAACAATCACGCTCTATGGTACTTGCCCAGGATGAGAATGTCCACCCAAAATTCTGCACACATGTCACTTTCGGTTCCAGTCGTCGTTGTGGACACTTGGAGACAAGCACAATGTCCTTCAGTAGATGAGTGGATAAACAACGGTGCCTCCAGACAATGGAATATTCTTCAGGGCTACAAAAAATATGGAGCAAGCCAGCCAGGCTCGGTGAGATTCCCAGCATTTGTGGGTGAAGAAAAGAGAATCAGGAGTTCAAGGTCAGCCTTGGCTACACAGAGAGTTGAAGAACAATGAGACACTGTTCCCCCCAACTCCCACCTCCCCAAAAAAGAAATGAGCAGTCAAGAGACAAACGTGATCATGAACACTTGTAAACCCATCGCTTGGGTGGTGGAGGCAGAAGATCAAGGGCTAAGCCAGCCTGTGCTATGAAGTGACACCTTGTCTCAAATAGAGGAGATAAAAAAAGAAAGAGAGAGGAATAGGAAAGAGGGAAGAGAGAAGGAAGGGCCACCAACCAAGCTGCGACAAGCCATGGAAGAGCCTTATACACATTAATGAAATATCCATTGCTTTCAGGTTGGTATCAAGTTATTCCAAGTTATTACCATGGCAACTCAGAACATCTGGAAGAGAGAAAACTCTTGGTACCATGGGACGGTAAGGGGGCTGACAGAGACTTGAGGAAAGAGAGTTGACAGTGACAGGTGACTCATGTGGTGACAAGTGTCATTTACATTTGTCAAAATGACCACAGAATGTACAACAAGTGAATGTGGCTTCTAGGGCCTGTGATGGACCATGTAAGTTCATTCATTATTATAATCACACACCATTCTGCTATGGGAGTATGATTCAGAGAGAAGTTATATGGGAAATTCTATCTTTCTGACCCAGTCTTGCTATCTCTATTTTAAAAGTAGTCTAGAAAAAAAAAGAAAGAAAGAAAGAGAGAGAGAGAGAGAGGGAGGGAGGGAGGGAGGGAGGGAGAAAGAGAGAGAGAGAGAAAGAAAGAAAGAAAGAAAGAAAGAAAGAAAGAAAGAAAGAAGGAAAGAAAGAAGAGAACAGAGGCAGCTCATCATCCAAAAGTATTTGCTACCTGAGTTCAGTTCCCAGCACCCTTGTGGGGCAGCTCACAACTGCCTGTAGCTCCAGCTCCAAGTGAATCTGATGCCCTCTTCAGGCCTCTGAGGGCACTGCATTCATGTGTCATACACACAACCATACACATAAATTAAAAAAAATCATAGTAAGTCTTCTTAAAAGAAACTTAAAAAAAAAAAGAAGAAAGAAAGGGAGATGTTAGGATCGTGGCTCAGTGGTAGAGCACTTACCTAGGCTTCATCCAACACAGTAAGACTCAAAGAATCACAAAAACAGAAACCCAGGCTCAGGAGGCAGAGGCGAGGCAGACCTCTGTGAGTTGGAGGCCAGCCTGTCTGCATGATGAGTCCCAGGACAACCAGGGCTACACAATGACCCTATCAAGACCTACAAAAAGACCCTACCAAGAAAAAATACTTCTTAGGAATAAATCAATGAGAGATGCAAAGAACCTCAACACTGAAAGGCCTAAAACATGGTTGTGTGGGAGTCATTAGGAAAGACACAGACAGACAAACCAGCATGGAACTCACACCCACAGATAGCCCTGTTCCAACAGATAGACAGCACAGATGGCCCTGTTCCAACAGATTGACAGAGCAGGCTCCAGGAGAAATTGGAACTGCACCACTGCAGGTGGGAATGTGGGGTGTGTGGCTGCTGTGGAAAACAGTTTGGCAGGTCCCCAAAAATCTAAACACAGACTTACCTTAAGTCTCTACAGTTTCCAAAGAGGACTGGTAGTGTGTCTCAATAGAAAGTCCTCCCAGGCTCGGGTTCCATTCCCCAGAACTAGGAGGGGGAAAAGTACCCAGGAGAAATAAGGACACCTACACAAAAACTTCCCCTTTGGGCTGGTTGTCAACTTGACACAAACTAGAGTCACTTAGGAAAAGGGACCCTCAAGTGATGACTTGCCACTATCCTGTGGGCAAGTTTAGCCCACTGCGGATGATGCGGGTGGACCTGGGCTGTATAGGAAAGCCAGTCAGTAGCAGTTTTCCTCCGTGGCTTCCGCTTTAGTTCCTGCCTCCAGATTCCTGCCTTGACTTCCCCTGAAGAGGAACGAAGTGTGAAAGTCAAAGCTAGACAAGCCCTTCCCTCGCCTAAGGAACTTTGAGCCAGTGTTTTATCCCGGCCACAGAGAGGAAACTGGGCCGGCTGCCTAGGGGGCTCAGTAACACAGCCCTAGGCGGAACCATTCCCAGGTCTGTAACTGGAGCAGACAGGCACATTATTTAACTATAATGAGGATCTGGGATGCAGCATGGTTGGTGGGGTGCTTGCCTACTGTGCATGAAGCCCTGGGTTCAATCCCCAGCACTGCGGAATAAAAACAAGCACGTGGTTAGGGAGGGGCACACCTGCAACCTCCGCACCTCGGTACTTCTGCTCTTGGGAGGCAGAAGCAGTTGGGTCTCTGAGTGCAAGGTCAGCCTGGTCTACAGAGCAAGTTCCATGGTAGGCTCCAAAGCTTCAAAGAAACCCCTTCAAGTTGCAACATGTATATTGTGGACTAACTTTGCAAACACTGTGCTAAGTGAGAGAAGTCAATCGATCCCAAAAGAACAAACATCCTGCGACTCCATTTCTATGAAGGCTCCAGAACAGGCAGTGTCATGGATGTAGAAATCGACTAAGGACTGGGGAGGTGGGGAGAGAGGTGACTGCCAACACATGCCAGCTTGAGCGGGTGGCATTTGGGGAAGAAGCAAATATTCAGGATGGATGTAGACATAGGAGAATCCGCAGAAACGTCCACTTTGTGTCTATGAATGCATTTACGAGGCTTTTTGGAGACCGGGTTTCATGCTGCCCAGACTGGTCTCAAACTTACCACACAGCTGCCTCTACCTCTAGGGCCTTGAGAGGACAGGTGTGCACACCACACCAGGCACTTACACACTTTATGTGTTATGGGGGGGGGGGTGACTGTGTGCCACTTTGCTCACCTGTGTAACCGAGGACGACTTTAGGAAGCTAATTCTCCTCTCCCACCATGTGGTTTCAGGGAACAGAACTCGGGTCATCAGCCCTGACAGCGAAAAACACAGTGTCTCACCTGCCCCAGCTGTACACTTCCGACAGGCGGGTTTGGGGAACTGATGGTGTAACCCAGTAGCAGAGCCTTGCCTAACTCTCATCCCCGTGGAAAAAGAAAAGGTATTGTAGGGTGTGGATTTCATGCTATGTGTGGTTACTTATTTTTTGAAATAGGATCCACTGTGTAGCCCTGGCTGGCCTGGAACTTGCTATGTATGTAGACCAGGCTGGCCTCTAACTCAGAGATCCACCTGCCTCTTGAGTGCTGGGACTAAGGGCATATGCCACCATACCCGGCCTATATCCTAATTCATTTTTTTTCAGATTTAAAGACATTATGAGCTGCACATGGAGGAGCCTTTTAAGAGACTCAGCATTGGAAGTGGATGCAAGAGGATTAGGAATTCAAGAACAGCCTGGGCTACAATAGACCCTATCTCAAAACATCAACAAAAACATTGCTGTTTATGAAAATAAAAGAGATCTAAGTTGATTTTAAAGTTTCCAGGGGAAAAATGGAAAAAGAAAAGCCATTTGTATAAAATACAAACCCCGAGAGCAAGAGCTGGAAGCCCTCGATGCCAGAGGCAAGAACTGTGCTGACTACAGCAGTGTTATTGTGGGGTCTGCACGGACAGAAGGCTAGGACAGACACTCCAGTCATGGAAAGGATGTGTTGACTCCCTGTTAGCTTCCTGGAGCTGCAGGAAAATAAATGATCAGCACAAGTTCAGTCAAGCTGGCTTAGTGAGGACAGGTGCTTGCCACCAAGGAGACAGCCTGACCCTCAAACCCTCATAGGGAAGAAGAGAACTGACTCGAATCTCTACACGTGTGTGCTTAGTGGTTTATACACACAGTTCTTCACCAGTAGAGTGAAGATCCTAACTCCAGTACACACACACACACACACACACACACGTACATATAAGATGTAACATTTCCTTTTTAAGCACTATGACATTTGTGGCTTCAAACAATGGGATTCTTTTTCTCACAGTTCTTGGGACCAAAATCTGTAGCTAAGCCCAAGTCAGCATCTGCAGTGCCAGGGTCCCTCTGCTTTCAGACCTTCTCAAGATGAAAGTATTGAGCCATGTGTGGCAGTGCATGATGTAATCTAGGGGAAGTGGAGGCAGAAGGATCAAAATGAGTTCTAGATCCTGTCTCAAAATAAATGAGAAAGGAAGGTGGGGAGGAAAGAAGGGTCTCTTCTATATAGTCCAAGTTATTCATTAAGTAGCCCAGGCTGGCTTTGAACTTATAGCAATCTTCCTGCCTTCACATCCATGGTACTGGAATTACAGGTATAGGACGTATAGCCAGTTTCTCTGCTGTCCCTTTACATGCCCTCTCATGTAAGTGTGTTACATGTGTGTGTACATATGTGTGTGTATGCATGGGTGTGTGTGATCTCCTGTACCTCCCTTTCATCTGTGATCGAATTTGTACCCGTATGAATAATCCAGGATCATCTCAAGATTCTAAACTTAATTGTACCTGCAAAGATTGTGCTTAGAAGGTGACATTCACAGGCTCCAGGAAATGGGGGGATGGGTGCCTTGGCAGGCTGGGAGTTACGGGTTTGCTAACTCAGATCAAGGACAGAAATTCCAGATCTAGTTCCGAACGCTTGAAACAATTAAACCTTAGAATTCAAGGCAAGACAACTCCTGACCTCGGAAGAGAGAATGAATTCCTACCAAAGCTCAAAAGATTAACCGTTGATGTTAGTTACTGTGGCGTGACTATGGTCCAAGTCAGGCAACCACCATCTTGGGGACTAGAGCTGTGCCCAGCTGCAAGAGGGTTAACTCAGCTGGACTTGCTGACTGTTCATGCCCCTCATGGAGGGGTAGGGAGAATCGCCTGACCCTCGCCTGAGCAGCTGGCCACTCTCTACGTGTTGTATGCTACTCTGCTTTCATTGCATGTGGCCTGGGAGGGGTTAGAATATACAGATGGGGGGACCGAAAAGGGGGGGGTGCGCTTGTCTTAGTTAGGTTTTCTATTGTTAGGCTGGGCACTGTGGTGCTGCTGCTGCTGGTGGTGGTGGTATCAGCGTACACCTTTAATCCCAGCACTCAGGAGGCAGAGGCAAACAGGTCTCTGCGAGTTCGAGGCCAGCCTGATCCATACAGCGAGTTCCAGGACAGCCAAAACTACACAGAGAAACCCTCTCTAGAAAAACAAGAACAAAACCCAAACACCATAACCAAAAGCAACTTGGGAAGGAAAGGGTTTATTTCAGTTTACAGGTTCCACACCACAGTGTGGAAGTCAGGGCAGAAACTCAAACAGGGAAGGAACCCAGCGCAGGAGCCAATGCAGAGGCCTTGGAGGAGTACTGTTTACAGGCTCGCTGCTCACGGCTTGCTCAGCCTGCCTTATTACACCATCCAGGAACACATGCCCAATAGTGGCAAACACCTATCATGAGCTAGACCCTCACAAATCAATCTTCAGTCAAGAAAACGCACCACAGGCTTGCCCACAAAGCCAGTCTAGCAGGGACATTTTCTCAATTGAAGTTCCTTCTTTCAAAATGACTCTCCCTTTTGTCAGGGTGACATAAAACCAGCCAGCACGTGACTCTATGCAGCTATGGGAGAACCCTCATCCCTGATGGGTGGAGGTTTTCTGAGTAAAGCCTTTTGGGGGAGGACCACCTACATCCTCTGTAAGTAACCCCTCTGTAAGGAAGTCCAGGAAAGTCATTGGCTCTCCAGAGTGAACTCTGGTTAACTGGGCCTCAGTTTTTCATTGAGACCTTGGGAGGAGGGGTAGATGCTGTTTATTTCTCCCCTTGGGATGGAATTTTAAAAATTGAAGGAAGCAAAAAGGAATAGAGAAATGGCTCCACCAGTTAGGTCCTTTGCAACCACCCAAGTTCAAAGTCACGTTAAACTTACATTTTGAAAAGTTGGGCATCACCAGATGATGTTGGTGCACACCTTTAATCCCAGCACTTGGGAGGCAGAGGCAGGTGGATCTCTGTGAGTTCGAGGCCAGCCTGGTTTACAAAGAGAGTTCCAGGACAGGCAGGGCTGTTATACAGAAAAACCCTGTCTTGAAAAACCAATGAATAAATAAATAAATAAATAAATAAATAAATAAATAAAATTTTAAGAATGTATGATGGAGTATATTTGTCGTAGTGAAATGGGTGAACCCCCACATAATATATATAAACATGGCAACCCACATAATCTGTATAAATACATGCGCGTATATGTGTATATGATAGGTGCAAAGACTGGGTGAGAGCCGCTTTCTGCAGTACTCCATGATAGACACACGGTGGCGCCAGCAGCCCATAGACTGCTGCCACATCGTCCCAGCAGGGAGGGAAGAAAAGGCTAGTTAAGATAACACTTCTCCGCCCCCTCCCCGCTCCTCTTCCCCTACCCCCAAGGAGTAGCCATGTGCATGAGGGCCACCCAGTTCATGGTCAGGAGGGTATTCAAGAGGAATCAGAGGGGTCTCACCCTGAAGAGTTGGGGAACAGAGGAGAGTGCTGGTTTGGGACATCGCCAGCCCCCAGCCCCTCAAAAGACATGTCTACCTGGAACCAACGATTTTGACTTTAGGACCTGGGAAGACCTTCCGTCCAATGACAAGTGTCCTTAGAACAAGCGAAGACAGACTCTGGGAGGGTCACATGGGAGCCAGCTGAGGCTGGCACAAGAACTAGGAGCCAGGGGAGGCAGGAAGGATCTTGGAGCCTGCGTGACCCCCACACACCTTGATCTCAGTCTCCTGCCTACAGAAGAAGAAAGCATCCTTTCTTTGGCGGTCAGCCACGAGCTGCACGCTCTTTTGTTAGAGTGGCTGCAGGAAACTAATACACATTGAAAATCTCCCTGCCATTCAGCCTGCCTGCCAATCTTTCCCCCACCCAACACTTGACCCCACAATTTCCCCTCCAAATTTAACGTTCCCCACCCACCCAACCCAACACAGGCTCTCACTCCTCTCCAGCATTGATTTTGGTGGTCTCTGTTCAGGGTAGCCTCCCTTTCCTACTTGGGTCTCTTCACAACTCCTGCCCACCTGTTGAGGCCCTTCTTAAATGCCCCCTGCCAAACAGTTTACTGGCTCACCATAAGCCTGCTCTCTACCAACTCCCCTGCCGCGGAATTCACTCATTCTCAGCCAGGGTCAGCTCAGCCCTGTGTGCCTCCAGGACTCCCAGCCCTGGCCCTTCCACCCCTAGAACCACTGTTCTAGCTCAGGTGTCCCCATCTTTGTGTCTGTGGGTTGTGTGTCCTTGTCCACATGTGCATGCATGGAGGCCAGAGGCAGATGCTGGGTGCCTCCCTCTGCTGATCTCTGCATTAGTCTTTAGATTTATTTATTTAGCGTGTGTGAGAGAGAGTGTGTGCACAGGTGTGCAAGTGTGCCACAGCACATACCTGGAGGTCAGGGGTCAGCTTCCATCTGCTGAGTCAGCTCATCCGCTCTCCACCTTATTTTGGGGGACAGGGTCGCTCACTGAATCTGGAGCTCACTGATTGGCTGGACTGGCTGGCCAGTGAATCCCCCAGGGTTTGCCAGTGTCTCCTTCCACACTGGAGTTATACATTCATTGCCTCCTCACCTGGCTTTTTATAATGACCCCAGCTAAGAGACATCACTCCTGTGTCCAGCCCACAGATGGGAAAATCAGGGGCCTCAAGGAGAAAGAACCATGGTGATGAGGCAGCTGCTGAACCCTGCCTGCACTGTCTGTCCCTCCTTCTAGGTAGGAACCTCAGAACCAACACACTGGGTCCTGAAAAGTCACCTCGCCCACCAGCTGCAATGTGGAATCAGCCCCTTCTGCAGTGGTCTCTCTCTCCCAGGAAGCTTTTGGAAAGCCCCGCTTGTCTAGGGCCCTGGCAACTGGTACAGGGGAGGGTGGAATGGATGAGGAATGGGGCTGGTTTCCAGGGATATGAGATCCTGGGGATTTCTCACCCTCCTCAAAGAAAAGAACAAATTATGCAAATTTTTGGGTCCAAACCTCGGGCCACCTATTCAGTTCCCCTCCTCAGCCTCTCCCTGGGCTTCTGGGAGGGTGTAGGGCTCAGCAGAAAGCGCCCCGGGCTCTCCAGCAGCCATTTCCTGATTACAGGCGAAACTGGGGCTCAGAACTGGTGAATCACTGTGGCCGCCAGCCAGGACACGCTGGGTGTCAGGTGGGGCAAGCAGGATGCTGACACGTGGCTGCCTTCCTCCCTTCTGCCATCCTCAGTGCTGCCACCCTCACAGCAGGTCTCAGTGACACCATCTAGACAGGGACCCAGCTCTGGCCCCACTTCTCCTGCCCCAGGTCAAACCCAAGTGTCCCTAAGGAACCTTGAACTCAAGTGGTTCACAAACCACCTGTCCATGTCTTGTGTAGGCAGAAGCAGCCATCTCTGGGTTCAAACACCTTAATAGACAAAGGGGTTAACAGCCACAGATAGGGGGAACCTCAAACCAAGAGCCCAGGTCCAGGTTCAGACCCCAAACCCACTACTCACAGTCCATGGAGTTATGACCTTTGACACATTTCTTAGCTGCTGGGGACCTCAGTTTTCCCCACAGTAAATGGGAAGGAATGAGGATCCGCAGTATCTTTGGCTTGTTGAGAGGGAGATAGAGGGGCCACAGGAGCAAGGCTTCCAGAACTTCTGGATGAAAAGTTGCTTTATGCAAAGGACATTTGGGGGGCTGGCTGGAGGGATTGCTTAGCTGGTAAAGTGCTTGCTGCAGAAATATGAGGTCCAGAGTTCAATCTCCATTGCCTATGACAAAAACAACATTCATTGCAACACAGGTTCCTCTTTCTTTCTTTCTTTCTTTCTTTCTTTCTTTCTTTCTTTCTTTCTTTCGTGTTTGTTTTTGTTTTTTGTTCTTTGTGTAGCCCTGACTGTCATGGAACTCGCTCTGTAGACCAACCAGGCTGACCTCAAACTAGGAGATCCACCTGCCTCTACCTCCCAAGTGCTGGAATAAAACGTGTGCACCAACACTGCCTGGCTCACACAACACAGGTTCCTATAATCATAGAATTGGGGAGATGAAGACAGACGGATTCCTGGTGCCTGCTGGACAGCTAGTCTAACCAATCAGGGAGCCCCAGGCTCACTGAGAGACCCTGTCTCAAAATATAAGGTAGATGTGGGGCGAGGTGACAAATGCCTTAATTTATGAAGCTCAGGAGGCAGAGGCAAGTGGATCTCAGATCTCAGTGAGTTCAAGGTCAGCCTGGTCTACGTAGAGGGACCCTACCTCAAAAAAAGAAAGAAAGAAACAAAGAAACAAAGAAAGAAAGAAAGAAAGAAAGGAAAAGTCATTGAAGAAGACAGTCAGTGTTGGCTCTTCTGCGCATATGCATTCAAGTGTATTGTGTGTACACAAAATAAATACATAATAATACATACATACATACATAGATAAAATAAGATACTTGGAAGAATGACTTCACAAGGAGGCACGTCAGAAGACGTCCTTGCTGTCATCAGAGAAGAATGTGTCCCGTGCCTGTCAGAACTGTCTTGTGGCCTTTGTCTACCCCCAACCTGTCCATCAGAGGCGGTGGTGCTGGGCGGGAGGGAGGTCCTGCTTCTGGAGATTCCTTGCCTAGGCAAGTCTGGGAACCCCCGCAGAGTGTCAGGTCTCTGTTGGAGGCTTCTCCTGGTTAATCACCTTCCACCCACCTGTTAGCCCTTCCCTGGACCAGAACCAACTTTCCTTCCCTAAAAATAATAATACTCGCAAATCAGAACAGAGTGTGGCGCAAGCACCAGACGAGCCGGTGCTAAACGGTTAGTTAACTGGCCTCAGAGGCAATAACTTTCAGCTCCATCTTCCAGGGGGAGCAGCTGAAGCCAGGAAGGTTAATGACAGGCCCAGCGTCCCACAGCTGGGCCGCCCTTTGGCCCAGCCTGAGCGCCCTTTAGCGCCACAACACAGCCCCTCCACAAACAGTCCCAGAGCCTGGACAAGCTCTTAGCCCCAGCTGGCCTCGGAAGCCTGCTGCTCCTCCCAGGCTAAAGGTCTCTCTGTCACCACAGAGCAACCCACACACACCAAATCCCTGACCTTCTCTTTATCAGGCTCCACACTGCATTCCTGAGGAGCCAAAGAGGGCAGTCTGCAGTGAGGAAAGCTGAACTCAGAGAACTTCAGCGCCCTCACCACCCCACCCCCACCTTTTCCTGCTGCTGGGCCTGTCCCCCACCCCACCACACTGCCAGTATTTCTCTAGAAACGGCCAGACTGTCTCCGGGGCTAAGCTTCAGGAATCCATGGTGAGAAGCCACTGCCTCTTGCGAGAAGCCCTCTGGGATTGCCGCTTGCTGCTGTACCAGTTCCCTCCAACACAGCAACCTCAGAGGACCACAAAGGTGTGCCCTAAGGGCTGGTCTCTGGGTACTCTGAGCTAGGGGGGCTGTGGAGGAAAACAGAAATAAATGAGGGGGGCTGCACCGATTTTCTTCCAGTTAAGTAAGGGGCAGTGACAGGGCAAATCTGCTGGCACAGCTGGTCAGTTCTCACCAGGTCATGACCCTCAGGTCCTGGATCAATTACCTGTTGGGTAACCACCGGAAGAGCTGGCTGTGAAGGCCTGCCGGGGAGGGGAGGTGGGCTGTGATGTTTACTTCTGCAGGGTGGCCTTTGGCCATCCCTACCCTGTTTTCTGTCACCACTGGGCCCTGGAGCTTCGTTATGAAGTACCTCTGGCCGCTGTCTCCCACCCAGCAGGTCCTGGCCCCTAGACAGCCATTCTTCAGGGAATGGAAGTCTCAAAAAAGGCGAGGGAGTCTGAGCTAGCCAGGAACCGGCCTTCACCCACCCTGGGAAGAGGAGTTCGGGTCCCCAAGCCTGGCCTCCACAGAACCTGTGCCCCCAGGCAGAAAGGATCTAACAGCCTTCCAGGATCCCCCCAACTCTCCCCTAAAGAAACTGTAAGGGCTGGAGCAGGAAGAGGATGCTTGGGGGAGCCCTGCCTAGGGGACTGAGGCCCCGGATATTACCCCAGATGCTTAGGTACTCAACTCCTCCAGCCGACCATTATTCAAAGGCTCCTCACTTCCTATCCCATATGGGGTACAGTCCAAGCCTGCTGGCTGATGTCCTGGAGGCCCCTCCCAGGCAGCCAGAGCAGAGGGGTTGCCCCCAAGCCTGTCCGAGGCACCACCCCTGAGGGTCCTTGGGATTCCTGTAAACAGGAAACCGCCACTCCCCCCTTCACAGACAGCGCCATGTTGTGCGGACACTGGGCTCTGAAAGCCCAGGACTCTTGACCTCTCTGGCTGTGTTTCCTGTTAGCCAGGCTAGAGAGAGGGAGATGGAAATGGTCTGGAGGGGGAGGGGTGGGGGAGAGGAAGGATGACAGCTGAGGAGAGCCAGACCCTGAAAGATCCAGAACACTACTGCACATAGTAGGTATTCAGTAAAGCTTGGTCAGAAGCTCAAAGCCCACTCCCACATCCCCCCATAGAAGAGCAATACCATTGAAGGGGTGGACACTGGGCCACCGTGGCCTGGCAGCGCTGATGGCCTGGTCCCCAAGGCTCAGCATCCCCCCATTGTCCCTGTCTGGCCCCGCCCCAGCTCTGGTAGCCCGAGCCAGGCCACTGTCTCAAGGCTCTTTATTTTTAAAATCCCTGTGGTGTTCCTGCCTGAACCTAAGGAGCAATGCCAGCCACAGCGAGCCTGCGGCCTGGGCTCGGGCCCAGAGGCGCCGGGCGGGGCATCCGGCCACCCTGCAGCTGCTGGGCAATTCTGGGAGGGCTTTGAGGCCAGCTGCCCTGCTGAGGAAGCCCTGGAATGCCCAGACTTCAGGCCCGAGGCACTAACCGTTGTCCTTAGTGGAGGAACAGGGGCCCACTAGGGTGGCAACTGGATTGTGCGTTGACTCTAGTGGCGTACTCGGCTACAGAGTCACTGTCCCCTCATATCTAACTCAACTGAGACACAGCATCTCCTAAGAGGAGAAAAGGAGGCGCAAGTGGGCCCTGTGGGGGAGAGAGCAGCGAGGTGTCCTACAGAGGAGACGGCTTTGGGATGGCGAAATAGCTCTGGAAGGAGCTTCAGACTAGAATCCAAGAAACCCAGCCCAGGCCTAGCTCCAGCCCTTTCCAGCTGTTTGGCCTTGGGGAACTCACTCGACCTCTCTGGGACTTCAGTTGCTCCCCTGTGACAGGAGAGGACAAGAGGCATCGTGGAGGGCTGTGGTCACTCCCAGATGCTGCAGGGACAAGACAGTCACAGTCCCTTCCCTCATGGAGCTGGGGGGAGAGGGTCATTGTCTGTAAGGGCAGAACAGGGACAGAAACGAAGGTTAGTGATGGGCTGTGGAGGGGGCCATGAGGAGTCACTGAGATCTGAGGTCTCACAGATCTGAGTGAGCTGGACACCTTTCTGTTATGTTGGCAAACAGCTCTGTAGGCAGAAGGAACAGCAGTGCAAAAGTCCGGAGACAGAAAGAGGCGGGAGAGGTCTCCATAGAGGACATGGAAGGAGCTGTTATTATTCTGGCTGTCCCTAGAAGAAGCTGGAGCAGGCTGAGTGTCAGACAGACACATGGACCCTCTCTGGGCTGCCCCGCGCCCCTTCTCCTTCATTCACTGCATGAGGAATGCCAGGCTGGCAGGCCCATCAATGTGTGATGTTCCCTTGATCTACGCGGCATGCTCACTCCGACCCGACTTGTTCTTGCCTTTGATCCTCCCAGAAGGAAGGTAAGGCAAGGAGGGCTTATTACTATATCCTCATTTGCTAGGTGGGAAACTGAGGCAGCGGGGGCAGAGCAATGATGGTGACTTGCCCACACTACCTATTTCCATGATGCTCTGCCATGTGAGCAAGTGGCTCAGCCTTCAGACTAACCCGTGCCCCAGACGGGCCCACTCATCCTGTGGTGACCCTCTGTGCAGCCAGCCTTGGCTCCCTGAAAAGCATTTCCTGCCTCAGCCCACCCTTCACCCTGGCATCTACAAACCCCTCAGCGCCTCCCCAGCACACAGTCTCTACCAGGAGGTGCCAGCCACTCTTCCCTCCCCCCTATCCCACAGGCTCTGGCAGTCCAAGAATGTGGCCTGAGCCTCCCTTGGGGGCTCCGGCCAGCAAGCCTTGGCAGGAGACCTCGCTGAGTCAACACAAGCCTGGCTGGAGCTCACACTGCCCACCAAGGCAGTAGTGGAGACCCAGAAGGAAGGACGGCCTGCTCCCACCCTCCCTCCCTCCAAGACTCCCCCTCCTGCTCTGGGCTCCAGCTGACAGGGTTAACCCTTGAGGGCCTGCTGACAACTAAGTGGTCCATTCCCTGGCAAAGAGGTGCTGTGGGACCTCAGGCAAGTCACAGCCCCCTTCTGGGCCATTTTCCTCACCCATGAGAGGCTCATCCATGCTGGAGTCTCTATGATTTAACAAAGGGTTCTCTACACCCAACTTCAAAGGCAATGGCTTTGCTCTGTTGTTCCCCGGACCTGGTCCTTAATGAGTCTGTTGGGCTGTGACAGTGAAGTCCATGACAAAGCTCTGAGCCCAGATGGCTGCGGTTCCTATGACACACAGCCCAGCCCGCATTTGTAAAACAGCTTTCCCAGGCAGCTGCTTTGATGGTAGGCATTATTCCTCCCATTTTACAGACAAACAAACTGAGGCAAGGGAGGGTAAGAAGCTTGCCCAAGAGTCCCAGCTGGGACTAGCTGGAGCCAGGCCTTCTGACAGTTGAAAGGAGTTTTCAGGGCCATCTCTGTGTGTGGCAATTGAGGTGGAAGGAGGGGCGGATGGGGAGCAGAAGACAGAGGGGTGAAGTTAGACTCTGCTATTTTAGGGAGACGTCTTGACGGGTTGGAGTTGCCCTCTCAGGAAAGTGGCGAGCTCCCTGTCACCCAAAGGATGTGTGTAGCAGTCGTCTGTCAGACATGCTCAGTCGCTCCTGCCCCGGAGGAAGTGGGTACCACATGTGGACACCTTCAGACGCTCCGTGACTGCAGGGAGAGGGACCGTGTGTGATGCTGGAGGCTTTGCTGTGCTGTGAGGGGCCGCAGACCCATTTTCCAGGGCGGCTTTCACACTGCCCAGGAGGAAGTCTCTGCGTGCCCCCTCCCTCCCCGGGGTCTTCACTGGACAATGGGCTGTGAGGATGAAAAAGAAAGAACCCAGCCAGCCCAGCCCGCCAGCTCTGTACAGCAGGGTCCAGCCCTGACCATCCTCCTCCCATCATCAGCAAAGGGAACAGGAAGCCAGGAGCCAGCAAGCCTGGTGGGGTGGAAGCAGGGGCAGGGATGTCATTGGCTGAACCAGGGGCTGGACCAGGAGTGCCACTGGGTTCTGTTCCTAGACTTGAAACTCTCAAACCCATGGGCAAGGGCCCACAGGAAGGGTGAAGAAGCCTCTAGGTGCATATCTTAGGCTGGGCTGGAAAGGCCATGTTGGTGATGATCTGGGCTCATGTCTGGCCCACAGCCCAAGGGCCTATCTCTCCAGCCAGGCTGGACCACGGAGAATAGGCTATTGTTTGTCCTGCTCTCAACATGCTTCCTGTCCCCCAGCCCCTCCCCCCTCACCCACCCCCTCAAGTAAAGAACAAAGGTCTCCTGGATGTGGACCCCTCCCCACCCTTCCATCCCAGGCCTGGCCAGCTTGGAAGTATCCAGTCCCATCACCCAGGAGACAATGGGTTACCTGGCCCTGACCCCTTCTGATGTTCTTCCCACCCTCTACAACTGTAGGCGCCCCAGACACCCCCACTGACATGTTCCCCTGTGTCCATCCATCTATCTGTCCTCCTCAGGGTGGGGCCGAGAAACTGGCCTCACATCCTTCCTCAGCCCCCTGCCCCCACCCCGTGTCTTGTTCTCCTAGAGAAAGAGAGCCAGTAGGGTGGGGGAGGGAGACTTCTCCACCCCCATTTCCCTGTGGACCAGGGAGCTAGGAACCAGAGCTGAGCCGCCCAGAAAGCTCCTTGGGAGAAAACTCATCCACCACTCTTGCCCTTTTCCCAGAGCCTGGAATTCCAGAGGCGTTTCCGGCCTGACAGCTGTCTCTGAGCTAGGCTCCCTGGGCCTCAAGCTCCACACTCCATGAAACCCTTAGGATTAACTCCTGTCTTAGCCCTGTGGCTTCACACCCGGGTTTGAGAAGCACCTAGAAGAGACAGACAGACCGGGCGGTGGTGGCGCACGCCTTTAATCCCAGCACTCGGGAAGCAGAGGCAGACGGATCTCTGTGAGTTCGAGGCCAGCCTGGTCTACAAGAGCTAGTTCCAGGACAGGCTCCAAAGCCACAGAGAAACCCTGTCTCGAAAAAACCATAAACAAACAAACAAACAAACAAACAACAAAGGAACCCGAGTAATCCCGGGGCAAGTGCACAATCCAGACTGGTCTGTGTCACATGGGGCCCCCACGCACCTCTCTCAGCATGCCTTGGTGCGTCTCTCCTCGCTATCCTCCCTAGTAAGGCAGGTGAGCAGTTCATCTTCTACCTGGTCACAAAGCATCCTTAGGTGCGCCCAAGCTACCTCAACCTCCTTGCTTTCCCAAACCCAATTCCATATCCCCCCAAGACACAAGGCCCAGCTCAAATGCCACCTTCTCCAAGAAGCCTCCCTGCCAGGGTTGCGCTTCGCTGATTCCTTTGACCAGGATTTTAGACTCTTGGTTTTCCTCATTAGGCTCTACCCGTAGGGAAAACAACCACTATCCATCCTTCCTTGACAGTCCCCGCGAGTCCTAGCCCAGCGCTGCTCCCAGCTGCTCTTGTGCCCTTGGCACACACAGGTTGAATTTGAACCCTGGGAAAAGTAAATGACCACAGCAGCCACAGCAGCCACCTTTTCCTGGCCACAACCACAGGACCAGCTGTGACATCCATGCTTTGTCATAGACTGTCCAGCTAAGCCCAAGCAAAGGGTCTGTGTTAAGGTCGCACCGTCAGTGGCAGGCAATGTCGAGATGTGAACCTAACTTTACCTGACTTAGAAATGTATTCCAGAGCAGGGGCTGGAGAGATGACACAGCAGTTAGGAACACTGGCTGCTCTTCCAGAAGATCCAGGTTTAATTCCCAGTACCACACGGCGGTTCACAATCATCTGTAACTCCAGTTCCAGGGGATTCAACTTCCTCTTCTGGACATAGCAAGTACCAGGCACACACATGATACACAGATGTACATGGGTTGTTTATGGGAGGCAAAACATCTATACATATAAAATAAAATTTCAAATAGTTAAAAAAAAAAGAAAGAAAGAAAAAAGAAAGAGCTGGGCAGGGGTCACACACTACTTTAATCCCAGCACTTGGGAGGTGGATCTCTGTGAGTTCAAGGCCAACCTGGTCTACAGAGCACATTCCAGGACAGGTTCTGAAGCTACACTATCTCAAAAATCAAAGAAAGAAGAAAGAAAGAAAGAAAAAAAGAAAGAAAGAAAGAAAGAAAGAAAGAAAGAAAGAAAGAAAGAATGAAAAACATATCCTGGGGCTTGGCATGGTAGTACTTAACCTTAATCCCAGCACGGGTGAGTTCAAGGCCAGTCTGGTCTACATAGTGAGTTCCAGGCCAGCCAACACTGCATAATGAGACCTTGCCTTTAAAAAAAAATCCTGGATTTTACATGGGAGCATGGGGTGCAGCCACTCCATTGCCCCACACCTTAGGTATAATGACATCTCACAGCACAAAATTCTTGGGGACCCCAAAAACCTCCCTCTGAGGTGTCCATGCATGTTTGAGCCCTGTAGGAATCTAGCCCCCAAGAAGAAGAGGCCTGCCTGCCTGCATGAGGTTGTGCCCAGGTGAAAGGATGAGGGCCCATGACTTGTAACAACCCTGACCATTCCCCAAACACGCTAGGAGTACAAAGCAGGCAACTCATTGAGCGCTCCCTGGCAAATAGATGCCCACACAGAGATCAGACCATAGGCTATCTAGCTCAAGAGATGGCATCTGGAGGGCCCGAGTAGCCCATCAGTGGGCATGGCGGTGTGTGTGTGTGTGTGTGTGTGTGTGTGTGTGTGTGTGTTTGTGCGCACACGCTTGCCCAGGCTCAGAGATGTGGTCACCAGCAGAAGCCAAGATTGAGCCTGTGTAAGGGAGTCACCAGTGGAAAGTAAAGTGAGTGTGTGGATGTGAGCTGGATGGGTAGAGGGTAGCAGTGGTCAGGGATGCTGGTGGAAAGAGAGTGGATGCCTGGGGAGCAGAAGCATCCTGGATGGATGGGTGGAGGGTGGATGAGCAACTGGGGAGCAGTGGAGGAGTGGGTTGGATGCTGGATGGATATAGGTTTAGATCAACAGATGGGTGGAATATGTGGGAGTGGGGGAGTAAATGGACGGGTGGGAAGAGAGGAAGTAGGTGGGAGGGGACAGGCAGGTAGGCAGCGGGATAAATGGGCCTTTGCAACTATGGCTGGATAGACCCTTGTACAGTAAGAGATGAGGACTGAGAAGACCGGGCCAGTGAGCAGAGGGATAAACTGGCCAGCAATCCAGACAGACTTTGGAGTTCAAGGAAGCATGCCGCCCAGGAAGGGCTGATGAATGTGGCCCAAACCAACTCACCCAGCCCAAGGTCCTCAGCTCTTTAGACTCCACAGTAGGTTGCCTCAAGTAGAAAGTACCCCATCTCAGCCTGTGTTCTTGACACCTCCATAGAGAGCTCCCTGGTCAGAAATCCCTACGCCCCATTAACCCCATCCCCCCACCCCCAGTCTGTAGGGTGAAGTCAGGGCAGGACACAGGCTGAGGGCTTGGTGCCTTGAGCACAGGAGAATCCAGGCAAACCATGTCAGCAGCAACTTCCCCTCTCTTCCCCAGCTGGGAGCCATTTGTTCTGCATCCTGCGTGGTAATTAGGGCTCTGGCAGGGTTAACCCCTGCATTCCTGACACAGCTTTGGATGCAGGCAGGGGACTTCAGAAAATCAGCAGAAAAAGACATGAGAAAGAAGGGATGCTCACCCCTCGCCCCTGGATTCCAGGGGCCTTCTTTTTTTTCTTTCTTTTTTCAAGTAATTTATTTTTGTTTTATGTGCAATGGCATTTTGCCTGCATGCATGTCTGCGGGTGTCGTGTGTGAGGGTGTCAGATCTTGGAGTTACAGATAGTTGTGAGCTGCCATGTGGGTGCTGGCAATTGAACCTTGGTCCTCTGGAAGAGCAGCCAATGTTTTTAACCTTAACCGCTGAGCCATGTCTCCAGATCCGCTCCCACCACCACCACTCTGGAAGGGGTGTACTTCTTTTTCTTCCATTTTCCCAGAGGAAACTGAGTCAGATCCTTAAATCAGAGGTGGAGCCAGGAGCAGGGATTGCGGCCTATGTGGAGCTAGACTTCTCTAGAGACAACCTCACATGTGAGCAAGGGCCCCTCTCAGCCTCAGTTCATCCATCTGTTCAATGGGACAAGAATGTCCGCCTAGAAGATTGCCACACAGCTAGCTGGGAGAAATGGAGTATTTGGAATCTGGTCCAGAGGTTGGGAGGTTCTGAACCACTGAGCCAGGGTACAGAGGATGGCGTAAGAGTGGACAGAGGGTAAACTAACCACTTACACCCAAACAGCTTTCTCAGCCGGGTGGGGCAGTGCAGGTCTTTACTCCTAGGGCAGAGGCAGACAGATTCTGCCTCTGTGAGTTCAAGGCCAGCCTCATCTATATTATGAGTTCCCAGGCCAAGTAGGTCTACAAAGTGAGGTGCTGTCTCGATAAACAAAGACAGCTTTCCGGGTCATCTCTCTGGGCTTGCAACACACCCTCAGGTATGGTGAATGCCTGCCCCGGAGCTAGACCCATTTTAAAGAGAAGCCTGAGCTGTGTGCACAGACAGCCTTGAACTCTGGGTCTTTGAAGCTGAGCCAAATGGCTTCCTTTCTGAGCTGCTCCAGGAACCCTGGCTGGAGGGATGAGTAGCTTTCCCGCTAACCAGAGCACCTTTGAGAGCAAGAGCAAGTGCTATTGGTAATCAAGGGACACGGGTGCTCTCGACAAACAGGACACGTCATCTTCCTGCCAAAGTAGGAGGCCCTGGATAAGTCACCTCACTTTTCGGCAAAAGGGACACGATGGCACAATTGTTCCCAGAGGGCGCTCACAAAGATTAAATGTGATTATGCAGGGTATGCATTAGGTGCTCAATAAAAGCTGAGAGATTTTTTTTAAAAAATTGGATCTGCGCATGCTCAGACACCTGGCCATGTTAAACACCCAGGGCCCGGCTCTGTTCTGTCCTGTGTTCCAGCCTCCTCATCCATGCCTTGCAGTGTCTCTGAGTCTTGGGGACACTGTTCTCAATTTCCCTGAGTTGTCCCAGGGGAACCACCTATATCTCAATCTTATTTGCGTGCCACTTGAGCACGCCACTTGGTTTGTACCCCATTTTCTTTCTTTGTCCAGCTGCAACAATGACCCCCCTCCCAAGGAGAAGAGCACGGAAATGTAAATACAGAGTCAGCTCTAGAGGCATATCACTCTGCGTCAGCCTGTCTTCTCCATCCACCTGCCCTTGTGGTCGGACCCTCACCCCTGCAGGGACAGTGCTGCCCAGCTCCATTCCTGCTTCCATAACTCAAAATCTTTGCCCTCAGTCTGTCCAGTGTGAACTTCCTAGGCTCTCTGCTGCTCTTTCTATTTCTTTAAGTCTTCACCAGCTTTTCTCTCTTCCAGGGACCCTTGCTCAATACCCCACTCCCAGACTGCCTTAGGGAACCGTTGGTGCCACAAGCGCAGCCCCTAGGACTCTTGTCTGTCCTCAGAGGGAAGAAGAGGGCACATGCCATGTAGGGGGGCCAGGATCTGTCTTCTCTCCTTGAACATGACTGACTCTATGTCTACTTTGAAGTAGGGGGCCTCACTAAAGATGTCTAAGGTGTGACCTCATTTACCAGTTCAACAACTCGCCTAGTTGCTAGAGTGGGGAACAGGAGATAATGTAATGTCTGATGTCTGCTTTGATAACTCCGCTTTTAAAAGATGTGTGTGCATGTGCATGAGTGTGCATGTGTGCGTGCATTTGTGTGTGTGGTTTTTTTATTCTGGGAAAAGAACTCCCCTCCTCTGGAAGACCAGGAAGCACTCTTAACAGCTGAGCCATCTCTCCAGCCCCCTGAGGAAACTGAGGCACTGAAAGGCAAGGAAGGAACCAAGGCCATACCAGCTTTAGGGTCCATGACAGGACCACAGCTGTACAACACCCTTCTCTCTGTACATGTGGCCTGCAGCAATGGCCTCTTCCCCAGAGTAGCTAAGCGTTCTGCTAGTATCAAACGGGGCTAGTATTGGGGCAGGAGGAGACTGGAGAGAAAGGGAAAGAGTGAATGCCCACACTTTAAAAAAAATTCAAGGTCTTCTGGCCAGTTCCCCCAGCTCCAGCAGAAAAAGGCTGGAGGCCCAGGCCAAAGTTGTCAGTCCTGGACTCCCCAAGGTCATCTGAGGAGCAGTGGGCAGCAAAGAGTCCCTGTGCCCTCCTCTGGACATTCCCAACTCAGGACAGGGTGAACATTCCCGAGGTCGCCCCGCCTAGGGGCGGCGGGCTGGGGCCTGGCCTGGCACCCCCGCAGCGCCCCTGCAGCCCTCGCGGCGTGGCTAGCACGGAGGGGGCGCGGCCGCCGCGGGCGGAGCAGGGGCGGAGGGAGCCCGCAGCCCGCCCCCGCCCGGGGATCCGGCCGCCAAACTCGCGGCCAAGGCGGCGCAGACCGGCCCAGCGACTCTCGGGCTTCGCAGGGACGCGCCAGCGCACCAGCCCCTGGACCCCCGGGTTCGACGACACAAGGTAACCGCGAGCGCGGGCCGGGGGAGTGCGCACCATCCTGGGCGCGCGGACCAACCTTTAGAAGACGGGACGCGCAGACTTCTAGGGTTGTTTTGTCACGTTGCAGGAGGGCGCTGGGGACCAAGGATCGGAGGACAGAGCACTAAACCCGGAGGCGGGCAGAGGGCGAGCCTAGGGCCGTCAGCGCGCATTCCTGCGCGGGCAGCGGAAGGGAAGGGACCCCAGGGCCCCTCGGCGACGCCAGAGCGGGAGCGGGAAGCTTGGGGAGGGGGGCGGACGGGGACAGGGCACCCTGCCCCCTCCCCAGCTGCATTCCAGACTGGAGCAGCGGATGAGGTCATCCCGTCCGGTTCCCTTCTGGCCACGGCAGCCGCTGCCGGACCGGACCCAGAGACTCTCCGAAGTCTCCCCTCCAAGGTCCCCAGAAGGGAAAGTTTTCTAGTTGAAGTCTTTCCTGGACTTCCCATTCCAGCTGATTCTGTCCTTGTCCCAGCTATGCCAGACTCGCCAAGTTTGAAGCCCATTTTCTAGACTGGGAAACTGAGGCTGAGAGAGCACAGCGGCAGAGTGGAGGGGGCTTAGCTTTACCTTGGGATACTGGAGCAAAAATGCATCTTAGTAAGTCGATAGTGACACACAAGTTAATCCCAACACTTGGGAAACTGAGGCGCAAGGATCACAATTTCGAGGTCAGCCTGGGCTATATATCTAGACCTTGTAAACAAACAAAACCTCGTTTTTTCCTCACGCTTTCCGAGTTGCTCCCTAATGGCATGAGGCACTCCCTCCTAGCCCACTGGCCGGGAAGTTCAACAGCTTATCCCATTCCTGGCCTCAGTTTCCCTATCTTCCACCACCTCAAAGTGCTGGACTTAGAAAGGATGCCCCTGGAGGACTTAACTTCTAATCCCAAATGTCACAGGTTGGGAGGAATCTGAATCAACAGAATTACATAGTCCTGTGTTGATATCAAAGAACTGTGCCCCCCCCAAGCAGGCTGCCTGGATTGTGGGGGGCTGGGAGCTCTGCACACCTGCTTAAGGGAGTATCAGGGTACTCCGAGGAGCGGCTGCTCCTACCCCCTGGCCCTTTCCCGCCAGAGTGGCTCTTCTTTCCCAACTTCCTTGTGCCCACAGCCACCCCTGTTGGCCTCTGAATGCGCCCTGCCAAAGCCCCCCGAACTTGTCCCTGTGGTCACTACTGCCAAAGGAGCTCTGAGCACGTGTCCATACCGTTGATCAGTTGATTTAAGAGCTCTCCCCAGAGACTGGCCTCTCACCAGTGACAGCTCATGCCTGGGTCGTGGATGCTGAAGTGCAGAACCAGGATCCTGTTTCTCCTTCTGGTGACTTCCCCACGTCTGCCATAGTCACTCCACTGGCAAAGCACTCCTGCCAGTGTTGGTAGAATGTAAGCAAGCTCCAGGACATTCTGTTTTGTTCTGTGACCTAGAGCTCGTTTTTCCCGTGTAAAATTGGTGAATCGAGCATTTACAGGGGCTGTTTCCTGGGCCTTTGAGAAAAAAGGGTCCTCGTATGTCAACCCCCGGTGCAGGTGGCGTGACCCTAAGGCCAGCAGTAGTCTGTGGCTGGCACCCAGTGTTAAGCCGTTGCATCGAAGGGTCACTAGAATGAAAGATGTCCCTTACTTGTGACGTTCTGGATTTGAACCCATGCCTACCCTGCTCCAGAGTGGGCGAATTGAGTTTCTTCTACATCTTCCGCTCTTTCCTGCCTTCTCTGGCAGGAAGGCTTTTCCTCTTTCTCCATGGGAAGAGAGAGACAGTAGCTGAAGTTGGTCCAGGAGGCTCTGCTGCAGTAGATGGGTGTAGACTTAGAGGATGCTATCTACAGGTGCCCAGAGGCCTTTGGGAGGTGGCTTCATCACAAGGTTGGTCAGGGGTTGGATAGGGCAGGGGCCCGGAAGAAGCTCAGAAGTTTGAGAATTTGGTAGTGTCACAATTTAGACACAGTTGACCCCTCCCTGTGCCATTTTGCAAAGTGAGTCCTACCCTGTTCCCCAGCTCCTTCCTTTAGACTCTGAAGTGTAGAGACTAGTTTCCGGGGAGCTGGGAAACCTGGCCAGTGTTTACCTGCCAAGGGACCTTGGATGAGTCTGTTCCCTGGGCCTGTCAGCCCTCTTTGTAGCCTGAGCCAGCCTTCCAAGCCTCCAGGGGGTGTTGGAGAATCATCTGATGACGTCATGTTGTTGGTCAGCCAACAACAAGCAGAATGCTTTATAACTTCAGCAAGCATTCCAGGAGGGCTTCTCCCCGCTGGGGGTGCCAGGGAAAGGGATGATTCAGAAGCGTCCACCCCCCCCAGGAGGGGAGGAGCTAGAACTGGAGGAGGATCCACTGCTGGGGCGGAAGAGAATGCAGTCCCAAAACAAAGCGAGCTTTGTCCAGTTCTGCTCTTTGTTTTATTTTGTTAGTTAACCTATTTTGAATTTCAAATAACATTATAGAAGGGCTGCATTGAGAATCTTAAGCTTGGAGGTTGCAGTTAGGGTTAAGAAAATTTAAAAAAAAAAAAGTTGAAACTCAAGTTTAGATCTTTATCAGTTGAGCAGGTGTGTCTTGGTGGCTTGACCAAGGTCACAGGGTGAGGACTCTGAGTCTCCAGTCTACCCTCTCAGAAGGTGGCTGGGGGTGGTCCTCTGACCGGAAGGTTATCTCAGCTAATGATTAGGCTGGGTATGGATTTGGCCACGTGCTAAGCGCTGGGAGGGAGAGGCAGGAAAATCCAGGCATCGCCCCACCCTTAAAGTGCTCAGGGAAACAAGACTGGGCCCTGAAAGCCGGCAAGGGCTTATGTGAGTCAGAGGCCCTGAGTTCAAGTTTGGACTAGCTTTTTGGCGAGACCTTAAGCAAACTTGGCCCTCTCTGGGTCACAGAAAACCAGAGTATGGGCTTCAGTACCCTAAGCACCCCAGCCACCTAGGGAAAAAGGAGACACAGAGGTGTCCTCAGAGAAGGGTAGCACAGCAGAGGAAGGAGGTGAGGGATCAGGAGGGACGTTCATATGTAGGGACTAGCTTTTGGCACCCATGGCACTATTTTTTTCCCTAAAACTTGTTCCCCAACAACAAGGCTCCTCCATCAACCTGACCAACTGATGAAGCTCTTTCTGCAGGCCTTCTTAGATCATTGAATGCTCAGACACACAGGAGCTGGCTGGAAAAAGCCACTTTTGACCACAGGATCCCTTTTCCAGGAAGCACCTTGGAGGCCGAGGGCCCTGAGGAGTGTCAGTGCTGGCTGTGTGGCAGGCTGTGTACACAGCAGTTCACAAGACCTTGGCAGGGCGCCTCCTTTCTCTTGGCCTCTCCAGGTAGAATAGGTTTGAACCCCCAGAGAACTGAAACATGCCAGCAAGAGGCGTGTGTCTGGAACAGGCTCAAGGTCGCTGGGATGGCGAACCCAACTCTCTGTTTCTTCCCGAGAAGTCCTGGGCAAGTCACTACACTTTCAAATCCATTTCTCATTCCTGCTCTAGTGCCTCCGGCAAGTCTAGTGTCTTGAGTCGCCTGACATGGGCAGGAGAGCCATTGACACCTCACCTGCAGGTTTTATGTCATGGTCGATCATTTTTCTGCTTCACTGATGCCCATTGTGAACTCAGAGCAGAATGGAGTCTCTGTCCTCGCCCAGGCAGTGATGCTCGGCGGCCTCCACACTTCTGACTGCGATTGCCGTCCACGCTGCCGGCTCTCAGCCGTGGCGTGCACGTGTGTGTGTGGGTGCATAGGTCCACATGCTCACATACAGAAGTCCTGCTCTGTCTCTCTTAGTCCCTGGAAACAGAGCCACTCACTGAGCCTGAAACTTGTGGGTTTGGTTTTGTTTTGGTGCCACCCTACAACACTGGGATTACGCTTGACTTCGTCATGGGTGTTGGGGGAGTTCAAGGTCCTTGAGCTTGTGCAGTAAGCACGCTCCACTCTGTCACCACCGCCCCCAGATCCTTCCTGAACCCCCTACACACGGACTCTGCGGGTCCTCCTTTGTGCCTGGCTGGGCGGCTGCATTTGTTCTCTTGGGTGGCTACTGTTTGGACTCGGACTTCCTCTACTGCTGCCATACCACAATGCTGTCTCTCTGCCCTTCCAGGTCTCCACCCCAGGACAGGGACCACCCATCTGGTGTCTTCTCTGATCCTCAGCCTCACCAGGGGCAAGGGACAGGGCCTCTGGGAAAAAGAAGGAATAGACGCCCTCAGCCTCAGCACTGGGGACAGCGCCTTAACAGAGTCAAGCAAGGGTTGGCTTCTGCTGCACCATCCTCATCCACAGGAAGAGGCTGAGAAGGGTCCCTGAGCCCAGCCTGCCATCTCCCCTGGCCCTAGCTGGGCATGGATCAGCAGCTGTGAGCAGCCAAAGCTGATGCCTGGCCCCCAGGGGGGCATAGGAGCCCCCACCATGAGCTTGGGCAAGATGTCTCCTGTAGGATGGGTGTCCAGTTCCCATGGAAAGAGGCGACTGACAGCAGACATGATCAGTCCTCCGCTTGGGGACTTCCGCCACACCATGCACGTGGGCCGTGGTGGGGATGTCTTCGGTGACACTTCCTTCCTCAGCAACCATGGGGGCCGCTCTGGGAACGCCCACCGCTCACCCCGAAGTTTTCTGGCCAGGAAGCTCCAGCAGGTGCGCCGGGTGGGGGTGCCTCCTCGAAGGATGGCTTCCCCACCTTCATCGTCACCCGCCCCGCCTGCCATCTCCCCCATCATCAAGAATGCCATTTCCCTGCCCCAGCTCAACCAGGCTACCTATGACAGCCTGGTGGTGGGCAAGCTCAGCTTTGACAGCACGCCTGCCGGCTCCACGGATGGCCGCTCTGGTTATGGTGAGGACCTGGGTTCGCAGTCTCTTTTCCATTGCTGGGATTCAAACCCAGAGAAATTGTGGGGTTCTGCCAGGCCTCCATAGCAACCTTTCCCCATAGCTGTTCAAGTCTATGAACTGTTGGAGTCTGGCCCCCAGCCTAGATTGAGGATGAGGGGTGGTGGTGGCATTAGGGAGGTAGGGTGCCAGCCTACTTAGGCCTCATAACCTCGAGGCTGAGATAGATATAAAGTTTGTATTATAGCAACCCTCTAACTTTCTCTGTGACTCTGGCGAACCTTTCTCATCTCTGGGCTTTGTGGCCAGTCCACCCCTTCCTGTCTCCTTCCATGAAGCAGCCCCCACCTCAGTGTCTGAGGGTATCTCAGTGAGGCTCTCTGAGCCTGCTCTGGTTTCCAGTCCTAGTAAGCGCATGGACCTTTGCACGCCAGTCCTCACCTCTATGGGTCCCTTGGTCTTAGTGCTAAGATTCAATGAAGCAATAAGGCCAGTCTACTCTACACAGTGAGTTCCAGGACAGCCTAGGCTACATAGAGAGACCCTGTCTCAAAACACCAGACAGGAAAAGATTGAGTAAAGTCAGCCGTGACCTAGGCAGCCCTGTAGCAGGTGCTCAGGACAGCTGTTATTTGAACAAAGGCTCCTGTAGTTTGGCAAATTGATTCAGGTGTGAATGCCACCTTGGCAGGCCAACTCTCCAGGGGACCGTGGGTTACTGCTGCCCCCTCATGGTCATGCTTTGCATTACAGTCTTGGTGCCACTGTATCAGACCTGGTGGTCCTGCAAGTAAGGGTTAGGCTGGTACCCTTTGGAAAGCATGTCCCTGTCCTGAGAACCTATGATTTCTCTGTTCAGGCCTTGGCTCCCGGTTCCTTCGTATGCCCGCAGATAAACTGACATGCAGCCATCGGTCAGTTTCATAGAGGGAGTCAGGAACCATGGCCAAGTCCACATCAGGACTGAGTGTCAAGATTAAAGCTGCAGGCATAGCTCCAACCCCGACAGACTGGCATTGGGCAAGGTCTGCCCATCTCAAGCTGAACTTCCACTTGCTCTTCTGTAAACTGGCATCAGGATTAGTTTCAGATCATGTGGAAGGCTGTGGGGTCTGTGTAGAGGCAAGCAAAGGATACAGCTTTCCAAGGGCCCCATGGTAGATCAGGATTGTCCTGGTTCTTTGTCTCCAAGAACGGGCTAGGGACCCCAGCCCTGACCTCTGCCCCATTTCTCTGCTAGGCCTGGATTCTGGGTTCTGCACCATCTCGCGCCTGCCACGTGCGGAAAAGCACAGCAACCGAGACCGTGACTGTGACCGCGACCGCGACCATGCTCAAGATCGAGAGCAAAATTCTTTCCCCCCTGAGCCCGAGCTTCGACGCTCTGACTCTCTCTTGTCTTTCCGTTTTGACCTTGACCTAGGCCCCTCGCTCCTCAGCGAGATGCTAGGGGTCATGAGCCTTTCAGAAGCCCCAGCAGCTGAGACCACAGCCCCTGCTGCCAAGCCCCCTGCCTCAGCAGCAACCCCCGCTGCCCCTATTGCAAAACCCCCAGCCCGTGCCATAACCACCCCAGACCCTATAGCGAGCCTCACAGCTCCCGCAGCAAGCCCCCCAGCCCGTGGACATTTCCCCAATGGGGTCACTGCTGTGCTGGGCGCTGTGGCTGAGGTAAAACCCAGCCCGGTGGGAGAGAATCCCCAGGTGCTTCCCAACATGGCCTTTGGCAGGCACGGAGCCAGCTGGGGTGCCAGCCGGGCCAGCCGCCACTACACCGAGATGGATGCGCGGCGGGAACTGGCAGGGGTGCTGCCTCAGGTCCACGGCTCCTGGGAGAGCCTGAATGAAGAATGGAGTGCACCTCCGGCTAGTGACAGAGCCCCAGTGCCCAGCACGGTTCAGGTCAATTCCTTTGAATTTGCTGACGCTGAGGAAGATGACGAAGTCAAGGTGTGAGGGACTGGGCATGGGCTCCAGGTCCTGCCATCCTGAAGACTCACAGAAAGCAGAGGGGCTGAGCTCACCCACCATCACCTAACAACTACATTGCCCACAAGACATGGACAGTTACCCAACTGGAGTTAGCCCCACATCCTTCCTGGTCTATGGAAGGCAGACATTGGTAAGGGGGTCCTTACTGCTCTGACCCACCTCCCTCTGCTGCCTCCAGGCCCACTAGCCCTTCAGTCATACCCTGTGCCAACCCCATGGCCTCACAGTGTGGGCTTTGTGCCCCAGGATGCTTCCCGGGTGGGGTGGGGTGGGGCTGGGATAAGGACCATACAGGGCCATTGTCTCTGTGGGACTGCCTGATCCTGCTCATTTAGAGCTGCCCCCAAAAGGCCACCACTGTGCCCTCAATAGTCCGATTCCAGGCTCCTCTCCAGTTCCCAGAGAAAGGTCAGGTGTAGAGTCTTCTGTGAACCCCAGACCTGCCTCCTGTGCCTGACCCTAAAAGCTAACTGCCTAAGAAGCCAGGGAGGCAGCCCCAGCTGAGGTGCCCTTTCCCCTCCTGGGAGTTTGGAAAGTTGAGGACCCCCTTTCAGGCCCCCCAGCTAGAAGTGGGGGGCAGACAAGGTAATGAGTAACCAGCCTGGAATGCTTAACCGATAAGAGGCCCAGGTGGGACCCTTATCTGCAGTTCCTGGAACACCCTGGCCCCAGGTGCCTGGAACCAGTATCTGCCCCATAATCCGGCGGGACAGCTTGGCAGGTGCTCAGGTCACCAGGAGGAAGGGAAGTTTCTGTGCACAGGGTGGCTTGGGAGCACCTCCCATCCTCTTCCCTTGGCAGCGCTGTACCCTGTGCCTCAGTTTCCAACCCTGCATCGAAGGTGGGGGAGCATTAACACGCATGGGAAGTGCTAACATTTCTCACTGTGGAAATAATAAATGTGGATTCTTTTATTTGCTCTTGACCTAGGGGCTGGGGAGAGCGTGGGAAATTAGAGGACCTAAAGACCGCGGTCCTGATGGAGCTCGCAGAGAGGGCTAAAAAACGGGTTTAGGGACTGAGGTCTTGTCCTGAGGAGGTGCTGCATGCTCACTCCAGCTTGAAGGAGGAGATTTGGAGCCCGGCCATACTTAGGTAGCGCAGGTGGTTTTGACCCAGCCTGTTCGGGAAGGTCACTGTGTGTCCGTCAGGTAGCGTCACCTTGAACTCGCTATTATGGAAGGCCACAGTGATCTGCAGGGAGAGGAAACTTGTCAGGAGAGCCTGGGAGGGGTCCTCAGGATGCCTGGCGGTGCTCCCATGTCCAGGCAGAAGGGCCATCATGTGGGCTCCCATTTGACCTCACCTTGACCTCCTCTCCTGGACTGAAGCACTTGTTACTTTCTCTTTGCTCTTGTCCCCAGCTGCCACCATCACGAGAGTTGAAGACGATGGTGGATTCATTGAAGCGAGGGTTAAAATGCAGGTTCAGCTTGTCTTGCTCCTGGCCCAGGTTAATAGTGAAGCTACAGGGAAGAATGGCAGTAGAACAGCTTAGGACGGGGGACTTTGGTTGCCCACAAGCTGGAGGAGCGCGTCAAGATGCTGCCATTGAGAGCTGTAACTTGCAGCCTGTTAGGCTGTGCACAGCAGTGGCACATTCTGTTTGGAACAGGCACTGAGGCTGTTGGCCGGGTGATTAAGAGTGACAACTGCTGTCTGTCCTGGAGGAGACAGTTGAAGGGCTGTAACCAGAGGGCTGCAGGCAGGGGTGTATGGCTTGGCAGGATCACTAGAGGAGCCTGGGTTAGCGAGTCAGAGTCCCTGCAAGTAGGACCTTTGGGGTGTGGGGTTCTCAGACCAGACAAATCCGCATGTTTCTGCAAGCGAGGAGCCTGGGTAGGAAAGAAGGCCATTTTCTCTTAGCTCCTAGTCTGTGTGTCTGCCTCCTTCCTAACACAGGAGCTAAGAGGTTTTATCTCACCAAATGCTGGCAGTGCTGAGCGGCCAGGGAATTAACAGCACACTCAGGTAGAGGAAAGGGGGGCCTTTGCTGCCCCCTGGTGACAGCCTCTGGTTAGAGTCACAGGACCTGGTTAAGAGGGTGATGAGCGGGCTTCAGACCTGCCAGGTCAGGCAGAGTGTCACCCTTCTCCTCCTGCCCCTTTGTTGACAATTGAGACGAGGAACAGAGAGCAGTGTCTGTCCTGACATTCTGAGGGTTCCTAACCCAAAGGACACAAGGGCGTCTCCTAACAGGAGCCAGCAAGGATGTGATGAGGAGCATAAAAAAAAAAAAGGCCCCTTAGCCTTTGAGGTCCCAGTCCTCAGCCCCGCCCATGCCTTGCTCACCTGTTAACATCCTTGTGGATCTTGCCTTTAATTTTCAGGGTCATCCCTGATTTCATGTTCAAGTTTGTGATCTCAAATTTCTCCTGGAGCAAGCAACAGAACAAAAGGCTTCAGGGAATCATGAAAGGGACCCTTTGCCCTGCTGCCGCCTTATGCCGTTCTGGCATCCTGCCATTCTGGATGACTCTTACCTCTCTGCCCTCATGGAAACCACAGCATTGGGACTCAGGTTTCCCAGGGCCCCCTTAGCCTCTGCTTTACTCTCCTCCACCCCACAACCCAAGAAGAGAATACCTAGGGATGGAAGGTCATGGAACGGGCAGCCTGACCTCTGCAGGTCTTACAGTTTCCCAGTGTTCATGTAACAAGCTGCCCTTAGCACACCCAAAACATGGGTGTAATGCAGAAATGACCACGTCAGGCGGAACATGGTGGCATATACCTTTAATCCTGGCACTTGGGAGGCAGAGGCAGGTAGCTTCTGTGAGTTTGAGGTCAGCCTGATCTATACAGCAGGTTTCCAGCCAGCCAGAGCTACATGGTGAAACCCTGTCTCAAAAGACAAACAAAAACCCAAAACAATAAGGAGTGGTGATCCATGCTTGCAATCCAAGTCTGGGGAGGCAGAGTCAGGAAGATCCCTGGGGCTCCATGACCAGGCAGTCCAGCCTAAGTGAATACTTTTAACCTCCAGGCTACTGAGAGACCTTGTCTCAAAGGAAGCATTTTTGTGGTGACAGCTAAGGTGGCACACATACACATGTGAGTGCAATCATACACATACACTAACGGGGGTGTGAGAGAATGGTCAGAATACATTATGTGTGAGTACAAAGTTGTCAAAACGACAAAACTAGTCAATCAGTTGGGCTGGGATGGAGCTAAGTGGTAGAGGACTTCCCTAGCATGCAGAAGTCCCAGAATTCCAAACCCACCCCTTAAAAGAAGTCAGAAGCAGTTGTTAAGTACCCACTGTGTGACAGATGTTGAGGAAAGCTCCAAGACCAATAGCTTCCACTTTCAAGACGGTTGCAGGAAGTTCAACATCCGGTTTGTGAGGCCTAAGCATAGGACCTGACCCAGATGGCAGAAATGAGGGTGGCCACCCCTGTACTATCTAGTATTCCTCTGCCCTCGCTTCCAGCCAGGCCATCAGTTTCTCAGTTTACTACTGACACCCGGTCACACGGACATCCTGCATACTACCTACACTGGCTTGGATGATGTCATTTGCCAAACACACACAGGCGTCCTATTCGCCCCACCTGGCACCTGCTACTGTGACCTTGAAAATAGGGTCTTGGTACAACCTAATACGGGACCAGATTGATCTAGGATAGGCCCTTAATGCACTGGAGCTAATGTCCTAGATGAAAAAGGAAGGGAAATGGGACCAGAGGGGTGGCTCAGTGGTTAAGAGCTGCTCTTGTATAGGCGACCCAGGTTTGTTTCCCAGTACCCACATGGTGGCTCTCAACCATCCATAATTCTAGTTCCAAGGGATCGTCTAGCCTCTGTGGGTACCAGGAATGCACATGGTATAGATACACACATGCGTGCACACATACACACATACAAAAATACAGAATAAATATTTTTTTAAAAAAATTGAAAGGGAAGGGAACTGGGTACAGAAACACTCCCCTCCAAAGGGAAGGCCATATGCAGAGAAGCAAGCCCTGTAACGGGGCTTCTGGAAACAGGACCTGTGGGTGCCCACATCCACAGGAAACTGGAGTACATAAGTAAAGTTCCTCCCCAGAACCTTCAGGGAATGCCAGGCCCTGCCCACCCTGGATTCCAGACTTAGACAGGACGAAGAGAGAAGTCTCTGTGGTGGTCAGCCCCTTATTTCAAAGTGGCTTTCCTCAACAATTCTAAGAAATGAACCTACCATCTAAACCCCAGAGAATGCCATGCGGTCCCATCCCATACACATCAGGGGAGACCAAGGCCCCAGGAGAGGGACATCCACTTGTCTAAAGTCACAGCTGAGCCAGATTGGAACAAAGGCTCAGCAATCTTCAGAGAGTGAAACACACCTTTTCAAATTGTAGATGGGGGCTTATAATATTATCTTGAGCCTCAGTCTCTGTGTCTCTGTGTCTCTGTCTCTGTCTCTATCTCTCATCTCCCTCTGGTTTATCAAGACAGGTTTTCTCTATGTAACAGCCCTGACTATCCTGGAACTCACTTTGTAGACCATGCTTGGCCTTGAGCTCACTGAGATCTGCCTGTCTCTGCCTCCCGAGTGCCGGGATTAAAGGCGTGCGCCACCATGCCCAGCCTCTTTCTTTCTCTTTTGAGACAGGGACTCAGTATGTACCTCTGGCTGGCCAGGAACTTACTGTGTAGACCAGGCTGGCCTCAAACTCAGAGCTCCTTTTGCCTCTAGCCCTTGAATGCTGGGCTTGCAAGCTGCATCCCCACATACAGTTTGTGCAGTGCTGGAGATCAAACCCAGGGCCTCGTACATGCTGGGCAAGCACTCTACCCATGTGATTCCTTTAAAAATATGTTATTTTTGTGGTGCTGAAGATCAAACCCAGGGCTTTGAACATACTAAGTACACACTCTCTCATTGATATGGAACCTTTTCCCAGTCCCTGAACATCAGTTTCTCGTCTTGTGAGACTCAGTAGTGGTTATCAGTCATAATTAATATTACCATCACTGTTCTCACAGAGAGGTCCTGGCCCTGAGCCTGGTGAGCAGAGAGATGGGCGGCTTCAACGCTAAGGGGTTTAGAGACCATCCACCCAACTTTCTTTTTTTTCTTTTTGCCACCACCTTTAATCCCAGCTTTTTTTTTTTATGCTCATGGAGAAACAGACCAATAGAAGGGCATCAGTAGAGGACCCCCAAACACCCTACTCTAACCCACACACTCAAGCAAAAACAAGCAAGTGGAGGGAAGTAGGCCCAAGGACCAGCATCCTCACCGACATAGTGACAGCTCCCAGCCACAGCTCTCCCAGTCACTCCCAGAGGCTCGTGTGCAAGGTATCACCTCTTGGTCAGGTTTATATCCCAGAATATTACACATTAACTACCCCAAGGCCATAAATAAGGACTTTGACCTTATTATTCCTTAATATCTCCTGGCCTGCATTTGCAAATACTCAACAAACAGGAAGACAGATCCTCACCCCGCCTCCCAATTCTGAGCATCCTCCTGGTCTCCCTGCAATTCCTACCAGCCCCCATGGTCAGTACTCCACAAAGCCCAGGGGAGGAGGCCCTAGTACCACCCCCACACAAACCACAGACACCCAGAGCTTGGCAGGCCACCCAATCTCCCTGCTGAGCCCAGCTCCTACAACCACAAAAAGACCGGCTAAGTCTGTAAAAATGTCCAGGCTTCTAATTTTCAATGATGTCATGAGTCATTGGAAGACATTTTTTTCCTTCTCTCATCCATTCTTTTTTCTGATTACACATGTAACTCGTTTCTTCTTTTTCTTCTTGTGAAACAGAGTCTGCCCATTTTGCCCAGGCTGGCCTTGAATGCTCTATTATCCTCCCACTTCTATGCCCAAGTGCTGTGATTCCAGGCAGAAGCCCACATCCAGCCGCATGCATGTCCAGGTCAAAAGGGATACATGGTAGAGCCAGGGAAACATCTAGGGCCAGGGAGATGGCTCGGCCGATAAGGGGGCTTGCTGCCAAGCCTAACCAGCCAAGTTTGATTTCTGAAGCTCACATGATGGAAGGAAAGAACCAATTCTTACAAGTTGTCCCTCTGACCTCCACACATGTACACATACACATACAGACACACACACACATGTACACACACACACAAATAAGGATAATTTAAATGCTTAAAAGCATCTATAAGTATTTATACCTGTCAAAAGAGTATTTTAAAAAGGCCTTGGAGCATGGCTGAGTGTTGAAACACTCCCCTTAGCAAGCCCAGGTCCCTGGAATCCAGCCTCAGCCTCAGCCATTACTAAAGGAAGCAGAAGGAAGAGGAAGCAAATGCGGACCATTCTGTAACGGCTGGGTGGTGGAGTGTGCACTCAGCTTGAACACCCTGTAGCTTCCATCCCTGGCACCATGCATGAAATAGTGTGTTCTGCTGGGACACAAACCAAACATGCAGAAGGAGCTCAAGGGCTCGGGGTGCTGAGAGTTTACATGCTTCGCCCATTGTTTTCTGTGAATTTTGTGATGGTCAGGCTCGATCTACACTGTTAGATACTGTCAATAAGAAGAAAGACATTCCAACATAGTGCCTCTACCAGGAGAGAACCTGCCCTCCGTCAGTCCTTCCAGTGGTGTCTGTGGATTTATACCATAGACAGTCTATACAATTGTTTATCCTGCTTCATTGGAAACCTGAGACCTACAGATCTGCATTTCAGAACCATGTGTCCCTGGCTGAGAAATCCTCCAACTCTCCGAGGCTTAGTGTGTGGGACCAGGTTCCTGCCTTGGAGCACCGACATTCATCCTAATGGTCCCTGTTAAAAATGTAGCTCCGTGCCGGGCAGTGGTGGCGCACGCCTTTAATCCCAGCACTCGGGAGGCAGAGGCAGGCGGATCTCTGTGAGTTCGAGGCCAACCTGGTCTGCGAGAGTTAGTTCCAGGACAGGCTCTAGAAACTACAGGGAAACCCTGTCTCGAAAAACAACAACAAAAAAAATGTAGCTCCATGGGCTGGAGAGATGGCTCAGAGGTTAAGAGCATTGCCTGCTCTTCCAAAGGTCCTGAGTTCAATTCCGTTCAATTCCCAGCAACCACATGGTGACTGACAACCATCTGTAATGCGGTCTGGTGCCCTCTTCTGGCCTGCAGGCATACAGACAGAATATTGTATACATAATAAATAAATATTAAAAAAAAATGTAGCTCCATGTGGGGTGGGGCGGTGGTTGCGCACACCTTTAATCCCAACACTTCAGAGGCAGGGGCAGGCAGATCTTTGTGAGTTCAAGGCCAGCCTGGTCTAAAAATGTGAGCTTCAGGACAGCCAGGATTACACAGAGAAATCCTGTCTTGGGAAAACTACACAAAAATAAAAATAAAAATAAAAATCAGCTCCATTCTCTCCCACACAAAGTACGGCTGCACCCAGCAAACCTCCGCAGTGCACATTCCCAGAAAAAGAACTTTGCCAGCGCTCTGGGTTGGCAACCCACAGAGGCTTCCATCCCAGTTGGCAGTGACTGCACTGGGCAGGGCACTGGGAGGCCAGCCCTGTTGCGGCCCCTGTCGTGCCAGGAGCTGGTGGGTGGCTCACTGCCCAGTGCTCCCATGGGACAACACCTTCTGTGCCAGGCCAAGAGGGGAGTGGTTGATTTCCTTATTTTACCCACAAGGAAATGAATTTCTCTCGGCCTGTCTCTAGGGAGCCAAGTGAGATAAGAAAGCGGGGCTGGTGGCCTTCTAATGACAGCATTCACTCTCCCTCGCCATAGAAGCTGTGGAAAGAGCACATAAAGTTCGTGTTTTGAAGAGAATTGTTGAAGTCAGAGGACATAACCATCCTTACAGCTTGCATTTGTCCTCAGACCTTTATAACTTGTGGGTACACACCTTCATAACTTGCATTTGTATATCTTAAAACACCTTTTATTTAGAACATAGTAAGGAGTTATACTGAAATTTGTTTGGTGAGGTTGTCCTTTTAAACTGACAAAACCTCTCAGCTGTCAAACATCAGAGATCTTTGAGAAGGAAAAATTTTTACTTGAGTTATTGATTTAGTAAAAATGACAGAGAACTTACTCAAGTGGCTACCTAGAGCCTCTCCTCAGGGTCCTCCATGGTCGTTGAAGACAGGAGCATCAGGACTGTATTTGCCTTCTGTTGTTTAGCACAGGACTGCCAGGTTTAAAAGATCCTGTGGGTTAGGACATCTGTAGGAAGACAGGCCTACCTTGACCTGAGCAGCTAGGCCATTGATTCCAGCGATGCTGCCCACTGTCTGGAGATCTTCAGGAGTTTAGGTGAAAGGCAGTTCTTCCCAGTGGTTAGCACTTTCGCTTGATGAAGTGAATTGCGGATGGATGTTGTCCTGTGCCCATCTGTCTTCTGTCTTCTTTGGAGGAGAAAGGGTGCTGCTGCTAGGAATCAACCTGTTTCTCTGTTATGAAAAGCCTTTAATAGTTAAACATTTAAATGCCATATTCCCCAGATCTCTGAGCACTTGAGTCCTGTTTATCATATTTAAAGTTATGATTAGTTTAGAATCTGCCTGGAGAGTTGGGTCCAACCTTGACTGTACTGGTTTTTAACTTAACAAATGATGTAGCACACCACGCCTGTCTGCGCTCTGTGCGCCACCTTACAGTTCGTGAACCGGGCAAGGGGCTGGAGATTGAAACACACAAAGACTCACAGACAAAGACACGGGTCATCCTTGAAGCCAGAATGCCCCCAAGAAGCCCTTTATTGTGTACCAGAGCCTCTTTTATAGGGATCCTTAACTGATAGTCACGCCCCAGCCAAACCCACCTGAAACCACTCTCCTGCCATCAGGAACTCCTGAGGGTCTCATGTTCAGAGCAGCTGCAGGCTGTCTTAAAGCAGAGGAAAACAAGTTTACAAGAAATTCAGGATCTGGGGGTTCATTGCTCCCAACAAAATGAGATTTATATTTTTGAAAAACAAGAAGAAACTGTTTGCAATAGATGCTTACAATAGCAGAAAACAGCTTAATATATTTTGAAGCAGGGTTGGATCACATATACAATATTTTGTAAGAGATTAAAAGTATGTAACAATATAAAATGTTTGAGACTTACTGCTTTTTTTAAGTCTGGAATGAGATTCGGTGAACAGAGCTCATTAGGACTGGGACTACATAAAACATTTTTTAACAGTAAGTGTACATACATTTATACACAGTTGAATTTAAGTTTCATACACATATGCACATGGAGTTAAAGCTAACTTATATTCACACATAAAGTTAACTCAGAAGTCACATGCATGCACACACACATATATTAAACAGGAGTTGGATGTTCTGGTGGGCCCTACTGAAAGCATGCCACTGCTCAAAACACACATGCAACAGAGTCAGTAAGAGGAATTTAGAGATAAAAGCGTTTAAGTAAACGGCGAGACAGGGCAAAGGGTACCTCAGTAAAGATGGCAATTTGGTTACCTGATCTGCCCTTAGTCAAGATGGCAGGACTTGGTTACCTGACTGCCCTTAGTCAAGATGGCAGCAGTCATGTGTTGCAGGGAGAAACCACATTTTTAGAGCTGTGGCAGGAACTTTAAATAGATACAAATAACGAGAAACATAGAGGCCGTGTAAAACATACATTTAAAACAGAATCACATCTGTGTGGCTACACCATTCACATATTCTTTCATAAATGATGTAGACAGGAAAATTACCCAGTGCAGTCAGCTACTGTAGGGAGTGAGGGCTGGGAGTGGAACAGCCGCCTCGGTGGATCCAGCCAGTTTTGCCAGTTCCTGAGGGACCAGCAGTGGCCGTGGCAGTGGCAGGGACAGAATAGAAGTGAGAGAAGGAGCGTTTACAGGCGGGTGGTGGGGCTGCCCAGTGAAAGGAAAAGCAGAAGGTGTGGGAAACTGGCGGAACATCGGTAGTGTGGAGCATGGCTAGACAGAAGCTTTCTCACCTGCCTGTTTGCTGACAGAAATTAGAAAGTTCCCACTTTAGGTTGATATTTAAGGGGTGCATAGCTCATTTCTTAGTACAAAGGTGGGAGGAATCTGTAAGTAAAGCATTAAGTTTAGAGGTTTAGGGTCTGTTAGAAGGTTTGTTCCCCATGGCCAAGAACGAGAGAGAGAGAGAGAGAGAGAGAGAGAGAGAGAGAGAGAGAGAGAGAGAGAGAGAGAGAGAGAGAGAGAGAGAGGAGACCCAATGGCTAGCTGTCTGCAGACGTCTCTGAGACAGAGTGAGGGTTGAGTGATTGTTCAGGCTATCGTAAGACGCAGCACAGAGGGTGGGGATCAAGTGACTGATTGTTCAGGCTATCCTAAGGCTCACCAGCTCAGAGGGTGGGGACCGGGGCCACTCTGGGTGGCCAAGGGACTACAGTCTGAGATGAGAAACAAGATCTTGGCCCTCAGCCATGGAGAATCATCAGAGATGAATGTCTGCAAAAACTGACTTGGAGAAGGGGACCTTACCATTTGCAGTGATGGAGCAGGCACAGGAAGTTGGAAAGTGGTCCAGGCCCAGGTTCCCCATGTGCCTTAGGTCACCCGCCCATGGGCAGGAAGGAACATGGAGAGAGCCTGGCCAAGTCACTCACCAATGTTATCATTCATGATGTGGGTGACCCAAGGTCTGTCCCATGAGGGGCGGTGGCAGATGACCTGAGGCCACACAGGTCCCCTGGCAGGTGAGAGAGAGACAGATACGCTTTGTAGAGAAAGCTTAGGTATAGAGTTTATTTAGTGGGGGGGGGGGGAGAAGAAGAGAAAGAGAAGAAAGAAGGGTGGAAGGGGAGAAGGGGGAGGAGGAAGAGAGGCAGAAGCAACCTCTCCAGAAGAAGGACAGATAGAGATAGAATGGGCTGGAGAGGAGGTGGGAGGAAGGGGGAGATTGGGAGTGATTGTTTCTTAAAGGGACAGGGTACCCAGGTGACAGGCCAGGCCAACAGATTTACTTTTACAACAGTGAGACTAGCTTGAAACTATGGCTTCACAGGATGGCAACTGTGACTTTATGAAAAGAGAAGGGACATGGAGCACTTGCTCCACCTGACCACATTCATGTGCGGCACAAAGAGCCCAGCCTGATGTGGTGCCATGCTCTTTCTATATGTTACTTTTTTGTTGCCATCACCAAGTATCTAGAAAGGGTTTGCTCTGGCTTGTAGTTCAAGGGCGTCCTTCATGGCAGGGAGGCATGGCGGCAGGTGCTTTAGGCAGCTGGTCACATGGCACCCACAGGCTGGAAGCAGAGAGAGACTAATGCTGGCACTCAGCTCTCCTTCTCATTTGTATTCAGCCCAGGACCCCAGTCTGTGGGATGGTGCTGCCCCTATTTAATTAACCCTGTAGAAACCCCCTCATGCCCAGAGGTTTGCTTCCTGTTAGATTCTAGAGCTGAAGATGGATGATAGTAACCACTACATTTTGTCCTACCAAGTCTCCAGAACCAACAGGGAACTAAATAAACTTCTATTCTTGTTGTTGTTGTTGTTGTTGTTGTTGTTGAGACAGGGTTTCTCTGTGTAACAGCCCTAGTTGACCTGAAACTCACTCTATAAACCAGGCTGGCCTCGAACTCACAGAGATCCGCCTGCCTCTGCCTCCCATGTGGTGGGATTAAAGGCATGCGCCACCACCGCCCAGCAAACCTCTGTTCTGTATAAGTCACCCAGTCTCCAGTGTCTTGCTGCAATGCTTGAGCAGACCAAGACAAACACTGCCAGAAGTTTGCCTCACAGGCCCAGCGGTTGCCAGGTTTGGTGGTCTCTCCAAGTCCTCCCTGCTGCCCAGCCACCCTCCCCAGCCCTGGGACATGTAGAACTCTTGGGGCATCCTACCTTGCTGAAATCTGGGCTGGCCTTAAGGGAGAAAGAAACTGAGGGAGTTGGAAGAACACTATAGGACCACAGCCATTCACTATTTCCCCTTCTCCAGCCCTGCCCCACCCTCCTCTCATCACCTCTGGGGTCCTTGCAGAATGTCATGATAGCACCCCATTCTGCAGTGGCTTCTCCCTGTACTCAGGACAAAATCCAAGATCGCCTCATGGCTGACAAGGCACATGCCGTCAGTTCTGTTTTCCTCGTGGCCTCATCTCACCCCCAGCTCCTCGGCCTCTGGGGTTCAGGCTCTTCTCTGTGCACGCTGATCCCTCCACCTCGAGCTCCTCCTCAGCCTCAGCTGGATTGAGTTCCTCACTAGGCAGAGCCAGATCCAAAGGTAGGCAGGGTGTGGTGGCATACTCCACTCCCAGGTAGGAGCACCATGAGTTTGGGGACAGTGCAGGCTACATAGTGAGAATCTAGCTTAAAAAAGAAAAAAAGGCTGAGAAGATGGCTTGGTAAATAAAGCATTAGCCCAAGAATAAGGACTGAGTTTCATCCCCAACACCTGTGTAAAAAGCTGGGCATGGCGGTGCACACTGTGGTGCCTGCACCAGGGAGGCAGAAACAGTCAACCTACTCAGCAAGTCCTAGATCCCGTCTCAAAACGGCAATGGTGTCCAGGTGCGGCACACAGCTTTAATCCCAGCACTCAGGAGAAAGAAGCAGGTGGATCTCTGTGAGTTCCAGGCAAGCCTGGTCTACACAGCATGTTCCAGGCCAGCCAGGGCTATGTAGTGAGTGAGACTTTGTCTCAAACAAAACTCCAACAAAAATCCATCCTAGATGGTACCTGAGATTAACCTCTGGCCTATACACACGTGTACACATGTGCACATGGAGACCCCATGCATGCACCTATTTGCACACATACATGCATGTGTGCATGTGCGCGCGCGCACACACACACACACACACACATATGGAAGGGAGATGGAAGGGAGAGAGAAAGAGATAAAGGCTCTTGAGTAAGAGTAGCTCTCCTCTGGGACTGGAGCCTTAGCCCTGAGCCTGGCTCCTCTTCTCTGACCTATGCTACCCAATCTTCCTGTGGACAATGGAGCCTTCTATTCCTTAGTGTCCTATCATAGCTGAGAGAGAAAGTGGATATGTGGGGGCATTGGAGATAGTGTCTAGATTACAGCCTGACCCACATGCCCACCCCAAGCCTAGGCAAACTCTAGAGCAGCAAAGTACCTTTCTGAATCAATGGGAGAGGGGCAGTCACCTGCCTCCCTCACATGACAAGCAGAGGTGACCAGCCCAGCATGGCCCTAGTCACAGGAGGCCTCCCCCGGCCAAGGCCTGTGGTCCACTTCCAGCACCCAAGGCCACTAGCAAACTCCCTCTTCTATTGAGAGCTGTTCCTGGGGCTCATAGTGGGCCTTGGGTATGGCTGTCCCCACACAGAACCCACAGGTGCCAAGTTAGTCAGGGTCCTCGAGTGGAACAGAACCCACAAACAAGGAGATTACTAGATTGGCTTACAAGCAAGGGGCTGGGTGGTCCAGCAATGGCTGCTAGCAGCACACTGGAGAGCTTGAGAGCCCTGTAATTGCTCAGTCCACAAGGCTGAATCCCTCAGAGTCCTCACCTGGTGCTGAAGGCCTGGAACACTCCTGGAGATCTACCGGTCTTCAGCCCAAGTCCAAACGCCAAAGACAATGGATTGCAAAGTCTACAATGGAGGGTGGTAGCAACAACAAGATGGGTACACCAGCAAGAAGCAGAGCTGGGCTGAACAGTGGTGGCGCACACCTTTAATCAGAAGCAGAGGTAGGTGGATCTTTGTGAGTTCTGTGAGTTCAAGGCTAGCCTGGTCTACAGAGCGAGTTCCAGGACAGGCAAAGCTACTCAGAGAAAACCTGTCTTGGACTGGGGGAGAGAAGAAGGAAGAAGGAGGAGAAGAACTGGGCAGGCAAAGGCAAAGATGTCGCCACTTCTGCCACCCACTCGGAGTGAGAGTCTTCTCTCTCCATTAATCTTCCCTGGAAACACTCTCACAGGACCAGCCCGAGGCAGGTCTCTAAGTAGACTCCACAGCCCATCCATCTGACAATCGCATTCACCGTCACAGCCTCCCTTACAGCGGGATAGCTGATCCTCAGCATTAACGTGACTCAGTTTAGAATCGCCCAGGAGAGGCACTACTGGTAGTAGCTGAAGGAGATTCCAGAGAAGTTTGGCTGGGGAGGGAAGGTGCACCCTGAATGTGGGAAGTACCATCTCATGGACTGAAGTCTCTAATGCATAGGAAGGAGAGAAGGAGGGAGGCAGCTGAGTTCCAGCATTCACCTCTGCTTCCCGACTTCAGTGTCACCGGCTACCTCATGTTCCCGATGTGTGACAAATGCTGCCATGATGGAGAGTATCCCCTCAGTGGGCCAATATGACCCCTTCCATCCTTAAGCTGCTTTTTCTTTCTTTGTTTCTTTGTTTCTTTGTTTCTTTCTTTCTTTCTTTCTTTCTTTCTTTCTTTCTTTCTTTCTTTCTTTCTTTCTTTCTTTCTTGTTAAGATTTATTTATTATGTACAGTGTTCTGAATGTATACCTCCATGCCAGAAGAGGGCACCAGATCTCATTATGGATAGTTGTGAGCCACCATGTGGTTGCTGGGAATTGAACTCAGGACCTCTAGAAAATCAGCCTGACCCATCTCTCTAGCCCTGTCCTGGGACTCAATCTGTAGACCAGGCTGGCCTTGGACTCAGAGATCCACCTGTCTCTGCCTCCTGAGTGCTGGGATTAAAGGCATGCTTTCTTTTCTTTCTTTTTTTTTCTGGCTTTTTTTCCCTCTATGCAGACCAGACTGGTCCCAAACTCACAGAGCACACCCTCTTTCTTAAAGAGCTGGTTTCTCAGGTCCTCCAGTGTGTCTGTCACATGCTCTGCAGGTTTGACCATCACCTGTCTGTCCTCTGAATGACTGTCATTCTGCTCATTGAATGAATAAAGAAACTGAGGCTCAGAGATGGAGACGGCCCTGCCAGTGCCACACAGCAGGAGAAGAAGAACAGGGCCAATTGCCTCCCTATACCTCACTGCCTTCAGGGAATGAACCCAGGTCCAGAATGGGCTTCCACCCTGGGCATCAGTAGAAGGGTATGTCCCTCCCATAAGGCCCCAAAGCAGGCTGGGAGCAGGGAGCCTAGGTTCACCCTCTGTCCACCCATCAGGTGACAGGAGAGGGTGGGGACAGTGATAATCCTGTTTGTCTCAGGCCTGGCCTCAAGCATTCCCCATTAACTTCAGGCTGGGCCCATGACCAGAATCAAAGTTTGTAGGATTCTCATGGTCCCTGAATTAAATAGGTCTAGGTCTTTGGGAAATGTCCACTTCAGAAACCTGTCCTCATTTTTCAGAGTGGATTTCAGAGTGGATTCAGGATTTAGGCTCCAAAATACTATTTTGAAATGTTTAAATTTTTTTTGTTTGTTGACTTTTCTCTTTTTTTCTTTTTTTCTTTCATTTTTCTCTCTTTATTTGTTTGTTTGTTTTGTTTTGTTTTGTTTCACTTTGTTTTCTGAGAATGGGTTTTGTTGTAAAAGGCCGCTAGTTTGTTTCCTGGCTGCCTGGCAGCTCAGACCCGAAATAATCACACAGAAACTGTATTAATTAAATCACTGCTTGGCCCATCAGCTCTAGCTTCTTATTGACTAACTTTTTTTTTTCAAGACAAGGTTTCTCTGTAGCTTTGATGCCTGTCCTGGAACTAGCTCTTGTAGACCAGGCTGGCCTCGAACTCACAGAGATCCTCCTGCCTCTGCCTCCTGAGTGCTGGGATTAAAGACGTGGCCCAGCACCACCCAGCGATTGGCTAGCTCTTACATCTTAATTTAACCCATTTCTATTTATCTGTGTATTGCCGTGTGGCTGTGGCTTCCCAGGTAAAGTTTCCATGTCTGGCTCAGGCAGGGCTACATGGCTTCTCTCTGACTCCATCCTTCTTTTCTCCCAGCATTCAGTTTAGTTTTTTACCTCTGTTTCTACCTCCTACCTCTATTCCCTGTGCAGGCCCAAGACAGTTTCTTTATTAACCAATAGTATTCACAGCATACAGAGGGGAATCCCAAATCAGGGCTTCTCTGTGTAACCCTGGCTGTCCTGGAATTCACTCAGTAGACCAGGCTGGGCTCAAACTCACCCCTGCCTCTGCTTCTCAAATGCTGAGATTAAAGGAGTGAGCTGCCATGCTCAGTTATATTTTAAATTTTTATGGCATTGATTTATGGGCACATGTGGAGATCAAGAACAACGTTCAGGAGTTGATCCTCTCCTTCCAATGTGTGGATCCTGGGAATAAAATTCAAGTCATAAGTCTTGGCAGCAAGCACTTTGACCCACTGAGTCTTCTTGCCAACTTCCCTAATAACCCTGCACGTCAGGTTCATAACCCCAGAGACCCAGCAACCGGAGCAGTAATGAAGGTCCCCCATCTCTCAGAGGCCCTGAGGAGTCCCCAGATGCCAACGCCATGCTGGAAGAGGCCTGCTTTGGGCTTGGGTGGCATGACAGTGGTCATGATTTGGACTCTGCTTCTTAGTGGCTGTGCCCAGCTGGAACAAATTCCTCAGCTGGAAGGTATTTGAAAGATTTCTACTTCGCAGAGTTATCACAAGGCTGAAGGAGAGAACATATGTAGTAGATTTGGCATTCCAAATCTAACACATAGTAGGCATTGTTATGCTGTGGTTCCTGGCTAACTTGCTGGCACTGGCTGGATGGTCACGAGCCCGTCACTGTATCAGTAGAATATCACTGTCAGGAATTCCTCCAGCCTGCCAGAGGTGGCACTCAGGCATTCTCCATGGAGGCATGGCAACCTAACTCTCGGTCTCCTCAGCTGCAGAGGGAGGGGCTGGATACAATCAGCTGCCAGCTCAGCATCCAGAGGCTCTGGGGGTCTCAGTTTCCCCTCTGTCACCAGCCCCTGTAGTACTACAAATCTCACAGGCTGGAGTTTCACCTGGCCTGCCCTTGTCCCTGCAGAATCTTCCAGCCCCTCCCTCCCCTTCACGGAGTGCTCTCAACACAGCCAAGAGGAAGAGACTTCCCCACTAGATTATCTCAGCACAGTTCCTGGCAGATAATGGACACCTGCTTTGTTTTGTTTGTTTGCTTTTGTCCCAGAACTCACTCTGTAGACCAGGCTGGCCTCAACCTCACAGAGAGCTCCTGCCTCTGCCTCCCAATTGTTGGGATTAAAGGCATGCTCCACCGTGCCTGGCTTGCCTGGAACTCTTTAGGTGGCTAAGGCTGGCCTTGAATTTCCTGATCCTCCTACCTTAGCCTCCCAGGTGCTAAGGCCATAGACATTAGCAGCCACACCGGCAAAACAATGTTCTTAACAAGATTATTCACAAGGGGCTGCAGCAGGTTGAAACACTCCAGCGTCTGTCTACAAATGAAGAGAAAAACATAAAACTTATCCACACAGGAGAACATTAGTCAACCATGAAAAAGTACTGAGTATCGGCACCAGCTGCAACACGGAGGAACCTTGAAAACACAGCCAGTGAGAGCAGGAAGATGTAAAAGAACTCCCATTGTATGATTCTGCTACGAAATATTTACAATAGACGATTCATGGAGCCAGGAAGTGGATTAGACATTCCCAGGGTCTTGGGAGGAAGGGAGAGTGGGAAGTCATTGCTTAGTGGTTTCGTTTCTGCTTGGAAATAGATAATGGGGACAGCTGTCCACAGTGTAACTGTAAACAGCGCCCCTGAATTGTGCACTTCAATGGATTAGAGTGGCAGCCAGCTGTGGTGGCTTGTGCCTGATGCCAGCATGTAGGAGGCTGAGACTGGGGGACAGCTGTCATGGTCGATCCTGGCTGTCGGCTTGACTGGATCTGGAGTTTCAGTTATGAGCTAAGTCACTGGGAACACCTGTGTGAGACCTTGACCCTGTTATTTAAAGCAGAAAGACCTACCCTAAGCATGGCTGCCCCTTTCAGTGCTGGCGCTGCTGTAGGAGGTCAGAGGGAAACGCCTCTACTGCGCTTCCCTGCCCTGGTGTCTCAGTGTGAGTCCTCCGCTCTGACGTCAGCTTCTTCAGACTTCCAAGGTAGACTGAAGGCCAGCAGTTCTTCAGGAATCCTCCAGGCCTTTGGCACCGGATTGGGACTGCGGAGTCACCCAGCCCCATGGAGCAGCTCTGGGCTTCTCCGGCTCTCCAGCACGGAGACGGCCATTGTTGGACTGCGTGACCTGTGTCCTGTCTATGACCATAGGCCCTACCTCCCAGAATGCACCGGATCTCACCTAACCTGTCGTGTAAGCCAGTATAATAAATCCATCTAAATATATACTCGCCCTGTTGGTTCTGTTCCTCTAGAGGACACTGAGTGGTATAGGCACCATGAGTTTGAGGCCAGCCTGGGCTACAAAATCAATTCCACTCTACCCTGTGCTAAAGAGTGAGACTTTGTTTGAAAAAGAAAAAAAAATGGTTTAAAGGTATTTTTACTACCATTTAAAAAAATTAGTGATGGGGGCCATAAGGATGGTTCAACAGTTAAGAGCAGTGGCTGCTCTTCCAGAGGTCCTGAGTTCAATTCCCAGGACCCACATGGTGTCTCCCAACCACCTATAGTGGAATCTGATGCCCTTCTCTGCATAAAGGCATACATGCAGATAGAGTACTCATATACGTAAAATAAATCTTTTTTAAAAAATTATGTAATATTTGAAAAGAATATTTTGTACATTAATTGTGCAAGTTGTACAGCACATGAGCGGTTCTACAAGTCTGAGCCGGGGGGGGGGGGGGGGGGGGGCTGAAGTTCACAGTGCCAGCTTCTGCTTGCAGGCCCTAACCTCTGGGCCTTTTTCTGATGGTGTTAGAGGTAGATCAGCTCTGGGGCCCTGAACATGCTGGGCAAGGGCTCCACCACTGGACCACACAAGCATCAACTTCTGAAGTCTGCAGTCCTGTGGCAGGGCTGAGCCACTACCTCTTCAGGCTACATGAGGAATCAGGAAAGACAAAGTGTTTGCTGCCTCCTGGTGGCCACTAAGAGCATAATCCAGGAGGCAAAACAGCTTATAAATTAGGGAATGTTGACCTCAAAACAAAAAAGAAAACCAAAAATAATTCAAGGCATCCGCGGGATTAAAAGGGAAATACTTGGGGGCTGGAGAGATGGCTCAGCAGTTAAGTGAGCTTGCTGCTTTTGCAAGCAGAGGACCGGGATTTGATCTCCAGTATCTGCATCAGGTGACTCCGAACCAGATGTAATTGCAGTTTAGGTGATCTGACGCCCTCTTCTGGCCTCCATGGGCATCCACACATGCATGCAAATATTCATAAAAGGTGATAAAACAATTTGCTTTTACAAAGGGGAAATAAGCCTCACACAGCTTGTCTTGTTCTTGAAGAGACACCCATAACCCTTACAAAAGGAAAGCATTTACCTGGGGACATGCTCACCCTTTCAGAGGGTTAGTCCATGACCATCATGGTAGAAAGCAGACAGTTATGGCCCTGGAGCAATGGCTGACACCTTTACACTCTGGGCTGCAGTCAGAGAGATACTGGACCTGGCCTAGGCTTTTGAAACCTCAAAGCCCATCCCATGTCCTGTGACGCACCTCCTCCAACAAGGCCATACCTCCTAATTCTCCCAAACAGTTTTACTAACTGGGGGCCGAGCATACAAATATGTGAGCCTATAGGGCCCATTCTCATTCAAACCACCACACCCAGTTTAAAAGGAAAAACAGGAGCTGGGCAGTGGTGGCACACACCTTTAATCCCAGCACTCGGGAGGCAGAGGCAGGCGGATCTCTATGAGTTCAAGACCAGCCTGGTCTACAAGAGCTAGTTCCAGGACAGGCTCCAAAGCTACAGAGAAACCCTGTCTCGAAAAAACAAAATCAATCAATCAATCAATCAATCAATCAATCAACCAATAAATAAATAAATAAATGGAAAAACAGGTTCTACCTCAGCCTCCAGGTCCCAGAAGCCCACACCATCTCGTGTTTCCTTGCAGGAACATTTAACAGCCACGGAGAAAAGGGCAAACATGTGCTATGCTGCCTTTGGGCTCTTTTCCTTTTTAATCTGATGTGGTGATGCACGCCTGCAATCCAGAACTCAGGAGGTAGAAACAGGTCAGTCAGATCAGTCTTAGGTCCATGACAGGTTCTAGACCAGCCTAGGTGCCTGAGACCCAAACAATACACAAATACGTAAGAACAATATATCCTGAAAGCTGTTCCGCATCTACCCTGGACCATTTTGGTTTTGTTTTGTTTTTTAATTTTACGGCATGTGTGTGAGTATTGTGCCTGCATGTGTATGTGTGCACATGTGTGTGCCTGGTGCTTACGGAGACCAGAAGAGAAACCAGAGTTATGGACTTTGTTAGCTGACACGAACATGAACGCTGGAAATTAAACCCAGCCAGTGTTCTTAACCACAGAGCCATCTCTCCAGCTCCTCCCCTGGGCTGTTTAGAGCCAGTCTCCACTAGTGGATGCCTAGATTGTTTATTTTTTTCTTACTTTCTTTCATTAGTGTGTGTGTGTGTGTGTGTGTGTGTGTGTGTGTGTGTGTGTGTGTATCTCACACTATAACTGGAGGCCAGAGGACTACTTTCAGACATCTGTCCTCTCTTTCCATTATGTAACTCCTAGAGATCAAGCTCAGGCCCTCAGTCTTGGCAGCAAGCACCTTTCCCCGCTGAGCCATCTCACCAACCCACTTAGGTTGTTTCTAATCCCGAGTTTCCGTAAACAAAGCTGCATGGCGATCCTTGAACGCTGCACTTTGGACAGTGATTTCTGGCAAGAGCATCCCATCCACCAACACTGGAGATCAAACCCAGGACCTCACACTTGCTAGGCAAAGGTCCTACCACTAGGTTATACCCCCAGCATTTTCCCTATGTTCTTTTTTTTAAAAAAATATTTATTTGTTTATTATGTACACAATATTCTGTATGTGTGTATGCCTGCAGGCCAGAAGAGGGCACCAGACCCCATTACAGATGGTTGTGGGCCACCATGTGGTTGCTGGGAATTGAACTCAGGACCTTTGGAAAAGCAGGCAATGCTCTTAACCTCTGAGCCATCTCTCCAGCCCTCCCTATGTTTTTATTTAGAGACTAGATTTAACTAGGTCACCAGGCTGGCCTTGAACCCACTCTAGTCCAAGGAGGATGTCCTGAGTTGCTGGGATGACAGACCTGTGCCATCAGACCTGGCTACTTACAGCATTTTCTGAAGTATGTGCTACTGTCTCCATTCTACAGATGGACAAACTGACACCCAGAGAGGTTAGCTCCCTTACCGAGGCAGATCCAGGCATGACTCGTGCTGGGCCACCAGCACTTCTGTGTACATCAGAAAAAGACATGACCTGCACTAGGGGGAGGGCTTTGCCAGATCAAAAGGGACTGAATTTCTGGGTTTGGTTGATCTGCAGAGTGCAGTTTGTTCGACCCTTCGCCAAGGCTGTATGGAGTTCCTCAGCCTAAAAGGATTATGGGTTGAGATCTAAGAGAGTGAGGAGAAAGTCAAGGGTGTGAACCAGATTTGGACCAGTTGTTTCCGCTCATTCCTTGAAGCCTCTGCTGGGAGCAGGGCCTAGCAGTGATGTAGGAAGCAGGCAGACAGGGCTCTCACACAACCCAGATTCCAGCCCGGCAGTGACAGGCAACTTCAAGTGTCCCGTGGGGCAGAAGGAAGGAACACAGCAATTCTGGAGTGGCCACTTATACTTTATTTATTTATTTATTTTTTTGGTTTTTCGAGACAGGGTTTCCCTGTAGTTTCTAGAGCCTGTCCTGGAACTAGCTCTTGTAGACCAGGCTGGCCTCGAACTCAGAGATCCGCCTGCCTCTGCCTCCCGAGTGCTGGGATTAAAGGCGTGTGCCACCACCGCCCGGCTTTATACTTTATTTATTATGATGATGAGGGTGGTGCTTGAGTGTCATATGTAGAGATCAGAGGACAACTCGACAGATCCAGTTCTCTCCTTCCACCATGTGGGACCCGGGCATGGGACTCAGGCTGTCCGTCTTGGAAGCGAGTGTCCTCACGGCTAAGCCACCAGCCCAAAACCTTTTTGATCAACTGTCCACAAAGGCTGATTGATCTTTCTCTCTATGGGAAATACAATGAAATCCTTGCTACATGACAAGCATGTCACACACACACACAAAAATGTACAAAAAAGAATTAGTAGCATGGCAGGGAGGTAGAGAAAAAATCATGTTCTGATTAAATGTTCTGATTATAATAGACTTGTTCTAATTATAATAAAATAGGCTACGTAAGCCTGTAACCCTGGAATTTGGGAGACTAAGATAGAAAGACCAGTTAGAGAATTAGAGATTAGTTACATAGAATCGATCTCAAAAAGAAAAGAAAACAAACAAACAAGCAAACAAACAAACCAAAACCCAAATAAACAGCAACAAAAACCCACACACATTTATAGGTTAGCCTGGGTTTGGTCTTGGGTTCTATTTTTTTGTTTTGTTTGCTGATTTGAGATAAAATTTTACTCTGTAGCTCAAGCTGTCCGGAAATCACTATGCAGTTCAGGCTACCCTCAAACTCATAGTGATCCTCCTGTCTCAGTTTCCAAGTGCTGAAATCAACATGTGCACCTCCACATCCATCTCCAAAGCTTATATTTATCGGAATTTATTTCTCATTACAAATAAGTCTATAAGTTTGTACTCAAAAATAATTTGTGGGGGGCGCTGGAGAAATGACTCAGAGGTTAAGAGCACTGTCTGCTCTTCCGAGGTCCTGAGTTCAATCCCCAGCAACCACATGGTGGTACACAATCATCTATAATGAGATCTGGTGCCCTCTTCTGGTGAGTAGGCATACATGTGACACTGTATACACAATAAATAAAGTAAATCTTTAAAAAATATTTTTTTAATTTTACTTTAAAATTTTTTTGTTGTTGCTATTATTATTGTTATGGAGACAAGGTTTCTCTGTGTAGCCCTGGTTGCCCTGTGTAGCCCTGGTTGCTCTATAGACCAGGCTGGCCTGGCACTCACAGTGTGCCCCGTCTCTGCCTCCTGAGTGCTGGAATTAAAGGCGTGCACCGCCACCACCACTGCATGTATGGTGAATATAGGTGAGATGTCAGATCCCCCAGAGTTGCAACTACAGGTGACTGTGGACCACCTGACGTAGGTGCTGAGAATCAAACTCAGGTCCTCTGGAAGAGCAGGAGGTGCTCTTAACTGATGAGCCATCTCTCCAGCCCTGTTTTCTTTCTCTTATTACTTACTTGTTTATTTAGAGACATGACTCACTGTATATCCCTGACTGGCCTAGAACTCAGAGATCTACCTGCCTCTGCCTCCAGAATGCTGAGCTTGGTGACATCTTTGTGTGTATATAGGAGAGTGACAGAAGAGGTGCTCTCTTTGGAGTCCTGGCTGACCTGGAGCTCTCTTATCTAGACCAGGTTGGCCTCAATTTCTTTTTTTAAGCTGTCCCTAAATTGCTTATAAAGTTCAGGCTCCGAAAAAAAACCTTGAGCTTCACCTCGTCTTGTAAGCAAATTTCTCACCCTGGATATCTGTTTTTTAAAATGATCCAAAAGCTCTGGATACTCAGATGAGGCCAGAGATTTCTGCCAACTCGGAGATTCTCTACATCTGCGGCGACCCTGGCCCCCGGCAGCTGCGACTGTGACAGAGCGGCAAGGAAGTCCTTCCTTGGCCCTTCTCCAAGTGTTTCCTGCCGTCCTTGGGACCCTTGTCCGACAAGGTGGCAGGGAGACAAAGCGCTAGTGTGCAGGTCTGGCAAGCGAGGGAGGTGAAGGTGGGTGCCTTGAGGGAGAGAAGAGAAAGGGGCAGGTCCAACCCTGAGCTTGCTTCCCTCTGCAGCTGTCTTTCATGATTAAATGCCAGACTGGGGATGTAGCTCAGTAGATAGGGGATTTGTCTAGCATGCACAAAGCCCTAGGTTTAGTAGCCAGAGCCACAGAAAGCCTGGTGTGGAGCCAGCAGGATGGCTCTGTGATGAATGGCACCAGCCACGAAGAGGAGTACCTGAGTCTGGAACCCATGGTAAGGTGGAAGGATCCCCTCCTGAGAGTTGTCCTCTCTCTTCCACACATGGGCCATGTTGTATACATACACGTGTAAATAAACACGTTATGATGTTTAAAAGATTTGTTTTATTTGAGGTAGTGTCAATATAGCCTTGGTTATCCTAGAACTCAAAACCAGGCTGGCCTTGAACTCACAGAGCTCCACCTGCCTCTGCCTCCCGAGTGCTGGGATTAAAGGTGTGCGTCACTATGAAGATTTCATTTTAAGTGTGTGTGTGTGTGTGTGTGTGTGATCTGTGTGGGGGTATGTACACAAGAGTGCAGAAGGCCGAAGGTGTCAGATCTTCCTGGGCCTGGAGTAACTGGAGCCAACAAATGTGAGTACCAAGAACTGCACTTAAGGGCTGAGTAATCTCTCCAGATCCAACCTGTAATAAATTTTTTCAGATTTAAAAAGGGAGGCCTACTCGGGCAGTGGCAGCGCACGCCTTTAATCCCAGCACTCAGGAGGCAGACGCAGGTGGATCTCTGTTAGTTCGAGGGCAGCCTGGTCTACAGAGTGAGTTCCAGGACAGAATCCAAAGCTACACAGAGAAACCCTGTCTCGAAAAACCAAAAAAAGGGTGTGTGGCGTGGGGGAGGTCTGGAGAGATGGCTTAGTGGTTAAGACCACTGGCTGCTCTTCCTGAGGACTCAGGTTCAATTCCCAGCATCGACATGGTAGCTCACAGCTGTCTGAATCTCTGGTTCCAGAGAGAATCAGATGCCGTCCACCCCCACGGAAGATCACTGCAGAGTGCTGGGTACTGGCATTGTTTTTTCGGTGCATATTTATCGAGCATGGCAGGGGAGGAGAAGCTTCCTCAGCCTTCCTGGAGTTCCTGGCTAGGCCTGAAATAAAACTGACAGAAAGTGTAACAAATTTATTTAATCAGTTTTCTATGACAGGGCACTTTATTTTTTGTTGTTGTTGTTGTTGTTTTGTTTTTCGAGACAGGGTTTCCCTGTAGTTTCTAGAACTAGCTCTTGTAGACCAGGCTGGCCTCGAACTCAAAGATCCGCCTGCCTCTGCCTCCCCAGTGCTAGGATTAAAGGCATGCGCCACCACTGCCCGGCGACAGTGCACTTTAGAAGAAAGGCCCAAAGACCCTGAGTGAGCACTCATTTTCTTTTTTTGTTTGTTTTTTGTTTTTGTTTTGAGACAGAGTTTCTCTGTGTATCTCTGGCTTTCCTGGAACTCACTCTGTAGACCAGGATGGCCTCGAACTCACAGAGATCCTCCTGCCTCTGCCTCCCTCAGTGCTGGGATTAGCGCTCCATTTTCATGCTCCAGTTTGACAAAGCAGAAATAGTCATGCAGAATGCAACCAGACAAGTGTGGGCTGACAGAGGAAGTGTGATGGGGGAGCCCCTCAAGGTCCAGCCGCCCTTCTTCCTCCAGGGTGGGAGGCAGGCCCTTTCTGAGATGAAGGTCTCAGCCTACTATTAGCTGGATGCAGGTAGGTGAGAACACCTCCTTCTGACTGGGGTCCTCCCCAGAAGGTTGGGGAGTTTGTGGGGGGCCAGGTTAGTGAACAGATTCTGGAAAGGGTTGCTAGTCTCTATGACTCACCTTGGTTGGGTGTGAAGAATTCTAGTTTCTATGGCCTGCCTGGAGGGGAAAGAAAGAAGGAGAAAGGATGGTAGGAGGCGAGTAGGCCTCCTTCGGTTCTCTTCAGATCCAAATGCAATGTGTGAAGAGCTTTCTAACAGGCCCGAGCATGGCAAACATGGTGCCAGCAGGTCTTCCCCTCCCCACTTCCCTCTCCCTTGCTAAACCATTAGATTACATTCCTAAAGCTAGCCACCAAGGTCTATTCTCTTATTTGGCCACTTCCTTATGCCTTACTCATTCCTGAGGCTGACACCAAGGCCCCGCAAATCAAAATTCATCACTTGGCTACACTAACATGTTCAGTCAGGATGTAGCAAACTCACCCTAACAGACCTCCTCCTCCTTTTCTCCTGCAGAGACACTTGCTGCTGCTGTCTTCGCCTGACCTAGAGGCAGCACCCCTGCTTGTCCCCTCCGGGTAAATAAAATCTCCTGTGTGCTGAGAATTTGGTGTCTGGACCACCACGTGAACAGGTGCCACGATTTGAGACACTATCCAGCTGTAATGGTCTGTCCTGTCTCTTTAAGAGACCAGCCCTGCCCACTCCCTCCTTTTCATGGTCAAAAGTGAACCTTCCAGGAGCTGGATAGCTCAATATTCAAGAGTACGGCCTGCTCTTCCCTTCCAGAGAGCCTTGATTCACGACTCCCCATCCTCATAGGGGTTCACAATCATCTATAACTCCAGTTCAGGGAATCTGACCTTTCTCTCCTGGATTCCTCGGGCACTAGGCAGACATGTGATGCACAGACATGTGTGCAGACAAAACACGCACATTTAAAAAACGATCCTCCTAAACAGCCTTCTGAGGTTGAGACTACGATCGTGTACCACAGTGGCCAACCTCAGACTATTCCTTTGCAGTTGTAGCTGAAATGCGCTTGTTTGGGTTTTTTGTTTGTTGTGGGTTTGGGTTTGGTTTGAGACAGGGTCTGGAACTGGCTATGAAGAACAGTCTGACCTTCAACTCACAGATAGCTGTCTCTGAAATTTGATTTGTTGTTGTTGTTGTTTGATTTGTCTCTGAGACATGTTCCCACAGCCCAGACCAGCCTCAAAATCAGTATGTATCAAAGGATAACTGAATGATCCTCTTGGCTGCAAGTCCCAAAGAGAGGGTGAAATGTTTCTGTTGTATTATTGTTGGATACATTTTATTTGTCTTGTGCTAGTAGGCAAGCCCTGTACCAGTCTTCTTGGGGTTTTTGTTTTGATTTTTTTTTTTTTTTTTTTTTTTTTTTTGGTTTTTCGAGACAGGGTTTCTCTGTGGCTTTGGAGCCTGTCCTGGAACTAGCTCTTATAGACCAGGCTGGCCTCAAACTCACAGAGATCCGCCTGCTTCTGCCTCCTGAGTGCTGGGATTAAAGGCATGTGCCACCACCACCTGGTTGTTTTGAGGCCCTTTGATTTAGCTTCTCTCTCTCTCTCTTTCTCTCTCTCTCTCTCTCTCTCTCTCTCTCTTTCTCTCTTTGGTTTTTTGAGACAGGGTTTCTCTGTAGCTTTTGCATCTGTCCTGGAACTAGCTCTTGTAGACCAGGCTGACCTCAAACTCACAGAAACCCACCTGCCTCTGCCTCCCAAGTGCTGGGATTAAAGGCATGTACACTACTACCTGACTGACCTAGCTTCTCTTAACGTTGTATATTACTAGTCAGTATAGGAGGTAGGTGTGGAGGCGAGCAGATTTTACTGTCTATGTGTTTGGCAGCAATAGGAGGCACGGCAGAAGGCTGGAGTGTATTCTGATCCCAGCACCTACATGTAGCCATATGTCATTACACTACAGGGACCCTGGAAACAGTTCTGTGGAAAGGAACAAGTCGGGGCACATAGGTTGAATCTGACAAGGTTCTGGTAATTACATTTCAAGCTAAAATATTAGGAAAGCAAGACTACCAAGGTCAAGTGGTCTGTGACTAGGCAGTAGAAGCTGGGTCATCCTTGTTATGGGTTTGTCTGTGATGCCTGGACTTCACTACCCCCAGTCCTAGTGCCATGTGTTTTGCCTCTTTCTCCCATTATCTGATGTACTGACACTGTGGTAGTTCTTTTTGTTTGGTTGGGTTTTGTTTGTTTGTTTGTTTTGAGGCAGGGTTTTTCTGTGGAGACCTGACTGTCCTGATGTTCAAGAGTGCTGGGATTAGGGCTGGAGAGATGGCTCAGAGGTTAAGAGCACTGTCTGCTCTTCCAGAGGTCCTGAGTTCAAGACCCAGCAACCACATGGTGGCTCACAACCATCTATGAGATCTGGTGCCCTCTTCTGACCTGCAGGTGTACATGCAGACAGAACACTGTATACATAATAAATAAAATCTTTAAAAAAAAAAAAAAAAAAAAAAAGAGTGCTGGGATTAAAGGTGCCACCACCTCTGGCGTATGGTAGTTCTTAAATCCAAATCTGGCAAGATGAGGATGTTAATCCACATTTCAGGGACTGGCAAGGCTGCTCAGCAGATGAAGGCACCTCAGCTAAGTCCAGCCACCTGAGTTCATGCCCTGGAACTCACTTGGTAAGAAGAGAGAACTAACTCCTCCAGGTTTCCCTGTGATCTCCATGCCCACAAGATAAATTAAACTGTAATAAAAGTTTCTAACAAAAAAAAAAAAGAGAGAGAGAAGCCCCTCCCACTCCCCCCCATCCACTGAGGCAAGCAGATTTTCCTTCTGCTTCCAGTCTGAGTTCCTTCCTTTCCATCTCCCTCCCAAAGAGGGCCTCTCTCCCTTCTTCTTACTTTCCCCCTTCCCCCTCCTCTCTCTGTTCTTCTCCCTTCTCCCCGTCCCTCCTTCCCCTCCATAACCCACTAAATAAATACCCACTTTCTCTGCATGGCATGCCTAATTGGTCTCTGTTTCTCACCTGCCACACAGCTTCCTGCCTGGGACCAACTGCCTTCATGGCCTGCCATGGTCCCATGCCTGCTGCCCACTGCTGCCACTTGGGGACGTGGGCATTTTACCATAACATGTCCTGGTCTCCCACCTGCCACCTCCCACCTGCCTGGGACCCACAGAGGCCTCAGGTGGTGGAACTGGCTGCCCACAAGGCCCGCCATGGTCTCCCCCACCCGCTGCTTCCCTAAACCACCCGCAGTGGTCCACTGTCACCATTGGGGGACCCACAGCGTTTTACTTTTACCATAACATTTGGTGCTTATGACTCGGTCAGGCTCTCTCCACGTTCCTTCGGGCTGGCTGAGGACACGTGGAACCCTGGGCTCGGGAAACGGGCTTCTTCACAACAGCTCTGCCTAAACGCCAACCTCTACGCACACCAGCAGCTTCAGTGGTGAGTTTTCCCCTTCCAGCCCCTAACCACAGCCTTCATGGCTGCAGTTGAGCCCTTCGCTGACATTCTTCTCTGGTTGCTTCCCATAGCTAAAAGCATGATCAGACAACCCAGAGTCAGTCCTCCCACACTAGCTAGCACTACACACGCTGTGCGATGCATTCGATTTGGGGCCTAGGGTCCCTCAGATTTTTCTTTCTCCTTTCTTTTTCTTTTTTTTCCTTTGGACCACTCATAAGTGGTCCCACCATGAGAGACCACTCAGAGGGCCTCTAGCCTCTGGCTTTCTAGTCTCCCAGACCAGAGCCAGTCAGGCTTTAACACCCTGCCTGCAGAAAGGAGACGTCCTTCTATAGGCCTTGCGGTGTTTGTTCGCTGTTTTCGCAGGTTTTCACATTTTCATCTTTGGTATAAACCCTCAAACTATCAGCCACCCGCCTGTGAATGCTCTGCTGGTGTCCCACAGGCTCCACTTTTCTTCAAACTATCCCTGCCACCACTACCGCTGGTCCTGCGGAAATGACAAGATTAGTCAGATCCACGAGGCAGCCGTTTTCAGTTCCAGCCTTTGCTCCCTGCCGTGGCTTGTGGTGCAGTGGCTCGGCAACAGGGCGGATCATGTCTCTAGGTCTCTCTTGTTATTATGTTTAAATCTCCTGCGGCTCAAAAACCGTGATGTCTCCATACTACACATAACCACCACCATCTTGATTGAGGTCAGGTGACTTCACCACCATCTTAACTGATGGCCAGGTCAGGTGACCAAGTCCTGCCATGTTTACTGAGGTATACCCTGCCTTATCACCCAGTTTACTTAAGTTTTTGTCTCTAAATTCCTTTTGCTGATTCTGTTACATGTGTGTTTTGTACAGTGGCATGCCTTTGGTAGGGCCCACCAAGATAATCTACTTTGCCCAATTCCTGTTCACTGAGTGTGTGCATACATGTAACTTAAATGCACCTATGTTTACTGTTAAATGTTATAACTATCTGTTCATTGTACCTCATTCCAGACTACAAAGCAATAAACTTCATGTTTTAAACTGGTATGTACTTTTTTTTTTAAAATATTTATTTATTTATTTATTTATTTATTTATTTATTATGTATACAATATTCTGTTTGTGTGTATGTCTGCAGGCCAGAAGAGGGCACCAGACCTCATTACAGATGGTTGTGAGCCACCATGTGGTTGCCGGGAATTGAACTCAGGACCTTTGGAAGAGCAGGCAATGCTCTTAACCACTGAGCCATCTCTCCAGCCCCTGGTATGTACTTTTAAGTCACTTAATCCAACTCTGCTTTACCTGTTAAGTTGAGAGCCAGTACAGTCAAGCTCAGACCCAGCTCTCCAGGCAGATTCTATAACTTATCTATACCTGGTAAACAGCCCTCAGCTGCTCAGAGATCTGGGGAATGTGGCATTTAAATGTTTAATTGTTTAGAAACTTTTCATAACAAAAAGAGACAGGTTGGCTCCTAGCAGCAGCACTCTACTTCCTCCAAAGAAGACAGAAGACAAATGGGCACAGAACAACATCCATCTGCAATTCGCTTCAACTGCCAAGTGCTGACCACTGGGAAAAACTGCCTTTTACCTAAACTGAAGATCACCAGACAATGGACA